>NC_080186.1:53092500-53807500 GCF_030028045.1 Hippopotamus amphibius kiboko
ATGGTTGTTAGAGTCAGGGGCTGGGGAGTGAGTGAGGGGTGGGCAAAATGGGTGAAGGGTGTCAAATGACACAAACTTCCAGTTTCAAGACAAAAAGTCCTGGGATGTAATGTATAGCCTGTATTATATTTTTGGAAGTTGCTAAAGGAGTAGATTTTTAAAGTTCTTGTCACGGGACTTCCCTGGTGGTGCAGTGGTTAAGAATCTGCCTGCCAATACAGGAGACACGGGTTCGATCTCTTGTCCGGGAAGATCCCACATGCCACGAAGCAACTAAGCCTGTGCACCACAACTACTGAGCCTGTGCTCTAGAGCCCGCAAACCACAACTACTGAAGGCCTCATGCCACAACTACTGAAGCCTGCACTCCTAGAGCCCATGTCTGCAACAACTGAAGCCACGGCAATAAGCCCGAGCAATGCAACTAAGAGCAGCCTCCCTAGCAGCAACTAGAGGAAGCCCCAGCACAGCAACGAAGACCCAACGCAGCCAAAAATAAAAATTAATTAATTTTTAAAAAGTTTTTATCACAAGAAAAAATTGTAACTATGTGGCATAATGGATGTTACCTAAATTTATTGTGGTGGTCATTACACAACATATACAAACATCAAATCATTATGTTGGACACCTGAAATTAATACAATATTATGTCAATTATAACTCAAAAAAAGAAAAGAGAGAAGGTTCTGGAGCAGAGGACACAGCTGCCGATCTCAGTGCCCCAGGTCTGCAGTTTGCAGCCAGTGGTGAGGCCTCCCTGACACTGGTGGGCAGGAGAGGAAGAAAACAGTGAGGACACAAAGCCTACACGCGGCCCCTCCATCATCACGGCCTCTCCTCTCCCTCTGCTCCCTTCTTCCTCCCACCTCATAACACTACTGGGTAACAGGCAGAGCTTGGAGCACTTGACACACTTGAATCACCTCCTGCAAACCTCACCACGACCCCAAAAGGATTATTATTGCCCCCATTTTCCAGGTTGGGAGACTGAGGCTGAGAGAGTTTAAAGGCCTGCCCCAAGTCATATAATAAGCAAGTATTAGAGCAGGATTTGCTTTCAAGTCTCACCGACTCCAAGTCTGTGCTGAGAACGGAAGTGATTTGTAAACATCTATCCACCCTGTAAGCCAGCCTGATGCTGTGACTGATCCCTAGCTGTCTTTGTGAGGGGAAACGTTTCTGCCCCCGATGCTTCTCTGCTGCTCTCCCAGCGTATATGATGCATCTTCTCGGCATGCAGGAGAACCGCTCCCTTTGTAAGTCCTCCTGGCCAAAGTGCGATCTGCTTCTCTGAGGCCAGACGCCAAGCAATGAGGCCGCTCCTGAGTAGGAGGAAGCCACCTGGGTGCAGATGGACCTCTGGCTGCACAAACTCACCATCATCTCCGGGAGCTCAGTCACACCCACTGCCCTTGGTTAGAGTTACAGTTCAGCCCTTCATATATCAGATCATAGAGCTTCAAATAATTATGCAGCACAACTGGGGTGAAATTTCATTAAAAAGAACTCTATAGAAATCTCTAAGTGGTCTCTTCGACTTGAATTTTTCTAAAATAAATCTTTCCAAGGCTACAGAAATTAAGTGGAGCTGATACCCCAACTCTCTGAAGGAGAGGGCAGAGCAAGCTTTCACTCTAAAGGACTCTGAAGGCAAGGGGGGGACTGTCATGCCCACGTCATGTCACTTCCAGCCCCACCCAGCCCAGCCTTCTCCATGTTGGCCCGCGGTCCTTAGTGTGGACTAGTGTGGACATCTGGGAATTTAGCTAAGGGGGTTTTCTTGGAGTGGGTGGATGTTTGATGTGGAGTGGAGTTTGTGCTGGGGGAGTGGAATCAAAGACTAAATGTTATATCAACATGTGCTACTTTGTTTGCAGCACAACAGAATATGAAAAATAGCTTTGTTGGACACATTTCCTCTTAAAAATGGAATTTTGCAACCTCCTGGAGCATTTAAAATTTTGACATAGAAGCAATTTATTAGTTGTCCTGTTAAGCTGTATCCCCAGTGTTCAGAACGGTAATATCTGGTGGTGTTATGTAACTTTTCATTTGTTTATGGCCTATCCCGGGATCAAGAATGCCCAATTAGAGACTGGGACTGCCATATACACATTACTAATAAGAAAAAAATATCAAATTGTACACTTTAAATATATGCAGTTTATTGTATGTCAACTGTATCTCAAAAAAAGATCTTAAAGAAAAAAAAATATATATGCAGTTTATTATACGTCAATTGTATCTCAATAAGTGTTCTTAAATGAAAAAAAACAGAATGCCCAATTAGGTCCCAACGTCTCTCATGAGCTCATCATAGTCTCAATGTTTTGAGTATATATAGCTTTATCTTTCTCCAGTCCTCCCCTGTTATGCTTGTGCAGGTCAGAACTCCTGCAGGACTCATTTCTGTGGCCACGCACCACCCCCACCCACCGCCCACCTGTATCCTAACATGTGGCAGATCATCTCCAAGTCACAAATGAGCAACAAAGACACAAAGAGGCTATGTGGCCAATCCAAAGATACTCAGTTAATTAGAGGCAGGACGGTTTGTGTGCCTCCATCACTCGACACTGCCTCTCAAAGCCAACGGGCAGTGAGGAGGTGAGGACTGAGGCTGCCAGTTCAAAATCCACCAAAGAGGCAGTCACTGGCTGACAGCAGTGATGCCCCATGTGTAACTACCAGGCCACATCAGAAACGGTTCCAGCAGGGTCCATGCCCAGGAGCATGGATTTCCCTGGGTCAGCCCAACTTCAGCACGTATCCACACCCTCTCCCTCTCCACAATTACTCTTTTTATGATGCCATTTTCAATCTCATTTTTAACCTCAAATCCAAATACAAAGAAACCGTCCTCTACTTAGCCCTGAAACTGAAACCTAGTTCTGTACTTTTGTTCTCTTCAAACCTCTCTTTATTCTGCAATAATAAAAATGCCATATTTCATCCCAAAACAGGCCGCATGCCAAAATAAATAGCCCCTTGGATTTCCTTAAAAAGAAAGCTTGGCTCAAAGCACAGCCTTATTGCTATAAGAATTCTTGGAGACTTCAACCTTACAAAGTCAAATATTTAGCAAGGTAGCGCACCAAACAGCAATCTGTCAATCCCTGCACGACCTCTTGCAAAGACAAAACGCTCTCTCCAAAAGGGGAAAAAAAAATTACTTATACCTCATACTGATCTCCCCAAATGATGAGCGCTTCCCATTTCCCCACTCCAGGGCCCCACACCTCCAAGTGGGAATGTCCCCTGTGCGAAGCAGCAGGAGGCATCTGACGGCACTGCTTAACGTCAAGAGGGCTGAAGTCCAGGCACCAGGGAAGGGAGACACAGTCCAGAAAAAGATTCCACCAACCACGTTCTCCAGCCAGCTCACTTCCCTCCAGCCCAGGAAACAAACAGATAACTCACGCTCAATAAATGACACATGAACACAATCTCATTAACTCCGTTCCCACATTTTTCTGCAAGTGTCTGTCATTTTTGCCTGCATTGCAGCAGCTGGATCTGGAGCTTCAGGAAGAAGAGAAAACCGTTGGGAGGAAAGCTGTGACCACATGACCTTCCCTTGGCATCCTCCCCCGCCACAGCCTGGAGCCGGAGTCGCCTTCTCCCGGAAAGCGGGCTTCAGCTGCTGGACGGGAGCGGATCGCTCGAGAGTTCAGCACAGCAGCGCTGGCTCCCCAGCTGTTAAAGATTTGGTCAGGTGATCTGTGACCTTGCTGGAAAAGCAAATACTGACTTCCTTTTCGCTCACGGGAAGAGGGGACTGGGGTCAGGAAGGAATTCAGTGCTCAATAAGCTGATACTGGATCTTGCAGAAAGAGGAAGAAAGCTCTAATCATTCAGTTGGAAAGTTAGCTCCCAGAACTGCTACCATTTCAAAGGAATACATCTAAAGATGCTGAAACGGTGCACACACCTTCCTCCCCGGACTCCCCTAAAGCTAGGGGCTTACCTGGGGCGGGCAGGGGTGGGGGGTCAAAATTAATTATGCTTTTCCTCTTCCCTCCCTATAAAATTGTTCCTAAAGAGAACACAGCTTCCTAAGGAGCTGAAACCCTCCAGTGGTGCATCTCTTTCTTCCAGGCTCTGCCTTAGAAACTTCCTCCCCCGCCTGCCTCCTGGGTCTCACAGTGGAGCAAAGCTGTGAGCGATCCCCAGACCGCTCGCTGCCCCGATCAATCAGTGACTGGAAGTCTGTCAGGGCAGAGCTGGAAGAAACAATGACCAGTGAGTTTCCGGGGCCAGACTGGCAGCTCCTGTTTCCTGCCGCTCTAAGAATCCAATGCCCCAGTACCAAAACGCACCCGATTCCAGCAGAAAGAGAAAAGCAAGGAAGTACCTACTGTAAGGATCCAGCTCTATGCAGGGCTTCTAACTGCAGCGTGGACCAGTGACTTCAGGAGGGAGGGTGCAGAAGCCGGGGAGAAGGCAGCTGTGGAAGAACAAGGTCCCAGAGTGTCCCAGGCAGGCGCCGTCTCAGCCAGCCCACCGCAGCCGCAGCTCTTTGGAGCAGAGGCAGGTGTGAGGCGCAGGCACAGAGGCTCCAGGCTCTGCAAATCCAGCACCACTACTGAACCTGAAGGAGATACAGGGGGGTGGGTGCAATCAAAATGGGGCCAGGAGAGCATCTGGGCTCCTGTATGCAGGCTCAGCAAAAGGATGAGAGGACCTTATCCCCTTGACCTCCTGTGGCTCTAGCCAAATGAGGCTGTCCTAGGAAATGAAACCCCGTCAGTAAGACATGTCGAAGCAGCTCTGACCTTTACAGACACTGCCTGTCAACATGTGCTCTCAGAGGTCAGGGCAGATTCCTGTCTAACCCACACTGAAATTGATGCCAGAGCTGAGTGTCACCCCGAAGTGCTGCCTGCATCCAGCCCAGGACGCTTGGAAAGCACTTCACATTCCAGGGCATCACACTAGCTTAAGGCAGCCAGGCAAGGCTGAGCATCCCCACTGCACAGGTGAAAAATGAGAGACAGACAGTCTAAGCGACTTCCCTTGGCTCACTCAGGAGTGGGTCTGAATTAAAATGGAAGATTCCAGGGGAAAGAGGCGGTAGAATTCTGTGTTCTTCCCCCTACACTGGATCAAATTTCTTATTTTCCTTGGAAGATAGTGGAGCATCCTGGTCAAGATGGAGGTTAACAAATTTACTGAAAAGCGTGGGATGATGCGATGGACAAGGCTATGGAACACTGACATTCACTTTTCTCAACTGTTAGAGGTATTTAACTAGTACACAGTCCAAACCATCAGAATTTTTTTTAAAAAATCAGAACTGTACCTTGAACTCTGAGGTTATATTTTAAAATACACTGAAGAACAATCTGTCTCTCCGATAGATTTTAAATGATCATCAACCATTCCCTCCGAATTGGCTAGAGAATGGCTAGAAGCATAAGACATTTCACCAGGAAGTTGAGTGAAAAAGAGCTCTCCATTTCATCAGGTCCCATGACTTTCTAGCCACCCCATCTTCCTCTCTGATTTATCTCTATGACAAAGGTAAGCGTTCTCATTTCCTGTCCCAGGATAAATTCTTCCTCATCCAAGATAAAATAGTAATAGACCCACCTGCAGAGCTGAGCTTTTCTTGAAACACTCAACATTACTCCAAGAACACTGGCCAGCTCCGGCCTGTCCCCCAAGCTCCGCTTAGCATCCCCTCCAAGTGCAGTGGCCAGGCTTCCTGCCTCCCCTGCTCCCGTCAGCCCTTGACTGCCGCAGGTGTCACCTGAATTCTAATTGCTGCCTCTGTGTCTGTCTCCCTGACCAGCATCATGGGCTAGATATTCCCATATGAAACTGAACTTATCCATGATACCGACGGCTCTAAGCACAGGTGATCTCTCCAGATACTCCCTTAGATACCAAGAAAGTACCTCTCCTTCCCAGCAGGTGCCAGGCCTCTCATCAGATTGAAAAAGACAACAAGCAGAAAGAGCGAAGGAAATACTAACCCCTAGCAGTGCCACAGGTCAGCTTGGCTCAGATGCCGGGACAGAAGACGTGCGCACACACACACAAACACACACACACACACACACACCCCTCTAACCCTTCTTCAGATCTCTTTCTGAAGACAGGAAGCCCTTTCAGTTCTCCGAGCTCCATGTGAGATGCTGGTTCAGGTACTGTGCTGACTGCCTATGTCTCTAGGAGGAGGAGGTATCTTTCGGTCGTTTCTGTTTTTCTGCACTTATCCAGTACAGTCAGTTAACTCCATGGTCAAGCAGGGAGGTGAGCAGAACCGGGAATGTTACCCTCCATCTTCCAGATGAGAAAACAAAGTTGGTTCCTAAGGTTATAAAGCTAAGAAAAGGCAAAGGCTCAACTCAAACCCAGATGTCCTGTCTTCCAGTCTAATACCCGTTCCTCTAAACCACACAGCCTGACCTGGACATGCAGGTGAATGCAGGAGACACACAGACGCCAGGATGTACGCTTCAATGCTGGTACTGTTCAGGAGAAGGTGACCTCACATTTAGGGAAGGTCTTCATGGGAAACGCCAACAACTTTCTTTAGGGGAGTCTGAGCTTCTTTGATGGGGGATCCCCTCCATAGCCTCTGGCCCTTGCCATATAGGGATACTGGCATGTCTCTACCCCTACAGCTCACTCAGGCATATGTCTTAAGACTAGTAGCCAATTTTGTGTTACCACCAATATACACAGAAAATTCTCCTGGACCAAACACACTTATCCACCAGAACTTTTCTGGTAGGAATCACTAAGCCGAGGGGAGGTTTAACTCCTTTTTGCAATTTAGAAACCTCCAGCTTTTATGGCCCAGGTCCCTTCTGCCTCATGATGGGAAAAAGGTGGACCACCTAAGTCAGGCAAGATGGCACCAGGCAAGAGGGAAAAGAGGTGGAACTATCTGAAGAATGTGCCCTTTATCTAAGCGGTCCCTTATGCTTTTACACTTTGCTCAGGAAGGTCAGCTATTTGGCAGTCTGTGCGATTACGCAGGGCCAGGGAGCAGCGCACTGCTTAGGTGCACGAGCTGCTGACACAGAGCCTTCAGAGCAGACTGGTTACAGCCATTCCCACTGAACGCAACTTCATTGGCTGGAGAAGGAAATCACGCGTGGGAGATCTGTGGGTGTAGCAGTCCAGTGGGAATGAGCTATTCAAATGATTGACCCTTTAAGGCAGATGAAAATTTCTCAGGGAGGAAACAGGGCCAGTTGCAGGGAGAGAGGAGGCTCCACTAACCAGTGAAAAATGCTCCTTGGAGAAAAAGAAAGTCATCAGCGCCACAGCGGAAAAGACGTCTACTCCTCATCCCTCCCTTCACTTAGACCCTTCCAGAACGTTCATAGCCCTTGACTCAAACACACTGTAAAATCAACATGCCAATAGACAAATGAGGAAGGGGCACCAGCAGGTAATTCGGGAAAGAAGAAATACCAATGGTTAATATTTTTAAAATGTTTAACTGCATGAATTAATAATAAAAAAGATGCTAGAAAACATCTAAATGCCATACTATTTATTTATCCTACACTGTACCAGGCACTCTAGGTCCATTCCAAAACCAGCCAATTTAATTCCCACAATGACCCTATAAAGTAGTATTGTTATTTCCATTATCCGAGGACAAAGCTGAGGCTCAGAGCAGTTGCCCAGGTACTGAGACCATCAACGCCAAGATTCAAATCCAGGTAATGTGCTGCTCTTAACCATGGTATGACACAGACTCTCTCACAAATTAGAGAAAACAGATTTTTTTAAAGCAAGATTCTCAGTGTTGATAAACGTGTGATGGGGGCATATCTTCCTCAGAAAGTTGCAGCAGAGTTAGGGCAGCTGCAGCCAATAGAGGGGTGCTCGTCCATCACTGGATGGGCCTCTCCCAGCACATGGCCTGTGTGTACAACCACACTGGCTTAGTTTGTGCATGTGCACAGGCCCAGTGGCAGGGCAAGAATAAAGACACAGACGTAGAGAACGGACTTGAGCACATGGGGTGGGTGGTGGCGGGGGTGGGGAGCTGGGACATAGTGAGAGAGTAGCATTAACATATATACACTACCAAATGTAAAATAGACAGCTAGTGGGAAGCCCTTCTTAACACAGGGAGATCAACTTGATTACGATGATCGGTGATGACCTAGAAGGGTGGGATAGGGAGGGTGGGAGGGAGGCTCAAGAGGGAGGGGATATGGGGATATATGCATAAATACAGCTCATTCACGTTGTTGCAGAGCAGAAACTGGCACAACAGTGTAAAACAATTATACTCTAATAAAGAGCTGGGAAAAAAAATCAAATACAAGAAAATGAAAGAGTAAAGTAAGAAGATGAGAAAGGTCCCAGTGACATGTGATTTCTTTTCTTGGTCTAAAACATCATCACTATTATGATGTGTTCTTGGAACACAAGAAATAAATTACTTGGGGGAAAAAGGTGGGAAATCACCATCATCCTACCATCTTGATACAGCTCATTTCATGTCCCTCTATTTTGCATATTTTAACATAATTGAAGAGCAAGTTCTATGGTAGCTAAGAGTCTGGACTCCAAGTCAAGACCCTAGAGCTAGAATCCTAGCTCTGCTAGCAACTGTGTAACCTCGGACAAATTATTTAACCTCTTATGCCTTAGCTGCCTCACTTGTAAAATAGGAATAGTAATACACCCTACACATCATGGGTGTGTCAGGAGAATTAAATAAGATGACAATAGATGTCAACAATTTAGAAGAGAGGCTGGTATATAGTCTGTGTTCAATAAATAATAAATCTATTAGCTATCAATGTAATGATATAAATTCAATTATGAATTTAATTTTGTATTTAAAATTCTACCACATAACATTTAGAAAATATACCTGCTTTATAATGATTACTGTCAATAGCTGTGCAAGATTCCATAGACTTGGGCCTTATTTTCCAAACTCACTCCCTCCCGGAGGTCATTTCATCTCAAGTTTAATTCTCCCTGCAATGCTACCTGATCAGCCCACCTGACAGACAGGCCTCTGGGCATATCTCCAAGGAATATCCCAGTTCCAAGTGCTGGAACCCACCTGCCACATATGACGATGAATGATTAAGAGCAAGGATTTCAAGGTAAGATAGACCAGGTTCAAATCCTGGCTGTGTGACCTTGAGCAAATTTCCTTATTTAAGAAGAGCCCAGCTCAGTACACGGTTGTGAGAACCTCATGAGATAAGGTACATTAGGT
Organism: Hippopotamus amphibius kiboko; assembly: GCF_030028045.1. Lineage (NCBI taxonomy): Eukaryota > Metazoa > Chordata > Mammalia > Artiodactyla > Hippopotamidae > Hippopotamus > Hippopotamus amphibius. Next base: position 53,101,715 of record NC_080186.1, read on the forward strand.
GTCTGTGCCAATGCTCCGCATGTAATGAACACTCAAGTAAATATTAGCTATGATTACTTTTTAAAACTCACATTGTTTTAAGCAAGGAAAGCCCAGGGATTGCATTTATTTTATTTATCACCCTATTCCTAACAGTCGGCATGGTAGGAATGCAACAAAAATGTGTTGAATTAATGAATAAATAGATTAAAGGATAGATCATAGAGACTGCCAGAGCTGGAAAGGATTTTTAACAGCCTTATTTAGATATAACCTACATGCCATAAAATTTACCTATAGAAACTGCACAATTCAATAGCTGTAGTGTACTCAGAGTTGTGCAAACACTGCCACAACCTAATTTTTTAAATTGTGGTAAAATATACATAACATAAAATTTACCAAGTGTCGAATTCAGTGGCATTCACAATGCTGTGTAACCATCACTACTATCTATACCCCAAACTTCTTCATCATCTCCAACATAAACTCTGTAACCTATTAAACAATAGCTCCCCACTCCCCCTTGCTCCCAGCCCTGGTAACATCTATTCTACTTTCTGTCTCTATAAACTTACCTATTTTAGGTACCTTCTATAAGTGGAATTTTGCAATATTTGTCCTTCTATGTCTGGCTTATTTCACTTAGCATGTTTTCAAGGTCCATCCAAGTTGTAGCATACATCAAAATTTCATTGCTTTTTATGGTTGAGTAATATTCCACCATATGTATGTACCACATCTTATTTACCCATTCATCTATCAATTGATACTTGGGTTGCTTCCATCTTTTGGCTATTGTGAATAATGAGCTGTGAACACTGATGTACAAGTATCTGTTCAAGTTCCTGCTTTCATTTATTTTGGATATATACCTAGGAGTGAAATTGCTGGGTTATATGGTAATTCTGTGTCTAACTTTTTGAGGAACTGCCAAACTATTTTCAAAGCAGCTGCACCATTTTACATTCCCACCAGCAACACATGAAGGTTCCAATTTCTCCACATCTTCACCAACATTTGCTTTTTTCTCATTAAAAAAAAATCATTATAGACATCCTAGTACGTGTAGTATGTGTGTAGTATTATCTCATTGTGGTTTTGTTTTGTATTTCCCTAATGATTAATGATTATTGAGCATCTTTTCATGTGCTTACTGACCATTTGTATATCTTCTTTGCAGAAATGTCTGTTCAAGTCTTTTGTCCATTTTTTAATTGGGTTGTTTGTTTTTGTTGTTGAGTTATCAGAGTTCTTTACATATTCTGGATATTAACCCATTATCAGATATGTGATTTGCAAATATTTTCTCCCATTCTGTAGGATGTCTTTTTGCTTTCTTGATAGTGTCCTTTGATGCAACAAGGTTATTAATTTTGACAAAGTCCAATTTATCTATTTTTTGTTGTTGTTGCCTGTGCTTTGGTATCATATCCATGGAATTGTTGCCAAATTCAACATCATAAAAATTTCCCTCAATGTTTTCTTCTAAGAGCTTTATAGTTTTAGCTCATAAGTTTAGGACTTTGAACCATTTTGAAGTCTTTTTTGTATTTGGTTTAAGATAAAGGTCAGCTTCATTCTTTTGCATATGAATATTCCCACAACCAGTTATTAAAAAGTCCACAATCACATTTTAGAACATTTCCATCACCCTCAAAAGAAATCTCATATGTGGGATTTCATTTTTATAAGGAATTAGGAACATAATGAGTTATTGAGAATTAATAAACTTTGCCATTCATAAACAAAAATTAGTTTATTAGAAGAGTTTACTGAGAATATTAACTCTCTGTTCTACAAAAAACATGACCTCCATCCACCGCTAGACAACACTGCAGAACTAGGGTGTATACACGCAGGGGAAGAGCTGGAATTCCCACAGTTCTCAGGAGGGGTGCTTTATTATTATTGCAAAAGACATTTGTCTTGCTTTTTTGGGCTACCAAGCACCAAGTGAACACTCTTCCTATGTCTGGGATATTTCCTTCCTTAGGAGTTCCACATCCTCAAAGTTGAAAACAGAATTTATAGTGCCAGCCTCCTTTACAGCTAAAGGACCAAGTTGTGGGACCTGCACTCAGCAAGCAGAGGCACCCAGGCCAGACCTCAGATTGGAAGAAAGTACCTGGAAAAGGAAGAGCTGCAGGCCTGTGATTCTCAGGAGGATGGTGGAGTGAATTGACATCCTCTAATAAATTCCTCTTTTACATAAGCTTGCTAGAATCTGTTCTGTTGTTTGCAACTGTGACCCTTGACTGCTAGAATGCACTATCAGCACTGGCTTCATTTTTCATTGCTCTATGTCATTAATTTTCATTATTTGGAGAATTACTCCTCCGAGTTGCTGTTGATTGTTTTGTCCTGAGGATTTGCTGCATGACCATTTCAGTGGTTTTTCTCTTCCCCTGTATCTTTTGTTATTACCAAATTATTTCTCACTGGAAAGTGGGAATCCGTGGGGCTTGATGGGCCACAAAGTCTCTTGCTTGGTGGAACTGGTCCACAGTCCAAAGAACTTGGGAACCATAAACCAAGGAATTCAGCCTCCCTTCCTTCCTCCCCTCCTTTCACTTCAGTGAAAGCATATTAAGGGTAAGCACATACACACCCTCTACCATGGGACTCCCCTGCACCCACCCTCTTTGGCCAGCCCCTGTTCCCAGCATCATGGTCCTGGTCAGAGTCCAACTGAAGCCTTCACAGGCATCAGGCTGGCTTCAGAACACGGATGCAGGTGCAGACACTTCAGGGCGTGCGTGGGCTGGGGCATCTGCCTTCTGGGTTGGGAGGAAGATTTTTCTTGGCGCAAGGAAGCCAGTTAAACCAAACTGAACCTGATAAGTCATCTCCAGACACCTAGGTGAAGCTAGTGATGTTTCCAGATTTTTCAGGCAAGTTGGAAAGCTTCTTATTGTTATTTCACAAGGCCTTGCCTGGCCCTCTAGCAAGCACAGTCTAGAGAGGAGCGGGCATATGTGATGCGGGTCAGACAAGGATGATGTGCACTCAGCCTCAGCAGCATGGGACTGAGGGAAGGTTGGGCATCATCAGAGGTGAACCAGAGAGAGGCAGTGAGAGAAGGGCTCTAGAAACTTCTACCAACCTCAGCTTTCCTTAGAGATAGCTTCATTGCCAGTGTACCACATGGCAATACAAAGGAAGGTCATACACTGTTCTGGTTTGGGTTTGGTTTGGTTTTGTTTTAATGTGGGTAAAGTCACCAAGAAAAGGTGTTTCCAAAATTGACATCCCATGTTTGTATCACCCCACAGTGGTTGGGCATTGGGTGCAGGGGACAGGCAGACTTTCATCAGGTAACTCCAATAAAAAAATAAAGATGTTCACATCTTTTCTTTCTTTTGTTATACTTTATTTTAACTTTTTATTGACGTATAGTTGATTAACAACAATGTGTTAGTTTCAGGTGTACAGCAAAGTGATTCAATTGTGTGTGTGTGTGTGTGTGTGTATACACACACATAACTGAATCATTTATATATATATATATGTTATTTTCCCTGCTCACATCTTTTCTTCCAGCCAGATTTTAGGGCTTTTTTTTCCACATTGAGGCCCCTCTTTCATGCTTTAGGGTATCCTTCAGGGCACCAGCCGAGGGCCTTGCAGGTGGCAAGTGTTCAATCAGTCCTGCTGATTATCTACTGTTGGGAGCAGAGAAACATAACACAGGACTTTGGCCCTTATCTTCATTTACTAATGGGGAAACTGCCGCTCAGTGAGTTTCCCATATGATACAGCAAGGCCAAGGTCAGATTCTGCTTTCTAGATTCTTGCTTTCCTTTATAAATTTCGTGCTGATGGCCCTGGTCTGTAGTGTGGCATTGGAGGGCACCAAACTGATGGCTTCTTTGAAAACAATGTGGCTGGTGTCCCCAGTTTAAACGTGGGATAATGGCCTGATGTTGGTAAAGACAGCTAGCCAACTTCTCACTGGTGACCTTTGCTTGCAGCTTCTGGCTACAGACATAGTTTGACGCACAGCTATGGAAATATTTGCCAATGACGATTAAACATGTATTTTGTACTGAGTCCTATTCGGTACCCCTCCTCACTCAGCCCTGAGATGGTACTATCATGATTCCCCTGTAAACAAGGTAAAGATAGCCACTTTACAGCTCCGCCTCAGCACAGGGCTGTATTCAAAGAAACAGCAGTTAAGTAGAAAAAAATGAATTGGAAGCAGTCCAAAGCTTCACTGCAGTCTCTAGAGAAAATACGAAAGGGGAAGTGCATTCTTAGCACAAAGAAAAAGTCTTAAATTTTTTCTTTCCTATCTCTTCTATTCTCAGTATCTATTTCCAGCAAAGCAACTGCTCCAGAAGCAGTGTGCTCTGATCCCCAACAACCCTTATGCAAACCCTTCTGCCTGGCTCTTCACTCCCTCACCTCTGGCATCTACTCACCCATCCTCTGCCATCTCTCTCTACCCTCATCACAATCCTAATATTGGCTCCACTTGTCCAGAGCTTTCTCATCACTGGATGACCTCAGTTGGCATAATAATGGAGGGGCAACAGCCAAGCAAGCTGTTCCAGAAATTTTCCTAGAAGGGAATTACTCGAAGCCTCTACAGGCAAAGAAGTTTTGAATACTCATGTGTTTACATTTTTCTTCCCTGTCACACCCATTTTACAGATTAGAAAACTGAGGCAGCATCATCATAATAGTGACTAATATTGTTATAATAATAATATTATTGTTAGCCAGACACTGTCCAATATTGTACAATGATAACGTTTAATTTCACAATGATCATATTGGGTAGGTACTATTATATCCTTTTCACAGATGATAGGCTCAGGGCACAAAGCCAGTAAGTTGCAGGGCTGGAATTCAAATTCCAGGTATGTCTCACTCTGGAGACCAGGCTCTTAGCCACGGTGTTCTCTGTGTCTCAGGTTCTAGTTCTGCAACTGTCTATGAAGTAAGTTGCCAGTGTAGTCAGAACAGAAAGGGAAGGAACCAGATAGGATTTAGCAAAGGAACGAATTTTCTGTTAAATTCCATCACCAGCCATGCTCGTTAAGTATCAGATGATTATTAACATATAAACAACATTTGGGAGGCATGTAATATGTCTATAAAGAAGATAAATTTATTTGCAAAGGAATAGAATAAGAAATGCAGTGACTTGCTGATTAACTTAAAATTATTTAATCAATACAATGCAATTACTTTTCAAATAATCTTTGAAAGTTCCAAGGAGGCTTGAGCTATTTAATTGCTATTTAACCAGATAGCAGCAGTCAAGTTACACAGATGTCAATTTTAGAGAAAATGCTCTTTGCAGATCTATCGCTCTGTCAAATATTCCATTAGAAAGATGTATTTTCAGGCTTTTAGGTTACAAATTAATTTCCTTTCTTTGTTGTTCAAGGGGGCGGGGAGGGTGGTGTGGCTGCTGCAGGGACCCGTTGGCTCCTTCCTCGTGTAACTCAGGAGACAGATGTACCTCCCTGCCAGTGGGGCAGTTTCCCCCAAAGCAGAAGGATGCTGTTGCCAATGACTGAGTGCAGGACCCAGGCCCAGCCCAGATTTCCCTTAACGGCTCCACATATACAAACCACGAGCAGCCTTGTGTGTCAAGACTTGAGCCAGAAGTTTGCCTGCATCCTACTCACATCCACTACACCTACTCTGAGGAACCCATGAAGTAAAGACAATAGATAAGAATGGAAGGAACAATGGATACAAAAACCACAATCTCTTGGACAGGAATCAGTGTTTTAACAAGCCCTCCAGGTGATGTTTATGCACTCTATAGTTTGAGAAGTCCTGCTCTAACTTACTTTAAAAAACACTTTAGAAACTCAATTCAGTACTTCTCAAATTGTATTACGCACATACAACACCCAATGACCTTGATAAAATGCAGATGCTGATTCAATGGGTGTGGGGTGGGGCCTGAGAATTTGCATTTCCAACAAGCTCTCAGGAGATGCTGATGCTGCCGGTCCTGGCACCAAGAAGTCAGGCCTGTGACGGGCATCTGTCTATTCGGGAAGGGATGGGAAGGGGTCCAACAGACCGAGGCACAATTCCTCATTCCAGTGCTCGCAAGCTGTGTGACCTTGGCCACGTCACTCTACCTCAGAGCCAGGTTCCTCAGCTGTGAAATGGTATGAGAAAGAACCACACACTTTAGAGGCTGTTCTGATGGTGCTATGCCCAGACTTAACACAGCACCTGGCATGTAGGAAACACTCAAACAGAAGCCGTGGTTGCTGTTGTTTCTGAGGGAAGGATGAGACTAGTCACTGCTCAATAGCTGTTCATTGTTTGGTTATTGTTAATTGAGAGCTGCCGCGTGGCAGGACAGGCTCATGCCAGGCAGTACAGTATCATTTCCTCCTCCCAACGGCCCTGTGTGCGAGGTCCGGTATCATTTGTTCTGTTTTGCAGATTAGGAAGCCAAAGCCTAGAGAGCTTGAGTAACTTGGTCCAAGTCACAAAGATAGTGAAAGGCAAAGCTAGGGTTGAATCAGGTCTTCCTGCCTAAATTTCTAACAGTCCAGACTGGGACATGGTTGTGTCCATACCTGCCTGCAAGGCGTAGGTGGGGGAAGGGTGGTAGCCTGATAACACGTGCTTCTGGAAGGTGATCCAATGCAGGACCAGGTTGTACGGTGGAGGACAGGCAGGGGCAGATGGAGGCCTTGAGGAGGAGTGCTGAGCTGCAGAGGGATATTGGGCCCAAGAGAAGGAGCGGGGCCAGGCTCCGCGAAGATTTGGACATCCAGAAATCCCTAACAGAGCCTCAAAGGGACCAGGGCTGTCTCCCTCGTGCCCAGTAACAGTGCTGACTCACAGCAGTGCTCCTTGAAGACACAGCAGTCACATGAACGAACTGATGGATTCGTCGATCAGTTCGTATTTTGAAAGCAGCAACTGATTTGGAATTGGTGGACAGGATGTGTTGGAGCAGGAGAGAGATTTTCACTTCTGGACTTTTCCCCTTTAAAAAGGAAGCAGTTCAAAATGGAAGAACAAGAGGAATATTTCCCTTGGCGCGCAGCCCGCGTGCACAATGCCTCCTTTTCTTCCCAGGGCAGGAGGCGTCAGGAGCCCAGGCCCTCGGCGGGTGTGTGCAGCCCAGAGCCTGCCCCACATACTTAGCCACTTGTGCTCTGGAGCACAAAGGCCCCTGCCTGCCAAGCCCAACACAAATACCTCCTTCACCACAGCCCTCTGCTGGGTGCGGTGTCAGCCGCCGCTGCTTTCGAAAGTCCCCCTCCAGGGCTACAGTGAGGCTCTTGTGGTGGGGTGTCCCCACGACTGTGTGGAGGCAGGAAACAGTGATGCTTTCTCCACCATCCAGTCGCCTTTGCAGGCCACAAGGCATGGAGTTAAACAGCCCAGCAGCTCGAGAGAAGGAAAGGGAGCCTTCCTGTTCAAAGATCAGCCCCAACAGATGGTGTTCAATCAGCTGTTCATCAGAAACTATTGTTCAGGCCCAGAGATAGGTTCTGTGGGTTCCTGAATGATGAAGACAGGGAACAAAGACCCTTTAGGGAACTCATGGTTCAAAACAGGAGGGGGAGGCCTAAACAAGGACACGTGGTGTCATAGGGATGGGCAAAGGCATGACGGAGGACCACGAAAGCATCACAGTGTGGTATCTGAGCTGGGCTTTGAAGGATGAACAGAAGTTCACCAGGCAGGCTGGGAAAGGAGCCCTCTAGCAGAGAGATAAAAACAGGTACAGTGGGCTTGAGAAATGACTCGCACACCAGGCCTAGCATGCAGGGGGTGCCCAGCAGGGAGAAGGCAGGAGCTGGAGGTCACTTGTTTTATTCTATAGAGAGTAGGAAACCCGCAACGTTTCTTTAGCAGGGGAGGACCCAGATGAAGCCGGTGTTTTGGATACAGCTCTGGCTGCGGTGAGGGAGGATGTGTGTCCCTAGAGCCTGGCCCATTAGTAGACAGTAAATATTTACGGAATGATTTCGAGAGGGAAGAGAGGGTAGCAAATCTGACGAGAAGTCTGGCCACACAATGCTTTTCACTAACTACTCCTTTTATGTATTTTTTTTTTTCTTTTAAGAGAACAGCAGCTTTTCTTCTCCTTTATTGAACCGTCACAAATGTATATAATCTGAGATTGCAGGCATTATTACATAATGTCTTACACTGCTGGCAGTTTCCTGAGTGTTGGCTGGGCTTCCAGAATAGTTTTGTCAGCTCCTCGACAGCTGGGGTAATGTCTCTTGTGCCGTCTCTGCATTCCCCACAGCATCTATCGTGGGCTGAGCACACAGTAGACTCCAGGTAAGTAGAACCATGAAACAGATTCATGGAGCATAAGAGCAGGACAGGCTCTTGCAATTAACTGGTGCCACTCTCTCATTTTATAGATGAGGAGCCTGAGACCCGAGAAAGGGAAACATATGCCCTCTTCGAAGATGTATTCACATTCCTACTTCTAGACTCTGGCATTTCACAGCAGGGACCTGGGCTCAGTGAAGGCTTTCAAGTACTGACACTGAGGATCAAGGCACAGTCTCTGAAATAAACCAGCGATGAGCCTGGGTAACAGCAGAGTAAACAGAACAACAACATGCAAATGATACAGGCACAGAAAGGTGTGTCCATGTACATACACAATACATATTCAATTCTGAAAAGAGCATAGCCTGGAACAGGAACTGCTAGAGGCAGGAGAGCATAAAGATTAGGAGTGTGAGCTCTGCAGTAAGGCAGGCTTGAGTCCGAATCCCAGCTCGCCGCTTACCAGCGTATGTTTAGCAAATTCCCTAAACTCCTCCAGCCCCAGGGTCCACATACATAAAACAGGGAAAAACCTAGAACCTCCTCCTTACAGGGTTGTACAGATGAATTGGGATGAAGTATAGCAAATGCTTACCACAAGGCCTATAGAGGGCATTGAAAAGTAATGAACTAGAGAGCAAGTAAGAAAAGGGCAGGACTTGGCAACTAATGGGATTCCCTGATTATAACCTTTGGTTACTAAACACAGTAAGTCCCCTACACATGAACGAGCTCCGTTCCGAGAGCATGTTCATAAGCCCAATTTGTTCGTAAGTCCAATTTGTTCGTGAGTCCAACAAAGTTAGCCCAAGACCCAACTGACACAATTGGCTGTATAGTACTGTACTGTCATAGGTTTATAATACTTTTCATACAAATAATACATAAAAAACAAACACAAAAAATAAAGAAAACACTTTTAATCTTACAGCACGGTACAACAGCTGGTGCACAGGGGCATGTCCACAACTTGAAGGTTAGCATGTAGGGGACATACTGTGCTTTAGTTCAGGCACTGGATTCAGAAGGAGAAGGGGGTGTTGAAGACTGCTGGGTTTCAGACCTGGGTAACGAGAGGGTGGTGGGAACCACAGACGAGTTAAGGAGGTCAGGAGAGAGAGGAGACTTGGGAGTAGGAGGCTGGACCGTTTGTCCTCGGGCACGAGTGTGCCTGCTATAGTGGTTCACCCACAGAGAGGGGTTCATCTTGCGAGGGTGGCCCAGCAGACAGTACAAAAGGTGGGCCTGGGGCAGAGGAGAAGCCCGAAGATTGACAGCCTAGATTCTAGAGTCATCCATATTAGTGTGATCACTGCAGAGGCTGGGATGGGGGAGAAGCAAGAGCGAGCAGAAGAGGGGTGTGGGGAAAGTCACAGTGGGGAGCGGGTGGGGAAGAAGAACCAGAAATCCAAAGGGGGTGAGTGAAGAACACCAGTGGGGCCTGAGCCCCGTGTCAGTAGAGCAGGGGGACGATGCCTGGGGCTGACAAGAGGGTAGAAGCAGCAGATGGGGCAGTGGAACTCAGGAGAGAGATGGGCAGCCGCGCGAGGGCGGGATGAGGTGCTCTAGGAGCACAGCGAGCATGTTTGCAGGCCACGGGGAGAAGCCAAGGGAGAGGAGCGGACTGAGACGCCAGAAAGGGAAAGGGACATAAGAGTCAATGCTTCCTCCAAGCTCTGTGCTAAAACATGCCACAAAACTGAATTTCATCTTCGCCACCACCATCGGTGTTAGGTGATTTTATCAGTCATATTTTGCAATGAAAACATCAGGCGCAGAACAGTGAAACAACTTACCTACGTTAGCAGTTGGTAGACTTGAGGTTTGAAGGATTTGAAGCCAGAGCTTCACAGCCAGTTCGAAGGAGAGTGTTTCTGGAGGTGCGAAGAGAAGGTTTTTAAGGCTCTGGCCAGGGAGAGGAGAGCACAGATGAGGAGAAATGGCGAGGTAGAGATGAGAGAGTTCAAGCCACATGACCTCCACCTTCTCAGCAAGAGAGGAACAGCCCCGTGCTGAGAACGCGGACGTGTGGATGGATTTGAGAGCTCAAGGGAGCAGATGAGGTTTGCATCAGTCAGGGAGGGGGATGAGAGACAACCGAGACAATTGTGAGGGTGACAAGTAGCAGCTGGGGTCAAAGGGCATGGATTTAAAATGAATCCAGCAGTCCCGAAGCAGGATCAGAGAAAGGGCACAGTGACGTTAAATCTAGGATCAGGGTTTACAGAGGTCAAAGGTACTAAGAAGGGAGACAGGAGAGGGCAAGGGAGGACACGAGTAGCGTGGCTGTTGGCACAGTGGGCGAGGGGAGTATTTTCGGTGTCACATCAACCATGACGACAAGCACAGGGTGAGGATGAGGCAAGCAGCCAGGATGTGCTGCAACTGAGGTCTGCGGATGGGCCATCCCACCCAAAGACACCCTGACCGCAAAGCGGTCCATTACCCATCCCCAAATAAGCCATCCTGGCTTAACAGTGCATGAAGCTTCATAACTACAGTGGCCAAACCCACAGCCACATACCACTCAATACATGTGGCTACTGAGCGCTTGAAGTGTAGCTAGTCTGAATTAAAATGTGCTGTGAGCGTAAGATGTGCAATGGATTTTGAAGACTTAGGGTGAGAAAACAAATGTAAAAATATCTCAATTTTTTGGTACGATTACAGGTTAAAATAGTGATATTTTGGATATACTGGGTTAAATAAAAATGTACTATTAAACTTATTGTCACCTGTTTGCTTTTTATTTTGTTTAATGTGCTGCTAGAACATTTTAAATGTGACTCGCATTATGTTTCTATTGGGAAGAGCTGATCTCTAAGGCTACTGATGTTAAACGTGGGTGAGATAAATGTATCTGGCCAGTATGCTCATTAAAGCAAATGAGGTTATCTGAATAGCTCTCTCGCTATTCTCTGAGAGAATGGGAAACAGAACTGATAAGTTTTGATTTGTTGGATGTGGGAATAGAAGGCCAGGCAGATATGACCTGAATTAGGAAAGGGTTCCTCTGTGGGTATGGAAGAGGATTTCATGGCATGCTACTGACTGACGCAAAAAAAAAGGGCTGAACATCCAAAATGAGACAGAATGTTGGAAAAACCCACAAACTTGCCAGTGACCACAAAGGCTGGCCTCCCTTTCGGTATCCAGTCTCTGCACCAGGCCATTCTCAACCTCCCCAGCTCCTGGCCGGCCCCTCCACCGACCTTGGGGTGACCTCCAAACCCATCTCCTTCATCTGCCCTCACCAGTCTCTCCCAGCACACTAAGCCCCACAACCACACGCATTCCAAAAAATCTTCCCCACTGGCCAGAACGAGGGCCCCTCCTGCAGCCCTCCCTTTCAGGAGCTTCCTGCCAACAATTAGAAAAGGAGGCAACATGATACAGCACGACTAGCATGGCTTGTGAGCCAAGAAATCTAGATCGGTCCAATTTTTTGCTGTGTGAGTTTGAGTCATATCACAGCTCCTCTGGGCCTCAGCTGCTTCATGTGTCACATTATACGAACCTAAATCTATGGACTTGTCAGAGGGTTCAATGAGATATCTGGAGTAAGAGGTCTTTGTTAAAGAGGTATTATACAAGTGAAAGAGAAGATGGTAATCTAGCACCAGAAGGGGAAGGAGAGGAGTGAAAAAGGGAAGTCGGTAGCAGGAGGGGATGCCATTGGCAAAGACAAGGTATGAATCCCCCTTGCACTAAGAGAGACAGACTTTCCCCATTGACAAGAGGGCACCCCCACGAAGGGCAGGCACAGGTCACACAGCCTTCCTATCAGACATACCTTCCTACTCACATACCTGGCTTCAGGACTTTTCCTGCAGCTGAATAAATAAACGTGAGTCCAGAGAAAATGTCCTAAACAAAACTGGAATGCATCTGTTAATGAGCTGCTTGAGATTTTAATGTTACTCAGCACTGAAAAGAGGGTTTTAAACTCCATTGAGAAAAGTGGTAATTCGCCCCAGGCTCACCCTCACCCCCCAAATCCCCACCACTCCTCTCCCAAGGGGGTGAAGGGTGGAGAATGAGGAATCCAAGGAATGAAAGACATTTTCTCGATGGTGTAATAGGCTCTGATCACCCAATAGTCAATAAGCTGTGCTGAGTACATTTGCATTCTATTTAATCATAATTCAAGCCTTTAAAGGAAGAAATTATTATCCCCATTTTACAGAGGAGAGTACTAAGGCTAGGAAGAGCACAGGGAGGGGCTCAAAACTAGCTCTTTCTATCCAGCAGTCTTTTTCATTGCACTCTCCTTACATAGGCCTGGAGGGGATGTAATGACACGTAATGTGTTCAAGACAGGGGATTAGGAGAAAAACATAGCAGAATGGTATGTAAAACCTCATTTTTACTAAAAAAAATTCTATCCAGATATATATGTGAGCATATACCTAGATCTATACACGGATATAGCCTTATCTCATTTAGGCTTAGTGCCAAGTCTAGAACAAAACACTCCAAGCTCTCCCACTTGCCCTAATCACCAATTCTTGACAGCCTGTAGAGTTTTCTCCTTCATACATTCTTATATTATTTTAAATGTTTGCTACTAACTAGTATAATATTTTAAATAATTAATTAATTTGAAATTTCCCAGTAGGGTTTTTTGAGCCTTTCAAACTATAAAGACCACTCACTCACACATACACACACACACTCCAAAAATTAGTCAAAAACGAGAAGAAATTTTCTCTTTACCATTACTTTCCTTATCAATTAAGTAAAAAACACACAAATTTCACCTTGTCCTTCAAGAGTCCAATTTTTTAAGCTTAAAAGTCAATAAAATAAGGTAGCAAATGTCTTACAATGCAATAAATATTTGCTGAGAACAGGTGTTTTGGTGTCCTTCCCCAGCAGACAGCAGATGCCATGGCTGAGAAGAGTGGACACAATGCATCCTCACAGGGCCCCACCATCTCCATCTTTCCAGGTGTCCACTCCCACCCTTCACTTCCTAGAGTTTCCATCTCAAACCATCATGCCTCAAGCATCCCATTTTCTCCCCCTAACTGCTACTCCACAATTAGAATTTACGCAAGGAGTAGTAACATTCATCCCCTAAACTAATAAAGGAATTGCAATGTTAAGGGCTTCGACTTTTCTTTCTGCTTCCTTATAATGTATTAGCATTTTATTAGCAGCTTTCCGAACATATGTATTAACTCAAGAGCGATTTGAACGGTGGAGAATTCAAGCTAATTAGCCAGTGGGAGATGCAGCCTGACTGTGGACTGCAGTGACATCCTGAACGTCCACCCCTCACCTTCCGACCAGGTGCTGCCACGTGGGGATTAATTCAAGGCCAGTGTTGCCAGACCTGATTTTTCTCAAGAGAAGCCAGGAATGTGGATTTATGTAAACTCTGATCTTTTAATGTTGACTTAATTCTTTTCTTTTTTAACACTGTGCAGGTCCAATAAAACTCACACACACACGAAATGTTGCCTGTGTGCCCACCAGTTAGGCATCGAAGTGGTCTCAGCCCACCTTTCCAGCCTCACCCCCAGCTCCTCTGGCGGTGACAAATGCAACCACACCTCACCCTGTGCCTGAGTGCCTCTGTGCCTTTGCTCACACTGTACCAACCCGTTAAGATGTCCTTTCCTGTCTTCTCTGTCAGAGTCTTTCCCACCCTTCAAGGATCAGGTTAAATTGTGCCAACTCTTCCTAATCCCAAATATCAATCTCAATTAATATTGCCCATCATCCAAAAAGCTACATCCTACCATCGTATTTCCATTGACTCCGGCACTTGGCACATTCTGCCTCTCACAGCCATTGCTTCCACATGGTTAAATGTTTCTGGTAAAAAAATTAAATAAAATAAATTGGAAAAAATGAAAGAAGGATTTTGTGTGTGTGTGACAGCTAAGACTTTGGTACTATTCTCATTTCATGTTAATGGCTTAGAATTAACCATTAACATGAAATGGTTGAGAGAGAACCATGAGAGAGAACCAAAACTTAATGAATAAGTGATCATCTTGAGCTTTCTGTATATCCTTTAGCTGTAGATCTTCTAGACTTCCTTCTGCTTCCACTAACCAGGATTCTACTCTTTGCTTCTCCATCTGGTAACTCCTACTCAACCCTCAAGATGCTTTACCTACCAGCGTCTTCCCCTTCTCCACATACCAGTCAGGATGGGTCTCCCTCCTCCCAAATCTGTGTTCCCATCGCACCCTGTAGGAACATCTGTCAGTGCACTCATCAAACTGTCCTATCATTAGCTATCTGATTCTTATCTCTGCCGAACGGGAAGCTCCATATCTAGCCCAGTACCTGGCTCAGAGCAAATGATCAGTTAGCATTTACTAGAAGGCAGGAAAGAAGGGAGGAAAGGAATGACACAGGGAAGGAGGAAAGAGGGAAAGAGAGAACAAAGGATAGTAACAGTCCACAGGCAATCAGCAAACGTGAGGTATAATGAACTGCATGGCTCCAAGCCCCACTTCTGGGGTGAAGTTGACGCTGGCTCTTTGGGGCTCTTCCCCAAGGCAGATGATTGGGAAGACTCCTGTTGCGCCCCCTTCTTCCCCACCCCCAGAGTGGGGCAGGCGGCAGGTTGCTGCTTGGCTTCGGGGCCCCAGGAACCAGCATTCACCCCCACTCTTTGTTCCTGGCCTCCAGCTCTAGGGAAAGTGATTTTCTGCATCAGTCAGACTCTGCTTTGGAAGGATAACTTCAGTTATGATGGATGAGGGTGGGGATGAGTCTTCCCCAGGGGCTGGTGGGAAAGCACACTGGAGAAGGCCAGCGCTCGGAAAAGGGCTGGCAATTCTCATTACCCAGGACAGACGAGGGGGAGGGGAGTATCTTTTTTACCTAGAACCCTGGAAGTGAGGTGCCCTGCTCTGGGGGTTGCTGGAAAACTCCTGTGCCCCCTACCCATCCACCCCGCCTCATTCACAGGCCAGGAGGCAGGGCCAAGCTGCTTCTGCTCCAGGACTCTCTCCCTGGCCCAGGCCGAAGAGAATCACCCTGCTCTCAGGAGACACTGCAGAGAATCTAGTCTGGGTTGACGTTCTCAGAAGCCCACTGCCCTTTCAAAGGAGCAGTTCACAACACCCAGTGACACCCACTGTGAGATCCGAGAAGTAAGGAAAACTCTGGTCTCCTCACCACCACTCAACCAAAGTCAAGCTAGGGAGGGAGGCCAAGGACACCATTCCTGCAGGGAATTCAGAACCTCAGAGAACTCACCTAGAAGGCAAACGATCTGTGGAAAAGTCACAAGGTCCACCCTCTCCCAGGACCAGGGCAGGATTCTCAGGTCCCTTTCCACCCAGACTCCACATCCAAGCAGCTGGGGCAAAGGAAGCAGGGTCCCCCTCATTTCCCCTTTCTCCTTCCTCCTCATCCTCCATCTTCTCCCTAGTGACCCACCCAGAACCTCCCCCAACCCCCCAAGGGCTTTCAATCACCATCTCCAGGTTAACGCAGAATAGCAGGCTCTCAGTGAGAGCCTTGGGCAGGCCTGACATCCACAGTCAGTACTTTAGGCTCAGTAAATCCTCAATAAACCAATAAGGTAGTGATAAATGGAATATTTATAAATGAAATTTTTCCTGCCATATCAATAAACAAAGGATGTCACAGCCATCAACGGTCCTCCAATGTGAGCCGTTGAGCCGTGAGCGGAGAAAACTCAGGGCTGAAAAGGATGCCGGCCATCTAGCAGCCATTAGACTGCAAGCCGCTCCCTGTGGTGAGCCCTGAGGAAACCCAGGATGTGAAAATACAGGCCCCAGACAGCTAAGGTGCATATCAAAGAAATAATTTCTGTGAGTGCAAAGCGTGCAGGTTCCCATGCATAGAAAAGCACTAAATTCCTTAACTTGAGATTTCTGGTTTTCTTTAATTAACAGTAATCTTTGATGTTCCCGACTAGCTGTCCAAAACGCCTATATATCCTGGCTCCTCCCCTCACCTCCTCAGAGCAATTTCTCAGAGCTATCTGAAATGCTGTCTCCTGGGCTGCAGTCCTCATTTTGCCCCAAATAAAACTTAACTCACTACTCTCAGGTTGTGTATGTATTTTTTTAAATCAACAGTACCCAGAGATAAACTGTGGTCAACTAATCTATGACAAAGGAGGCAAGGATATACAGTGAAGAAAACGCAGTCTCTTCAATAAGCGGTGCTGGGAAAACCGGACAGCTCCATGTAAAAGAATGAAATTAGAACACTCCCTGCACCATACACAAAAATAAACTCAAAACGGATTAAAGACCTAAATGTAAGGCCACACACTATAAAACTCCTAGAGGAAAACATAGGAAGAACATTCTTCGACATAAATCACAGCAAGATCTTTTTTGATCCACCCCCTAGAGTAATGGAAATAAAAACAAAAATAAATAAGTGGGACCTAATGAAACTTCAAAGCTTCTGCACAGCAAAGGAAACTATAAGCAAGATGAAAAGACAACCCTCAGAACGGGAGAAAATACTTGCAAACGAATCAACAGACAAAGGATTAATCTCCAAAATATATAAACATTTCATCCAGCTCAATATCAAAAAAACAAACAACCCAATCAAAAAATGGGCAGAAGACCTAAACAGATATTTCTCCAAAGAAGACATACGGATGGCCAAGAGGCACATGAAAAGCTGCTCAACATCACTAACTACTAGAGAAATGCAAATCAAAACTACAGTGAGGTATTACCTCACACCAGTTAGAATGGGCATCATCAGAAAATCTACAAACAGTAAATGCTGGAGAGGGTGTGGAGAAAAGGGAACGCTCTTGCACTGTTGATGGGAATGTAAATTGATACAGCCACTATGGAGAACAGTATGGAGGGTCCTTGCAAAACTAAAAATAGTTACCATATGACCCAGCAATCCCACTGCTGGGCATATACCCAGAGAACACCATAATTCAAAAAGACACATGCACTCCAGTGTTCATTGCAGCACTATTTACAATAGCCAGGACACAGAAGCAACCTAAATGTCCATCCACAGATGAATGGATAAAAAAGATGTGGTACATATATACAATGGAATATTACTCAGCTATAAAAAGGAATGAAATTGGGACATTTGTAGAGACATGGATGGACCTAGAGACTGTCACACAGAGTGAAGTGAGTCAGAAAGAGAAAAATATCGTATATTAACACATACATGAGGAATAGAGAAAAATGGTACAAATCAACCAGTTTACAAGGCAGAAATAGAGACACAGATGTAGAGAACAAGCATATGGACACCAAGTGGGGAAAGCGGGGAGGGTTGCAGGGGAATGAATTGGAAGATTATGATTACCATATATACATTACTAATAAGAAAAAAGACACCAAATTGTACACTCAAAAGATATGCAGTTTATTGTATGTTAACTGTATCTCAATAAAAGTTCTTAAAGAAAAAAACAGTAAGATCTTTTATCCTATTTTAAAAGTAAAGAGGACTTCCCTGGTGGCACAGTGCTTAAGAATTCGCCTGCCAATGCAGGGGACACGGGTTCAATCCTTGGTTCGGCAAGATCCCACATGCCTCGGAGCAATTAAGCCCGTGCGCCACAACTACTGAAGCAGTGCTCTGCAACAAGAGAAGTCACCACAATGAGAAACCTGCACACCACAACAAAGAGTAGCCACTGCTCGCCGCAACTAGACAAAGCCTGTGCGCAGCAATGAAGACCCAACACAGCCAATAAATAAATGAATAAATAAATAAATAAAAACACTAGATGGCAAAGAAATACATACTTTTTAAAAAAAAAGTAAGAAAATGAAAGTCAAAACCATCTTATAATTAGAAAGGAAAAAATATTCTTAAAAACAAAAGGAGACTATATTAGAACAAAATACTTATAAAAAACAAGCTACTGAGAGCCAGAATTTCAGCTAGAGAACTGACCAAATAATCCTACTGCTTTAAAAAAAAACAACAAAAATCTAATTTTATTGACTACTTATTACGTGCCCAGTGCTTCCTGTGCACTATCTCATTTCATCTTTGGGGTAATCCCATAATGCAGTCTTTTATTATCTCCATTTACAGATTAGAAACTGAGAGCCAGGGAGGTAGTGTGACTTAAGCAAAGCCCAGGGCATTCTGCTCTTCCACAGGGCCACAGTAGTGGGGTAACAAGTTAACATATTTGCATTTTAACAGTAGCTCTCTGGAGAAGACAAAGTAATCCAAAGGAATGAAATAACTCTAACGTCAGGAATCTCAGGCCTCAGCTCTGCCCGTGGGCAAAGCTCTTAGGGCAAGAGCCTTTTGGCACCACCAGGCGTGACCCGAAGGCGGCCACCCACTGGCCTGGCTAATGCGGGGCTCCATTCAGCAGCTGGCAAAGCCCAGGGCATGGAGGCAGAATGAGAGAGGAGATTGGGTCAGAAAGCCAGCCCCTAGGCAGGCACAAGAGTGGGGCAAGTGAGCAACTGCAGAGCATGTGATTCTAGGTGCTCCACATATGTCCCCTCACGCAAAAACATCACCCTGCTTACCAGTGTGCAAGAGACACTTCCAGCACGAGTGTCAGGACCAGGCAGTGCACTGGTGCAAGAGGCCTGGGCTCTCACTGCGGCTCAGTTACTCCAAGGCCACCAGGACCTGCCACCTGCCCTCAGTGTACTCATCTGTGAGACTGGAGTAGGGGCCGGTGTCTAAGTAACCAGTGAGGTTTCCTACAAACAAACTCTACGTGATGAGACCCAGAATGAGCACCAAGGGTGGGCAATGGGGTCCTGAAAAGGGGACTGGAGGACACGGTTCATTCGCTTTTGCCAAGGCTCTACTGAAAAGTGCTCCATGCCAGACGCTGCACCAAGCACAGGGATGAGGAGGGGAGCTCATCCCAGGAGGGGACAGCCTCTCAAGTAACACTCACGAATTCTCCGCTGAGAGGAGTGATGCCTGCTGCCCACAGGCCAGGCTTGCAGGGTTCAGGGAAGCCCTCCTACAGCAGCCCATGTGTGAAGAAGATGGGGACGATGACCCACGGTCAACAGAGAATAGAGGCACTTACCCAGAATGAAGCACCAGAGGACCTCCCTGGTGGTGCAGTGGTTAAGAGTCCACCTGCTAATGCAGGGGATGTGAGCTCGATCCCTGCTCCCTCTGGGAAGATCCCACATGCACTGGAGCAACTAAGCCCGTGCGCCACAACTACTGAGCCTGCACACCGCAACAACCAAAGCCCACGCACCTAGAGCCCCTGCTCTGCAACAAGAGAAGCCACCACAATGAGGAGCCCACACACCACAACAAAGAGTAGCCCCAGCTCGCCGCAACTAGGGAAAGCCTGCGCACACCCCACCCCCAAAAAAGACAAAATGAAGCACTAGAAAGAGGACATGCAAATTTAGGGAGCGTGCATCATTACCTCCATTTCACAGATAGGAAAACTGACACTCAGAATGGTCAGAGCCAGGTGACAGAGCCGGAGTTAGGACCCCATCCTGCCTGACCCCACAGCTTTCGCTCTTAATTTTTATCCTGTCCTCACTGCTACAGCATGTGTGCCTGTGAGTGGATTCAGGGTGGAGAGGGGAAGGAAGGAGGTAGGAGAACAGGAAAAAGGCTGGAGAGAAGGATGGGGAAGACAGGAATAGATAGTAAGCACTTTCTTACCAAAACAAATTGGCAGCCATAGTTTTTCCAAACAGACAATCCTGTGGTTGCCTATAGTGGTTTTTAAGAGCAGAGGGTTCTGGGATTAGGCAGATCTGGCTAAGCCCCTGGCTGTACCACTTAATACCTCTGTGATAGAGAACAACTATTTAACCTCTTGGGGCCTCATTTTACTCACCAATACAATGGGAATGATAACAATTATGCCTTATTGGGTACTTGGTAAGATTATATCACTGCTATATTTAAAGGGCTTGGCACAGTGTCTGGCACATGGTAAGAGTTCAGTAAAAGATAGCAAAAACCAACCACTATTCTAAAGCTGCTCCAGGGGGCTGTCCTCTCTCCAGGCTTCCTCCTCAAAATCAACATCTGGCCAGTCCCCCCACATCCTCACTGACTCCCTCCCTCCTCCCTTCAGCCTCCTTTGCATTCCCACCATTTCAGAACCCACTTCAAAGCTATTTTCCCAGTGCTTCTCTTCCTTCCTAGGATTCTAGCTTACATTTGATCAAGTGATTCATCACTTAATCTACACAAGCTCCTTAACCTCTCAAGAACATACTTGTCCATTCTGTGGCTATTTCAATGGACTGGTTTTCATGGGATTGGCAAGCAACGCAGAGGCTGGTGGGTTTGCTGGCTCATAGGAATTACTGAACCAGTTGCCCATGCGGGCCTACAATTTGTAAATTTACTTCTGGATATATATTAAAAACTCCTACCCAAACCACAAATTATGTGCTTTTGCAAATTTGC
This sequence comes from Hippopotamus amphibius kiboko, assembly GCF_030028045.1. Taxonomy (NCBI): domain Eukaryota; kingdom Metazoa; phylum Chordata; class Mammalia; order Artiodactyla; family Hippopotamidae; genus Hippopotamus; species Hippopotamus amphibius. The sequence continues at coordinate 53,122,364 of NC_080186.1, forward strand.
CAAACTATTAAATGAAATTTACTACTGCTCAAGAATGTCTTGCACTAATTAGACAGAGATACATGAGTATATGAAGGATTAGGGAGAGGGAGGTGGGAAATTGGGAACTAAAGCTCACAGACTTTCTGCCCGGGGGGGGGGGGGGGGGGGGGGGGGGGGAGGGGGGCTCTTAACCCTTTTTGTGCCATGGACCTCTTTAGCAGACTGTTTTTAAATATATAAAATACATAGCTTGATTACAGAGAAAACAAAGTACATTGAAATATAATTATTAAATTTGTTTTTAAAAATGAGTGTGCAATATTATAGTATATGTTCCTTATTAATGCATTAAATAACAAACTCTAGCATGGGTATAATAACTGCTGTAATTTCAAAACTGTAATAGGCATAAATCATAGTCACAAATATACACGTCAGCTGAAATCCAATATGAAAATATCTGTGATTTCTACTGATGTCAATGTCACAGATACTGCAAATACACTGTGGTTTGTTGCCTACATTCATAATCGAAGAAAATGCTAAATAAAGATGTTCTTTTTTTCCCCACCCAAGTTCACAGACTCCTCTGAATTCTACATACGGGCCCCTTGGGGCCGTTAATCCCAAATTAAGAATCTCTCTTAGATCCTTCATGACTCAGTAAGTATCTGCACTGGGCATATTCCTGAGTTCCAGCTCACTTTCATCTCTTTCTCAAGGAATCTCCACCCACAGCCCTTCCTGTCTTAGAAGGTCAAGTTCTGCACGTATGACCCTTCTCTGGCCTCCCCTCCCATCTGATTGGCCAAAGCTGACCAGAGACTGGCCTGGAGAGAAAGCCTCAGCTACTAGAGAACCAAGTTCAGATAATAGGATCCTCTCTGGAACTTGAACTCAGAGGCAAAGGAGAGTGAGATAGTACAGTGAGGTAGTGAGGGGGTGGGGTGTGGGGGGAGAGGCACAGGTGCTGAGTTGAGCCCACGGTGCTCAAAGTGAAGACCAGTGACTGCTCGCACTGGTGAAATGGCCTTGAACTCAGAACGCTCTCCCCGCTACCTCGAGGATGCCTGGCCTCCTTCCAGGGCTCTGCTTAGATATCAGTGCTGCATTTTATGGCTCCTCACTCTCTTCATTAGAACAAGCTTGAGGGAGTCTCTGTTTTCTGCATCAGAAGAGCCCTGAGTCAGTATTACCAACAGCATGTGCAAATGAGGAAGCTGAAGCTCAGGCAACGTGAGTCACTTGCCCAGGCCCACGGGGCTAGTAATCCTTTTTCAAGGAAGAGAGCGGTGATAGCCTTTATTATTTATTTATTTAAAAATCACACAAATGATACATGAAAACGATCTCTTAAAAAACTTAACCATTATAATGAAATGGTCCCCTGCTACACACTCAGTATCACACCTAAGTGTAGACGCCGATCATAATAGGCTCTACTCAGCCCCCACCCAACTTGACGTTCCTTGTCTTTTAAACCTTTCCCCAGTTGTAGGACGGCTACTTTTTCCAAGGCAGATGGGAGTGGGGTGGTAAGACCGCCAATGAACACGACAGCTGGAAACACTCAGCCCTGATGTTTGGTACCCTGCTATGAAAATCAAAATGGATTTCACTGAGAGCCGGCATCTCTGGCTTCTGGGCAGAAATCAGCCTGTGGAGAAGAATTAGCACCAAAGGCTGCACTTTTATTTTTGCATGGAGCAAATTCTTCCCAATGTCATATTTCTCTCCCCCTTGTCCCTTGACATCAGAGCAACAAACTAGAACTACATAAACATACCAAAGCAGACACAAAGGATCCTTCCACATAAAGGAGGAAAGCCACAGTCATTATATATACATATATACATACACACACATATATATGTATACATCTCCAGCCAATAAGTTTTATTTACTCTGGAGAAAAAAATGGGGAGGGGGGAGGGAATCGGGTTTTGCATCTTCTCCCACAACGCCTGTGACCTCAGAAAGCTAAGTGAGGGGCGGGGGCCAGGCCCCAGAGCCCTGACAAGACAGTGAGGCATTCCTTTTGAAAACAGACTTCTTTCCCTTGGGGAAGGAAACTTCAGCCAGCTTCTTCAGACACCACCAATCTATAACTGTCTGCCTATCACGTTAACCATCTACTTGAAATCTTAGGGCAGCATTTATTTTATCAGGGAAACTGCAACAAGCCTATTTTTATCGGGAGGGCCTCTCTTCTTTCCTTTAATCCTACTTTGAAATATTATCCATGTAGACTGGAAACTTCACAGAAAGTTCTATTAGAAGCTTCTTAGCCTAAATTCTGGGTCTGGAAGACTAGCATTCTGAAGCACAGAGAGGTTAGTGGTCCAGCTGTAAATCACACAGCTGGTTAGCAGTAGATCTAGGCTCCAATCCCAGGATACCTTGGCTTCCAAGCCCAGGCCTCTTCCCACAAACTCTACTACAGAATAGCACCAAGTAGCCAGCTGTCTGATCTCCAGAGACAGAGCTCTGTCAATCCCAGTTTTATCATTTATTGGTTCCATATCCTCGGACAAGTCACTTAACCTCTCTGAGCCTCATTTTCGTCATCTATACATCTGAGATTATGATTGCAACTATCTCTAGGATTACTGCACACGTGAAATGTGCCAAGGCTTGACACACATGGACCCTATTATTATATTGTACTGCTCCTGTTTCACATGCATAAGTGAATGGATCTGCCATCTGAAATATGGTAACTGTATCCGCACAGCTGCCCAGAGATAAGCAAGAAAAGATGGTTAACAAACCAATTTTACAGTTAAAAAAATTTAGTTCCCTGCAGAGATGACATAACTTGCGTGAGATCAGAGTTTTAAAGGGAGCACATTCTTAGCTGCCCTAACTGTCCTCCCTATCACACCTCCTAAGGAATGGGTTGAATTAGAAGTAAAAGTTACCTTTTTCCCCTCCCTGCACAGAGCAGAACCGTCTATCACTGGCTCACACGCCATGGCCTTTCCTTATAAACTGGAATCAGTACAATGCCTGGCACAAACAGAGACACGATGCAGTTTCGATGAATGTGTGAATTACTGAATCACTGAAGATCCTGATCTGCAGATAAGCTGGGCACTGCGTGGGCCCAGCTGGCTGACGCACGTGTCTCATTGCAGAAAGCAGGAGGCAGGCAGGCAAGAGCTCCAGTGGCAGCAAGCGAGAAGCCCATTCTCTTCATGCCTTCCCATAGCCTCCTCTATAGGGAGGAAGACTTCGAAAAGACTGAGAGCTGGGCCCCTGACCTCAAGGGTCCCATCCAGAGCGTTTCCAAACCTGGACCACGTGGCTCAATCCAGGGCCCAGAAGACAACTGTGAAGCACACGTGACCCTCCTCCAGCTAAAACAGATGTAATAATATTGCAGGCAAGGGGCAGTGAACAGGCCAGGGAAATGGCCCATCTGTCTTTCTAATTGTCAACTCTGACCATAACAAGATTTGTCTCCCTGTCACACCTTAGGCTGCTACTGAACTGAAGCAAAACCAAGATATCCATCTTCCAGCCATGAGCAGTGGCCTTCACAAAGTGCCAGGGACAAAAAGAGGCTACTTGACTAAGAGAAGCAGAGAGAGCTGGAAGGAGCCCTGGCCTGAGAGTCAGGAGCTGGGAGGGGCAGCAGTCCTGGCTTTTGCCCAGCTGTAGGTACTTAGGCAGTTATTGCCCCTCAGTGGGCCTCTGTTTTCTATAAAATTAAAGTCCAAAGTTCTGGAAAGTGGGGTTTATAGGAGGAGAAGAGGGATGTGAATTATATGATATTGCATGCAAGATATTTTAGGTTATATCCATTTGGAAGAGGGTATCCATAATTTTTATCAGAATCTCAAAGATATATGTAACACTCTCCCCCAGCTCCCATAAAAAGTTAAAAAATACTAGACTAGATGGTTTTCTAGTCTAATAAGCATTTACTGAGCACCTTCTATGTCCTTCTCTGTGTTAGGTACGTGATAGGAGAGTCCTGCCTTTACAAAGCTCAGTGCATTTTATGTTCACCGTGATAGAAGCCTGTCTGGGAAGCTTCAGAAGCAAAGAAGAGGGAGCATTTGACTCTGGTCAGGAAAGCCCTTCAGGGTCCTGGGGGGGATCTTAGGTTAAATGTTGATGTTGAAAGCTGAGTGTGCATTCACTGGGTGAACAAGTAGGAAGAGTATTTTAGAGAAAGGGTAGCGTGTGCAAAAGTAGCAAGTGTTGCAGGAACTGCTTGACGTGTAATTGTGAGTAGACTATAAGAGATGCTCACTGGGGGCAGGGGTTGGGTGGTAGAATGGGGAAGGGTAGAAGCCAGAAATGAGGCTGGAAAGGCAAGCAGGGCCCAGATTAGGAACTACCAGGTAAGCCACCCTAAAAAGTTTTATATTGCAAGCAATGAGTTCTTTCTAGTTTTGAAAGTCTAGGGTGAATCACCACATTCAGCATGAATCGTCCTGATGTTTGGTAGAAGTCTTGGTCAGTTGTGAGCACAGTAGGTATGCCCCTGAGTGGGCAAGGGCTGTCTGCAAAGGTGCTAGTAGTAAGTGCGTGGGGGGGTGGGTGAGTCCTGCACCGACATGTCAGTCCCTCCTTCTCTCCCAGCCAGGGCGAGGGGGACTCCAACTGCCCATGATTATGGATGAGAAAGGATGGTAGTGATCGGCCCAAGCGATGGGGTGCAGAAGTAAGGCACATGCCCCTTTGGGCCCCTGGTCATGACCAGGTAAACAGTCTTTCAGTCCCTCTAAAGGACTCTGCTACTTGCCTCAGGGCCCTCTCACATGCTGTTCCTTCTGCCAAGAAGGCTCTTTCGACCCTCTGCCCTCTTCCACTAGTTTCTTCTTATCAGCCTTCCAGGTGAGTGACTATTGTAGTCATAGCAGCTTAACCTTTCCTTTCAAACTGTTCAGCACTGTCAGTAATTCTACATTTATTTGAGTGAGTTGATTCAAGTCAGTCTTGACCCCTAGACTGCAAGCTCCATGAGGCCAAACAGTGTCAGTTTTGTTCATTTCTGTATCTCACTCCCTTGCCTGGTGCCTGGCACAGAGCAAGTATTTGTTGGTTGAATGACAGTCTGGTGTGGACCCTGAGCCACTCCCCATTCTCACTGCCCTTTAAAATTCCCCATAACTCACACGATGGTCCAGTGAGGAGGAGGTTTGGACATGCGCAGGGGGGCTGGACTTGGAAAGACAACATCAGGGTGAAGTCTGCCTCTGTTTCAAACGTAGCTCTGTGTTCTCCCGTGTCCTGCCTTGAAAAGCTCTAAGGGGACCCACATTTGGTTTACCCAGGCAGGTCCCTGGGAATCCTGTTCAAGGTGCTTTCTCCCCAAGCCTCAGCCGGGTGTCACTGGCTGCATCCGATCCTCCCCTGACCCTACTTGGGGTCAGAGTCAATAAGACTTTGCCCAGGCTTCAAGGGGTCATCCTCAGAAAGGAGGAGGAGTCTCCTCCTCCCTCTCCTGGAAAATACCTCCTCCTGCCCTCCAAGACCTAACCCTAGGGCACCTGGGAACCAAAACCACTGGTTCCTGCAGTCCTGGCAGATGCTCAGGGCAAGTGCAAATTCAGACCTGGTGTAGGGGCCATGAGGCTCGACTTTCCAAATCCCATGCTAAGTAACTGGCCACTCTGCAGGGACAAAATACTTGGGGTCAAAAGTTTGACCTTAAGGGAGAGATGAAAGGGAGGGAATCTCACCAAGTGGCGTGCATGCTCGGCAAAAGCGCCGTTGGCCGGGCGGCGGCCGGCACATCCGGCCCCCCAAGAGGCCCCTTGCCTCCACCCAAGGTCGTGGTCCAACAGGAGCGCTGGAAAGTTCAGCCAGGGGCCGAGGGGTACCGGAAAAGGAACCGGGGGCTAGCTTTTGCCGAAGAAGGGAGACTAAGAGCCCGATTCCAGGTAGTCCTAGGAGCCGGCGTCTGGGTGCCCCAGTCCCGCAAGCCGCATCCAGGACCGCAGCGCCGGGCTCGGAGGCGCTGGGCGGGGGCTGCACCATCCGAGCCGCAAGGACAACGCGGCCTCCCCTCTCCCCACCGATCTCCTCCGTCCCCGGCACGGGGGCGCGGGTAGCGGGGGGCGCGGAAGGCGAGGGGCGCCCGCCCTTGGGCAGCCCCCTCCCGAAGCGGTCTCGGACCCCGGGCGGGGGTGCCAGGTCGGCCCAGGCTGCCGCAGCCTCGGCTTTAGGGGAGCCGGGGATGTGGCGCGGGGAGGGGGCGAGGCCGGTGGCTGAGGCAGAGGAGAGGGGCCGAGCGATGGGGCCAAGACCCGGGTCGCGCCGGGCCAGTGCGGGCAGGGCCGGGATGGCCGAGCGCCTTACCTTGGCGAGCCGCTGGAGTCCGGCGCGGGGCGCCGGCTGTGCCTGGGGCTTCGGGGCGCACGCAGCCTCCGGGTGCACGGTCCCCGTCCGGGGCGCGCTCCCCCAGCCTGGCGCACCCTCGTCGTCCGCGGCGCGCACCACCTCCGGCGCCCTGTCGCCGGCGGGCTCGGCCTGAGCCCGGGACGCACACCCAGCAGGGCACACCCACCGCGACCGCTGCGGGACTGGCCAGGCGCGGGCGGCCGAAGCTGCCAACACCACCCGAGTCCCCGCCTTCGCCAGGGGAAAAAAAGACTCCTGACGCGGCGCGGGCTTTGGTGTGTAGGAAGGGGCGGCATTGTGACACCGAGGGGAGGGTCTTAGACTTGATAAACTCAAAAAGCTTTTGGATGGAGTTTGGAAGAAAAACTTCTTGAAAAAAAGACCCGAAAACTCCTAACCTGTGTATAGCACTTTTCACATTTCCAAAGTGCCTTCATATGCATTTATCTTAGTTCATCTTTACTACAACAGTAACTAACTGCTGAGGCATTTCTGTCCTCATGTGTATGGGAAGCCACCATCACACAAGGTAATGATTTGCCCAAGCCAAGACTAGAACCCAGTCTGGGTAACAGGGTCTGAGTGCAGAGAGGGGATGGACATCGCCCCGGGCATTTTTTTCATTGCAGCGGTGGATGCAGGGTGGGGTGGATGTAACTAAACTTTTCCCTCTCCTAAGTCATTTCCTTTTCCTTTTGCTCCTTTGCTTCTCACCATTGCTTTAGCCCCACGAAGTCTTTCATTTCACTCTTTCTCCTCCCACAACACCTTTCATTAGTTCAAAATATTTGCATTTCAATCACTAACCTTGAATGACTGGCTCACTGAATGCCAAACTGTGCGCAATAAACTTAGAAGAGAGCTGGTACCATCCCATTTTACGGACAGGGACACATGGGCATGGGAAGGCTAGGACTTAGGGAACCTGTGGGCCTCCAAACCCCAGCTCTGGCCCACTATGCGCACCTTGCAAAGGATCCATTGGTGCCAGGTAAAACCTAACCAAAGGGGTTTCATTTTTGACATTGAAACTGTGAAGAGGGGAGATCATTTGGGGCAAGGAACGCTTCTGAGATTTTCTTTTTGCTGATGGAAACATGGTTATTATGATGATTTACTTCCTCCAGGGCGCCAATATAAGCAAATCAATGGCCCTAGAGCCACAATAAGTGGCGCCGTCTTGGCCTCAGTATTGGGAATAATAGGGAGTGGTGGGAACTGAGGTGAGCTTGAGGGCAGCTCCAGACTCCTGCCCAAGGGAAGGGGCTGCTTCTCCCCACCTCTCACCAATTTTTGCCATTCAGGGCAACAAGTTAATATGCCCAGATCAACCCATTTTTCAAGAGAAGCTGTAAGTCCACATCTCTAAGTGAAGTTTCCCTATTTGCTGGCAACTCCTTTTTAAAATGCTAAGCACTTGATGTAAGGTCAACATTATTCAAGCCAAATGAAATTAGTTTATGGAACAGATCCAGCCCACGGAGCAGGGGTTTGTGCCCTTGAGTTTGGAGTACTTCACACTATTTCCTTTGAGCCTCCCATTGCCCCTGTGGGATGGACCCAGCATGGATTACTATTTCCTTTTTATGGAAGAGGAAACCCCAGTTCAGGAGGGTTCTCTAACTAGCTAAATGTTGCACAAGCTAATTGCTAGAGGTGGAACTGAAAGCTAGGCATTCTGTTTCCTGATCCTGGAGGCTTTTCTCTCTGCATCCTCTGATCTCATTAAGATTTTGTTTCTTAGTTTCTAAGCATTGTGAGCCAAGTTAGGCATGGGGCTGGCACTGGGGTGTGGAGACATAGCACCTTTCCTGGGAAGATGGAGCGCGTGTGCCAGACTGCTGTCCTCGAAAGCTCAGCCTGATGACTCAGAGGTGAAGCTGTGTCTTGAGGGTAAAGCTGAGTCAGAGAAAACAAGGTCTGAATTGGGGCAGCTGGGGCTTCTGAATCCCAGATTAGTGTGTTGAGAAACAGGATGAAAAACAAACTAAGCAAATACACCCACCCCCTAACTCCTCACAAAACCAGAAGCCATGGACTCAGAGACACTGGCTAGAGCACTGCCTATTTTTCTTGTCATGACAGGAAAGCAACAAGAATTAGACTGGAAAATGGACCCTTGGGTGGTCCTGAGAAGAGAGGACCCTTTGCAGACAATTGTCTTCTAGAATCTCAGGTTTGGGCATCTCCACTGCAAGACTCAGCCTGTGCCTTTCAGACAGAGTGAATCTGAAAATCCAGTTGAGAATGACTGGCACCACACTGCTGGAGCCTAAGGACCTGAGCAGCAGGCAGGGAACGGAGTGCCTCCTTGCCCCCACCTTTTGGTGGAATTCGGGGTGGAGTGTAGGAGGATTAACAGGTGTTCACCATCTGCCTTGTATGTGCCAGCACTGGGTCAGGGATCTTACATACATGATCTCACTGAGGCAATAAAAACTGTGAAATGGCTATTATTCTCCTTTCAGGAATGGTGAGGCACAGTGTCACTTGCCTGAGGACACACAACTAGTAAACTGGGGAGGTGGGTTCAGACATAGGTCTTGGTGACTCTAAAGACTGAATCTTCTCTAACTGGGGGCCTGGAAATCACAGCCAGTGTAGAGATGGGTCACTCAGATCCTGCTTTGAGAAAGGACACACCAATCGATGGTGTGTTGATAATGTTTAATAACTGGCTCCCAGGGGGCAAATGTGTGCATAGATACAGTCAATTCTCATTATTCCAGGTAGTTCTGTAAAGTGGCAGCAAACACTGAAATTGCTAATATTGAACCATTGCTCCCAGGGGAAATACAGGGTTAGGTTCCTATAAGCCTTTGGGCATATTTTCATCAACTGATCAATATATAACCTTGCTTTATGTTTTTATTTGAAGAAAAAAAATATACATACACACATTATATTTTTAATGCGTTATCATTGATTCATTAATATTGAACTAATGGCCAACAGTGCTGTAATTCACACCTGAACAAAGTTTTTCTAACACACATATTTTCCCCAAAACAGCCTTCTTGTGCTTAGGAACACTGATAGCACTTCAGCACTATGCTTTGGGGCTGTCTAAAACCTTGAAATCACCTGCAGAAAGCATGAACGTGCAAAAAAGTACCACCAAATAGACCACAGAAAGGACGCTCGTTTACAGCATGAGGCTGAAATATGAAAGCAGAGGGTCCCCTCTCAACCTCAGCTGGGAATGTGCACATGAGGTGACTCAAAATTGTGGTACAAATTTTACACATATCTGCAGATGACTGTGACTGTGCTGCAAACATTGCTTTGGGGTTACAAATAAATGTTAGCAAGCAAGTGAACTTGCAAATACAGAATCCACACATTATGAGGAATGGCTATACGTGTATGTATTGATGGGTGCCTTCTGGGCCCTTCATGTCCACTGGCCGTTCATCCCAGTTTTATCCCCTACTATCCTCCAGCCAGACAGGACACTTAACCATTCTCCAAACATGTCCCACACTTATCTAGCTTGTGACTGAGCGCAGGCCATGCCCAAAACCCGGATTCTTTCTCCTCTGCTTCCCAGCACACACACACACACACACACACACACGCACACACACACTCTGTCTTCCCATGTCCAACTAATTCTGCCATACAACTCTACCTTCTCCATAAAGGCCTTACTGTTGCCCCAGTGATGAGATTTCTCCATCCTTGGGGCCACCGTGGCATTTTGAAGCCTATGTCAGACACTGTTCATGTTCTACTATATGGTCAGGCCACTCAAGGTGGCGGTTGTCTTGCTCTCTGTACATACCCTGCTGTCCAGTCCCTGCTTCACCTACACCGTACTTACATGACTACTTACTCCTATTAATCACAGGACTTAATCAGTAACGGCCTATGGTGCTTGCCCCCAGCCCCAGCTGCTGGTTTCCCTGGTAATTGATGAGCCAACCTGTTGTCAATTCCCCCTGTAACTGGTACATTTCCCCCTTGCCCTCCAGAAGACTGCTGCTGTGTCCTGCCTGCTGTACGTGGTGGGGTGCCACTCCAGGACTTCGCTTTGGACTTGTAAGTTTCCTTATCTGATATATAGTTAATGTCCCTGTCATTGTCTCCAGGCTCTTTCTTTAGACTCGCAGCTGGGCTGTTACAAGGTTTGCAGGTCTGCAGAGTGCAGCCTAACGTCTACCTTGTATTACGAGGCAGCCTTAGTGATCTTCAAAAAACACAAATCTGATCATGCCACTCCCCTGCTTAAATCCCCTGAAAGGCATCCCATTGCTCCTGGGATAAAATCTGGATTCCTTTAAGAAGGCTTACAAGTCTAGCCCTTTCCTACCTCTCCAGCTTCATCTTGTGTCCTCCTCAAACTCACCCCTCCAGCCACGTGAGACTCCTCTTAGTATCTCTAACATGCTGGGTTCTTCCCTGCCTGGAGTTCTCTGCACATGCTGTGTTTTCTTCTGCCTGGAATTTTCCTCCCTTCAATTCTTTGTCTAGATAATTAATACTCATCCCATGAGTCTCAACTTAAACATCACTTCTGTAAGGAATCTCTCTGATGTACCCCAACCTCCCCTGGACTAAGTCAGGAGTTCCTGGTCTCCAATAGCATCTCTGCTTTTCTCATAACCCTCAGCACAATTTAAATTACGTGTTATCACCCATTCTCCCACAAGATTGTAATTACATGGAGAGGACTATATCTCATTTGATGTATTTCAGCATCTAGTTCAGAATCTGGCACATATAAATCTAATTCTCTCAATAAATGTTTTATGAATGAATAAGTAACTAAATCGCCATTGTCTTGAGACCCATTGGGGAGTGATAGGATAGCAGATAGGTAAAATAATTATGGAAATTTCAAGTTTTCACTTGCTTACTTGTGATGTTATATTACTACCATGTTGGTGTTTTATACCACACTTAATTTTAAATTCAAAAAAGTTACCATTATCATTAAATCCAGAGGAATATGTCCCCACTACATTATATCATACACAAAAATTATTTCGGTAATGTAGATTAAAGTGTGAAAGATAATCAACAGGCTTCTAGAATATAACAGAGAAGACTCATGTCCTAGAAGGAGGGCAATAGTTCTTAAACAAGGCACTAACCCTATAAAAAAGTATTGATAAACTGGGACTACATTAAAATTAAGAACTTCTGTTCATCAAAACTTATTGACACAGTGGGAATTCCCTGGCTGTCCAGTGGTTAGGACTCTGCACTTCTACTGCAGGGGGCATGGGTTCCATCCCTGGTCGGGAACTAAGATCTCACAAGCCACATGGCGCAGTCAAAACAAAACAAAACAAAACAAAAACAAACAAAAAAACTAATGACACAAACAGCAACCGTTTCATTCCTTCTTATGAAGGTGTGGGTTGACTGGGCTAAGCTGGGCAGATCTGCTGCTCCATGTGATGCTGGTTGGGGTTGAGTCATCTAAAGCTCATCTGAGCTGGAGCATCCAAGGTGGCTCTTTTACATGACTGGTTAATCAATGGTGGTTATTGATTGGGAGCTCCACTAGGGCTGCTGACTTAGGAGCACCTCCACATGGCCTCTCCATATAGCCCGGACTTCTCACAAACTGGTGTCTCAAGAGCAAGTCTTCCAAGAGGGAAGAAGTAAAAGCTGCCCAACCTCTCAAAGGCTAGGACCAGAACTGGTGCAGCATTGCTTTCAACATGTCTTATTGATTAAGCAGTCAAAGGGCAAGCCTAGATTCAGAGGGAGGGAGTAATAAACACCAGTTCTCAATGGGAGAGTGAAAAGAATATATAGTCACTTTTAATCCACCGCAATACCATTGAGTGTGACAGCAAACCACAGACTAGGAGACTAATGTTCAAAAACATTGTTAGTTGAATTGTGCCCCTTCTCTTTCAAATTCATATGTTGAAGTCAACCCCTAGCACCCTAGAATGTGACTTTATTCAGAAATAGGATCATTGCAGATGTAATTAGTTGAGATGAAGTCATATTGGAGTAGGGTGGATCCCTACTCCAATATGACTGATGTCCTAATAAAAGGAGAAATTTGGATTTGGAGACACGTACAGTGGGAGAACACCATGTGAAGATGAAGTCAGAGATTTACAAGCCAAGGAATACCAAAGATTGCCAGCAAACCACCAGAAGCTGGGAGAAAATTGTGAAACAGATTTTTCTCCTAGCCCTCAGCAGGAACCAACTCTGCCAACGCCTTGATCTCAGACTTCTACCCTCCCAAACTGTGAGACAATATGTTTCTGTTGTTTAAGCCACCCAGTTTGTGGTACTTTGTTATGGCTCTCCAAGGAAATTAATACAATACATAAAAAATGTCTGCAAAGCAATAAGAAAAAAAATCCAATAGAGAAATGAGCAAAACTTTAAACAAATGCTTCATGAAAGAAGACATTCAAAGGGCAACCATATGAAAAAATGCTCAATATCACTAGTTATTAGAGAAATGCAAATTAGGCCTCAATAAGGTCTCACCACACACGCTTCAGAATAACTTATAGTAAAAATGTTAACATCAATAATAATACAGTGTTGGCAAGGATATAGAGCAAATGGAACTCATAAACATTACTTACTCCTGAAGTGTAAGTTGGTAAAAACCACCTTGGAAAACTGTTTGAATCTACTAATGCCCCAGTAAGTCCACTTCTAGGCATAGACCCAATAAAAATGTGTATATATGTACAATATGGGGCATGATCATGAGTGGTTATAGTGCTACTATTCTTAATTTCCCCAAACTGGAAACAGTTTAAATTTATATACAGTGCAGAATGGATAAACACACTGTGGTTTAGTCATGCAATGGGATACTACACAGCAGTGAGGGTGAACAAATCCCTGCTACGTTGAAACAATGTGAATGAATTTCACAAAAATGAACAGTGAACCAAAGTACAAAGAGTATAGACTATACGATTCCATTTAATAAAGTTCAAACAGGAAGAGCGGCTCTGATGAAAGAAATCCGGGTAGTGGGTATCTTAGGGAAGTAGATTTCGGGGGGAGGGTGATATGTTCTTTTTTTTTTTTTTCAATCTGGGTGATATTTACTTTGTGAAAAGGCATTGAATTGTACTTTGTGCACTTTTCTGTGTGTGCTATAATTCCAGAGTGTCAAGTTATCTTTACCCAATGATAACTGGAAATACTAGTCATGCTTTTCACATTTGTAATGATTGATAAATGTGTTCTACTGGAAAATCATTCTGAGCATCTTTGAGGTTTTGTAAAGAAAAAAGAGATTACAAGTTCAATTTCTTTATCTTCGTATATAATGAAGCTTTGTTGTGTATGTGAAATATTCAATGTTGATTAACTATTTAAAGCTTGGTTAAACCCTGGAGTGAACAATAGCATATTAAGCAAGGAATTTGACACTAAGTTGGGAGGCACAGGTGATCCATTGGATGACAGAATTAGTCATCAAACAGATCTCAACAACATCAGCCTGCATTCTAATCTCCATATGGATGGCAGCCTCCTCTCCAACCTTCCTGAATATGTAATTCTTCAACCCCAGGATCTCTCTCTCTCTCTCTCTCTCACTCTCTCACTTCCAGGTTATTTCACATATAGCATTTCCACCTAGGATGGTCAGGTATCACCTGACCCGCGTGAGAGACCGTCTCTGAGATGGTCCCCTGTGAGCCCCTCCTCCTGATCTTTATGCCCTGTGCAGTCTCTTCCCTGGAGTGTGGACTACACCAAGTGATTCGCTTCTAACACACAGAGTATGACAAAAGTGATGGGATACCAATTATAAGACTAGGTTACAAAAAGATCATGGCTTCCCTCTTGGGCTCCCTCTCCACTTGCCTTACTCTCACTCCTTTTCTCTCAGAACCCTTGCTCAGAGAAGTCAGGTGCCTTGTTGTGAGCAGCCGTAGGGAGAGGGCCACATGGCAAGAAACTGATGTGTTTGGCCAACAGCCTGTGAGGACCTGAGGCCTGCCAACAACCAGGTGAGTGGGGTATTGGTTCAGGATGAATCCTCCCCAAGTCAAGCACTGAGATGACCGCAGTCCCAGATGACACCTTGATTGCAGCCTGGTGAGACCTTGAGCCAGAGGTGCCAACTAAGCAGTAGCCAGATTTCTGACCCACAGAAACGGTGACCTAATACACGTTTGCTGTTTTAAGCAGCTGAAGTTTGATGTAATTTGTTACACAGCAATAGATGACTAATACAGCCCCCACCTTCACTTCTCCCACCTGCCATTGGACTCACTGCCCCTGTTGTACCTAATGCTTCCCAGAATCATAGCATTTATCACACCTTATAGTAATCTACTGCTTACTTGCCAATCTCGCCCATGAAAAGGACCAGGGACTATATCTTATAAGTTTTTTTCATTCCAGGTCCTAGAACTTAGTTGTACTCAATAAGTGGTTGATTAACACATGAAAGAATAAATAGATGATAGCTGTTTAACCTTGGGAAATAACGACCTTTCTGATTCTTTACCTTTTCATTTGTAATGATAAAAATAAAATTTGTAGAATGATTTAAGAGTCAAAAAGAGCATGACTTGGTCAATAATTAGATGTGAGAGGTGAGGGAAAAGGAAGAGTCAAAGTTTGGACAACTGGGAATTCCTAAGAGAGAGAAAGAATACCAGAGGGGGAACCAGTTTAAAGTGGAAGATGGTGAGGGGGGTGGGATGAACTGGGAGATTGGGGTTGACGTATATATGCTAATATGTATAAAACAGATAACTAATTTTTTTTTTAAAGTTACTACAAAACAACAAACAAACAAAAAAATAAAGTGGAAGATGGTGAGTTCAACTTTGGACATGCCAAAATTGAGGTATTTTTGAACACATCAACCAGGCTGATGGGTAT
Source organism: Hippopotamus amphibius kiboko (assembly GCF_030028045.1). Lineage (NCBI taxonomy): Eukaryota > Metazoa > Chordata > Mammalia > Artiodactyla > Hippopotamidae > Hippopotamus > Hippopotamus amphibius. Next base: position 53,137,544 of record NC_080186.1, read on the forward strand.
ATAGTCCAATGCTTACAGGTCTGTGGTGGGAGAGATAGATTGGGGAGTTAATGGCAGGTAGATGGTAACTGAAGCCATGGAAGACAGGCCAAAGAGTGAGGTAAGCTGTGGGCTGAGAATAGACCCTTAGGGAACTTTCTCAGGGAGGGGAAAAAATAGACAGAGGTCTGTCTAGAATAGAAGACTGTGGTAACCCAGATGGATGGATTTAGACAGTTTCACAAAGCAGGGAATGATCAACAATAATAAACACAGCAGAGGTCAGTATACTGTCTTGGGATCAGTCATTGGAAGATCACTGAAGACTGTTGCAGACTATATCTCTCAAAGATGACTGTAACAATATTTCCCATCCCATATGCTCTTCTACAATGTGACTCTGGTCCTTGAGAGATGGGGTCTATACTGTCTCCCTTTGATTCTGGGAGGGCTTGTGACTGCTTTGATTAGTGATCATGGTGGAAGTGGTGCTATGGGATTTCTGAGGCTACAAGTCACAATTTCTGAATCATGAAAAGCAATGCCTATTCCACCTCATTTCTCAGAACGCTAGAGCATGCCACCTAAGAAGCCAGACTGCCCTGAGGCCACCATGCTGCGAGGAAGCCCAGCCACATAGAGAGGTCACGTATAGGTCTCTGGTCATCGTCATGGAGCAGAGACAAGCGATACCTTGTGACCAGTCTGATTTCCTGACCCTCAGGATGCACGAGCATAATAAAATGGTTGCTTTGTGCCCCTAACTTTGGGGGTAATTTGTAATTTTTTACACAGTAATAGTACCTAGAACAATGACTTTATGGAAAGCAGTTTCCATGGAATGGTTAGGACAGAGGCCAGAGCACAGTGGCTTGGAGAATATGTAAGAAGCGAGGAAAGGGAGGACACATGAATAGATTATAGTTGGGGAACTCAAACTGAAGGATGATAGAAGGGGACTTAGGAGAGTTCTTGTCAGATGAAGTAGACTAGACAGATTTATAGGACAAGTGGAAAATATCAGAGGAGTGGGAGAGTTGAAGCAGAGCAGAGAGGTTTTAACAGAGGAATCAGTAGGGCGAGGTCCAGGGCACAGGTTGAAGAGCTGGACGTGAACAGTCTCCACAGAGACTGGAAGAAAATAGCTGGAATTTGTTGAGGCAGGAAGGCATAGCAGGATAGCATGCAAAGAAAATAGTGGTACTGGCGTGAGCGCGGTTCACATGATGGCATACCAAGTCTGGACTTCCAGCCAGGGCGACTGATAGACTGAAGGAAATGGAAGGACGGAAGGGCTGGGGTCTCTTGGAGGTCAGAGTGCAGGTATCATGGGTATGAGGTCACGAGGTAGCCAAAAGAGTGGGAGAAGGAGGTTACTAAAACCCAGATGACCCAGTCCTGGGTCATAACAAGATCCAGGGTGGGGTCTGGGAGTGGTGGTTGAAGCAGAGTGAAGGTAAAGTCCCTTGGAGTTAAAGAGATCTAAGAAATAACAGTCTAGTCAGTTGTCTGCCTGGGTACTGAAATCTCTTAGGGTGATGCAGGACTTGAGCAGGAGAGGAATACTGAGAGTCAGGCTGTGAATGGCTCGGTGAATGAGCATTGGACAGTGTTCAGTATTGGGGAGGAGGGATGTTGGATGGCACGGGGTTCAAAGAAAGTATGAGTCCGGACGCGCAGTGGTGTGGAAGTGACAGTGGAAAGCCGGGGCAATGCAGCCACCACGTCCACTTCAGAGGGGGAGGGTATGAGCCTGAGAGGGTAAGCAGCTTTCTCCTGGAGGGCTGCAAAGAAAGTGAAGACTTCCGTTAAAACGAAAGATGAGAGGGCCTTCTACGAGGATCTGGGGATAAAGGGAGCATGCATTCACAGTGGATGGAGGGTTCCTGAGGGTGCCGTGGCTAAATAGGGTTTAGGAGTGGGGCGAATAAGAAATACAAGGAGGCAAGTAATGGTGGGGGTGGGGGGACGTGGAATTCGAGGTCCGGGAAGGGACTTTTTGTTACAAAGCCCTTGTCCTAGGCAGAGACCCTCTTAAAGTATTTAGAACTTTAGTATTTAGAGCCTGAGTTAGGCAGGCCGTGGCGGCCTTGTTCTAGGTCAAGGTTCTCGCCTTCCAAGTCCAGTGCCCCTCCCTCAGGCAGGCCCCTCTCATTAGACCCAGGAGGCCCCCAGGCCTGGCAGATGACTGTCTGCCAAGGACACTGTAAAGGAGGGTGGTGGGCGGTGAGTGGGGGTGGCGGCTGACTGTGAGACCCCGCAGACAGCCTGGGCATCCCTGACTCAGGAAGTCACACATAGCAATGATCTTCCTGTTATGACTGTTCTGCTATAAATAAAACAGAAAAATGTGAGAGTTCTTGAACTCTCTTGAGAGGAAGACAATAAAAGCAATTCGACCACCCACTTGGAAGCTCATGTTAAATAACTTTCTATGGCTATTTTAAGACAAAAATGGATACGTTCCTATTAATAAGCCTGGCTAAGTAAGGCTTGTCTGCGGCCAGAGTGATTCTGAAAGCCTCCTTCCCCACAGAGGCCCTGAGGGGGACAAGGAAAAGGGGTGTGCTCCTGTCATTGGACAAGCCCATGCTGGTCATTGCAGGTAGAAAATTCTACAGGGAAAGAGACAGCCTTTTGCCCTTCTTGGAGAAGCTCATGCACATAATTATAGCAGCTGAAGGAGAGAGTTTACCTGAGACCAAGCATCCTGCCTTCCAGGCATTCTCCCCATGAGACCCCTAACAACCTAAGGGAGGAGGTTCTGTTCTATGCCCATTTTACAGGTGTGGAAACTGAGACTTAGAAGAGTACATTTCCCACCACATTCTCACAGTTAGAAACAGAAGCTGGGATTCGAGGCACTCTGACTGCCAGATCCTGGAAATAACCACACTGCCGTTTCCCTGCCTGCCAGAGTCGTGATCCAGTTGTGGGAAGGCTTTCAAAGGCAGCTTCCTCTTTGCTTCACCTCGGATGTGGTCAGATGTGGTCAGGAGGCGGCTGATCATTACGTCCACTCTGCGCCTTGCTCACATCGTCCTTCAGTGTCCTGGCTGTAATCTGCAAAGCCACTGTGGACTGAAAATCAGGTCTCCTTCAACCCGGACACTCCCACCATCCTGCAGGGAGGTCACCCCCTGTCCATCAGACGCTCTGGTTTCCTGGTTTCAAGGAACAGAGAGCCCCACCAGAGGAAGGTAGTGGGGTGGAGTCAGGGCTGGAGCTGAGACTAAAGGACCCCTGGGGGTTTCTGTGTATCCTGGTTTCCACCTCTGCCTTGCTCGCCGCCGTCTTCTCTAGAGTCTCAGTTCTCGCTGCACAACTTCTCCCAGCCAGGTCTCAGCCTCCTCCCGGTCTCTCCTCCTCACAGGGCAGCTCTCACTCCACCATGTAGAACCTTCCAACACATTCCTGTGGCCTCCAGCCCCACTGCTAACTGCCTGCACGTCTCAGCATTCTTGGTTCAGATTCCTGAGGTGGGAATCTGATTGGCCCGGCTCCCTTTTTGGGCTGGGCCATAGGCTGTAGGTCGGTGGCTGGCCTGAGTTGGCTCAGATGAATTCCCTGCTGTACCGGACACTGGGAGTGGGACAAACACAGCTGAGGAATGTCCCTCGGCTCTTTCAGCCAGGCCTATTTGTTGAATTGTTCCTTTTAGAAGAGACAATGGCCAACATTTGTACTGTACTGCTATAACCTCCACCAGCCCTGAGGCAGGAACGCAGGCTTTTGGAGCCTTTACACATAAGGGCTTTAACTGCTAGAAATGATAACATACAGTAAGCGTACTCACTCCAGCGTTCACTAGTGTGTAACCCCGTTCTCCGTCAAACTGCTCCCCCTACCAAAATGGCTCTCTGTCTTTGAGGGCTCCCAGACAGTGACTCCTGTGTGAGCAACGGGTCCGGTCACCAGATGACCTCTGCGTGCTGTCCTCTCGCCACACACACCGCTGGCCCTGCCACCTCTGGCACTGGCGTTTTTGCAGCTGTCACTGTGTCCCCCAGCCTCTGCTGCCGCCCTCAGCATACCTAAGCCCTGCGGTGATTTAAAGAACAGTCCCAGGGGGAGCGCCTCATCCTGTTTATGTCACCTGTTGTTAAAGGGCATCACCATGCTCTGACCTCTGAGGGCTTGGAGAGGTTTGGATGAGTCTGCTCTTCCAGTCTGTCCCCACCAGTCACTTTCCCCAGGACCCAGCCACAAGGGCATGGGGCGAGGGCAGGGGTGATGGCTGACAGGTTGGGGCAAAGCTGAGGAGCGATAGCAGGTCTTACTCTGCATTGGCCTCCATTTGGTTACCTGGGGTTGAGTGACTTCCCAGGAAAGTCCTGCTCTCTCAGGCTGGTCGACTAGGGCCAGGCCTACCCCAGAGTCTAAGCCTGATGGAGGAGGCGGCTTAGAATACAAGGTGGCTGTCATGGGCGCGGCCTCCCAGGATCAGCAGGGCGAGGACTTAGGGGTGAAAAATACAACAGGGCAAGTACCCCACCCGAGATCTTGCTGGGAAGCTGATGGGCAGTGGGGAGATGGGCTCTTACGTCTACACTGGTCTCCTCTCTGTACCTCTCTCTGCCTAGTCTTGGGGTGAGAAGTAGAAAAGGGTAAGAGCTGTAGGGAGAGGAATGGGAGAAGCGCTTGGGCCCAGACAGCAGTGGACCTAGGGCAACGGGTTAAGCATTCAGAGACGCTAGAGCACCAAGCATCTTGGGGGGTGATTGTTCCCTGGCAGCCAGTCCCTTGCAAGGAACATAGCCTAGCGTCGGAGGTCAGCTGGGAACAGATGGTACAGGCTTGATGTGATACTTATGAGCACATTTTCAGAAGCCAGACTTTGTGCATGAGAATTCCAGCCCCACTCACAAGCTGTGTGACCTTGGACCAGTCAACACAAGCCTCAGTTTCCTCATCTGTGAGATGGAGTCACTAAAGGACCTATCATGTACGGTCAACGTGAGCAGATACCCAGATGACACACACAGCGAGCTCCCAACGGTGCCCGGCCCTCAGCATTGTGTTCACTGTTGAACTCATCCGTGTCTCACCTTCTCCAACAAGATTGTAAGTACTCAGGAATTTCAAACCTTTTTTCTCACTGTACATCAGTGTTGATAATGGGGAAATAATGAGTGAATGATTGGAAAATAAGTTTATTTACAAATTTCCAGTGAAGAAGATCTTCTTAACAGTGCTTGGACCTGTATGATTTTATACACCTGCTGATGCCCATCGCCTCAGTGTGAGGCCCCGGGGCCGTGCCCACACCCTCCCCCGCCCCATAGACCCACCACCCCTGCACACCCCATGCCCACTCCCCCCTGCACACCCCATGCCCACTCCCCCCCGCACCCTCCCCCACCCCATAGACCCACCACCCCTGCACACCCCATGCCCACTCCCCCATGCACACCCCATGCCCACTCCCCCCCGCACCCTCCCCCATCCCCATAGAGCTACCCACCCCTGCACACCCCTATACTCAGTCTTCTCCCCATGGCCCCCAACACATCCACATCCACCTTCTACACTCCCCACAAGTACACACAGCCTCTTGCACACAGCCACACCCACTTCCCCCACAGACTCTCCTCTCCACACACTCTTCCTCACAATCACACACGCACACACACACACTCTCACACTCCCATCCTGACACAATCTAAGGAAGAGATTTTCCTTCTATATTCTTCTTTAGGGTAAGCCAGGGAAAGAAAATGAGCCTCCTGGCTGCCTTAGGTCTTCAGCCCTTGTCCCCTTTTGTCCCCACCCCCACTTCTCTCTACCTGTTCCTCTCTCAGTTGAAAGAGCAGAGCCCTGGGAGGTCTGGACCTGAGTTTCTCAGATGCCACTGAAATGAAGCCATAGTTCAGAGGTCACTCAGAGTCAGAATCACCCTCAATTTCCTCCTGACAAGGGGAAACTCATTTCCTCTTTGGCTACCTGGGCAGCAATAATTCTTTTCTCAGTCTCAGAGGACTACAGCTCTGCCTGCTCTGCAGCAACGCAGCTGTATCTGAAGTTTTCTCCTCTCGGGGGAGTTTCTAACCACTCTCAGTTCATCTCTGCAATGGTTTTCCTGTTGCCTACTAAATGGAGAGGAGAAAACTGACATATTTAACACAAATATTTGTGTTAAATATGTAACAAATATTTATATTTGAGTGATATAATTTAAACTCACAGCACTATTAGGCTGGGTACTCCTCTGTTTTACAGAGGTGTTCAGTGACTTGTCTGTGGTCACAGAGGAAGTAAATGCTGGAGCCAAGACTCAGATTCTTCTGACTCCAAAGTTGCAGCTAAAAATTGCAAGAGCCTGCCTATAACCTTAGGTTCAGGGAACAGCTTTGCCATCACATGGCCTTGTCTTCCACTGGTCTAGTGACACGCATAGCCTTTCCCTGTGATGAGCTTCAATATGAAACCACATGTGATTTGGCAGCTCTGCCTTCCTGGGGAGATACAAGTACTTTCTCTTGTCTCTGGCAAGAAGCCTCTTCCTCCATCCACCCATCCATTTATCTGCCTATCCATCCATCTATCCATCCATCCATCCATCCATCCATCCAACATCCATCTATCCATCCACCCATCCTTTTAACTAAAACCTTTCTGAATGCAATTTATTCAGTATAAAATGGGAATAGTTGCAAAACATGTTCAATACCTGACATATAGTGGGTGCATTAATATTTATTCCATGATGTCTTTGCCTTGCTAAGGAGTCAGTTTCAGGGGGATTTTAATTCTTTGGAATATCCCATTCCTGCCGCTGGATAATGTTCAAAGAGCTCTATCCTTTGTTTATGGCTCTGGGGACCTGGGGTTATGGGGATGCATTGGGTCCTTTTTATGAGATGTGTCTCTCTGGCTTCCACAGGGAGCAGTAGGAAAGTCCCACAAAGGAAAACCATGATCAGGGGGATGATGAATGATGTAAACAAAAGTCAGGAGCAGCCTATGGGCTTCATCTTAAAGGAGTCAGGCATGAGTGGGGGAGGGGCTGGAGAGCAGGAAGTTTAGATTAGCTTCCCCAATTTTCCCCCAGACTCCTTATCTCTCAAGAAGGAAGCTTCTGCGACATTGAACTATAAAAATCCTCAGCTGGGGCTTTGATGTGTCTTCTCTGTAAAAAGCCCAGCCTGGCCCTGGGAGAGGAGGAGATGGAAAGCTTAAGGTCTGGGTTTGGACAGCAGTGAATAAAGCTGGCAAGGCTGCAGCCTGGACTGTTTCCTGGAGATGATGATCGTGGAACTGGTTATGCCTGATATCTGTATAGAACTTTACAGTTTGCACAGTTTCTACATGTTCCATCACATCACAACCCTGTATGTCAGGAAGGACAGGCATTTTTAGACCTTAGGAGATCAAAGTATGCCACCTCAAAATACGCCACTTTGGCAGAAGGATTATTTTGAGCTGAAGACAATTGAGAAAGAGCAGACACCAAGAAAAGCTCTCTGCCCTCACCTCCTATTTCCCTAAAAGCAGAACATAAGTTTCTGTTTGCAGCGGTGTCTCCTTCTCCTATGCTAGGAAGATGAGGACCCAGGAGGACAACTCTTAGACTCTTAATTGAAGGGACAACTCTACACTTTTATCAGCCTAGAGATGGCACCACGAGGACTCTCCATAATACATCTTACTAAAATAACCCTTATCTTCTATTAGTTTCCCATGTATTTGCCTACCCAGTCTTTTCTTTGTCCTATCACTGCTCTATAAATTTATTGATTTTCATTAAGATGCTATATAAGCCCCTCTGAGGCGTCATCACTGCATTTCTCCCATGTGTATGTGTGCTGCACTCCTTCATAAACTGGGCTTCCTTTTTTCTTGCTAATCTGTCTTTCATCCGTTTCTTGGCCCCTGCTGCAGAACCTAGGAGAACAGAGGAAAAAGCTTTTCCCTCCCCTACAATACTTATTTTTTATTTACTTATTTACTGGCTATGTTGGGTCTTTGTTACTGCACACGGGCTTTCTCTAGTTTTGGTGAGCAGGGGCTACTCTTCATTGCAGTGCACAGGCTTCTCATTGCAGTGGCTTCTCTTGTTGTGGAGCACAGGCTCTAGGTGTGCAGGCTTCAGTAGTTGCAGCGTGTGGGCTCAGTAGTTGTGGCACACAAACTTAGTTGCTCCTTTCCATCCTTCAAGACCCAGCTCCGAGAAGACTTCCTGATCTCTACAAAGCCAGCCATGCCCCCAAGGTGCTCCTGTGGGACTTGGTACAGACACCTGGGAGGAGTTTACATGTCTATATGCTACACTAGATTGTGGACTCCTTGAGGGAAACCCTGGGTCTATATAAGCTCTGCCTGGCACCCAAAGTCAAATGATGCTAATAAAGGCTTGTTTGACCAGGGTTCAAACCCATGTGCCCTGCACTGGCAGGCGGGTTCTTAACCACTGCACCACCAGGGAAGCCCCTACAATACCTATTATATAGATGAAGACACTACCACAGTAACAACTGTGGTCCAGGTCACCAGGGCTCCAACCCTATCTCCTGACTCCCAGTCAGAGGCCCCTACCCCATTCCAGAGCACCTCTTTCTCAGGGTCCCTAGATACTGGGAAGGAGTTATCTTACCATCTATTAGGCAGTTGTGACTTCCAAAGCAGCTTGGAGAGACTGCTCTTAGATTTTGTTGTTTTTAACTTTTTTATTAATGCATTCAAATTGATTTTACAGAGCACCTGCCTCTGCAGGTTGCTGCCCTCCTGAGCAAATGCAGGCCATGGCAATTCAGTAGGTGAGGGGCGTGGTCAGGAAGAGTCTGTCCCAGGAGCATCAGGTTACCCTGCCAATAACCTCCTGGAGGAAGTGACTCAGCAGTCCAGACCTCAAAGATAAGTCAGAGGGACTCTGGCAAAGGGAGCAAGAGGAGAGGGTTCTGGGTAGAGGAACCCCCACTGCAAAGACCAGGATGCAAAGAGCTTGGTGAGTTTGGGAAAGTGAAGAGGTTCAGTGATTGGGAGGGTGGAGTGAAAGGGGGAGGAAGGGGAGTGGTAAAATGCAAGGCTGTTGAGGGGGAAGAGACTAAGCAACAACATTAAGGAGTTAGTCTTCATCCTAGGAGCACTGCAAGCCTTCGGAAGGTTCTAGCAGGGACTGCAGATGGTTACGATTGCACCTGACTGAGTGAGAAGAATGGGTTGGCAAAGGCGGGAGGTGAAGCGTTAAACCTGGGGGGGTTTTGATTTTTGGTATCTTTTCAACATGTCTTCACCACTGGACCAAGAACCCTGGAAGGCAGAAAATGAGTCAGAAATATGGTCCTGAAGTTGCCACTGCTCGCACAGAAGCAAGCTTCTGGAAGAAACAAGCCTTTATTAGTATCATTAGACTTTGGGTGCCAGGCGGAGCTTATATAGACCCAGGGCTTCCCTCAAGGAGTCCACAATCTAGTGTAGCATATAGACATGTAAACTCCTCCCGGGTGTCTGTACCAAGTCCTACAGAAGCACCTTGGGGGCATGGCTGGCTTTGTAGAGATCAGGAAGTCTTCTCAGAGCTGGGTCTTGAAGGATGGAAAGGAGTTTGTTAGATGGCTAAGCTCTGATCAAAGAATAAAGATCTTAACTTTCTTAAAGGGCAGTAAAGTGAAACGTTAAAGTAGTTCCTTGGGAGACATTTGTCAGGACTGCCCCACACCTGCTTCCCAGCTCTTATAGGTGTTGCATGAATCCCCCAGCCCACCTCATCCCCAACTGCCAACCCAGCAACACTGGGACTTCAAAACTGTTCTTTCTTCTGACATTTTCTTCACATAAAAATGTGAAGGAAACTTGGTATAGTATTGCCATTAAGAGCAGACATACCTAGCTTCAAATCAGGGTGCTGCCACATCAACTTATTAGGCAAGTCCCCTTGACTTCTCTAGACCCTCGATTCCTCACCTGTATAATGGGAGTAATAGCCGTTCCTGCATCACAGCATTGATGTGGGGACTGCTGTACCAGTTATGATGCTATGGTGTCTCAGCTCCAAAACCCTTCTGAACTCTGCTTTGTGATGATGGGGCTGGATTGTTGCAAATTGTGTTTTTGCCAGGCCGGCTGACTTCTATTTCAGTTCTGCCAATAGGGGTGCTAGAGAGGGCTGGAGGGGGCAGACAGGACTTGCTCCTTACTGTCTCGCATCTGGGAACCATTCTTCTTTTGCCATTAGGAGAGACTCACTTCTTAGGTCGGGGTGACTGAAATAGATTATGTCTGTGGTTTCTATACAGTCATGCTCCAGGGGCACTGCTTCTGTGGGTAGAAATGTGGCAAGATTTAGCGTGTGACAGGATTTTATGGTAGCCACTGGGTTGTCTAAAAGCACAGCCTGAACTTGAATAGACCTTCCAGGGGTTACCATTCTGTTCCCTTAGAACTTAACTAAAGCCTGAACCTGGTGTGGAGTCCATATAGCGATTGCCTGGGCAAGCATCACTCTTCAGTTGAAAGAGGGCTATAGCTGCTGCTGCCCATAGGCAATGAGGCCATCCTTTAGTGGTTAATTTAATTATTTAGAGAAATAAGCAATCACCTGAGTAAGGGGCCCCAGTTTTTTTAGCTAATACCCTAAGGGTGATTCCCCTTCTCTCTCAAATGTAAAGGTCAAAGGGTTTAGCTAAATCTGGGAGGACCAGGGCAGGAGCCTGGAGTAATTGCTTTTTCAATTCTTGAAAGGCCCCTTCACTTTCTGAATTCCATTCAAAAGGATCATCATCCTTTCAACTTTTCATATGGAGGCCTAGCTATTAGATCAGAGTGAGCTATCCAGGTGTGGCAAAACCCCGCCATCCCCTGGAAACCCCTAATCTGTCTTCTACCGTTAGGAGGGGCGAGGCGGCAATCCTACCCCTTTCAGAGAATCCTAGGATTCTCTGAACTTCTGTGAGAATGAAGACTAGGTAAGTCATCCTAGTTTGTAATATTTGAGCCTCTTTCTTGGATACCTTACATCCTTTGGTGACTAGGTGGTTCCAGATGGTTACGGTATTTTTGTCAGGGCCCTATGGTATTTTGTAGGGCTGGCAATCAGAATATTGTCTGGGTTCCCACTTCCAGATGTAGGTCTTTTAGGTCTTCAGCTAAAGCTTCCCCAAAGATGGTGGAGGAATTTTGAAGCCTTGGGGCAGGATTCTCTAACAGTATTGTTGTTTTTTATTGTGTCCAAAGAGTTTTCAGACTTCCTGCCAGGTGAAAGCTAAAAGTATGAGGGATTCACATGGGGTACCCACCAGATCTTTGGGGGCAGCTGATATTCTGTGCTGATATTGGGAGGAGAGCATGTGGAAACTTGGTCAATAATGAATTACCCAAGGTTCCCCTCACAAGCAGAGCGGGGAGAGGAGGTGGGGTGGTGGGTGTTTCCTGCTCTAGCCAGCAGCTCACAGGGTTCCCTGATAAAGGGGTTCCTGGTCTTGTGAGCGGCTCACAGGGACCCACTTCAGAGAAACTAGCACTGACCGAAAAATGTCAAGTCACCAGTCACATTACTTACCTTTGGATCCTTTCACTCTTGGGCTTCCTGATGCCTTTTCCTGAACTTGGATGGAGCATCCTCATTCTGTTTTGTCAGGTGGTCCTCATCACCTGGGCCTTTTCCTAGTTTCACCTCTTGGCTCATGGGGGTGACAACTTTTCTTTACCAAACTGAAAGTGACTATGGAGAATGTGGTTGGCAAGGAGGGCAAAAAGCCCTGGTGTGGACATTACTGCCTTATAAAGGGTCAGGAGGACAGCACTACTGGTGAGACAGTGAGCAAGGTTTCCATGGCTTATTCCCACCCACAAGACCCCATTGTCCCCTCCGCCCCCCACCCCCTCCACTGGGCACCCCGGGAAGGTCAGCCAGAGGCAATGGGCAAGCATGAGTGAGTTTCAGTCTCCAATTCCCAGAGATGTCACAGTATGATCTGCTTAAGGGGGTGCAGTCCAGATTATTCTGGGGGCTGTGCTGTGTAGGCACCACACCTGGGTATCAGGTTTTTGGGCAGAGTTGCTCTGAATTTGCCTGAAGGCTGTTGTCATTCTACCCCATCAGAGTGAACTTAAAGACCAGAGTCATTTATCCTCACTTGAGCCTCCCAAAGCCTCACCATCCTCCTGCTGGAGCTGGGGCAAGCCTGGAGCATAGTGGATAGGTACAGGCAAAAAGGCCATGGTCTGTCCCTTCATGGTTGCCAAAATTTGTTACTCTACCCTTTTGAGTTGAGCTCCTACAAGAGTCCTGCCTGGTGTTGTTCAAGTCAACAGAACAAGACCAAGTTCAGTTCAGAAGCAAAGGAAAGTTTTATTCTTTGATCAGAGAATAGAGAGGTGTGAGCTCGTGCTTTAGAGTGCATGCTTTCCTCAACAGGCTGTCAATGGGGCTGCTTCATAGGGTTCTTATCAGCGAGGAGGAGGACAGAGTTCTCATGGGTCAGGCACAGCTGTGCTGTTTGCAGCTCCAGACTGAAGTCCTGGATGCAGAATCTCTGTACACAGTATGCTGTTACCATCTTGAATTGTGGTGTCATGGGCAGCACTTCTGCACACAGCCTACTGAGCTGAAGCTTTCGGTGCAGTCATTTTGTACTAGGAACTCTGGTCTGAAGTGCCAGGTGTAAGGGCTCTCTCTGCACGTGATACCATATGAACAGGTGAAACTAGACTAAGCACAAAGGAAAAGGGAAACAAAGGTTAGACTTTATTCTATTACCCAGATTCTATTTTTATTTCCTGGGCATTGTTAATGGGCTTTGCCAATGACATATATATGTATATGTATATATATATATATTGTTTGGTACATACTAAACTCTAAATAAATGCTTCTTCTTATGATTTTTTATGGGTTCCTAACATTCATTTATTCATTCATTCTTTTATTCAGCATATGTTGTTTCCTACTATGTGTCAGACCCCATGTAAAGTATTGGGGTGCAGAGTTGAATAAACTGCAGTCCAGCCCTCAGGGAGCATACAATCTGAGTGGAGGAGACCACCAAGGACAGGAGCCCACCCCAGGAATGGTTCTTGGCACCTCCTCCAGGACTCTCCCATTGCTGATCTCACTGCCCAGCTACTCCATCTCCCAGATCACCCAGAATTGTCATGTCCAATCATACAAGCATTCTTCATCTGGCACATTTTCAAACACCTGTTCCTGACAGACCTCCAGAATTAATATTTATGGTAAGGTAAAGTTGATAATATCTTATTTATTTGCATATTGTGCCATCCTTAGATGGTAAATTACTTGAGATTGATTTCCCCAAATGGCTTGTTTCTGTATCAGTTTATAAGCCTAGTACAATGCCTGGGACGTGATAAGATATCCAAAAAAAGATGATAAATGAATTAATTCATCTAGTCAACAAATATCCCTTGAGCTTTTACTGTGAAGCAGGCATTGGACTAGGTACTGGGAAGACAAGGACCAAGAAACCAACAGGGTCCCAGCCTCCAGTGAATGGAAGTCTGATTCAGTGACTGAAACTGGACAACCTCTGAAGACCCAGACCTTCATGGGGCTGGAAGTGGTGCCATCAGCCTGGTGTGACACGGACTTTCCAGCACGTCCTCTGCTTCCATCCTGCCTAGCCCTCAGTGGGAGATGACAGCCAGCCTGCTGTGGTTTACCTTGTCCTGAACACTGGTGGCCAAAGGCTATATTTAAATAGCAAACATTTGCATTTTTAATGTTGACTGGAATTGGAAAGGCTGTGATAACATTTCCAAACTGATATTGGTTTTTACATGATTGAAACAGGCCTAGCTTCAGGCATTTCTTAAATGGAAAATTTAAAGCATTTCCAATATCAGTGAGAGGGCAGAACTACCTCAGAACACTGTGCCCTGTGTGTGTCCCCAGAAAATATCACCTCCCTCCCCTAAGCACACTCAGCACCTTTGCCTTGTTAATGTTTCAGGATACTCTTAACCTTCACTTGGTCCTCTTCACCTTTTTGGAGGGTAGACAGTGTGAGAACTGCTAGTCCTATCTCCTTGGGGAGGAAACATTCTCAGAGGTACAAACTGCTTACCTCTCTAATCTTCCTTTTCCTCATCTGTAACATAAGAATAGAAATGCTGCTTCACAGGTTTGCTGTGACATTCAAATGTGGTACCTGTAAAGAAGGTTAATATCTCATGCCTGATAATTGGCTAATGCTCAGTGGACATTAGTTCTTATCCATCCCTGGCAGTGACCTGTCTAAGGTAATTCATCAAAATCAGGTGAGAATCCTAAGCTCCTGGCTCCCAGGTCTCTTTCTAAGAGGCCCACTGGACACAAATAGGTTAAAGCATACATTTTGGGATTAAAAGCAGAAGGACTTATTTCCATCTTCACTCTCTTCTGACTACTCTCATTAACAACATGTGCCATGACAGCCTGTCTGAAAACTTCTTGGCATCTATATTTTCCTTATCTGTTTTTATTGTGATAAAAGTCACTGCATGGTCCAATATGGCAGCCAATAGGCACATGTGGCTATTTAAATTTAAGTTAATTAAAGTTAAATAAAATTTAAAATTCAGTTCCTCAGACATAGTAGCCCTATTTCAAGAGCTCAGTGACCACATGTGGCTAGTGGGTACCAGTGTAGATATCGGCCATTTCTATCATCACAGAAAGTACTATTGGAAAGTGCTAAGTGAGAGAGAGAGAGAATAAGAGAGAAAAAGAGAGGGAAAAGTACAAAAAAGGAGAAGTAAGGAAAGGAGAAAAGAGGCAAGTTGGTTTTCCAGAACATTCCTCATCCATGCACATCCTTGCATGTGTTCATCCAGGCATGGAAATCAATCTCTGTGTATTTGCACATTCTAATGGAAGAGGAAAATTTTCTTCTCTGAAAGGGTCAGTGCCTGAGAATTTTTAAATTTAGTTGGCTCAATAAATGTTATCATTTAAAACTCAAATGTGATCCTTTCATTTCCTGTGGAAAATAAGTCCATGACTCTTCTTGGCCTACTAAGAAAGCCCCATATCCTCAGCATGTTTCCAAGGAATCATTATTTACTCTCACTATATCCTGTCCCCACTCACTGCAGACACACACAGGCATTTGCCCCATCTTGCCTAACAACCACCTTCTCTGATGCACCTTATACACTGTACTTCTTACCTTAGATCCTACTGAGTCCACTGCATGGAGCACCCAGTAGGGCATCATCTCCACGTATAGACATTGGTCAAAACACAGCTCTAGTGCTTCCTCCTCCTCCTGCCTTTCCTAGTTCTGCTGGTCTTATGTGTTTCTGGGTCCAGCATACTATTCATGTTCTTCAGAGCCTTTGCCCAGTCCTATCCCTGTCCATTCACTGTTTGTCCTCACAATGGTGACTCTCAAACTCTGTATGAAGGAAAGACCAGCATTTTTGCTTAGTTTATATTTTTGTAAATATCCAATCTATTGCAGGTGGAGGATTTTATAAAATAAAATGAAATTTTAAAAAACAGAAATATAAAATATGAACCTTAGTTACTGTATTGTTAAATTCAAATTGCTATACAGTTTTCTAAACTTTTACTCTCAATTTCTGTATTTTTCTCCTCTTTATCCAGTAACAGTTTTCAGGCCACCCTTGGAAAAGCAATGCCCTCCAGCACCTGCTTGAAGTCTCTGCATGTGGTCATCGCTTGATATGCTTTATGGAATCCATTGGAAACTTTCTGTGTGATCCTCCAGATGTCTGAGGGATGCACAGAGGAGTGTCTTTGTGGAGATGCCATTAGAATGAAGAGGCCCCTCTGAGATGATGCTTGCAGGCAGATTTGGGTGAGGACACAAGTTCTACTGTCTAAGTAGCTTCATGACCCTGAACTTCTTACCTGAATGTGGCCTTGACCTGAAGCTAGGCCAAGGTTCTTAAACTCTTTTGTGCCATGATGCTAGTTGATAGTCTGGGGAGGCCTATGGATCTCTTCTCAGAATGTCTTAATGTTCAATGTTTTAAATGCAGAAAATAAAAATAACAGGATTTCAGAGAAAATCAATTATTCTGAAATACAATTATTAAAATGTATGTTGCACAAGTGTTTTTTAACACACTAAAATAATGATATCTATTTGTATTTGGTTGTTTAGCAGCATGGAGCCTCCATGTGGATGCTAAACAACATGCTGCTAAATAACCAATGGATCACTGAGGAAATCAAAAACTACCTAGAGACAAATGGAAATGAAAACACAACAGTCCAAAATCTATGGGACGCAGCAAAAGCTGTTCTAGGAGGGAAGTTTATAGTGATACAAGCCTATTTCAGGAAAAAAAAAATCTCAAATAAACAACCTAACCTTCACATAAAGGAACTAGAAAAAGAAGAACAAAACCCAAAGTTGGTAGAAGGAAAGAAATCTTAAAGATCAGAGCAGAAATAAATGAAATAGAGACTTAAAAAGCAATGGAAAATATCAATGAAACTAACAGTTGGTTCATTGACAAGATAAACAAAATTGATAAACTTTTAACCAAACTTACTAAGAAAAAAAGAGAGACTAAATCAATAAAATCAGAAATGGAAAAGAAGCTACAACCAACACCACAGAAATACAAAGAATCATAAGAGGCTACCATGAACACTATGTGCCAATAAAATTGACACTGGGAGAAATGGACAAATTTCTAGAAACATACAGTCTCCCAATACTGAACTAGTGAGAAACAGAAAATATGAACAGACCAATTACCAGTAATGAGATTGAATTTGTAATTAAGAAGCTCCCAACAAACATAGGTAGGAGCTTCACCAGGACCAGGTAGTTTCACAGGTGAATTCTACCAAATATTTAAAGAAGAGTTACTGCCTCTCCTTCTCAAACTGTTCCAGGAAATTGCAGAGGAAACTCTTCTGAATTCATTCTATGAGGCCAGCACTACCCTGATAAAAAAAAACCAGACAAAGACATCACAGAGAGAGAAAGAGAGGGAGAAATTACAGGCCCAATGTCACTGATAAGCATAGATGCAAAAGTACTCAACAAAATATAAGCAAACTGAATCCAACAATACATCAAAAGGATCAAACACTGTGATCAAGGGGATTTATGACAGGCATGCAAGGATTTTTCAATATCTGCAAGTCATTCAATGTGATAAACCACATTAACAAATTAAAGAATAAAAACCATATGATTATCTCAATAGATGCAGAAAAGGCTTTTGAGAAAATTCAACATCCATTTATGATAAAAACTCTCTAGAAAGTAGGCATGGAGGGAACACATCTCAACATAAAAATGGTCATATACGATAAGGCCACAGCTAACATCATACTCAACAGTGAAAAGTTGAAAGCATTTCCTCTAAGATCAGGAACAAGACAAGGATGTCCACTCTCGCCACTTTTATTTAATATAGCTTTGGATGTCCTAGCCACAGCAATCTGACAAGGAAAAGAAATAAAAAGGAATCTAAATTGCAAAGGAAGAAGTTAAGCTGTCACTGTTTGCAGGTGATAGGATACTATAAATAGAAAATCCTAAAGACACCATCAAAAAAATTACTAGAGCTCATCACTGAATTTGGTAAAGATGCAGGATGCAAAACTAATATACAGAAATCTGTTGCATTTCTGTACACTAACAATGAACTCTCAAATGGGATTGCAACAAAAGAATTTACAATTGCAGCAAAAGAATAAAATACCTAGAAATAAACCTACCTAAGGAGGTAAAAGACCATACTCAGAAAGCTTTAAGACATTGATGAAAGAAATTGAAAACAAAACAAGCAGATGGAAATATATACTGGGCTCATGGGTTGGAAGAATTAATACTGTTAAAATGACCATACTACCTAAGGCAATCTACAGATTCAATACAATTCCTATCAAAATACCAAAGGTATTTTTCACAGAACTAGAACAAATAATGTTAAAATTTGTATGGAAACACAAAAGACCCTGCATAGCCACAACAATCTTGAGAAAGAAAAACAGAGCTGGAGGAATCATGCTTTCTATTTTCAGACTATACTACAAAGCTACAGTAATCAAAACAGTATGGTACTAGTACAAAAACCAGACACATAGCTCAGTGGAACAGGATAGAAAGCCCAGAAGTAAACCCACCCATAAATTTATAGTCAATTAATCTATGGCAAAAGAGGAAAAAATATACAATGGAGAAAAGACAGTCTCTTCAATAAGAAGTGATGGCAAAACTAAACATCTACAGGTAAAAGAATGAAATTTGAACATTCTCTAACACCATATACAAACATAAACTCAAAATGGATTAAAGACTTAAATGTAAGACTCAAAAACTCCCAGAAGGAAATAAAGGCAGAACATTCTTTGACATAAATCACAGCAATATTTTTTTGGATCTGTCTCCTAAAGCAAAGGAAGTGAATGCAAATATAAACAAATGGGATCTAACTAAACTTAAAAGCTCTGCACAGCAAATGAAACCACCGACAAAACGAAAAGGCAACCTACTGAATGAGAGAAAACATTTGCAAATGATATGTCTGATGAGCATTATATCCAAAATATATAAATAGCTCATATAGCTCAACAAAAACAGTCCAATTAAAAAAGAGCAGGAGAATTGAATAGACATTTTTCCAAAGAAGACAACAGGCACATGAAAAGACCACCAGTCATCAGAGAAATGCAAATTAAAACCACAATGAGATATTATTACCTCACAGCTGTCAGAATGGCTATATCAAAAATATCACAAATAAACTAAGATTAGTGTGCATGTGGAGAAAAGAGAACACTTTGTACGTTGTAGGTGGGAATGTAAATTGGTACAGCCACTAAGGCAAACAGTATGGAAGTTTCTCAAAAAACTAAAATTAGAACTACCATATGACCCAGTAATCACACTCCTGGGTATTTATCAGAAAAAAACAAAATCATTAATTCAAAAAGATACATGCACCCCAATATTTGCAGCAGCACTATTTACAATTTCCAAGATATGGAATCAACCTAAGTGTTCATCAACAGATGATGGATAAAGAAAACGTGATACACCCACACACACATGCACGCATGCGCACACACTCAGGGAATACTACTCAGCCAAGAAAAAAGAGTGAAAATTTGTCATTTGCAACTATATGAATGGACTTGGAGGGTATTATGCTAAGTGAAATAAGTCGGACACAGAAAGACAAATACTGTATAATATCACTTATATGTGGAATATAAAAAAATAAAACTAGTGATTACAACAAAAAAGAAACAGACTTTCAGATATAGAGAACAAACTAGTAGATACCAGTGGGGAGAGGGAAGAGGGGACGGGCAGGATAGAAGTAGGGGATTAAGAGGTACAAACTACTATGTATAAAATAAATATGCTACAAGGATATATAGTACAACACAGGGAATATATCCAATATTTTATAATAATGTAAGTGGAATATAGCCTTTAAAAATTGTAAATAACTATGTTGCACACTTGAAAATTATATAATATTATACATCAACTATACCTCAATTTAAAAAAATAATGATATCTGTTGGTGGGCAAAATACCTACTCTAATTCAAGGTATTGATTAATATATCTACAGAACTGTACTGTGATTTGAAAATACCAGTTATTTCTTTTGTGACTCTCACAGATACTGCTATTTCTACCTTGATTCATTGCCTATATTCATGACTGAAGGAACTGTTCAATTTCATTTTGAGACTAATGAAAATAAAGATGCAAACACATTGTAAAGCAACTATACTTATACTCCAATAAAAATTAATTTTAAAAGATAAAAGTAAAAAAATCTCAGGATAATAACAACAAAAAAAGATGCAATTTTCCCCATCATCTAAGATCTGGGCAAAGTGTCTCCTAACTCATTCATTCATTCATTCAACAAAGATTTATTGAGAAATTACTACGTACCATGCATTATTCCATCATAGGCAATGTTTCTGCCCTCACTGAGTTTTCATTCTTGCTGTGAATCAGATAACAAACAAATAATATAGTTGACTCTCATTATTTGTAGCAGTTATGTTGGATAAAGTCACCACGAACACTGAATTAGCGAGTATGGAATCATTGTTCCTTGTAGAAATACAGGGTTAGGTTCCAGCCTCTCTGGTCACAAGGTTTTCATCAATGGATCAATGGATCAACCTTGTCTTATGTGTGTTTCTGTTTAAAGACATCTTATTCAATAAATATTGTTGATTCATTAACATTGCACTCATGACCAATAGTACTATAACCTCTAACTGTAACTGTCAGCGTGAATGGAGCTTATCTAACATAGGTATTTTCCCTGTAAGGCACGTGACAGCCTTCTTGCACTTAGGAAACTAGACAGCACTTTCGGGGCCGTTTTAAACAGTAGAATCACCAACAAAGAGCATAAAAATACAGAAAAAGTGGCACTAAATATACTGTGAAAAAAAGATACCTGTTTACAGTATGAAAAGAAGCAAGAAGGCAGCAATAGTGAGAATGCAGAAAGGGACTGATTTGAGAGCCATTTATGATATACAATTGACAGGACTTGTGATGGGCTTTCTCCCACATTCCCACACACATTATCCTCCTGGAGGGGAGCTGAAGGAATGGGGTGAGGGAGTTTAGGTGACTGAAGTTTCAAGTTTGGATGACTAAATAGATGTGATGCCATTTGTTGAGAGAGGAGATGCAGGAAGTAGAGTAAGTTAAGGGCGAAAAGGATGTTTTGGACATTCCCTGGGGACAACTGGGAAGATGCCCAATTTCAACTGCAAATATGTCTGATGCTCAGAATAGTGGGTTTGGAAGTTATCAGGATGTAGGTGGTAGTGGAAGCCATGTGGATGGAAATCAACCTTCAGGCTGGTCAAGGAAGTGAGGGTGACCCATACCAAGCAATTAGAAACTAGCGTCTGATAAAGTGGATAGGAAAAAATGTCAAAATAAGTAACAGAAATAGTAATGTCAGGAAGAAGAGATGAATGACAGCTGGAATTGCTAAAAAAAAATTCTTCCGGGAGAAGGTGGCTTGAACAGACAGCAGGATTTGCAGGATTAGGGTGCCAGAAGGAGGGCTTTGCTGGTGGGAGAGAACAGCTGGCGTAACTATAGGGCAGGAAGAATGTTAGCCCCAGAAGTACATTCCACACAATGGGGCAGCCTGAGAAAGAAACAAGGAACCATTGTAAAATCACTTTGAGGAAGCTGGTCACCATGGTTGCCTCTGGGGAGGAGAATTGGGAGTCTAGAGAGAAGAGTAGGAGAGAGACACCTCTTTACACCCTTTTGCATCTTTGGGGTATTTTTACCCTACTTTTTTTTAAGTGGTCTAAATAAATTATTTGGATTTGGCAGAGTAAGAGATGAGTCTGCTGCAGAAGGGAATCAAATAGATCCTATGTCTAAGGGTTTGATTCCTGGCCTGCCCTTTAGGCAGGAGAGTAGGACAGTCTCTGAGGGACTAGGACTGGCTGTAGCTCTGAGTCTGTACCCCAACAGTATCTTTTACATGTATTTATTCACTGGGGAAATTGAGAAAGTGAATAAGTCCTCTAGAGAACAGATGAGAGCAGAATGAGAAGTGGCTGCACAGCAGAGCAGGACTGCTTCCAGGGACGTAGAAGTGTGCCTTCAAAGGTGGGTCGATGGGTCAATGCTGGATTCTAATCTCAAAACTTTCTCTTATTAGTTGTGTGTCTAGGACCAGGTTATGCTGCAGTAGCAATGCCGGGACCTCACTGGCTTGGCACAACAACAAATCTTACATAGGGTTGTTTTGAGAATTAAATGAGATCATCATCAACATCATCATCATCCAGCATTTTTGAGGACTTTTTTGGGTTGTGTTGCTCATAATATATTCCTCATAAAAACCACATAAGGTGGTTTCCATTATTATCCTCATTTTCCAAATGTGGGAAATAGGCACAGAGGATTTCATTGATTTGTTCAAGATTACACAGTGAGAAAGTACCAGCTGGGACTGAAACTGGCTCCCTAGGTCTAGAGTTTAAGCTCTGTGTTAAAATACTCACTTAGCCCAGGGAGAGACACATAGCATCGGTCAGGTTAGGCTAGGTAACACTGCAGTAACAAACAATGCCAAATCTCAGCGGCATAACACAAAAAAATTTATTCCTCCTTGATGCTGCATGTCTAGTGCAGGGTGGAAACTATGGTTCATTATAATCACTCATAGATACAGGTGATAGAGGCTTCATCTGTCCTGTGCTTCTGCAATCACTGAGGCAGGAAAAGGGAAGGGGAATACTTTCACCCAGTATGGCACACATTATTTCTACTCTCCTTTCATTTGCCAAAGATAAGACAGTGGGGAAATAAAATTTGACCTCATGTTCTGAGACAAGAACCATAATATTTATCGATAGCCATAATGACTGCACATAGGTGCTCCTGGTTGTGTTGGTTGAATTGAAGTTAAATGACCAGTTCTGACCACATTGAGTGAACTCTGTCTTACTCAGCTCAACTTATAATAATTTTGAGAGTTTGCAAGCATAAGCACTATCAATTCTGCACAGAAGGCCACCAGAGAACCACTGCATCACTAATTCTGCATGTCAGGCATTTCTCTGTGCAGTCTGCATGTTGCCAAGAGACCACAGAATGTTCTGGTTACAAGATTCAAATATTCCTGGCAAATGTAATTACTATCTTCCAACCACTGCCATTCAATCCCTCGCTCCATCCTGTACCACCCTTTTGTGATTGCTTTTTACTTTTGCCCTCTAATAATTTCCCTTGTCATGTTCTTCCGTGAGCTCACATGAATATGAGGCACACACAGAAATATGGTAAGCTTGCGAGGTAGAAACTTTTCTGAACCACTTTAAAATGTGCATTTCAGGGGTAGTAATTCCATTCACAATGTTGTGACATCATTATCACTATCTATTTCCAAAATTTCACATCACCCCAAATAAAAACTCTGTACCCATTAAGCAGTCACTTTTCATTAAGGTGGAAATTTTTATTTTCACTCCTTTTTTTCCTTGACCGAGATTTGAGGCTTGCAAGATCTCAGTCCCCAACCAGGGATTGAACCTGGGCCACGGCAGTGAAATCCCGGAATCCTAACCACTAGGCAACCAGGGAGCTCCCTATTTTCACTTTAAAGACCAGGATACTTAAGATTAGGCCCCGTGCCCAGAGTCACCCAAGAAATTAGTAACAGAGACAGGATCTTTGATTTTAGGAATCATGATTTTCTTGCTACATTCTGAAGCCTCTCTATTATCTAATCACTCATAGTAGGATGATGCCAACCATCTCCTGGAGGTGGAGTGCAATGCCTAAACTTGTGAGTGCCCCTTCAGTGATGTGGGGAATAGACCGTTCTTCATTCCCTTCATATTCAGCAACATTCCCCAAATGTTACTGAGTACCTGTTAAGTTCTGGAGATTCAAAGATGAGTACTACAGTATTTCACAGCATAATGAGGTTAAGCGGAAGCTGTTCATTTTCCCCCAAAATTTTGTTTCCCTTCTTCTCTAGTAAAAAGGAAAAAAAATCAGATTTTTAGCTGAGCTAAAGGCTCCCAGAAATAAGACTGCACTTCTAATCTCTCTAGCATCCGGCTGTGCCAAAATGACTAAGTTCTGGTCAATGAGATGTAAGAATAAATGCTATGTGAAACTTCTGGGCAGTATTTGCAAAGAGAAGGAGCATACTTTTCTTCCACCACCCCCCTACCCTGCTTCCTCCTGAGTAGAACTTATGCTGCACCAGCTGGAGCTTGGGCAATCATCTTGGATTATGATGCGCAAGCCTTGTACTGAAGATGGAAGAAGCTTTAGTCCTTGACACAGTAGAGTGCTATACCACACCTGGGCTTGATATCTCTTTTTTATAGGAAAAAGAAAACAAATTCCTACACTGTATGTATCTGTCAGCTCTTGCTGCATAACAAACTACTTCAAACTTAGTGGCTTAAGACAAGAATTACCTAATGTAGCTCCTGGTACTATGGTCTCCTATTGTATTTCCAGGGCCCAGAACAGTGCCTGGAACATAGGAGGGGAACAATATATTTTAGTAGAATCAATAAATTTAAACAATTCAAGTGCTATGTTACATCATACAGGATTCAAATGGGGCACAAAGGAGGGATGTCAATAAAATGATTATAAAAATGAGATGATAGAGACAGAGGTAAGGAAATAAATAAAATGCATGAGGAGCATGGAATCATACTAGGATACAGGGGAGAAAGAAAGTTATAGTAAAGATTCTAAAATTTGACTGAGTGGGATGATTTCTAACTCATAATCCAAGTCATAAGAAAATTTGGGGATTAAATTAAATTCCCATCACCTTAAGACAGGGTTAGGGAGGTAAATGTGAGTAGCATCAGGCCAGATGTACTGTCCAAGTTGCAGGCCAGAACCTCTGACTTTGAACTTGAATCTGTAACCCCAGTCCCAGGCCAATCCCTCAATTAGTCTGAGATGGTACATATTCTCCCTGCCATTGTGGAAGGAGCTTTGCTGCTCAGGAAAGTTATAATAAAGTACAGAGATGATAAAGTAAATTAAACCCACAGGATTAATACTTTCATGTGATGTTTAGGAATAAGTTTTATAAACATCCTGAAATGGTATATGAAACATTTAGGAAAATCTGACATACTAATTGAATAATTTGAAATGTTTAATTATTATCAAGCCTCATTTTACTTTTAAAATGCATGAAGCTTTGTTTAATTTTGTAAACTGTATTTGACTATCTGAAAGATTGAAATGTTTTTAGATCTTTTCAGGCATCTTAAATTTGTAACCAGAGTTTCCATGCTAAAGAAGGTTTTGTTTATCTTACCAGTAAATCAGCTTTATTGGGTGTCTTGCTTGAGAGAATCATGCTTGAGAAAATCAAATATGTTAAATTTGAGCTTCTAATTTTAAAAGTTTAAGGGAATTTAATTAACCGTGACAGTTAAATGGGTTAATTGTTTAAGGAAATATTATCTGTTAAACTTAACTGAATATTAATTAAAGGACAAATGAAAGTGATGTTATTTTTATACAGAATTAATAGATTCATAGATAAATTAACTAGATTGGTACATTGAGCTCTAAGACTGAAGAAAAAGCTATATTTTAAACTTACAACTTTATTTAACTGAATATCTATGAAAATCCTTCACCTTTTTGAACCTGAGGACCCTGCTTCTTCTATAGCCCCACCTCCTCCTATCATTGGGCCCACAAGCCAGCAAGTGTCTACTTCCTCTTTCTTTTTAGCTCCAGACCTTTGTTCCTCCCTCTTGTCTGAAAATCCCTAGCACTTAAACTCATAGCATCAGACAATAGCACTCGATTCTTACTGCAGGCAAGTGTCTTTTAACCCCTGTGTCATTGGTCATTATCTGTGAAGACCGTATTCCATATTCATTGTCACTCTCTCCAACAGTAGCCTGCCTCAATTCTTGGTAATTTCAATATTCATGGAGACCGTGGTGATATTCAGGTAAAGCACTGGCTGAGACCAATCAGAAGCAGTGCTGTTCCCCCTGAAAGGCCTCAGCGTGGGCCAAGTATTATCGTTTAACTGCTGTGGGGAGTCCTGGGTCAGGGGCCAGGTAGCAAGGCAATGGGGGAATAGCAGGGGATGCAGGCAGTGGTCATTAAACAACTGGTATAAAAGAATTTCAACATGTTAACAAGTGAAATGGATGTACTTCTCCCACCAGCTGACATCAGCCCTGAGTGGAGATGATTCTGCCTAGCTCCTTGCCCTCTTCTCCTCATGTGATCTTGTCCTCCACTCTACCTCAGCCACCCACTCGCATTTGTCATATGCTAGACCCATAAATGATAACTGCATCCCCTCTGTAATCTAAACTGTAAGCATCTCACTCTTGGGCCACCACCTCCTGTCCTTCAAGCTTACTCCACCTAGAACTCCAATTCCCACAATTCTGCCATCTATGAGAGGCCACAACTCATTATTCCTCCCAGTTTTCACTATGTCTCACCTCCTTCATGCCTTTTATTCTTTCAACCAGATTAGATTCTACAGTACATCACCAAAATCATTCTTTTCTACATACAAAACCCCCTTACCCTAGTCTTCCTTTTTTTCACCATCCTGGCAAAGCCAAGCTACAGTAAATCCAAGTCTTCATCTCCTCCAAGCTTGCACTATGCGCTTGAATGTAGCTGCAGAAAGCCACACCACCACACTGACTGGTCTCACTTTAAATTTGTGATCAGTAGCGCTGAGTGGGCCTTTAGTGGACGATGGTACTACATTGCCTAGGCCAGTCATTTTCCCACCCTGCTAAATAACCAGAATTATCTCACACCTCTTCTTGTCTCTTCAAACCTCCAGAACCCTTCTGTCCTCCTTACTCAAATCTAGTTGTTCTCAAAATGTTTTGGTCTCATGACTCCTGTAAACTCTTGAAAATTGAGAACCCTGAAGATCTATTGTTTATGTATAGGCTGTACCTACTCATATCTATTATATCAAAATTAAAAACTGGGGAAGTTCAAACATTTGTTTATTAACTTTATAAAAAATAACGATAAACCCATTATATGTTAACATAAATAACATGTTTTTATGGAAAAGAACTATATTTTCCAAGCTTAAAAAAATTTTAGCAAGAAGAGAAGCACTGTTTA
Organism: Hippopotamus amphibius kiboko; assembly: GCF_030028045.1. Taxonomy (NCBI): domain Eukaryota; kingdom Metazoa; phylum Chordata; class Mammalia; order Artiodactyla; family Hippopotamidae; genus Hippopotamus; species Hippopotamus amphibius. The sequence goes on from NC_080186.1 coordinate 53,164,086, forward strand.
CATATTTGTAAAATCTTTTTCATATTTGGTTAAAGAGAAGACAGAAGACTAGATTCTCATATATGCTTCTGCATTCGAATTGTTATAATATATAATTTTGGTTAAAGTATATCATGAAAATCCTGGCCCCACAGAGATACAGATAAGTAGTTGGAAAAAGGAGGAGTATTTTAATAGCTTTTTTAGATAATTGAGAACATTCTTTGATACTCCACAAAAACTTGACAAGTGATAATTTTTTAAAAGGTGGCTGCAATGTGAATTTTGAAACCACATCAATCATGTGTTTATACTCTATTACATTAAAATCTATTGATTTATCTTGCACTTCAAGTGGATCCTTTACCCATGAGTACATAATTTTCTAATACCATGCGTTGGTCATTTGGAAGGTATTGGTTCACAGAGTTATGCAGATCTTCTAAGTGTTGACACATTCACATATGTTAGTATTACCATTGATCTCACCAGAAGTCTTTAAGTATTGGGAAGATGTCAAGCTCATGGAGGCAGATACAAGTTTTCCAAAATTCTAAGTTTTGCATCAAAGTTTGAATTTTATCACTGTCGAGAAATAGCAAGTGCTTTTCCTCAAGGCAGCTATCATACTTTGGTATGCAACAGAAGTGCTTTATAAGCACTTCCCATTCAATATTTAAAATGTGTATTCAAGGGATGAGATTTATAAAATTAATAACTTTTACTGCTTCATAAAAATGTTCTTCAGCGAAACTATTTCTTTTTCCTCTAAGTGCTTGGTGGTGAAGAATCTAATGACTATTAGTATAATTTGGCACTATCGCCTTGATTCACGCTAAGACCCCAGCAATTTTACCCACCATTGCTTTTACACCATCAGGACAAATGTCTGCACAGTTGTTACAGGATAAACCAAGCAATTAAAAAACATTAACACTTTGAAAATATCAGTACTACTTGTGTTAATTGCATGCAAGTAAAGGAAGATCTTTGATGATTAGTTGGTGCTAATCCTGAAGGAATACAAGCTAAACTTCAAGTCTAGGCACGTTTGTAGATTGGTTTGTTTTAAGGCAAAAGTTCAGTTCTACAGAGGTGATATTAACTAAGATTTTTTTGTCTGCAGCTAAATTTTTACTCTGAATTACTGAATCTTTCAAAGCTGGCAGTTCTGTGGTTCCTTTCACTGACTTTTCATCCAGCAGGCATTCAGCAATGTCAACTGTATAAGATTTTATTAGTTCCTCTGCTATTGCGTGTACTTTTCCAGCCAATGCAATATGGTAAGTTACCTCGTGAGGTGCTTCAGTAGCTTTTTCACTTCTAGTTTGAAAAAGCTGTGACATATAATTATTGGATTTTAAAAGAGCTTATCATATGTATATTTCAAATGTTCAATTTCTTTTCCTTTATACTCTGTATACTAGCCCCAATATGATGCTGCAGTTTAGGGGTCACCACCTGTTATTTGAAAATGCGCTGATGCTTAAAAGGCACTAAGGTAATAATTAACATTTATAAAACTTAAGGAAAGATAGCTGTTGCCATATTTTTATTTCTTATCCACAGCTTTGCCAGTGTTTTAGGGGTATATTCCTCCCTTCCATGAGTCAGAGAACTCACCTTTTTTTTTTTTTAACTCTTTAGACATGGACTGTGTAGCTGTGGATTGAGAAAGCGAGTCTTCTAATCTCTCCTTTTAAAGTCAACGATACATCTTAAATAAAAATATATTTTAAATAAACTACTTTTATTTTAGAAGAAAATAATAAATTCTAAAATAATAACTTTAGGTACCTAAACATTTGAAAAAGTTAGGGAAACATTAAATATCATGCAAAACATGACCAAAAAGTGTACTTCTTTCTGTGTTTTCCTGCAGGTACAAGGAAAACTTTGGGTAGTCACCCACGATTCCTTTCTTACCCCCTGAAAGTCTTGAGATCGTCTGAGATGACCCTGCTCCAGCTGTTACTCTCACATGTCCAATCTGCATTCAATCCAAGGAAAACAATCATCTTTTTCCCAACAAAGGAACTCCAAGGGTGCAAGCCATCCCAACACAGTCCCTCGCATTATTCCAGCCTCTAAAGGAGACACTAGCTAGCCTCTCACCTTTTAAACTTCTCAGGACACTAGTTCACCTTTCTTTCTGGCCTTTGAAGCACTTTTTGCCTACATTTGAGGTGAAGCAATTCTCATTCTTTTCCCCCAGAAACTCATAACACAAGAACAGTTTTCTCTAAATGTTTGCACATTCATTCATCCCTAACAATAACAAAATAGATAAATTCCTGCTTTCATGGAGCTCATACTCTAGCGCACAACACTAGACAAACTCAAGAAAATAAAACTCTCCTCTTAGCTCTTCCTATAGTTTTCTTGGCACTCCAACCTATTTTATAGGCTAGAGATGTGTGCTGAGCTTATATGTGTGCTAAACCGATTTTTTGAAACCTTCTTTAAAAATTCTTCATGGTGTTCTGACACTTCACTTTGGAATATGACATCTATTATCTTGGTGCCCCAGCTAAAACTGAGATAAGAACAGACCCATTTTTTAGTATCCTGTTACAGTTTTATCTAACATCTTTTCTAAAACACAGTCTCCCAGAGCTGAGCCATTAGAAAGTCAAGTAATACTCTTGATAAAGTCCTCTCTTCCAGGTCTGGGAAAACCGACATCTTTGCCGTCATCACCGTCATCATCATCCCTACCTCATTCACAGAGCTCTTCACCCAGCTCCTTCTCCAAACTGCCAAACTGGGCTGGCAAGGGATGGGATAAGGAAGCCTGGCACTGATTAGGGTGCTGTAATTTCATTCTTTAAAACTTCCTCTGCTTCAAATGAAGCAATGACAGATAAAGTTTCATATATATATATATATTTAAATGTATGTTTGAAATATGTATATTTCAAATATCCATATATGTATATTTCATTTATAAAGCTATGCTACCCTCAATAACAAAACAACACCAAAAGCATTTACATGGACATTAAATGCAACAGATAAATGATAATGGAACAGTAAACAGAGGCAGAGTATAAGTTTTTGGCTGTGATTCTAGAAACTGGTAGAGATGCTTGGAAATTTGACGCTTTCCCTCAAAGTCAAGCAAAGCAATAAACACCCCACACCCCCACGAGTGGTAGGGACATGACCCAGCACATTGTGTGAATCAAGTAATTTTACTTGACCCACAGGAAGAGGTTAAAAGAGGCTGAAACCCAGGACCAGAGCTTGTAATAAATGGTTGAAAGAAAAATTCATGCTAACTTGTCCTGGGCTGAGATATCTACTGGCTCAGTGACTGAATTTTGAATAGTCCCAATATCATCACAGGAAGATATATGATATAGGAAACAAAGCTCAGCACAGGAAGATATATGATATAGGAAACAAAGCAATAAAAGACACTGGTAAATTTAAATAATCATTGACTTTTAAAAATACAAAATTTTGTTATAAAGATATAGAACTAAAATTCAAGACAGCAACAACAATAAGAAAAAGCAGTTAAAAAAACTAACATCTTTATTGTGTTCAAGAAGAAAATGCAAGGAGAACTAGAATAACTTTAGACCTTATAAAAAAAAGATATAGTTATATATAAATGTTAAACCTGAAAAAGTAACTTCTGGAAATATAGAAAATAGAATGTATAGCTTTGAAGCCAGATTTTAAAAGGGAGAAAAATATCATCAGTTCAATAGAGATTTCATAAAATGATAGTGTGAAAAGATTGACAGTTTCCCTCTGCAAAAAATAAATATGTAATTGGATGAAATTGTCAAAAATAGCAATTTCAGGGCACTGGAAACAAATCAAAGGCAGACAACAAATTGAGAAACATTTATTTGTGAAAAACTGTTAGAGCTTTGGGTAATAATAGCAAGAGTCTTTGGCTTTCTTCCCTGGGGCTGCTGCTATCCTATTCCCTGCCTCATCCCCAACTCATTAGGCAAAACTGTAGCCTTACCAGTCTATGGCTAGCAGTGAAAAACAGCAGCTTTGCTGCCAAAGCAGGGTGAGGTTGTGGGAGGAACTCTACTTGGGATGAAGTAGGGGACAAAATCCCACAGTTTTGCCAGCTAACAGTAGGGTGCTGTAGAGGAAGAGAAGGAGAAAGCTTTACTAGCCTAAGGTTATTGTCCCAGCTGGAGTGAGGAGTGGACCAGATATAAATTTAACAGAGATTCTGTAAATGAGAGAACCACAAAAAGGCCTGAGCTAAACTCTTCACATACACACCTGGCTGACAGAGAAAACACACATGCCTGGGAGAGACTTCAGAGAGCCTGGTAAAAAATGAAAGCTAGGGGAGGCTTGGAATTGGTTGCAGCATTAAATGAATTCTCCAGCTCACACACATATCAACAAGCAGAGGGTGGAAGTTTTATGGGCTTGAGGTATTTGAGAAAAACTTCTGTGCAAATCATTGGCTGACCACTGAGCTACACAGACATGGGGTGACCCTCAGGAGGCCACGTTGAAAAAATTAAAAGTGGAATAATAAGTTGAGCAGACACATCAGTGACTCCACACTATGGAAGAGAGAGATTCCACAGTACACATGCAGACAAGTTACAAAAAAGGTAAAGACTCAGAAAAATAAAATATTGTTGAGTCATTGCAAAATATTATCTAAAATGTCCAATTGTTAACCCAAAGTTACTAGACCTGTAAAGTATTGGAAAGTATGGTCCATGCTCAGGGAATAAAGCAGCCAATGCAAATTGTCTCTGAATGGGCCAAGATGTTGGGTTTAGCAGAGAAAACTTCAAAGCAGCTATTATAAATATATTCAAATAATTAAAGGAAACTATACTGTCACTGAGACAACAAATAGGGAATCTCAATAGAGGGATTTAAACTATTAAAAGGAATCAAATGGTAACTCTAGAATTGAAAAATAGAGAAACTAAAATGAAAAATTCACTAGATGAGCTCAATACAAATTTAGGAGGAAAGAAGAAAGAATTAGTAAATATGAAAAGAGAGCAAATAAAATTATCCATTCTAAAGAATAGGGAGAAAAAAGGTTGAAGAAAAATAAACAGAGCCTCAGAAACCTGTGGGACAATGTGAATTATTCTAACTTATGTGTAATGGAAGTCCAAGACGGAGAAAAGAAAGAGAAGGAATAGCAAATTATTTGAAAAAATAATTGCCAGAGACTTCCCAAATCTGTTAAAAAGTATTAACTTACAGATGCAAGAAGCTCAATAAACCTTAAACAGAATAATTACAAAAAGGGCCACATCTAGACATTCTGTAGTTAAAATGAGGAAAGACAAAGGCAAAAATGTCTCATTACACAATGAGGAAATAAAAATGCAATTGATGACTGACTTCTCATGAGAAACACAGAGGCCAGAAAGCAGTGAAATGACATATTCAAGTGCAAACAAAAACTACAGTGATGAATTCAGCTTCTAGGAAAACCATCCTTAAAGCTTCTAGATACAGCAAAACTGTCCTTCAGAAATGAAGACCCTTCCTCATAAACAAAAACTGAGATGATTCATTGCTAAGAGACCTGCGCTAAAAGAAATACAAGAGAAAATCCTCCATGCTGAAAGGGAATGACATCAGACTGTAGCACAAATCCAATTGTATGCTTGTTTAAAGCAATATTTATAACCCTGTATTGCTGAGCTTATATAGGTAACAAATATGTGACAATAAAAAGACACAGGAAGGTGGAAAACATGAAGTTTTACTGGAACAAGTTTGCATTTTGTGTCAGAAGGAACATAATTAGCATAAAATGATTGCAATGAGTTGAAAATGCATCTTATACACACACACACACACACACACACTTTCTTAACATAAAAAAATAAAATAAAAAATATTTGCTTAACGCAAAAGAAGGTAGTTAAGGAGAAAAAGAAAAATGAGATAAACACAAACCAAAAGAAGTGCTAAAAGTAAATCCAACCATATCGATAATACAGAAAATGTGAACTAAACAGTTCCATCAAAATCCAGAGATAATTAGAATGAATTTTTTTAAAAAGAAATCCCAACTCTATACTGTCTACAAGACACACTATAAATTCAAAGATATAAATTCAGTGAAAGTAAAAGGATGGAAAATGCATATTATGCAAATGGTAACCATAAATAGCTATATTAATATCCAGGAAAATAAACTTAAGATGAGATATAATTAGAGACAAAGAGGGATATTCCCTAATGATAAGAGAGTCAATACATCAGGAAGATATAATTGTCAATATAAATTAATATCAATAGAATACATAATAATAATATATAATTTAAATATAAATTATATTTATAATTATAATTATAAATGTTTATGTACTTAACAAGAGAACCCTGAAGTACATAAAGCAAAAACTGAAAGAATTGAAAAGAGAAATAGACAATACAAAAATTGTCACTGCTGATTTCAATACTCTTCTGTCAGTAATTAATACAACAATTACACAGAAAATCAGTAAGAATATAGGAGACTTGAATAATGCTCCCAACAAACTTGAGCTACCATGTGTGGAAGACCCTGCCTAATAACCTGCAGAATACACATTCTTTCCCAGTGCACATGGAACATTTTTCACCATAGACTGACAATATGCCAGCCATTTAAAAAGTTTCAGTAAATTTAAAAGAATCTAAATCATACAAAGTATGCTTTCTGACTACAATAAAATTACACTGGAAATCAACAACAGAAAAAAATCTAAAAATCTTCCAAACATTAGGAAATTAAACAAGACATTTCCAAATAACCCTAGGTCAAAAAAGAAATCACAAGACAAAAGCTTTTAAAAACCTGAATCAAATACAAACGAAATCACAATCTATCCTAATGATTGGGATGCTTCTAAAACAGGACTTAGAGGGAGGTTTATACCTTTAATATTTATTACAAAGGATGAAAAATCTAAAAATCAATAATCAAAGCAAATCAACCCCAAAGTAAGAAAAAGGAAGGAAATAACACAGATCAGAGAGTAAATGAAAGTAAAAGCTGAAAGACAATAGGGAAAATGAATGAAACTACAAGTCAATTCTTTGCTAGGATCAATAAAATTGGTAAATTTTGGCTGTATTGACCAAGAAAAAGATAGAGAAGACATACATTACTAAAATCAGGAATGAAATTATAGACCTTACAGAAATTAAAAGGATTACAATAAAATACTGTTAATAACTTTATGCCAATGAATTAAACAAAGTAGATGAAATAGCCTGATTCCTAGAAAGACACAAATGACCAATTTAAGAAGTCAAGAAAAGGAAAAAAGAAAAAGTGTGTTTAACAGAAAAACCAAATGAAATGTTAGAAGTAAGTCCAAGTATATCAGAAAAAATAATATGGTAATTGTAAATGGATTTTATTAAAAGATAATATTTCAGGTTGGATTTTAAAAACAAAAATCCAGTTGTATGTTGCTTGCAGGAGTCATGCCTCAAAAAAATGATAGAAAATGATTGAACATAAAGGGACGGAAGAGGGCATACTGCAAATATACTAATCAAAAACCAGCTGGTATACAAATATTCATATCAGAAAAGGTAGATTTTGAGATGAAGAATTCAATAGTGGTAAGTGGATCAATGATAAAAGGAAGAGTCTACCAAAAAGATGTAACAATTATGAATTTGTATGTACTTTGTGCTTATTTAGGAAATCTTGCACTACTTCTGTATTCTAAAGCTATTTTTCTAAATTTTCTTCTAATGATTCTGCTTTCTTCCCATGATTAAGGCTTTAATATAAGGAGAGCTTTTTTTTTTAATTGTGAGAGGAAGGAACTAAGTTGATTACTTCTAATATTTAAAAAAAAATTAACACCATTAATTAACTCCATACTGCACTGTCTTAATGAGTCTAACTTTATGTCTCTTTTGTTTAACTGGCAATGACATAGATCAGAGTATGTTTTAAATATTTATTCTATTTATTGAGTAATTGTGCGTTCTCTGTTTTGTTTTTGCTTTATTTTGAAAGTAAATTTGGGGGACTTCCCTGTGGCACAGTGGTTAAGAATCCGCCTGCTAATGCAGGGGACACAGCTTCCACCCCTGGTCCGGGAAGATCCCACATGCCGCAGAGCAACTAAGCCCATACACCACAACTACGAGCCTGTGCTCTAGAGCCTGCAAGCCACAACTACTGAAGCCTGAGTGCCACAATGACTGAAACCTGCGCGCCTAGAGCCCGTGCTCTGCAACAAGAGAAGCCACCGCAAATAAGAAGCCCACGCACCACATCGAAGAGTAGCCCCCACTCACCACAACTAGAGAAAGCCCGAACACAGCAACAAAGGCTCAACGCAGCCGATAAATAAATAAATTTATAAAAATAAATAAATAAAAGTAAATTTGGGACCATTCTGCACTTAAAGGAATCAGGTCTCCTGAGAGAATGACTGATTCCAGGACTGGGCAGAGAAGGTTCACGTTGAGCCTGGAACATCTTGTCATCTTACAGAGAAAGATAATGCTCAAAAATAATGAACATGTCAAGAGAACATGGGAGCCTAACCCGAGAGAATATACACACCAGATAAATAATGATATTAACATATCACCCCACTGATTAAAGCAATAATTCAAGCCTAAGCTAATATAAATAAATGCACCAATAGATACATAGAGGAGAAAAAGAACAGTTTTCTGATAGAATGCCAACCAACAAATGCAGAATTGGACTTTCTGGTGGCACAGTGGTTAAGAATTCTCCTGCCAACGCAGGGGACACAGTTTCGATCCCTGGTACAGGAAGATCCCACATGCCGTGGAGCAACAACACCCACGCCACAACTGCTGAGCCTGCGCTCTAGAGCCTGCGAGCCACAACTATTGAGCCCACGTGCCACAACTAAAGCCCGCGTGCCTAGAGCCCTTGCTCTGCAACAAGAGAAGCCATTGCAATGAGAAGCACGCACCACAATGAGAGCAGCCCTGCTCGCCGCAACTATAGAAAGCCCATGTGCAGCAACGAAGACCCAACTCAGCAAATAAATAAATAAATTTATATTAAAAATGCAAAATGAATGATGGAGTTAGACAATCACTGTTTGGCAAGTATCATATTTATAACTAATTCAAGCAAGAATTATCAGCGGATGCTTAAACTGGCAGGTAAAATTTGGGGGACATTTACTTGGCCCCAAAGTATGTCCCCACAGAATACTTATTAACTACAAAAGGGGAATTGCAAAGGGAAAAATAGTAATTTTACAGTGGAGAAAACTAGCCAACACTACCTTTTATATTAAGTGATCGACGTTAGCATCACCAGTAATGGAACAAACTGACATCTATGTCTCTTGCTAAGATGCACTGCAAAAGACACAACATCACTTATCTAGTGATACTGCCAAAGATGCAAAATCTGAATTTAATCTTGAGGGAAAATCAGATACCTGAACTGAAGGACATCCTACAAAATAATTGGCCTATGCTCTTCAAAAACATCAAGGTCATGAAAGAGTAAGAAAGACTGAGTAACTGTTCCAGATTGAAAGAGATTAAAGATATGAAAATGCAATGTGTAATCCTGGATTGGATCCTTAAAAATTATTTTTCTATTACTGTATAGTGTATGATTAAGATAATGAGCAATTGTTTGAATAATGTCTACAGATTAGAAAATAATATTGTCTCACTGTTAATCTGATTTTGACAATTGCATGGCAGTTCTGTAAAAGAATGTGCTTGTTCTTAAGAATTACATACTGAATTATTTAAAGGTAAAGGAGCAGCATGTCTGCAACTTACTCTCACATTTATATTTAATATTAAGTGTGGTAAATGTTAAAATTTGGGGAATTTGGTTGAAGAGTACCCAGGAGTTCTTTGATAACTTTTGAAACTTTTTGGTAGTTTTGAAATTATTATAAAATGAAACATTATCAAAAACTAGTGTATTCTCGTCCCTAAAGATTATTGCCTTTTTAAAAATGTGAACCCTAGTTATTTTTTTAAACCATTCTTTGGGACATTGATAGTGCTTATTTAATATACATTTTTGGCATCCACTTTGTGCTAGAGTCTAAGGACATAGAGGTAAACTTAAAAAAAAACAACTAGCCTTGCCCATGTGAGGTTTACAATCTAGCAGGGAAAACAACTCTTATACAAACAACCTCGTAAATGAAGTTATTATGTGATCCATACCCATGTTCCTCACAGTCTCTGCACCTGCGCTCGATTGCATTACATTCCCTCCTTACAACACAGATGCAATCTTTTTCTTTCTGAAAGTCCTTTCTGTCCTACAGCAGAGCTACAACCACAGGAAGCCACTGAGTCCACCCAACTGACTCTTTCAAGTGTGTTTCTGTTGGAGAGGTAGGAATTAAAGAGGGAAATGGTGGTGGTTGTGTTTTGTAAGCTAAAATACTTTCCATCTTGAAAAGCAATAAAGTCTGCTGTAGAAGCAGGGCAAGTTTTCAGACCTCCTGTTCATTACACAGATATGCATCTAAGGAACTTCCAGCCATGTTCTGGGTGACTTTTTTTGAAATTCAAACAAAAGGGATTTTGTTACAGAGCTCACAAGGGCAGTTCTGAAAGCTTCGTTAATTCTAATAATAATTTCCAATTAATTCATTTAGTCACTTCCTGATACTCTGAAATCAGAGTTTTGAAAGCTGTTACCTTTAACCTTAGGGGAATTTAAAATGCCGTGACTTTAACTGATCCAACGTGAGCTAACCTTTTGGCCGCTCATAAAAATGCAAAACAAAGTCTGAGCCCAGGTCTGAGATGAGTAATTTGCAATAATATTCTTCATTCGTGCTGTCTTTAGAATGATGAGTCCTGACACTCCCGGGGATATTAAGGATCTAATGACAAATAGGATGAGACCAGGTGCTTCTCCTGGCTGGGGGCCTGAGGCATGATAACAGAGGGGATATCAATAAGGCCATAATGGGAGCACATCCAAAATTCTCCAGCTCAACTTGTCCAGTGTAACTATAACTCCTGGTGGAGGGGTGAGGGTGGGGGTGGTAAGGAGGTGAGGTGGGTGGAAAAGAGAGGTTTTCAGGACTTTCCTTCTGCCATCGTTGACCTTGGTAACTGCTGTGGTCATTAGTTCTCCCCCACCCTGTGTTTGGGGTGCATCTACTCCCTAGGGTGCTGCCTTCCTGTGCAGATCTGGCCCCCCGCCATGGCTGTTGCACCCTCAGAGATATTCTAGAAGCAGCTGGTGCTGCCACCCCCTTACCCCCGTCAGCCACAGCACATAGTTTTTAGCGTTTAAATGCAGGTCTCTCCATTTTTAGAAAACTGGACACGGAAATGCCTCAACCCACAGGCTAATAAATTGTGAAATGAGACTGTTCTATAAAAAGATTTCCCAGAAAATCCTTATGAAAACTGAGCTTTCCTGATAAGAAGAGGCAGACTTACCATGACCCTGACAAAGCTCCCACTACAAGGTCCTGCTAAGAGGTCGCTGGTTACAGAGTTCTACCGCTGCCCCAGGGGATCCCTAACAATGTGTTTATATGTTCATACATTTGTTACAAATTTGCAAAAGGACAATATTTTAACTGCAATTGGTTAAGGCTATTGTCTATTTCCGTGGCAACCCCCACCCCCACCTTCATACCACTCTCCCCTGTGCTGGTGCTTTGGGGTGTCTGAGAACAATTTTAGGATCCAGGTAAAGAAAGAATGAATTGGGTCTAAAGTTATTTAGTCTGGATTTAGTGGGACATATTTATGTGGCTCAAATTCACTTTGGTTTATAGTTTAGTTATTGTAGATATCCTGATGTTGGAACGGCTCTCAGGAACATCCCCAGCAACAATGCACTGACCCTCTTAGACTTGGACGGAAAGGGGTGACGCTCATATAAGCACGTGCGTAATGAAGGAGGAACATTTAGAAGAAAGACTGGCTGGAGAGGTTTTCTCTTACAAAGGGCCATGGCCCAGCATGTCTCAATTTCCCCACCAAAGAAAGCCTTACTCCTCTGCATATGGGGTTCTAGAAGCTCTTTCTGCTCAAGGAGGCAGGGAGCTCCTTTATGTGCAGAGAACACTGCCTCTCCTTCACTGGAGTAAGGTGGAATTAGCACTGCCTTTGAGTTCCAGCTCTCAGCAGATTCTCTGTTCTGGGCTGGGAAAGACAACCACTCCCCTTCTCAAGGCTGTAGTAGACCCATTTCTGAAAAAAATATATTTTCGTAAGTGAAATATTTAATATATTGGAGAATCTCAATATTAAGAAGGATCTCAGGGAGAATCTTCATGTGAAACAGACACGATTCCAAATTACTCTGTTCCAAATTTTAGGGTTACAAATAGTAGCTAATGTACTTGGGACACTTGCTTCATGCTAGGCACTGTGTTAAGCATGTTTAATGTGCATTATTTAATCTTCATATTAACCCAGTGGGTCACTATAATTATTCCAGTTTTAAAGATGAGTCAATTCAGGCTTATTAAGTAACTTGCTGAGGGCTTCCCACTTCTGAAGTGAAAGAAGTAGCCTCTGAAAGTTATATTCTTAAGTAAATGGGACCTAATCAAATTTACAAGCTTCTGCACAGCAAACAAAACCATAAACAAAATGAAAATACAACCTACCAGGATGGGAGAAAATTTTTGCAAATGATGCAACTGACAAGGGCTTAATTTCCAAAATATATAAATATTTCATACAAATTGACAACAAAAAAACAAACAACCCAATCAAAAAATGGGAAGAAGACCTAAAGAGACATTTCTCCAAAGGAGAAATACAGATGGCCAATAGGCACATGGAAAGATGCTCAACATCTCTAATTATTAGAGAAATGCAGATCAAAACTACAACGAGGTACCACCTCATGCCAGTCAGAATGGCCATCATTAAAACATCTACAAGTAACAAAAGCTGGAGAGGGTGTGAAGAAAAGGTAAGCCTCTTACACTGCTGGTGGGAATAGAAGTTGGTGCAACCATTTCTGTGGAAAATAGTATGGAGATTCCTCAGAAAACTAAAAATAGAATTACCATATGATCCAACAATCCCACTCCTGGGCATATATTCAGGCAAAACTATAATTCAAAAAGATACATGCACCACTATGTTCATAGCAGCACTCTTCACAACAGCCAAGACATGGAAACAACCTAAATGTCCATCAACAGATGAATGGATAAAGAAGATGTGGTACATATATACAATGGAATACTACTCAGCCATGAAAAAGAACAAAATAATGCCATTTGCAGCAACATGGATGCAACTAGAGATTATCACACTAAGTGAAGTAAGTCAGAAAGACAAAGACAAATACCACATGGTATCACTTACATGTGGAATCTAAAATATGACACAAATGAACCTATCTATGAAACAGAAACAAAATCAGGGACCTAGAGAATAGTCTGGTGGTTGCCAAGGGGGAACGGGTGGGAGAGGTTAGGAGTGGGTGTTTGGGATGAGCAGATGCTAACTGGTGCACATATAATGGATAAACAACAAGGTTCTACTGTAGAGCACAGGGAACTATATTCAATATCCTGTGATAAACCATAATGGAATAAAATATGAAAAAGAATGTATATATATATATATATATATATATATATATGTATAACTAAATCACTTTTGCTGTACAGTAGTAATTAATACATTATAATTCAACTATACTTCAATAAAAAATCAATTTTAAAAGTTATATTCTTTTGAATTTTAGGGATTGCTTTTTATTTAATATTTTTTATAATTATATAAAACATGAACATGTTTGTAAAGTCAAATCTATAAAAATATTGCCTCTATCTTCCTCCCCTCCATGCTATTTCATTCTTTCCCCACAGTTAACCCCTTTTTTACTGTTTATCCTTCCAAAATTTTTATGGTTTACCTTTCCAAAATTTTTACATATATAAGCAAATACCTTCTCCACTTTGCTAAATTTAGAGAAAATAAAACCAAATAATGCACTTGAAACTAATTGTGTATGTGGAAGGCATAACCATATAAAAACTATTCCAAAGTGACTTTGAAACACAGTTATTTGGTTGCTTTGATTACTTTGGAAGACACCAGTGGATCATCTCTCATTACACATCTACGCACTACATGCTGTCTTGGAGTCTGCTTCCTAAAGAACCCAGTGGCAACGGTAGTGACACCTTAAATGCCTGGCTTTTCCAGCAACTGAACTGCTTCATTAAGGCTTCAATCATTCATGTCTTTGATTAGCAGCTCAAAACCCTGAGGTTGTCTTGAAAACATTTCAAGTGGCCTCTACCTAGAGAAGCTGACTTCTTTTTTGTGGTCTGTAGATATGAGCAAAATAGTTTGTCCTGTGCATTTAGGATCAGCTGGATTCGTGTCACATTTCCTAAACCTGAAAAGTGATCCTAGAGCAGAGTGAACCTTTCCTGGTTTTCTTCCTTGCAACTTTTTCATCTTCAGGAGACAGGTATCAAAGTTGCCTAGTGTTTCACTCATCAATTCATGGATGTGGACCCACAACACCACTGATGTAGCAAACCCTATACGGATACAAGTTTGCTCTTTAGAGAAATTCTAGGCCTCACATATACATTTGTATATTATTCCACATTGCCAAAAATTTTACACTGTGAACTTGAAGTACAAATCATTGCAAGTCTTGTTGCAGCTTCCATGTTTTTCCTACAACTGAGTTGTGAGGAGACACAACAGGCATCTGGGTTGTTAGTAACTGAGGATGGGAAATGCCACAGCTGGTCTATTGAGTGCAGTGTCTCTACTGGTTTAATTTCAGTAAAGATGAATACATATAAGGGCTTTGTGGCCTTGTTCATTATTTTGGTCCCTTTTCACATATGATCTTGTATTCTTTAACTATGAATCCTAATAATAAAGAATTTCCATGGTCAGAGAATAAACAATGTATAAATCTTGACCATACCACTCATTTGCAGATGGTTTCAGATTTGATCTTTATATTAGAGCCAATGGGTTATTTTTTCAAATGCCAGCTTCCAGTAGGTCTACCTCATGTGGTTGTTGGAAGGACTAAATAGGATGCTGCAGGCAATGTCCTTGTCACGGAGCCTGGCATGTAGGGAGGGCTCAGTAAATACTGGATGGAAGCGGAGTGCACCATGGTTAAACCACTCTGGTGTTGGAGAGCTTGAGGGTGAATCCCAGCTCTACCACTCACTATCTTTATGACCTTGGGCAAATAAGTTGATTTCTCTGTGCTTCAATTGTCTCACCCGAAAAATAGAGAAAATGATAGTCCCACCTCAGAGGGTTGTTGTAAGAATGAAAACACTTCCATTAATGAACATCAGAAACATATGTTTGCATAAGTTAACATGTAAAGCACTCAAAAAAGTGCCTAGCACACTGTAAGCATTATTTAAATATTCGCTTTTAATATTTGGAACAATTCTGGGATAATAAACTAAAGTGATGAAATAGTTTTATCAGAATATGCACACAAAGTATTTATTTAAGTACATTTGTATTGTGTTGCTAATTTTTATTGTTGTTGTTGTTTACCACTAACACTTATCAGATGTTAACTGTGTCCCAGGCATGCCGCTGAGCACTTCGTAAGCATTGCCTCATGTAATCCTCTCAAGATTCCCCATAATAGGTAAGAAAACTAAGACACAGAGCACATAAGTGACTTGCCCAAGGATCAGCCAACTTGAGCCACAGTGTGTCCCACTCCAGACCTCTTACATCACTTTATCTTACATCACTTTATCTTACAATAGTCTAAAACTGCTGCTAACAAAAACGCATGTACAATAGAATGCTAAAAATAAATAGAGCCTCAGGGAAGTGGGCCAATACTTGAGACTGGAACTTAGGATAAAGTAGTTATTGAATCAAGCATTAATTTAGAGCTAAGCTTCCCAGCAACCAAGGCAAAACAGAATACACAATGTGCCGTATGATATCTGATTTTAAAAAACAAGCCATGCTCTTCCTTCCCTCACCCTGAACCTGGAGTACTCCTACTCATTTATTTATCAATAAACTCTAGTAAACATCTACGTTTGCCAGACACTTTTCAGTCCTTCAAAAGACACACTAGTCCCTGACACCAAACTCTCAGCTAACTTTACAGTGTCGTTTTTCATAGGACAGATGGAGTGACCTGTTGAACAATGTCTTCATCAGAGCTGGTGAAGGAGCTGCCTGACCGCAGTCTAAGTGACCACTTTTGGTGTCAGCCCTCAATAAAAGCAGGTAGTGAAACCAAGCAGGGCCCTGTGGGGTTCCTGGGCACGGAGGGCTTTTTGTCCCTCATTTCTTATAGGCAAGACTCCAGCCTCCATGACTTTCCTTGAGTTCCGGAGGGCAGATTCCAACAGTTGCTAAACAAGGGAGGAGCAGCCAGGAAACCACTTGAAGCAAGATTAAATGGACCAGAGAAGTGCATCAAGATTAGGAGACTGACCACCTGAGGTGAGATAATCTTGTCAGCAACCCCACCCTTGAACTATTGCTATAAAACTCCTCATCAAATCCTCCCAGGTGGGGACATACACTTTTTCAGGGCAGGAGCCCACTGTGTCCCCCTTTGCCTGGCAAAGCAATGAAGCTATTCTTTTCTACTTCACCCAAAACTCTGTCTCCGAGATTCGATTCGGTTCTGGTGTACAGATGCCAAGCTTTCAGCAGCAGCAACAGCGTATTGAATCCATGCATCCTGGTAGCGTTAAGTACCACAGGGCTCTTTGCTGGATCACGAACTACTGTTCAACTGGAAATAACCAGTGACATCATTGTGTAAGATAGTGCATTGCTTTATACTGGGCTTGAGTATGTATAAAGAGTAGCAGGCCCAAAGATTTAAGAGGAAATTACAGAAGAAATTAAAATTTTGTAAACGTTAAATGGTATCCATTGAAGGAATATATTTTCCTGAAAATGGGGGAAAACTAGATTTCAGTAGCAGAACATCTTGACACAGCCATAGAAAAGTAGCGATCATAAAATAAGATTACACGTGAGAGGACAGAACTCCTTGATGCCTCCCTTTGTTCATGGAAGTGTGGCTGAAGTTTGGAGGTCAAAGCAGGGAGTGAGGACCTGGCTAAGCCACAGAAGCCCAGGGCTGTGGGCTGCTGCCCTCCAAATCCCTGGGGTCGGGAAGGGGCATCAACCCTCAAAAGTCAGCCTCCTTCCATAGAAGGGGTTCCTTGCTGGGCCATAGTCTAGGTGATCTATTTCATACTCTGCCTTTGAGCCCAAAAGCAGCAGACTAATGTGCTTTCCGTATTTCCAAGACAGGGTAGCTTAATGCAGCATTTCCCGCACTCTGATGGGGAAAATCTTTGTTGGCTGCACACCTATTAATATCTCCAGAACAACGTTCCTCGTGACACCCTGATCTAACGTAATGAGTACATGTAGGTGAATAAACTCTGGCCGATGTTCAAGATAAGGGAAATAATCCTTGTATTATGCTTTCATCTTGCTTTCAATTTTAAGTGTTGGTTTTTCTTTAAACAAGGCCTTCTGACTCACTGAAGCTCTTTGTGCAAGAAGGTATGTTTGCATTTCAGTCTTACGTTTCCCAAGAAAGCCAAGTTCTGAAAACACATTTTGCTGCGATAAAGACTTTTCTGAGATTATAAAGCTAAACAAAAAGTACAATGAATTTAAAAGTTCTTTCTTACCATGGATTTCACAACAAGAGGCCCCGAAATACTTATTTATACAATCTTCTTTGCCTATGAATTCACTGGGCAACTACATAACCATCATGTTAAAGAAATACATGTAGTCGTACATATGTGGGTGTGTTCATGTGTAGTAACTGCAAGGCATGTGTCCTTCAGGAATATTAACTGTTCTCCTCTAGCTGGGTGACTTTGACAAATCACTTCCTACATACATTTCAATCTCACCATGTGAAAAATGAAGGTGTTGGATTGTAGTGTTTTTAATACTTCCCCAAGGATGAGAATCCCTGGAAGTAGTGGTTAAATACTGAAATTACTAAACCCTCTGTTTGAACTTCTGATTAAATGGACCTAGGCTGTTTGTTTATTTTTTGTTTGCTTATTTGTTCATTTGTTTTTAAACAAAGGTCCTTATCTTCAAGGAAGTTGAAAACTTGATTGGATGACTCAGGGACTTTCCATCTCTGCCATTCTATAATTATATGACTCAGTGCGGTGGGAGATCCACTATCCACCCCGCACCACCACCAACCACTGGCCAGAAGCTACTGTAATTAAGATAAGACCTTGGGAGATTTCTCTTTCTTAGGTTCTCCCCCATGAGGAATGGCATCCGGATAAGTTTGTGTGAAATAGATATCTACTTCTCATGTGTCACGGAGATGATAAGTCCCATGAGAACAACAAACCCTAGTTATGTTGTATTAAAACTATGAACACTCTTCCCCTTAACTCTTCTGATGTGTTCTCCTAAGTAAGTGTCCCACTCAGGGTCCTAGCGTCTGTTCTCCTCCCAAACTTCACATTGATAACTTTCAACATCCAGAAATGGTTTGAGGACCTCATAAGTCTGTGAGTGACTCTAGAAGTAAAGAGGGTGGTGACCTGTGGTCAAACCTCAAACTCCTACAAACACCAAGTCTGGTCACGCACTCTTGCTTCTCTGGAAGCCCGTGGGAGACTGACCTAACCATTTCTTGGAAATGGTTAAAAAAATTGAAGGCTGGCTTTCCACCCAGTCCTTTGAGATAATCAGAAGATGAAAGGCCAAAAGTTCCCATGACTTTAGCTTCTCTAAAAGAAAACCTATAGGACAGCACCCAAACACAATCATTTCAATTTTAATTTTTAAAATTTAAGCTGCAACGTCCCCTGTCCCAGTCAATGACTCGTGTAAGGAGGAAAGCAGCCTCAGGTTCTGCTGCGGAAAGATTTTGGAATCTCTTTCTCTGACCATCTTTAATAGTGTTGATCAGTGTGAGAGAAAAGAATTGACACTAGGGAAAGGAAATACAGATATGAGACTGATGAGGTTAAGTAAAAATCCTGAATTTGAAATGAAAGTATCAGCATGAACTCATGATATATTTTACCTTAAAAAAAAGTATTTCCTAGCTCTGTGCATGGCAAAGGCCTAGAAACAAATAACCAGCCAAGTAGAACAAAGGCACATAGTACACACATGGTGATCTTTAAATCCTGTTTTCCACCAAAAAGAGCCAGGCTATTTCTCCTTGGAGAGATAGATGACTCCAAATCTGGAGCAGAAAATTACAAGATAAGCTTGGATTGTGTTGCCATGCTAGAAAGCAAGGAAACTATCAAAGACCACTAGGACTGTGTCAAAAGGACTTGAGAGCTAACTTAAAGAGGATCCCATTCATCAAAGATGGGACGATTTGAGCACTAAAAAGAATAATCACTGTAATCTATTAAAACCGTAAACATATTTTAAAAATCATATTTAAAACTTTATTATGATATGTTTAAATCCTCATTGGTCAAAAAAAAAGCACTGGTCATATTTGGAGGACCCTAGAGAATCAACTTATTATTTTGAAAACTGGTAAATAAAGGAAAAGAATCAAGCACTTAGCCTCTTTGCTGTACAATCTGTACTTCAGCCAAGTAGTGGATTAGGAGAAGTTTCTCTTTATGGAGTATTCGACTAAATGCATTGTCAATAATTTGACTATTGCCAATTTACATTTCTTAATGGATCTATATAATGACCATCAGTAGTGGCTAATATCACAAAAAAAGAAACAACTAGACTTTATGTGTCTCCGGATGGAAATATACACCATCCAGGAAGTATTCTTGCCAACAAACTCAAATTGGAATCTGATGAAGTCTCTAGATCTAACCACGAATTTACAGGACATACAGGGGTCAGGGAAAGATGAAGTCAGGAAAATACAGACTATATGGAAAACTCTATAAGACACTGACCCAGTTTTCTCAATGACTAAATTGCAAAGAAAAGAAGAAAAAGGAAGGAGGGTGACTTTTAGGTTAAAATAGACTTAAACATATCAACTGTTCAATGTGTGGATTTCATTTGGATCCTGATTCTAATTAAGAGTAGTAAACAATTATGAGACAATCAGGAAGCTTGAACACAGGCTAGATATATGATATGAAAGACTCTTCTTTTTTAAAGTGTGGAAATGGTTCTGATTATGTTAAACAGTTCTTATATTTTATTTTATTTTTTTTGAGATTTTAATCCAGTTTTAATCATAAAATTGAAAATGTTGCACACTGTCAAACATAAAGGAAGGTCTTTGTGAGATCTTTCTCAATATTACATTAGACTTTTGGAATTTAAAGACAAAAATGAAATATTATATAAATCAAATAACAGAGCAGATTGCTTTTTGATAATTTGTGTGCACACACACACAGTTTGAGAATTTTTCAAATGCACAAAAAAATTCTAAGGAAGCACAATGAACATTTATATACCTCTTAACCTAAACATACCAACTGTTAATCCTGGTCACTTAAGTTGAACTATATATGCCCCTTTTCGACACACCAAAAAAATGTGATCACATAGATGGTTGAAACTGAATATACAGTTATGATACACATTTTCTTTTGCCAAACCATTAGAAAGTAGGTTTTAGGTATGACGCGTCATTATTTATCTTCCAAGAAAAAATACATTATCCTACATAACTAAAAACCAGTACCTCTACTGAGAAAAATCAATATTAACTGAATATCATTATCCATATAGAGTCCTTGTTCAGATTCCCCTATTTGTATCATCAGGCTTTTTTTAAAAAGTCGTACTACTAAACTAAGAGTCTGAGGCGCTTTCTCTTATAAAGTGACTGTGTCTACTGTTGCCTTACTCTAGTTTTTTCCTTTTGTGGTTTAGCTTCTTCTATCTGTGTTTGACAACAGCATAAAGACCTTTGGAGTAATTGAGAGTGACCCTTTCGACTGGGAGAAGACTGGAACTGATGGCTCCCTGACCACCACCACTGCTTCTGCCACTCCTCAGCTGCACACCCGCTTAACCTCTGCGGCAATCGGGTATGTCTTTTTTTTTTTTTTTTTTTTTTGGGGGGGGGGGTTCACCAGGTTCAATCATCTGTTTTTATACACATATCCCCGTATTCCCTCCCTTCCTTGACTCCCCCCCTCGAGTCCCCCCTACCCTCCCTGCCCCAGTCCTCTAAGGCATCTTCCATCCTCGAGTTGGACTCCCTTTGTTATACAACAACTTCCCACTGACTATTTTACAGTTGGTAGTATATATATGTCTGTGCTACTCTCTCACTTCGTCTCAGCTTCCCCTTCACCCCCTGCCCCCTCCCATACCTCGAGTTCTCCAGTCCATTCTCTGTATCTGCATCCTTGTTCTTGTCACTGAGTTCATCAGTACCATTTTTAGATTCCGTATATGTGAGTTAGCATACAATATTTCTTTCTCTTTCTGACTTACTTCACTATGTATGACAGATTGTAGTTCTATCCACCTCATTACATATAGCTCCATCTCATCCCTTTTTATAGCTGGGTAATATTCCATTGTATATATATGCCACATCTTCTGTATCCATTCATTTGTTGATGGGCATTTAGGTTGCTTCCATGTCCTGGCTATTGTAAATAGTGCTGCAATAAACATTATGGTACAAGTTTCTTTTGGGATTATGGTTTTCTTTGGGTATATGCCCAGGAGTGGGATGACTGGATCATATGGTAGTTCTATTTGTAGTTTTTTAAGGAACCTCCAAATTGTTTTCCATAGTGGCTGTACCAACTTACAGTCCCACCAACAGTGCAGGAGAGTTCCCTTTCCTCCACACCCTCTCCAACATTTGTGGTTTCCAGACTTTGTGATGATGGCCATTCTGATTGGTGTGAGGTGATACCTCATTGTGGCTTTGACTTGCATTTGTCTGATGATTAGTGATGTTGAGCATCTTTTCATGTGTTTGTTGGCTATCTGTATGTCTTCTTTGCAGAAATGTCTATTTAGGTCTTCTGCCCATTTGTGGATTGGGTTATTTGCTTTTTTGGTATTAAACTTCATGAGCTGCTTGTATATTTTGGAGGTTAATCCTTTGTCCATTGTTTCATAGGCAATTATTTTTTCCCATTCTGAGGGTTGCCTTTTAGTCTTGTTTATGGTTTCTTTTGCTGTGCAAAAGCTTTTAAGTTTCATGAGGTCCCATTCGTTTATTCTTGATTTTATTTCCCTGATTCTAGGAGGTGGGTCAAAAAGGATGTTGCTTTGATGGATGTCATAGAGTGTTCTGCCTATGTTTTCCTCTAGGAGTTTTATAGTGTCTGGCCTTACATGTAGGTCTTTAATCCATTTGGAGTTTATTTTTGTGTATGGTGTTAGGAAGTGTTCTAATTTCATTCTTTTACATGCTGCTGTCCAATGTTCCCAGCACCACTTATTGAAGAGGCTGTCTTTTTTCCATTGTATACTCGTGCCTCCTTTGTCAAAGATAAGGTGCCCATATGTGTTTGGGCTTACTTCTGAGTTCTCTATTCTATTCCATTGATCGTCCTTTCTATTTTTGTGCCAGTACCATACTGTCTTGATCACTATGGCCTTGTAGTATAGTTTGAAGTCAGGAAGCCTGATTCCGCCAACTCCATTTTTCCTTCTCAAGATTGCTTTGGCTATTCGGGGTCTTTTGCGTTTCCATACAAATCATAAGATTTCTTGCTCTAGTTCTGTGAAGAATGCCATTGGTAATTTGATCGGGATTGCTTTGAATCCGTAAATTGCTTTGGGTAGTACAGACATTTTCACGATGTTGATTCTTCCAATCCAGGAACATTGTATGTCCCTCCATCTGTTTGTGTCATCTTTGATTTCTTTCATCAATGTCTTAAAGTTTTCTGCATACAGATCTTTTGCCTCCTTAGGCAGGTTTATTCCTAGGTATTTTATTCTTTCTGTTGCAATGGTGAATGGGAGAGTTTCCTTAATTTCTCTTTCTGCTCTTCTGTTGTTAGTGTATAGGAATGCAAGAGATTTCTGTGCATTAATTTTGTATCCTGCTACTTTACTAAACTCATCAATGAGTGCTAGCAGTTTTCTGGTAGAGTCTTTAGGGTTTTCTATATATAATATCATGTCATCTGCAAAGAGTGACAATTTTACTTCTTCTTTTCCAATTTGGATTCCTTTGATTTCTTTTTCTTCTCTGATTGCTGTGGCTAAAACTTCCAAAACTATGTTGAATAATAGTGGTGAGAGTGGACACCCTTGTCTTGTTCCTGTTCTTAGAGGGAATTCTTCCAGTTTTCCCCCACTGAGAACGATGTTGGCTTTTGGTTTTTCATATATGGCTTTTATTATGTTGAGGTAATTTCCTTCTATGCCCATTTTCTGGAGAGCTTTTATCATAAATGGATGTTGAACTTTGTCAAAAGCTTTTTCTGCATCTATTGAAATGATCATATGGTTTTTATCCTTCAATTTGTTGATATGATGTATCACGTTGATTGATTTGTGTATATTGAAGAATCCTTGCATCCCAGGGATAAACCCCACTTGATCATGGTGTATGATTTTTTTTAATGTGCTGTTGGAGTCTGTTAGCTAGTATTTTGTTGAGGATTTTTGCATCTATATTCATCACTGATATTGGTCTGTAGTTTTCTTTTTTTGTCACATCTTTGCCTGGTTTTGGTATCAGGGTGATGGTAGCCTCATAGAATGAGTTTGGGAGTGCTCCGCCTTCTGCAATATTTTGGAAGAGTTTGAGAAGGATAGGTGTTAACTCTTCTCGAAATGTTTGATAGAATTTGCCCGTGAACCCATCTGGTCCTGGGCTTTTGTGTGTTGGGAGATTTTTAATCACTGCCTCAATTTCTATACTTGTGATTGGTCTGTTCATGGTTTCTATTTCTTCCTGGTTCAGTCTTGGAAGATTGCATTTTTCTAAGAATGTATCCATTTCTTCTAGGTTATCCAATTTATTGGCATATAATTGCTTGTAGTAGTCTCTCATGATGTTTTGTATTTCTGAGGTGTCCGTTGTTACTTCTCCTTTTTCATTTCTAATTCTGTTGATTTGCATCTTCTCCCTTTTTTTCTTGATGAGTCTGGCTAATGGTTTATCAATTTTGTTAATCTTCTCAAAGAACCAGCTTTTAGTTTTATTTATTTTTCTTATGGTTTCTTTCCTTTCTTTTTCATTTATTTCTGCTCTGATCTTTATGATTTCTTTCCTTCTGCTCACTTTGGGGTTTCTTTGTTCTTTCTCTAGTTGTTTTAGGTGTAAGGTTAGGTTGTTTATTCAATCATTTTCTTGTTTCTTAAGGTAGGACTGTATTGCTATAAACTTCCCTCTTAGAACTGCTTTTGCTGCATCCCATAGGCTTTGGGTTGTTGTGTTTTCGTTGTCATTTGTTTCTAGATATTTTTTGATTTCCTCTTTGATTTCTTTAGTGATTCCTTGGTTGTTTAGGAGTGAATTGTTTAGCCTCCATGTGTTTGTATTTTTTGCAGTTTTTTTCCTGTAATTGATATCTAGTCTCATGGCGTTGTGGTCTGAGAAGATGCTTGATATGATTTCAATTTTCTTGAATTTGCTGAGGTTTGATTTGTGACCCAAGATGTGATCTATCCTGGAAAATGTTCCGTGTGCACTTGAGAAGAAAGTGTAGTCTGTCGTTTTTGGATGGAATGTCCTATAAATATCAATGAAGTCGAGATGGTCTAATGTGTCATTTAAAGCTTGTGTGTCTTTATTTATTTTCTGTTTGAATGATCTGTCCATTGATGTAAGTGGGATGTTCAAGTCTCCCACTATTATTGTGTTCCTGTCGATGTCCCCTTTTATAGCTGTTAGCATTTGCCTTATGTATTGAGGTGCTCCTATATTGGGGGCATAGATATTTACCATTGTGATATGTTCTTCTTGAATGGATCCCTTGATCATTATGTAGTGTCCTTCCTTGTCTCTTGTAATAGTCTTTACTTTCAAGTCTAATTTGTCTGATATGAGTATTGCTACTCCAGCTTTCTTTTGACTTCCATTTGCATGGAATATCTTTTTCCACCCCTTTACTTTCAGTCTATATGTATCCCTTGGTCTGAAGTGGGTTTCTTGTAGGCAGCATATAGAAGGGTCTTGTTTTTGTATCCATTCAGCCAGTCTGTGTCTTTTGGTTGGAGCATTGAATCCATTTACATTTAAGGTGATTATTGACATGTGTGTTCCAATGACCATTTTCTTAATTGTTTTGGGTTTGTATTTGTAGGTGTTTTCCTTTTCTTGTGTTTCCTACTTAGAGAAGTTCCTTTAGCACTTGTTGTAAGGCTGGTTTGGTGGTGCTGAATTTGCTTAACTTTTGCTTGTCTGGAAAGCTTTTGATTTCTCCCTCAAATCTGAATGAGATTCTTGCTGGGTAGAGTATTCTTGGCTGTAGGTTTCTCTCTTTCAGGACTTTCAGTATATCCTGCCATTCCCTTCTGACCTGCAGAGTTTCTGTAGAAAGGTCAACTGTTAACCTGATGGGTTTTCCCTTATATGTTGTTTGTTGCTTTTCTCTTGCTGCTTTTAATATTTTTTCTTTGTGTTTAATTGTCGTTAGTTTGATTAATATGTGTCTTGGTGTATTTCTCCTTGGGTTTATTCTGTATGGGACTCTCTGTGCTTCTTGGAGTTGCTTAATTATTTCCTTTCCCATGTTGGGGAAGTTTTCCACTAGAACCTCTTCAAATATTTTCTCAGACCCTTTCTTGTTTTCTTCTTCTTCTGGGATGCCTATAATTCGAATGTTGGTACGTTTAAGGTTATCACTGAGGTCTCTGAGACTGTCTTCTAATCTTTTTACTCTTTTTTCTTTTTCCTGCTCTGTGGCAGTTATTTCCCTCATTCTATCTTCCAACTCACTTATTCGTTCTTCTGCCTCAGTCATTCTGCTGGTTATAGCATCTAGAGTATTTTTAATTTCAGTTATTTTGTTATCCATTGCTGTTTGTTTTTCTGAGTTCTTATGAACTGTTTCTTGTACTTTCTCTATTTTGTTATCGAGATTTTGTATCATTTTTACTATCATTACTCTAAATTCTTTTTCAGGCATTTTTCCTATTTCCTCCTCATTTATTTGGTCTTGTGGGTTTTTTTCCTGCTCCTTTGCCTGCATGGTGTTTCTTTGTTTCCTCATGGTTGTCCAGACTTTTGGGGTTGCTTGTCCTGGTGATAGAGGTGTTTATAGAAGACTGTCCAAGCCTCAGACTAATGTCCAAGTATTGGATTAAATGAATATTAAGTCTAGGAAACACATACATGTATAAGACACACAATTACTGAATCCATTAGGACATAAGGCTCTAGAAAGACCTGACAGAACCCCAGTGTGCTATCAGATATTCAAAGAGAAACCCAGCAGAAACTGACAACTGAAACAGAACAAATCAGAGACAAAAGCAAAAGCAAACAAATAACACCCTACACATACATACATCAATCCAGGGAGATTTTGTAAGCTAGGATCAAATATAGAAAAGAGCTGGAGTACCACCAGAGAGAATGGAGATTCTCAGAATGTAATTAGACAACTGTACTAAGAACTAAGATAAAGACAAAAGCCTAATATTAAATACCATGGCAGTGCGTCATCTGGAGAATAGAGCAAGGAGTCTGAGCAGACCGATAGTGTTGCTTATAAGTATGTTAAGACAGAATAAACTGAAAATGGCTGGAAGAAAGGGGAACAGAAGAGCGTAATGTGGTTGGAAATATGCAAATAAAAAGAAAGGAAAAGAAATGTATAAAAGATAGGGATGAAAGGAAAGTATGAGAGATATTTTGTCCGTACTACCAAAAACTTAGGTAGATATAGAAGTATATAAAAAGGCAAGAAAAAAAATATCATTAAAAAATTGTTATAAAACTTGTAGATCCCTCAGGGCTAAGATCGTATTTAATAAATCAAAAAAAAAAAAAGAGAGAGAGAGAGAGAGAGAAAGAAAAAAAAAATCCAGAACTGATCCCAGAATGGACCAGTTCAATAGGTATTGATACTACTATTTCTGTTTCCTTAGCGTCTCAGCTGTAAGTGTCCTTCTCCTTGCCTTGGGTTTTTTTTGCGTTATTCTGTGACCAGCAGAGGTTCCTTTATTGTTCGTCTGTAAGCGTAGGTGTGTGGGGAGGGAGAGGGTACAATAGTAGCTCCTTCTCCTGGGAGTGAGTGAGCAGTGGCGCACTGTTGTTTCAGTCAGGCTTGGAGGTGCCTGTTGCAGAGGGCGCTGGTGGCTCAGGCGTACACAGAAAGTCTTAGAGTTGGGCCTCTCTCGGGGTTTTTTTCTTTTTGATGCTGTTGTTTTTTTTTTTTTTTTTTCTCTCGGCAGCCTCCCTTCTGCTGGCATTGCAAGGGGTTTTAATCTAGCCCCACCCAAGTGCCTGAGGGTGCTTGTTATCCCTGAGCGCCTTAGGTGGCCCGCAGGGCGTCTCTCCACTGCCTGTTGCAGAGGCGCCGAAAGAGAGAGAGAGGCTATGCACGCGGCTCCTCCCCCCCCCCCCCCGCCCGTGAGCCTGCAGCCTCCAGCCGCCATCATGGCCGAGCAGCTCTCAGGGACGGGCACTCCTCTCCGCGGACCTCCTCCCTCCTGTCCTCTCGGTCCGTCACCCTACCGGCAACAATGTTTCTCACCCTGAACCAGCTCTCCGGTTCCCACGCTCCCGCTCCTGGACCCTCCGTTCAGCCGCGGATCGATGTCTTGGTCCCGGAACGCTGAGCTGCGCTGCGGACCCTCCGTATGTTTCTCACTCCCTCCCGTCTGCCACAGCTCCGCCGCTTCACCCTCTTTGAGCCCTCCTAGATGCCTCCCTACTGGCTATGTCGGGCTCCCCGCAGCCCTTTCTGGTGTCCGAGGCCGTCTGCTGGTGTTCAGCTGGTTCTCTGTGGGAATGACTGCATCCTTCCGTGCATTCCCAATGCATCTGTGGAGAGGGATGCACTCCACGTATCTCTACTTCGGCGCCATCTTTTCTCTCTCACTAGGCTTTTCAGTTCTTATATTTTAAATACTCATACCTGTTTATGGAAAAATGATATAATACCTGACATTTGTTTCAAAATAATCTAGCTTGGGGGGAGTAGACTAAAGTATAGAGGAAACTAGGTGGGTTATGAATTAATAATTACTAAGCTGGATGAGGTCTTATTATGCTAGTCTCTCTACTGTTGTATACAGTAAAATTTTTCCAAAATCAAGGATTGATCATTCCCTCCCTTGGAAGGATTCACCTTGTACATTCTTGAAGGTGGCCAAGGAAGTCGCCCTTTGTTTTCATTCCTGTGGGATGAGCTATGCATGGAGGTGGCAGAAGCAGGATGACCCTGTCTAATTCTTTCACCAATACTGAGATGTTTCAAAATACGTGATTTGAGTAAACATCTAAAAGCAACTTTTTCCTACATTAACTTATTGCAGTTATTTGAGGTGGGGGTGGAAGGCCACAGAGGACCACGATGTCAGACTTCAGAATACAAAAATTTTCCCCCAACATGATTTAAAACTCAAACCATCTTCACATGTCTGTCTTTCTGAGGCCAGAAGGACAATCCTGGGCTCTTGGCCAGCGCCCCCATCTCCCTTTCCAAGACCAGTCTCTTTCCTCTCACTTCTTTAAAGAATGGAGAAGAGCAGAAAAGCCTGGAAAACATTATGTACCTCTGACAATAATAAAATAAAAACATACAGTGTCAATTTCTCACAGACATTGTAGTCAGAACCTCATCTTATTTTCAGATGTGTGGGAGAGTCTTCTGTTAGATACGCAGTCCAGCACAGCAGAGAGAAAACAGGATATACCGTAACGAGGTTGTAAATAGATTTAAACCCCTTGGGTCAGCCTGCCTTTAGTTCCTAATGCCCTGCCCCATAATGGAATGACAGGGCCAATATCCTAGATCTCAGGGTTTTCAAAATTTCGTTCTTCACAGAACCCTGGAAGTCATTATGTGCACAGACTAAATAGAAAAAAACCAAACTCGTGACAAATGACTTTTCAAAAACTTGAAATAAAACAAGCATTTTTCTGAACAGGAAGAGTAACAGACCCAAACAAAGCCAACCAAATTGTTTTCTTCTCATGTCGAGCTTCATATCTGTCCCTCACACCTATTCCTGATTCACGGCACCCTTTTCATTAATTTGCTTGTGGATTTGAATCCAATCTGATTCCCATCTTTTCCATAAAACCTTCAGTCTCTCCTGAGAACCAAGGTCTAGGCTGAGGAAGTTGCAGTTAGAAACAAAAATGAGTTAATATCAGGCAAAAAGCATTGAGTAAAGCCTGCTAAACTTTCTTCATGCCTTCTTTCTTTTAACACTTGCACGACCCTCTGAGGCAGCGGCTCTTATTTCCTTCATTTCATAGTTGAAGAAACCAAAGCTTCAAGGGGGCTACAACTAGTAAGAGCCTCATCTATGACTGGAACAAATTTCTGTTTTACTCCAAAGCTCAAGCCTGTAATCACTGCGATAAAACTTTTACCAGGAAGCTTTGGGAATGACTTAGCTATTTATGTTAAAAGTGGCCGAACTTTGTAGGAAAGATGCCAAGGCAGCAAGACATAGTAAAAAAAGGGTACAGGCCAGAAAGAGAAGGACAAATATTGTATGCTAACTCACATATACGGAATCTAAAAATGGTACTGATGAACTCAGTGACAAGAATAAGGATGCAGATACAGAGAGTGGACTGGAGAACTCGAGGTATGGGAGGGGGCGGGGGGTGAAGGGGAAGCTGAGACGAAGCGAGAGAGTAGCACAGACATATATATACTACCAACTGTAAAATAGTCAGTGGGAAGTTGTTGTATAACAAAGGGAGTCCAACTCGAGGATGGAAGATGCCTTAGAGGACTGGGGCGGGGAGGGTGGGGGGGACTCGAGGGGGGGGAGTCAAGGAAGGGAGGGAATATGGGGATATGTGTATAAAAACAGATGATTGAACCTGATGTACTCCCCCCAAAAAAAGAAAAGAAAATTAAAAAAAAAAAAAAGGGTACAGGCTGCTGCATATGTGTGCATATTGTGTGCTGCACAACTCCAGGGGGGCAGCACTCACGCTATTGTTTATGAAAATGGTGTTCTTGAAGTTGTACTGGGCACCACCTGCATGGCCATATGCCTTTAATGGGTGTGGGCCTTGAAATTTAAGTAAGCTCCTCTGATCTTTGAACTTAATTTCATTTCTCTGAGCTTTAACTTCATCACATGCAAACAGGGGCTGCCAATAAATGCAGAACAGGCAATACTGCTAAGATGACTGCTACTCCAGCGGCTATTAGAGTAGTTATGAATACACAGTTTATGAGTACTGTACCTAGAAAGCAACATCTCCCAGAGCACTCTTCCTGATGGTACAAGATCACTTTGAATTGGATTTGGCCAAGTGCAAGTCTCCTTCTCCTCCTTCTGAACCTCCACATGCAAGAGTGCCAAGAGCTCAGTCTTTGAGCATCTTCTCTACCTATACTCATTCTCAAGGTGATCTCATGGAGGCCCATAGCTCAAATGTCATTTAAAGATAACTCTTAAATTTTATTTCCAGCCTTATCCTCTCCTTGAGCTTCAGATCCTATGTCCATCTTGACATTCCCACTTGGACATCTAATAGGCCCCTGAAACCAACATAATTTAAGATATCCACACAAGCCACAAAACCAAAAATAAATATATGGGACTACATCAAACTAAAAGACTGCAGAACAAGAGAAATGATCAACAAAATGAAAAGGCAAGCAATGTAATGGGAGAAAATATTTGCTAAATAAGTTATATCTGATAAGGGGTTAATACCAGGAATATATGAGGAACTCATATAACTCAGTGGTAAAATATAGTAATTCAATTAAAAAATGGGCAGAGGACCCGAATAAATGTTTTTCCAAAGAAGGCATACAAATGGCCAACAGGTACAAGAAAAGGTGCTCAGCAGTGCTAATCATCAGGGAATCGCGAATCAAAACCACGAGCTACCTCCTCACAGCTGTTACAATGGTTGTAATCAAAAAGACAAGAGATAAGTGCTGTTGAGGATGTGGAGAAAAGCGAATCCTGTAGATCACTGGTGGGAATGTAAATTGGTGCTGCCATTACATACCAAAACAGTACAGAGGTTCTTCAAAAAATTGAAATAGAAGTGCCATATGATCCAGCAATCCAACTTCTGAGTATATATCCAAAGGAAATGAAATCAGCATTTCGAAAAGTTATCTGCACCCCCATGTTCACTGCAGCGTTACTACAATTGCCAAGACATGGAAACAACCTAAGTGTTCATCAATGGATGAGTGAATAAAGAAAATGTGATATATACACAGACACACACACACACACACAGAGGAATATTATTCAACCATAGAAAGAAGGAAATCCTGCCGTTTGCCACAACATGGATGAAACTTGAAGGCATTATGCTCAGTGAAATAAATCAGACAGAAAAAGACAACTAGCATATGTTCTCACTTTTATGTGGAATCTTTAAAAAAAATCTTTTAAAAAATCAGAGAAACAATAAATTGGTGGTTGTTGAGGTCAGGGGGAGGAAATAAGGTGGAACTGTTCAAAGGTACAAGTGTTCAGAAATAAGATGATTAAGTTCCAGGGATGTAATGTACAGCATGGTAACTATAGTTAATATTTGGCAGTTGCTAAGAGAGCAGATTTTAACACACATGGAAAAAGGTAACTGTGAGGTGATGGATGTGTTGACTAACCTTACTGTGGTGATCATTTTGCAACATGTATGTATATCAAATCATCACATTGTATACCTTAATTTTATACAATATTATATGTCAATTATATCTCAATAAAGCTGGAAAAAAATAAACTCGTTCAAGTTAAAAAAAAAAAAAGTTATCCAGAATGGAACTTGTGCTTTTGACCCCTAACCTGCTCTTCCCCAATCCTGTAAAAGTCACCACCATCCACCCAGCTGCTCAAAGCAAAAGCAAGTCCTCTCAACTATGACCTTCAATATTTATCCTTTTTGTGATCTACTTGCCCTATTTCCACTGGCAGTTTGCTCCAGTTTTCCTTTTTAAAGCAGTGTCTTCAGGGGTGGCCCCTAATTGCCAAACTGCTGTTATTGTTCTCAATCTCAAACCAAAACAGACAATCATAACACAACATTGTAAAGCAATTATACTCCAATAAAGATGAATTTTATAAATAAATAAATAAGTAAATAAATAAATACAGACAATCTTAGTCCTGCCTTGACCACAAGCATCTTGAAGGAGTTTGCCTCTTCTCTTACCCTCTACTTCCTTCCAAGTCACTGACAATTCCACCCTCTGTATTCTCACCCACGCAGCAACCTACTGACATTGCTCTTGTTAAAGTCACCAATAAGCTCCTAATTGCCAAATCCAAAGGATTGTCTGTGGATGATGTACAATTATTCTAATCATATTGGACCTCTCTGCTCATTGGAAATTGCTGATCTTTCCTGCCACTGTGGGTGCTGCAGCTCCTGTGGGCCCTGAGGCCCCTGCACCCTGCATTGCTCCCACCACTCTGGCTGAAAGGGGTCAGACTTCGTTGGTGACCCTCCTTCAGACTCCACCCTTAAACCTCCTCTCTTCTCAGTCTACACCAGTGGTTCTTAAACTTCTCTTTTGCAAGAACACCTTCGAAAACATATTGAAAGCTATAGGACACTTTTCCCTGAAAAAAAAATTGCCTATATTCAGGGATACAGGATCTTTTAAGTAATTTCCAGGTTCCCTCACACCCTAAAGGCAACTTAGACCCTCTGCTCTACTTTCTCAGCCTGAGGGATGCCAACCATTCCCTGGGCTTCAAGGGTCACCCATATGTTGATGGTTTTCAAATGCATACCTTGAGCAGCAAATATTCTCCAAAACTCTAATCTCATATCCCCAGTTTCCAACTAAAATACCTCTGCTTATCCCAAAGCATCTTATGATCAGTGTATCCCAGCCTAGCCTGATTACCTGGAAGCCCCTGTCTGATTTCTCCTCCAAGTGGATGACATTGTCATTCATCCCAATCACCAAAAAGAAACCTGCTCTTCTCCCTCCTCTTGCAACTTCCCAGGCTCAAGCCCTTTTCATCTCTTGGATTACTGGAGGAGTCTTCTATTTGGTCTGCCTGTTTCCCACATCGCCCTCATCAAAGGCTCCCCCTACACTGCAGCTACATTTATCTTTATCGACCCCCTACACTGCTCATGGCAGTACCTCCCCAAGTGTGTTTCCAAGAACACAGTCTTTGTGATGTATTTGGTGTTATATGAACAAAACAAAGTTGTCATGGTCAATTAAGTTGGAGGAAGGGGTAAAAAGTAGGTTTAATTACTTCTCAGAATCTTCAATATGCTAAAACACATTTTGGAGATGCAACTGGGGGTGTGAAATAAAGCATTTTGGCGACAAAAGTCAAGTGTTCTTTGGATTATACTTTGGATAGGGCTGGTCTACGAGTTGAAATTTAATTTCCTTGTCTATCTTTTCTTCCAATTTCCAGCTGCCTTTCTTGATAGTGTTGACAATGGGAGGACATCAGTGTGGTACTCTGAATTCAGGGAGACCAAGGTTTAAATTTCAGCACAAGACCTTTGTGGTCGAATTATTTAATCTCTCAGAACGCGGGCTGGCTAGTCTCCATGTTCCTCTCACGAGGCTGACCTCTATAGGCTGCATCATCCAGGCGCCCCTGCCCTCTGGCTTCCAGCTGGATTTGGCCAGTGGAAAGCAGTGGTGCGAGCCCGGTGGGTGGAAGCAATGGGCAAAGAGAGCAGGGAATTCAATGCACCCCGCCCCCCACCTCCCTGCCCTGTTGCAACGCAGTGTTTTGACCCTCTGACCCTCTCCTGGCTCCAGCTGTCTCACGTCTGGGTCAATCTCTCCCTCCTCCTTCCCTTTAGACCTGGGGGGGACCGCTGCTTCCAGCTGCTGCTAACCCCTCGTGGTTTCAGCATCGCTTGTTAGTTCCTTTAACTTTGTTCACACCTCCATAAATAGTCCATTCCTTAAACTCTCTTCACTCAACCCCCCTGAGTATACCATCTGTTTGCTGCTGGATCCCTGACAGTATAGAACTTTAGTCTCCTTACAAAATGGGGATCGTAACACCCACCTCACGGGGCTGTTGAGAGCATTCGGTGAAAGTATATGAGCCTGTAAAGTCCCAGCAGAGTGCCTGGCGCTCAGCAGTCCTCACTAAAGGAGAGATGACTTTCCTGGTCCTGCTCCCTCTGCCTGCCCCCCAGATACTCACAAACACCGAAATCTTCCTGCTCCCTTGCCAGTAACCCAGGCTGAGACGTAAAGGGAAACAGTGCCAAGCCCCAGTCTGAAAATGCGGAGCTGCCACAGGGACCCAGGCTCCACTCAGCAGCCACAGAACAGGGCTGACCTGCGGGTCCTGTTTCAGGCTCCGGAACAGAGGGTCCTAACAAGAACTGGAACAGTGAGGGTCAGGGCGTCCGTGTGCTCAGCATTCCTCTGGGAAGAAAGCTGCTTCTGTCCTGGCCCCAGATGGTCTGCGCCCCCACACTGGCCAATTGTTTCCCAAGGAGGAAATCCTTCCAGTTCCAAGTCTATTCCCTGTCCCCCATGAGCGTGATCCAGTGGCCTCAAATGGGGAATGCTATGTGGAAGGGGAGGTCATTTGAACTAGGTTTCCAGTACCTTTCCCAAGAGGCATAAATTGGGAAATTTTTAAAGAAGTGTTAATAGAATTAATACATTAGAGAATATTTAGTGAGTCTGCAGGTAAGTGAACTGTTTGTTGATAGTCACTTCAAATTTACACACACTGAGCCAGTCATAAAGGAAATTTGTGTATTGGGTATGTTGAGCAAGACAAGCCCTGCTTGTGGCATGTAATCAGAATGCAATTTCATTTTGTTTCCTACCATCTCTTTACATGGATTCAGTGGGAGAATTCTTGCCATATCTCCTGAAAACTCAGGGAGTTTTTCTGAGAGCTCTCAAACCCAGTAGGACACAGGAACAAATTCAGAAATAAAACCATCCAGTACATTATGCAGCATTCAAACTTTACTCAAAGACATGTCTCCTCCCCATCCCAGGAGCTCTCAGAAAGAAATCCTCTACCCGGACTGCAATGTATCCCAGAGGTGCCAGCTGCAGGAACTTTGAACCCTTCCAACTCCCTGGGGCCTGAGAGATTTCAAATACAGAGCTTCTCCTAGAATCAGGGTGCCCCCACATTGGTCTACTATGAGGTGATATGACTGGAGGAAGGGTTACAGTGCCAAAATGAGGACACAGAAACAAAAGCCGAGAAAGGAGAGGAGGTGGGACTCTCCACGGAGGGTGAGCAGGGACGGCTTCATGGCCCTCTTCCCCTGTGGCTCTTTGCCTCCCCAAAGCGGGGCCAAGTGCCCCTGGGACACTGAGGCTCTCCTGGGGATGAGGAGGATCTAGCTCGGACACCACAGGACACCCTGACGTCAAGCAGTCCACCAGTAGGAGAACGGGGTTTTAACTCTCAACAACCCATAGTAAATGCAAGCTTGGGGGTGAAAAAGGAGAGGGTGTCCCAGGGCAGCGATCACGTTAAATATCTCCATCGTCCAGGGCACTCTCCAGGACTCTCTACAGCATGCTGACAGGCTGAGGCACGGCTCCAGAAGTTTATCTGGACAACTGCAGATCTGCAGAGATGGTGAAACTGCAAGTCTAAGCATATCTTCTGGGGTTAGGTAGGACACATGTAGGTCATGCATGGCATCCAAACACCTGGGCTAGAGCTATTTGGGAGGCAGGGTGTGAAGGAAGCCCTAGGCCAAAGTTGGCCTGAGTACATTTTCTAGACTTAGGGTGAAAGGGCTGTGGTCACAGCCACTCCATTTGGTGCCACCCTTTTCAACACCCCCCCACACACACACACCAGACTCACTACCTAGAGCCCCTGGTGTGACAGGCAGAATAATGATGTCTCAAAGACGTCCATGTCTTAATCCACCAGGCCAGATAATATATTACCTCACAAGGCAAGAGGGACTTGCAGTTGTGATTAAATTAAGGATCTTAAGTTAAGGAGTTTTTCTTGCATAATCCAGGTGGACGGGCCCAGTGTTATCACATGGGTCTTAAAAGGAGGGAGGCAGGTGTGTCAGAGTCAGAGAAGGAGATGTAACAACAGAAGCAGTGATCGGAGTGAGGCATTTACTGGCTTTGAAGAGGAAAGGGGGCCACAAGCCAAGGAATGTGGGCAGCCTCTGGAAGCTAGAAAGACAAGGATGCTCCCCTACAGCTTCCAGAAGGAACGCAGCCCAGACAACACCTTGACTTTAGCCAGTGAAACTGATCTCAGACTTTGGACCTCCAGAACTCTAACATAATTTGTACTGTTTCAAGCCACTGTTTTTTTTTCTTAGTAAATTATTACAGCAGCCACATGGGAAACTATAAATACGACAAGAGACTATTGAGATGATTCTTTCAGGATCCTAAAGGCCCAGTCAAAAATGATCCTGATGAGACCACCACTCCCCACCTCACCCCTGTCCAATGATACCATTTTTACTGCAGGAGATCCCCTGTTCAAATCTGGAAGTTTCAGGGCTATTCACATTCAGACTTCAGTCTCTATCAGGGACACCATGCTGTGTCTCAGCACTGGGCATAGCTGTCCCTCTTCATGGGCTGATTCCCAGTTCTGGGGTGGATGTATTTTTGATATGAGGAAGGGTCCCCTTTTGGAGAGAAAGCCCCTCACCAATGATGGCATTCCTTCAAAGACCACGGTGACTCATTGGGTGGTAGTGGGAATAAATGGCCAGTCTTCATAATTTCTGTATGAGGAACATCAGCAAGTGTTAAATAGCATTCGAGTGTCCCCAGAGGAAGAGATTAGGAACTGGAAATACTGGGGATAAAAAGATACCACAGCCTAACATCAATACTCAATATTGACATTATTAGAACTATGTATTATAATTAACTTTATTATACAACTTTTGGTTTCCTCTCAAGTTAATAATTGCTTTAGTTTTTTCTTTGTTTCCTTTTCTAGGTAACCATCACCTCTTAATTTTCAAAATCTGGTACTGAAGTATAAATCTCTCTCAAGATGTTCAAACACATAAGGCAATTGATCCGCTTTATTTTTTATTGGTTGCATCTCTCCTGAGTCCCTCCAGCCTCCCTCTCCCCTCTGGACTGGTTCCTCTCTAGGCTGACCACAAGGGCTCTTCTGTTGGATTTGATCTACTTTGGGGTTAGGAGTAGTAGGTTGGCTGAGAGGTACCCTAAAGAAAACTGCCTTGGAGTATGTACCGGTTCAGATTTTTTCCTGAAGAGATTTTATAGCCCCAGTTCATACAGGGAACATTCTCAGTCATGTTGGACTTAACCCCAATGCCCAATCAACCTCCCACATTTTTAAACTGTAAATCTGACAGAGATGGCTAGCAGGATCTCAAGGTGGAGACAAGTCCACACAGACCTGAGAAGAAGAAGCTGTCAATAGTGCACAGACAGTAGTCCTGGCCACTACTGTACAAGGGGGCTCAAGGCCATACTAGTCCCTGGCTGACCACCTGGAGGGGCACGTGTTGTGGAGACTTTGGCTGAAGAAGGGAGCCACAGTACCAACTGCATTCTGGACACCAGATAAAGAAATGGGAGCTATTGGACTTCCTAGATGGCGCAGTGGTAAAGAATCCGCCTGCCAATTCAGGGGACACAGGTTTGAGCCCTGCCCTGGGAAGATTCCACATGCCACGGAGCAACTAAGCCAGTGAGCCACAACTATTGAGCCTGTGCTCTAGAGCTCATGAGCCAAAACTACTGAGCCCATGTGCCACAACTATTGAAGCCCATGCACCTAGGGCCCGTGCTCCACAACAAGAGAAGCCACTACAATGAGGAGCCTGCACACCACAATGAAGAGTAGCCCCCGCTCTCAGCAACTAGAGAAAGCCCGTGTGCAGCAATGAAGACCCAGCACAGCCAATAAATAAATAAAATAAATAAATAAATTTATTAAAAAAAAGAAAAAAAAAGAAATGGGAGCTATGGATGAAAAATGACAATGTCATGTTGAATAATCTTTTCCTTAGTTTCCTAATTTCTTAGCCAATTTTCCTAAAGCATGTGTTCTCAAAGGAGAGTGACAAAATCTTAGATGTTACAATGGTTCTTGGTCCTCCAAAAGACCACAGTACATAAACAAATATACAGTATATCTGTGATATTAAAATTTCATGGGGAGAAGGATGACTTGGAAAATTCACCAAAAAAGTCCCTTAAGAGGGAAATAGCAAAAAAAAAAAATTTTTAAAGGTTGAGAAATGCTGTTCTAGAGAAAGTTAGTCAATCATTGGTCTCTTCATAATGTATTTTTAAATATATTTTATTTCATAATTAAAATTTGAGTCAAATGGCAAAGTGGATTGTTTTCTGTTGTGTTCATGGCTGGAAAATAATTCCTACAAAGCCTGCATCATATCAGGACCTTTTAATAGTCATGGCACAGGAAGCAAAAGTAGAAACAAGGAACCCAGGGTTACCTATCAGTAACTGTCTAGGTTTATAACAATCAGAAAATGGGTGGAACACCTTGTATATGAAATTTTCACCCAGGCATAAGATAGGGATGGGATGTACTTGCTTCCAGGACCAACTTGGTGGTGAGATTACTTGTGTTCAATAGCAGTTGCCTGGAATAACATCTCAGTGCTAATGAATGGATGTCCACTATAAGTCTGCATTCTGTGGGTGTGTCCTAAAGACACTAATAATCAACTATTCTGCCACCTTTAAAAATACGATAGTGAAAACTGGCTGAGAGTAATTCAAATAGCCTCAGCTATCAGAGGCAAACTTGGGAGCCCTGGGGTAAAACATTGAGTAGCTTGAATCTATTAATTTGAAGAAAGAGTTCAAACTGCTCAAACCACAGATCCAGCATCTGGGCTGAGAGTGGCCAAGATAGAGAGTGGGATTTAAGTGGGCCCAGTGGATAACTATTGTTTTACTTGATGGATGCTTTAAAGGATAGAGCCAGGACTTCCCTAGTGGTCCAGTGGTTAAGATTCCTCGCTTCCACTGCTGGGGACATGGGCTCCACCTCTAGTCAGGAAACTAGGATCCTGCATGCTGCGCGTTAAGAAAAGAAAAAAATGGATAGAACCTGCAAAGAGAAACTCCCAATTTTCATTCTCAGGTTACTTCAGATTCCAAATGCAGGGGATCTGAATGTGTTGAGCCCTCTTAAATTTTTGTTCTGTTCGTGAGACGCATTGATGATGATGATTCATCTTTCCTGCCATGGTCCCTCCCTCCGTCCCCAGCTCAGCCTTGATTCTATCACCTGAGCTGGATGCAGCAGGAGCCTCAGATGAGGATGGACTTGCCAGAAGTGCTTGCAGCTGAAGTCACCGTATCAGTGTGCATGTTTTCTGGAGGGAGAATGACACGTGAGTACACCAAGGACAGTCTCCATACATGCAGGCCTGTGCGCAGTCAGGAACACAGAGCCTGCCACATAACGTACAAAAATTAACTGGCAATACTTGTTGTCAGTGAAACCAAACAGCCCTGGTGGGAAGAA
Organism: Hippopotamus amphibius kiboko; assembly: GCF_030028045.1. Taxonomy (NCBI): domain Eukaryota; kingdom Metazoa; phylum Chordata; class Mammalia; order Artiodactyla; family Hippopotamidae; genus Hippopotamus; species Hippopotamus amphibius. Next base: position 53,203,545 of record NC_080186.1, read on the forward strand.
AGCTGATGTGTGTGGGAAGGTCAGGCAGCTCAATACTTGCTGGCCCCATGGGGATGGCTCCACCTCTCCTGGCTCCAGAGGAACCTGATCTAGTAGCAGATAGGACTGTGAATCCACCATAGCAACGTGCAAGAGGGTTCACCGGTGACCTGGGACAAAGCCTGAATGAATGGTGGGCTGGAGGAAGAATGAGGGGAGAGGGAATTGGAGACAGTGAGAACTGACTCCTTTTTCAAGAATTTTGATGCAGAAATGAGTAAAGAAATGGGATAGTAATTGGGGCAGGAGGAGGGAGAGTTGGGATCAAGAGAAGTTGGAAAATGGGCGAGATAATGGTTCGGTTACATGCTTATGGAGCAGGGGGCAAACTGACAATGTCAGCTGCAGTGGATGATCAATCAGTGAGATGACTTCAATGGAGTTGAAAGATTGTTGAGTTGGGACATCAGAGGCAGGAAGTTGGAAAGTTACAGTTGAGATAATGAAGACACTATCTTAAACCCAGAGAAAGGTATCCTGCAGAAGGATGATCTCACTGCCAGAGTGAGGGATCTTTATTAAATTCTGCTGAGAAGGCTTCTAGTTCCATGGAGGACTGTGAGCATGAGAGCCTGCTGTATGAATGGTTGGGTAGCAAGCCTGGAACATTTAGGTCCCCAGTGACCTCGCAAAAGGCCACAGTGTCAGCCCTGGGCTGCCTATCTCAGGACTTCCATGTAGGAGAGAAAAATCTCTCTCACTTAAGTTACTGTTATTTTGGTCCTCAGTTCTTTGCAGCTGAACCTAATTTTTAATAAATTTATTTATTTATTTATTTATTTGTTTATTTTATTGGCTGTGTTGGGTCTTCATTGCTGCACATGGGCTTTCTCTAGTTGCGGCAAGCGGGGGCTACTCTTTGTTGTGGTGTGTGGGCTTCTCATTCCGGTGGCCTTTCTTGTTGCAGAGCACAGGCTCTAGATGCATGGGCTTCAGTAGTTGCGGCACATGGGCTCAATAGTTGTGGCACACGGGCTTAGTTGCTCCACAGCATGTGGTATCTTCCAGGGGCAGGGCTCGAACCCATGTCCCCTGCATTGGCAGGTGAATTCTTACCCACTGCGCCACCTAAGAAGTCCGCTCATTTCTTTTTAATGATGAAAATTTTTCCATTGTCTGAATGTACCACAATTTATTCATTCACCTACAGAAAAATATCTTGGTTGGTTCCAGGTTTTGGTAATTATGAATAAAGCTACTATAATATCCATGTGCAGGTTTTTCTGTGGACATATGTTTTAACTTTTTTTGGGTAAATACTAAAGAGCATGGCTGCTGGATTTTATGATAGGAGTATGCTTATAAAAAACCCACCAAACTGTCTTCCAAATTGGCGGTACCATTTTGCATTCCTACCAGCAGTGAATGAGAGTTCCTGTTACTCCATATCCTCACCAGTATTTTGGTGTTGTCAGTGTTTTGGGTTTGGGTCATTCTAATAGGTATGTAGTGGTATCCCTTTGCTGTTTTAATTTGCATTTCCCTGATGACATATGATGTGAAACATCTTTTCATATACTTACTTGCCATCCGTATATCCTCTTCAGAGAAGTGTCTGTTAGTTTTTGGCCCATTTTTAAACCAAGTTGTTTGTGTTCTTATTGATGAGTGTTAAAAGTTCTTTTTATGTTTTGGATAACAGTTCTTTATCAGAATATATTTTGCAAAGACTTTCTCCTAGCCTGTGGCTTGTCTTTTCATTCTTTTGGCAGTATCTTTCACAGAGAAGACATTTTTAATTTTAATGAACTTCAGCCTATATTTCTTCCATGGATTGCACCTTTAATGTTGCATCAAAAATGTCACCACCAAACCCAAGATCATCTGTATTTTCTTCTATGTTATCTTTTAAGAGTTTCACAGTTTGCATTTTACATTTAGGCTTGTGATCCATCTTGAGTTAATTCTTATAAAGAATATGAGTTCTGTGTCTAGAACCTTTTGTTTTGTTTTGTTTTATGTGGATGTTCATTTGCTGAAAGTACTATCTTTGCTCCCTTGTTTTGCGTTTGCTCCTTTGTCAAAGATCAGTTGACTATATTTATGGAAGTCTATATCTGGGCTCTTTATTCTGTTCCATTGATCTATTTATCTATTTGTATTTTTTTTTTTTTTTACCAATACCACACTGACATGATTACTGTAGTCTTACAGTATACCTCAAAGTCAGGTAGTGTCAATCCTCCAACTTTATTCTTCTCTTTCAACATTGTGCATGTTATATTTTAATATACTCCTATCAGACACGATAGCTCAAATGGGCTAAAAAATTAATACTAAGTAAACAGAGTATGAATAGTGACCAAAAAGTGACCATGCATTATGTCTAGTGGCAGACATCAGAATCTACTCAAGCTAATTTAAACAGAAAAGAAATAATAAGGTATTAGGTACCTCCTTGATTCTCCAGGAGAACCAGAGAGCCAGGCTTGTAGACCACATACCCAGCACTGAAGTGCTCAGGGCCCCTACAACCAGGAGAAATGCCTAAGCATATCAGCCCCAGCTGAAACTTAGCTATCACCTCTGCCACCTGCATTCTGCACCTTGGACAGTAGAGGGCAGATGCAAGTCAGTGCTTCCTACATGAGACTCAAGTATAGTTCAGCATGGCTTCTTGGGGGAAGCTAGTTAAATAAAAGTCTCTCCACAATCAAAAAGTCACCAGCCCAGAGAGTTTTACAGATAAGCTCTCCCAAAACTTTAAAGGACAAATAAGCTCATGAACATTTTTTCAGAGAATAGAAAAATAGGGAAAGCTATCCAATTTATTTTATGAGACTAGTATAACTTTGATATCCAAATAATTAAGAAAATAAAATTATAAGCCAAGCTCGCCAATGAATTAGAAAAATTAAATTTAAAAAAACTTTAGGCACAGTGACAGGGCAAGAATGAAGATGCAGATGTAGAGAATGGACTTGAGGACACGGGGTTGGGGGGCGGGGCAAAGGGGAAGCTGGGACCAAGTGAGAGAGTAGCATAGACATATATACACTACCAACTGTAAAACAGATATCTAGTGGGAAGTTGCTGTATAACAAAGGGAGATCAACTCGATGATGGGTGATGCCTTAGAGGGCCAGGACAGGGAGGGTGGGAGGGAGTCACGAGAGGGAGGGGATATGGGGATATATGTATAAATACAGCTGATTCACTTCAGTGTACCTCAAAACCTGGTACAAGAGTGTAAAGCAATTATATTCCAATAAAGAGCTTAAAAAAAAATACTTAGTCACATTTAACGCTACATTAAGAAACAAACAATAACCCAAAAGTATTTATCATGCACAAGTAGGGCCTCTGGGGAACACCAGGCTGAGATCGGTAGTCTAGTGTATAATTAAGACAGCAGATTCTGGAGCCAGTGTGTCTGCTACTTCCTAGCCATGTGACCTTGGGCAATTTGCCTAACCTCTCTATTCCTTCGTTTTCTCACCTGTAAAATGAATGTAATAATATTTTCTACCTCATAGGGTTGTTATGGAGATTAAATGAGTGAAATAAGTCTCAAGACCTTAGAAAAGAGCCTCAGTTAGTTGTCATTATCTCATCAAATTCGGTGAATATAGAGGCAAATAAGAAAAGATGAGACTCGAGACTGACATCAGCAGCAGACGCTGGCCAAGGATGACAACGAACCAGAAACCTCCTTTCCTCAATGCTTAGAGGCCAACCCAGGAAGACAAAGGGTACCACTCTGGAATGGGTAGAACTCACAATTAACTGTGTTTTGAACATAACACGACAGAGAAGTTACTAAATTGGGCTGAATTTCTTTGAATGGGAGCAGTCAAGTTTTTTGCATCAGCCGGAATAGAGGCTCAGTCAAAACTCAAATTGACTTACAGAAGACACAGTTATATTTTAGCACTCCTAAGTCAAGGCTGTGAACTGGGCAGCTGCATAATTTGCAGGGCCCAGTGCAAAATAAAAATGCAAGGCTCCTTGTTCAAAAAGCAGGAAAAATATGCTGTTAAATATGCCCTGAAAAAACATGATGCTTTTTCCTTTCTTCCAAGGTCTCTCTCTCCTTGTCACAGGACTTTTAATTTGCTATTTCATGTCATTCAAGTAAAGAAAAATTAAAAATTTAAATTATTAGCATGAATTTTACCATTCATCTTTATATTGCACAATGGCAGTTTTAAATGCAAATTTAAGAACATTTAACTCATGTGAAATCATTGAATTTACTCTATTCATGTTTCATAGCTCACACATGAATGTGTATTTTGCTCTTACCAGAACAGTGGAAACACTGCACAAAACTAATTTAACTGACTTTATTTCACTGCATGATACACAACATATTCTACCAACACTCTTCACCTTTGCCTTACTGAGTAGTGAAGGACTGAAAGCAAAGGATCTATGGATAGCCCTATTTGTCCCTTTCCCTCTATAACAAGCAGCATCACAGCATTCCTTATACTCACTTCAAGACTTGCTGAAGATCCATGCACCATGAGCCCATCAGAAGCCACGGGAAAGAGCGCTATAAGGAGGTTCCGCGTGGGAAGAAAACATGCAGGGTAACATTTCCCTTAGAGAAAACTGTTTTGAGGGAGTAGTGCAGGTGGGAGCCACACCGAAGAGAGGAGAGTTGTGAGGGGGAGGTGAGGAAATAGGGACAGTAAATATTAACAAACCTTAATTGGTTCTGAAGGATAGGAAAGGACAGCATCTAAAGGGGTATGCAGAGTTTTGAGGAACGATCTGGTTTCTGTGGTTTTTTAATATTATTTTTAAACTTTAAACAATTAAATTTTTTAAAAGCTTCTGTATGAATGTGTTTAATGCTTCCATATGCACCTTGAGTCATTTAACAGTTTTCCAGAGCATATCATCTTCATTTCCAGTTAAGTTGTTTGAGATACAGCATTTTAAAATCTGTGGATGATGCTGTCACTATAAATTTTTTAAAAATGTTTATGTTACTTTTTTGAGGTGCCGTTCATTTACAATATTATATTAATTTCAAGTGTACAACATAATGATTCAGAATTTTTATGGATGATTCTCCATTTAAAGTTATTATAGGAACCTCCCTGGTGGTGCAGTGGTTAAGAATCTGCCTGCCAATGCAGGGGACACAAGTTCGATCCCTGGTCCAGGAAGATCCCACATGCCGTGGAGCAACTAAGCCCATGCACCACAACTACTGAACCTGCTCCCTAGTGCCTGAGCGCCGCAACTACTGAGCCCATGCGCAGCAACTACTAAAGCCAGAGTGCTCTAGAGCCCATGTGCCACAACTACTGAGCTCACGTGCTGCAACTACTGAAGCCCACGCTCCTAGAGCCAGTGCTCCACTACAAGAGAAGCCACTGCAATGAGAAACCTGCACACCACAATGAAGAGTAGCCTCCACCCACCACAACTAGAGAAAGCCCGCGCACAGCAACAAAGACCCAACACAGCCAAAAAAGAAAAATATATTATAAAATATTGGCTATATTCCATGTGATGCACAATATATCCTTGTAGCTTATTTATTTTATACATAGTAATTTGTACCTCTTAATCTCCTGCTCCTATCTTGCCCCTCCCCCTTCTCTCCCCACTGGTTACCGCTCGTTTGTTCTCTATATCTGTGAGTCTGTTTCTGTTTTGTTTTATTTATTCATTTTATTTTTTAGATTCCACATAAAAGTGATAACATACAGTATTTGCCTTTTTCTGTCTGACTTATTTCAGCCAGCATAATACCCTCCAGGTCCACTCATGTTGTCGCAAATGGCAAAATTCAATTCTTCTCTATGGCTGAGTAGTATTCTATTTTTTTAAGATTGAAGTTTAGTTAGTGTTGTGTTAGTTTCAGGTGTACAATAAAGTGATTCAACTATATATATATACATATATAGTTTTTCATATTCTTTACCATTATAGATTGTTATAAGATATTGAATATAGCTCCCTGTACTGTACAGTAGGGCCTTAATATTTATCTCTTTTACATACAGTAGTACATATATATTAATTCCAAACCCCTAATTTATCCCTCCCTGCCCTTCCCTCTTTGGTAACCACAAATTTGTTTATGTCTGTGAGTCTATTTGTTTTGTAAATAAGTTCATTTTTATCATTTTTTTAGATCCCACATATAAGTGATACCATATGATATTTGTCTTTCTCTGTCTGACTTACTTCACTTAGTATGATAATCCCTAGGTCCATCCATGTTGCTGCAAATGGCATTATTTCATTTTTTAATAGCTGAGTAATATTCCGTTGTGTGTGTGTGTGTGTGCATATACATATATATCACATCTTATCTACCCATTCATCTGTCGATCTGTCAATGGACATCTAGGTTGCTTCCATGTCTTAGCTATGGTAAATAGTGCTGCTATGAACATTGGGGTGCATGTATTTTTCTGAATTAAAGTTTTTGTCTTTTCCAGATATATGCCCAGGAGTGGGATTGCTGGATATATGGTAACTCCATTTTTAATTTTTTAAGGAACTTCCATACTATACTCCATAGTGGCTGCACCAATTTACATTCTCACCAACAGTGTAGGAGGGGTCCCTTTTCTCCATCTCCTCTCCAACATTTATTGTTTGTAGATTTTTTGATGATGGCCATTTTGACCAGTGTGAGGTGAGACCTCATTGTAATTTAGATTTGCTTTTCTCTAATAATTAGCAATGTTGAGCATCTTTGCATGTGCCTCTTGGCCATCTGTATGTCTTCTTTGGAGAAATGTCTATTAGGTCTTCCGCCCATTTTTGGATTGGGTTGTTTGGTTTTTTTGATATTGAGCTGCATGAGGTGTTTGTCTGTTTTGGAGATTAATCCTTTGTCAGTTGCTTCATTTACAAATAATTTCTCCCTTTCTGAGGGTTGTCTTTTCGTCATGTTTATGGTTTCCTTTGCTGTGCAAAAGCTTTTAAGTTTCATTAGGTCCCATTTGTTTACTTTTGTTTTTATTTCCATTATTCTGGGAGGTGAGTCAAAAAGGATCTTGCTATGGTTTATGTCATAGAGTGTTCTGCCTATGTTTTCCTCTAAGAGTTTTGTAGTATCTGGTCTTACATTTAGGTCTTTAATCCATTTTGAGTTTATTTTTGTGTATGGTGTTAGGGAGTGTTCTAATTTCATTCTTTTACATATAGGTGTCCAGTTTTCCCAGCACCACTTATTGAAGAGACAGTCTTTTCTCCATTATATGTTCTTGCCTCCTTTGTCATAGATTAGGTGACCATATGTGTGTGGGTTTATCTCTGGGCTTTCTATCCTGTTCCATTGATCTATATTTCTGTTTTTGTGTCAGTACCATACTGTCTTGATCACTGTAGCTTTATAGTATAGTCTGAAGTTGGGGCACCTGGTTCCTCCAGCCCTGTTTTTCTTTTCTTTCTCAAGTTTGCTTTGGCTATTCGGGGTCTTTGTGTCTCCATACAAATTTTGGGATTTTTTGTTCTAGTTCTGTAAAAAATGCCATTGGTAATTTGATAGGGATTGCATTGAATCTATAGATTGCTTCTTGATTGTAGGTTTTTCCCTTTCATTACTAAATATATTGTGCCACTCATTTCTAGCCTGTAGAGTTCCTGCTGAAAAGTCAGCTGAGAGCTGATTATGGGAGTTACCTTGTACAAAACTTGCTGCTTTTTCCTTGTTTCTTTTAATATTCTCTCTTTATCTTTAATTTTTGCCATCTTAATTACAATGTATCTTGGTGTGTTCCTCTTTGAGTTGATCCTGAATGGGACTGTCTGTGCTTTCTGGACCTGGACATCTGTTTTCTTTCCCAGGTTAGGGAAGTTTTCAGTTATTATGTCTTCAAATATGTTCTCTGCCCCTTTCTCTTTCTCTTTCCCTTCTCTTTCTGGGACTCCTATAATGTTACTGTTAGTATGCTTGATGAAGCTCTGAGGTCTCTAAATTGTCTTCATTTATTTTTATTCTTTTTTCCATTCAGCTTCAGTGGTTTTCATTACTCTGTTTTCCCTCTCGCTGATTCATTCTTCTGTATCTTCTAATCTACTGTTGATTCCTTTTAGTGTGTTTTTTATTTCAACTATTGTATTCTTCAGCTCTGTTTGGCTCTTCTTTATGTCTTCTAACTCTTTGTTAAACTTCTCACTGTGTTCATCCGTTCTTCTCCCAAGTTCTTTGATCATCTTTATGAGCATTACCTTGAGCTCTATTGAGTAGATTGTCTATTTCCACTTCACTTAGTTCTTCTGGGGTTTTATCTTGTTCTTTCATTTGGAACATGTTCCTTTGTTGCCTCATTTTGCCTAATTTGCCATTTTTACGTTTATGTATTTGGTAGGTTAGTTATGTTTCCTGACCTTGAAGAGGTGGCCTTCTGTAGGAGATGCCTTATGCATCCCAGCAGCACATTCCTTTCCGGTCACCAGAGCTATGTGCTCTAGGGGTGTCCCCTATGTGGGCTGCATGTTCTTCCTGTTATGGCACGCTGACTACTGTGGGCTATCTGGTAGGCATGGCTGACTGGTCTCATTGGTTGCCAGGCCCTGCCTTGTGTGGAAGCTGCCAGCTACTCATTGGTGGGGCTGGATCATAAGGCAGCTGGCCATGGAACCCCAGGAGGTCCCAATGCTAGTGCTGGCTCATTGATGGGCAGACCTGATTCTGGGGTGGGTGGTTGCAGGCTAGGTTTCATGATCTTGTGTTGATTTGCTGGTGGGTCAGGCTGGTTTCTGACACAACTTGCTGTGGTTTCCAGGGTGTCCCAAAGCTTTTGTTGGTTCACTGGTGATTGGGGCTGGATCCTGGTGTGGCTGGCTGAGTTCAATGTATCTCAGAGTTGGTGTTTGCTTGCTGGTGGGTGGGCTGGGTCCTGCCAGCAGGTTCTGGGGCTGCAGTGGTCCTGGGCCTGGTATCTGCCTGCTGGTGGGTAGGGCCAGGGCCCAGAGGGTCCTGGATCTAGTGCCTATTCATTGGTGGGCAAATCTGGGTCCCAGGGTCTCTGGCTATAGGCTGTAGGGGACCCAGGTCTAGTGCCTGTGCACTGGTGTATGAGGCTGGGTCTGGGCCCTCTGATGGACAGAGCTGTGTCTAGACGCACTGTGGGCTCAGGGGACCTTAAGGCAGCCTGCCTGCTAGTGGGTAGGGCTGTGTCCCTGCCCAGCTAGTAGCTAGGCCTGAGGCATCCCAATTCTGGGACATGTAGGCTGGTGGTCAGGGGTGGGGCTGGTTCCTGAGACTGATAAGCTAGAGAGAGGATTCTCAAATGGTGTTTGCCAGCACTAGCATCCACACAATAGAACGAGCTCCCAAAAATGGCTGCTGCCAGTGTCTGTGTCCACAGGGTGAGTTCCAGTTGCCTCCTGCCTCTCTGGGAGACTCTCCAAGATCAACAGGTGGGTCTGACCCAGGCTTCTGTCAAATTAGTACTTCTGCCATGAGTCCTAGAGAATATAAGATTTTGTGTGCACCCTTTAAGAGTGGAGTCTCTATTTCCCCAGCCCTCTGGGTCTTGGGAAAGTAAGCCCTGCTGGCCTTTAAAGCCAAACGTTCTGGGGACTTCCTCCCCCAGGCTGGGGACTCCGATGTGGTACTCAGACCCCTCACTCCCTGGGGAGAACTTTTGCAGTTGTAATCATTTTCCCTTTGTCAGTTGCCTGCCTGGAGGTATAGGTCTTGACTGTATTGCAACTCTGCCCTCCCACCCGTCTTGCTGTGGTTCCTTCTTTATATTTTTAGATAGAAGATCTTTTCTGATAGATTCTGGTCTTTCTGATCAATAGTTGCTCTGGTGTGCCTGTGAGTGGGGGTGAGCTCGGGATCTTCCTACTCTACCATCTTGGACCAGGATTAGGAAGGATTTGTTTTTAATTGGTAAACTGGCAAGCCCCTGTCTCACAAGATTGAAGTGATGATTAAATTACATAATCCATACGGAGGGTTAAGCCCTGTGTCTGGTTCATGATATGCACACAGCGAACATTAGCTTTGAAAATAGTGCAAAGTAGTATTAACATCCCCGTGTTATATAACTGGAGATCTGCCTAATTCCAAACTTTCAAACACTTCATGAAATGACTTCACATCATGCTCAGTTGCCACCTTTAATACCTTTGTCTCTTCTTAGCAGATTTTTTTTATTAAACCACTCAGGCAAAGAAACTCGCTGGAGTGTCTAGACTACTAATCAAGAGAAGCTGGGTAAAATATTAACAATACTTTTTTTAATACAATAGTTATTTTTTATCTTTATAACAATTACATACTCTACTCAGCTTACATAATGAATGTAGGAACCACACTTTTTCATCACCGTCACTACCTTTTGGAAAATCAGCAGGTTAAAGGCTAGTCAGCACTGTGATGTGAGTGCCACCTACTGCTGAGAAGCTTAAAGGCACTCTCAGGTAGTCATAATATCTTCATTTGATTCATTGTATGACTTGTGCCTTCAAATGGATGAAACTTAGATGATACTTATTTCGGTTAGCTAGTAAAAAAGTTAAAATTTAAAAATTTCCCTTTAACTTTTAATTAGTTAATTAGCTAACTGGCCAAATATTTGTGCACAGCTCAGTCTTTTAACTACTTAAGAAGTTTTAAAATTTAAATTATTTTAATTCTGAGTGATTTAAGTAATTATTTCTAAGACTAGCTCAGTGGGCTATAACATATAACTTCAATTCCACTTCACTGAACAATTTCTTTAAGGAAGACTCTAGATGTGGGGGAAACAGAGTTTTAAAAAATTATCTCAGTAGAGAACAATATAAAAATACATATGACCAAATGTTAAGTGCTAAAATGGACGTCTATACAAAGTCATACCAGAAAAGAGATGAGGGAGCAGTTAGTTTTGCGTGAGAGTCTACAGAGGTAAACTTTGAAATATAGAATGTCAGAACAGGTAGGAACTTATTCATTTGTCCATTCACTTATTAAGTGCCTACTGTTTGCACAAAGATAAATCATATAGGGTTCATTTTATAAAAGAGCCCACAGCCTAGTAGGGGAGGAAGATGTATAAACAAATTATTTATTTTCGCCCTTTTATATAAAACCTGAGTAAAATTTGGTAGTTTGGAATAGAAATAAAAACATCAGCTACCCATGCATACAAAGAAATCAATGCCCAGTTGAAAGCACTATAATAGGAGTAAGTACAATGTGCAATGGTAACATAGAGATGCTATGATTAACCCTACTCCTCAGTGAGTCCTTCTACTGGAATATGCGTTCCTTGAGGGTGAATCTTCATCTTATTTATTTTGTAACCCCTGCGCCAGCACAGGACCTGCAACACAGCCACCATTTGAGGATGGGTGAATTGTGCTCAGGGGAGGGAAAGGACGAAAAAGCGTTCATCAAGGAGAAAATTGAGCTGGATGTTAAAGTTAAGAAAGAGTTTTCAAGGTTCAGGGGAAGAGGGGGCTGGCAGGGGGCAGGAGTGGGGGGAAGAGGCCAAAGAAGAATACCTGAGCAAGGGAATTCACATTGAAAAAGATAGATTTGTGAAACTGCATAGCTCACTGGGAAACTGCAAATTGCTTGCTATAGTTGGAGTGTCACGTGGGAACAGGAAATTGATGAAATGTTAGGCTGGAGAAATAAGAAAAAACACATAAAAACATAAAACGCATAACGGGGGCGGGGGGGCCTTGCACACCATACATGGGACTTAGGACATCACTGTGCACAGATACGTGTGTTAGAAAGAAAACTGTAATGGCGATGGAAAGCCTGGGTCAGAGTGGGAAGGAGACTGAATAAGAGAAACTTGGCAGAAGGTGTGCAAGTAGGGACTGCAGACGGAACTAAGGCCGTGGAGACAGAGAGAAATGGACAGATTCCAAAGAAAGAAATTTGTGATCATTTTGGCAATATGGAAGACTAGAGATCCTGAAATTCTTCTGCTAGATATCATCTAAAAATACTCAATAAAATACTAATACACACACTCTCTCACTCCTTTACATGATTAGATGAAATATAGGAAGGAAAGGAAAACCTGATAAGCTAGGAGTGAAATGGGAGTTTAAGACCAGGGAGCAAAGCATGCAGTTAGGAAAGGCAGATGAAATAAGTGAAGGATGTGGATGATGAAGCCTTCAGACATCCTATAGACGTACAAGGACCAAGGGCAAGAGTGCCACTGCACGGAGGGAGCTGGGAATAAAGCCTTGGGCCTACCCAGGGCAGATGACAGCAGAGAGTCCATGGTAGATAAAGCTAGGACACAGGAAAGGCTATTCTCAGGAAGTTAGGGGGAAGAAATCTTTCTCTTCCAGGTAGAGAAAAAGGAAAATAGTTTGTTCTGACCTTGGCTTGGGAAGAAGTTTAAAAAAAGAAAGTATCCCCTGAGAATTTTAGTGACAGACCAGCTGTCACATGATATGGCCAGAATACCCTAAGAAGACCTTAAGAAAGCTTTAAAAACTCAAACCACTCCTCCCCCAAAAATCATTACTCAAAATGGACCCAGGTCTGGAATACCCCTGGGCACAAGTGGTAAACTGAAGAAATCCTCCTTGGGAAAAATACTTGATTCATTTTCTATAGCTGATGTAACAAATTACCAAAACATATAGCGGTTTAAAACAACATAGATTTATCATCCTATAGTCCTTGTGTCAGGAGGCCAACATAGGTCTCACTGGGCTAAGAACAAAATGTCAGCATTCCTATCTGGAGGTTCTAGGGGAAAATCTGTTTCCTTGTCTTTTCCAGCTTCTATGAGCTAAGCATATTTTCTTAGCTCACAGCCCCTATCCTCTATCTTCAAAACCAGCAGCTTTACATCTTTGTGACCCTTCTTCTGTAGTCAAATCTTCTCTCACTACAGCTGGGGGAATTTCTCCATTTTGAAGAACTGACATTGTTATATTGGGTCCACTGGACAATTCAGAATAATCTCGCATCTCAAGATCCTTAACCTTAATCGTGTCTGCAAAGTCCCCTTTTCCATGTAAGGCAATATATTCATAGGTTTCAGGCAACAGAACATCAACAGCTTTGGGCAACCATTTTTATATCTATCACAAGGACCCTCAATACATGCTTCAAAATATTTTCTACAGATACAGTTGCAACAAATATAAGCTTACAATTTTAAAAGGCAAAAACAAAACAAAATAAAACAAAACAAGAAAACAGAAAACTGACACAAGAGAAAAGCAAGGGTCAACCAAAAAAGAGAAAAAGCAACAGAACCAGACTGGCAAAAGTTTCATATATTGGAATTATGAGATTAAAAAAATTAAGCAATATTTTATATATTTAGATAAGTGAAAAGTAAACCGAAAACATGATTAGGAAGCAAAAGATCAACAAATATGCAGGTGGATTAAAATACATATATATGGATTTAAGAAAGAAAAATATCACAAAGGAAATGAAAAACTAAATGCTAGGGTAAACAGCAGACTGGATGCAGCTAAAGAGAGAATTGGTGAAACAAAAGATAGGACTGTAGAAATTATGCAGAATACAGGTTCGATGTCAACTATATGAAAAATATAATGAAGAAATTACAAGACAAGTTCATCAGGTATATTTTCTCTCTTTCACGTACTACAGATGACAGTATTGCCAAATACTGCTTTTAGGCAGGCCTTTAACTGCCGTGTAAAAACTACCCCAAAACGCTATGCCTTAAAACTACAACCAATTTAATTGTTCATAATTCTGTAGATCAACAATGTGAGCAAAGCTTGGGTGGGTAGTTCTTTTCCTCCACATGACATTGGCTCATGTTGCCTATCAGAGGCTGACTAGTGCTGGAGCATCCAAACTGGCAACACTAACATGTCTGATGCTTTGGAGAGCTGGCTGTAAGACAGTCCAGGAGTGGATGTGCTGGATCCTCTGTAGCTCTATTGTTTAGATATATTAGGAAACTCCATACTGCTCCCCAGGGTGGATGTTAGTGATTTACATTCCCATCATCAGAGTAGCAGGGTTTTCTTTCCTCCATGACCTCGTTAGCATTTCTTGGTTTTTAAATTTGTGACGATGGCCATTCTGACTGGTGCAAGGTGATACCTCCTTGTAGTATTGATTTGAATTCCCCCATATTTGGTTGGCCAAAAAGGGAGTTCAAGTTTTTCCATAAGATATGGAATTTTTTCATAAGATAATATCTTACGGAAAAACCCTAATTCCCTTTTTGGCCAAAACAATCATGCAATGTTGAGCAGCTTTTCGTGTGCTTTAATAGGGAATCAAATCGACCTCTTGAAATCCAGTTTCTGCAATTCTGTCTTGTTTTCAACCGCTTTTCGATAACTTACCCAAAGACATTTATCAAAGGCAGGTGTCATTTACAACCCAGCAGGCCTTGTGAATTGCCCTGAGCCTGAGCGCCAGTTTTCAACTTGTTTTTGCAAACAGCCCAAAGCAGCAGCATTGCTTATCGCTCCACTCTGGTGCCTGGGGCAACCTAAGCCTTAGGGTAAGTCCTCAGTTTATTAGAAATTAGAGTTGCCTCTTCCTGTACAAACACACTCCGGCTTTTGTCTCATTTCTTTCCAGTTCAAACTCTGGAAAAATTCCAAGCCATACAAAATCAGCATATAAGGTGCTGTCATCCCCCTGTGGAGAGACGCTAGGGAAGGGGCTGGAGAGGGTAGATGCGGAGATTAGGTGACTTTTTAAATCTCTTCCTACCCAGAAGGTCCACCATCCTTTGGGTATCCCACCCATGTTTCAGCTGTAGGTCGGCTCCCCTGCACCTGGACATTAGGGACTTAAGTAGTGGGGATGAGACAGTACAACACTAGGGCCATTTGAGTTGCTGCAACTGGCCTGATTTCATTCATTTCATAGCTCAGTAATACTCCACTGTACATATGTACCACATCTTCTTTATCCATTTTTTCCTTCCAAGGACATTTTGGTTGCTCCCAAGTCCTGTCTCTAGTAAACAGAGCGGCACTAAATGTTGGGGTGCCTTGTCTTGTCAATTTATGGTTCTCCCAAGATATACGCACAGGAGTCGAGGTGCCTTATCCTCTGTAGCTCTGTCGTTTAGATATTTTTTAAAAAAAACCTCCATAGCGTTCTCCAGAGTGACTGCTAGCAATTTACATTCCCACCAACAGAATAGCAGGATTTTCTTTTCTTTATGCCCTCTCCACCATTTCTTCTTTTTCGACCTTATGACAATGGCCTTTCTGACTGCTGCGAGGTGACACCATCTTTTAGTGTTGATTTGCATTTCTCGCATATTTGGTTGGTCAAAAAAGGCCTTCGGTTTTCTCCATAATATCTTATGGAAACACCCAAACGCGCGTTTTGGCCAAACCAGTCACTAGCGATGCTGAGCAGGTTTTCATGGGCTCTAAGGGCATCAAATCTACCTCTTGAAATCCGGTTCTTACAGTTCTGCCTTGTTTCCAAGTGCTTTTCAATGAACTCCCCCCAGGACATTTTTCGGAGGCAGGTGTCATTTACAACTTTGCAGGCCTTGTGAATCTCCGTGCCCCTGAACACCAGTTTTCAACTTGTTGTTTCTGGAAACAGCCATAGGGCAGCAGCTTTGCTTGAAGCCGCCACTCTGGTTCCTGGGGCCACATAATCCCATGGGTACGTCCTCCACTTATGGAAATTAGAGTGGCCCATTCCTTTCCAAACACACTAGGGCTTGTGTCTCATTCCTTCCCCGCCTTCCAGTTCATCCCTCAGACAAATTCTAAGCCATACAAAACTGGCTTTTCAGGGTGCTGCCTTCCGCCTGTGCGGAGACTTTAAGGTAAGAGGCTGGAGGAGGGAGATGTGGAGATTAGGTGACTTTTTAAATCTTTTCCCGCCCAGAGGTCCGCCATCCTTTGGGTGTCCCAGCCATGTTTCAGCTGTACATTGGCTCCCTTGCACCTGGAGATTAGGGACTTAAGTAGTGGGGATCAGGCAGTACAACTCCAGGGCCATCCAAGTTGGGACAACTGGCCTGATTTCATTCATTTCATGGCTGAGTAATATTCCATTGTACATATGTAACTCATCTTCTTTATCCATGTTTTCCTTCCAAGGACATTTAGGTTGCTTCCAAGTCCTGTCTCTACGAAACGGAGCGGCACTAAACATTGGGGTGCCTTGTTTTGTCGATTTATGGTACACCCAGGAATGGACGTGCCGTGTCCTCTGCAGCTCTACTGTTTAGATATTTTAGGAAACTCCATACTGCTCTGCAGAGCACTGTTAGCAGTTCACATTCCCGCCATCAGAGTAGCAGGTTTTTCTTTTCCGCACACCCTATGCAGCCTTTCTTGTTTTTGGACTTTGTGATGATGACCATTCTGACTAGTGGGAGGTGAAACCTCTCTGTAGTGTTGATTTCCATTTCCCGCATATCTCGTTGGCCAAATATCTTTTCCACAAGATATTATGGAGAAACCAAACGCCCTTTATGGCCAAACCACTCACTGGTGATGTTGAGCAGCTTTTCGTGTGCTTAAATGGGGAGTCAAATCTACCTCTTGAAATCCGGCTGCTGCAACTCTGCCCTGTTTTCAAGTGCTTTTCAATGACTTCCCCCAAGACAGTTTTTGAGGGCAGGTGTCCTTAACAACCCTGCAAGCTTTGTGAATTGCCATTTTCCTGTGCATTGGTTTTCAACTTGTTGCTTTGCCACAAGGCAGCAGCATTGCTTGAAGCGCCACTCTGGTTCCTGGGACAAGCTGAGCCTTTGGGTAAGTCCTCCACTTATTGGAAATTAGAATGGCCTGTTCCTGTCCGGACACTGTTGGGCTTGTGTCTCATTCCTTCCCCCACTTCCAGGTCATCCCCTGGACAAATTCCAAGCCGTGCAAAACTGGTTTTTGAGGGTGATGTCTTCCCCCTGTGAAGAGACGCTAAGGAAAGAGGCTGGAGGGGGTAGATGTGAAGATTAGGTGACTTTTCAAATCTCTTCCCATCCAGATTGCCCACCATCCTTTGGCTGTCCCAGCAGTGTTTCAGCTGTAGGTTGGCTCCCCTGCACCTGGAGATATGGGACCTATGTAGTGGGGAGCAGGCAGTACAACACTAGGGCCATTTGAGTTGCTGCAGCTGGCCTGATTTCATTCATTTCATGGCCAAGAAATATTTCATTGTACATATGTACCACATCTTCTTTTTTTTATTTTATTTTTTTTAATTTTATTTATTTATTTATTATTTTTGGGGGGGTACACCAAGTTCAATCATCTGTTTTTATACACATATCCCCGTATTCCCTCCCTCCCTCGACTCCCCCCCCACTCTCCCTCAAGTCCCCCCCAGTACCACATCTTCTTTATCCATTTTTTGCTTCCTTGGACATTTGCATTACTTGCAAGTCTAGGCTCTTGTAAACAGAATTGCACTTTATTCTGAGGTGCCTGTTTCTTTCTGATTTATGTTTCTCCCATTATATACGCCCCAGAGTTAACATGCAGTATCCTCTGTAGCTCTATTGTTAAGATATTTTTAAAAACTCCATACCATTCTCCAAATTGGCTGCTTGCAATTTACATTCCCACCATCATAGTAGCAGGGATTTCTTTTTTCCTTGCTGTCTCCAGCATTTTTTGTTTTTCTATATTGTGTTCATGGCCATTCTGACTAGTGTGAGGTGATACCTCTTTGTCATGTTTGATTTGTATTTCCTGCATAGTTGTATGGACAAAAAGAGCATTCAGGTTTTTCTATAAGATATTTTGGAGAAACCTGAATACCATTTTTGGCTAAACCAATCGTGGACGTTGAGCAGGTTTTCATGTGCTTTAATGGCGAGGCAAATCTACCTCTTGAAATCCTATTCCTGCACTTCTGACCTGCCTTAAAGTGCTTTTAGATGACTTATCCCAGGACATTTTTCAATGGCAGGTATCTTTACAACCCCACAGGCCTTGTGAATTGCAGTGCCCCTGAGCACTGGTTTTTAACTCACTTTTTCCAGAACTGGCCACAAGGCGGCAACGTTTCTTGAAGCACCACTCTGGTTCCCAGGGCAACCTGAGCCTTTGGGGAAGTCCTCGGCTTATTGGAAGTTAGAGTGGCCTGTGCCTGTCCAAACTCCCTAGGGCTTATGTCTCATTCCCTTTCCCGCTTTACCTTCATCCCCCGGACAAATTCCAAGCCATGCAAAACCAGATTTTGAGGGTGATGTCCTCCCTAGGTGGAGAGACTTGAAGGAAAGAGGCTGGAATGGGGAACCCCACCACCAGAGATGTGGTACTCAAGTGACTTTTTAAATCCCTCCCGCTCACAGGGTCCACCATCCTTTGGGGGTCCCAGGTGTGTTTTAGCCGTATGTTGTCATTTCCTCTAAGATCAGTAAAAAGACATGGATGCTCACTCTCACTACCATTATTCAACACAGTTTTGGAAGTTCTAGCCATGGCAAAGAGAAGAAAAAGAAATACAAGTAATGCAAACTGGAAAAGAAGAAGTAAATCTATCACTGTTTGCAGATGACATGATGCTATACATAGAAAATTATAATGATGCCACCAGAAAACTACTAGAGCTAATCAATGAATTTGGTCAAGTTGCAAGATACAAAATTAATGCACAGAAATCTCTTGCATTCTTATACACTAACAACAAAAATTCAGAAAGAGAAATTAAGGAAACAATCCCCTTTACCATCACAGAAAAAAAAAAAGAATAAAATACCTAGGCATAAACCTACCTAAGGAAACAAAAAGATTTGTATTCAGAAAACTATAAAACACTGATGAAAGAAATCAAAGATGACGTAAACAGATGAAGAAATATACCATGTTCTTGGATTCAAAGAATCAATATTCTGAAAATGACTATACTTCCCAAAGCAATCTACAGATTCAATGCAATCCCTATCAGATTACCAATGGCATTCTTCACAGAATTAGAATAAAAAATTTGACAATTTCTATGAAAACACAAAAGACCCCCAAATAGCCAAAGCAATCTTGAGTAAGAAAAACGAAGCTGGAGGTATCAGACTCCCTGACTTCAGACTATACTACAAATCTACAGTAATCAAGACAGTATGGTACTGGTACAAAAACAGAAATATAGATCAGAGGTACAGGATAGAGAGCCCAGAAATAAACCCATGTACATGTGGTCACCTAATTTATGACAAAGGAGGTAAGAACATACAATGGAGAAAAGACAGCCTCTTCAATATATGGTACTGGAAAAACTGGACAGCTACATATAAAAGAATGAAATTAGCACAGTACCTAACACAACACACAAAAATAAACTCGAAATGGATTAAAGACCTAAATGTAAGACTGGACACTACAGAACTCTTAGAGGAAAACATAGGCAGAACACTCTGTGACATAAACCACAGCAAGATCCTTTTCCCAGAATAATGGAAACAAAAACAAAAATAAACAAATGGGACCTAATGAAACTTAAAAGCTTTTGCACAGCAAAGGAAACCATAAGCATGACAAAAAGACAACCCTCAGAATGGGAGAAATATGTGTAAATGAAGCAACTGACAAAGGATTAATCTCCAAAATAGACAGGAAGCTCATGCAGTTCAGTATCAAAAAAAACAAACAACAATCAAAAAATGGGCGGAAGACCTAAATAGACATTTCTCCAAGGAAGACATACAGATTGCCAACAAACACATGAAAAGATGCTCAACATCACTAATCATTAGAGAAATGCATATCAAAACCACAATGAGGTATCACCTCACACCCGTCAGAATGGCCATCATCAAAAATCTAGAAACAGTAAATGCTTGAGAGGGTGCGGAGAAAAGGGAACTCTCCTGCACTGTTGGTGGGAATGTAAATTGGTACAACCACTATGGAAAACAGTATGGAGGTTCCTTAAAAAACTAAGAATAGAACTACCATATGACCCAGCAATCCCACTACTGGGCATATACCAGAGAAAACCATAATTCAAAAAGATACTTGTACCACAATGTTCATTGTAGCATTATTTACAATAGCCAGGACATGGAAGCAATCTAAATGTCCATTGACAGATGGATGGAGAAGATGTGGCACATATATACAATGGAATGTTACTCATCCATAAAAAGGAATGAAACTGAGTTATTTGTAGGGAGGTGGATGGACCTACGTTCTGTCATACAGAGTGAAGTAAGTCAGAAAGAGAAAAATACCGTATGCTAATGCAGATATATGGAATCTAGAGAAATGGTACTGATGAACCTAGCAGCAGGGCAGGAATAGAGACGCAGACGTAGAAAACGGACTTGTGGACTCAGGGAGCGGGGAGAGGAGAAGTTGGGATGAAGTGAGAGAGTAGCATTGACATATATATACTACCAAATGTAAAATAGATAGCTAGTGGGAAGCTGCTACAGAGCACAAGGAGATCAGATAGATGCTTTGTGACCACCTAGAGGGGTGGGATGGGGAGGTTGCAGGGGGGAGGCTCAAGAGGAGGGGATATGGAGATATATGTATACATATAGCTGATTCACTTTGTTGTACAGCAGAAACTAACACAACATTGTAAAACAATTATAATCCAATAAAGATAATAAAATCAAATACAATCAAATACAATCAAATAAAATCAACACCCAA
Organism: Hippopotamus amphibius kiboko; assembly: GCF_030028045.1. Taxonomy (NCBI): domain Eukaryota; kingdom Metazoa; phylum Chordata; class Mammalia; order Artiodactyla; family Hippopotamidae; genus Hippopotamus; species Hippopotamus amphibius. The sequence continues at coordinate 53,224,062 of NC_080186.1, forward strand.
CGAAGTAAATGCTGTTCACAGGTCTAGGCCTTTAAGCCTGGCCCTCTGCCCAAACCTGCAGTCTTTCCACACCCAGCAAGCTTTCCTAAATAGAGTTCCTAGCAGACAATGAGCTGCTCTGGCTTTGAAGGTTGATAGCAAGTGCCCGGAAGAGACGCAGCCAAGCTCATCGCTGTGCTAGAGCTGGAACCTGGCTTCTCATGAGATTGGTGAGCAAACCCAGGGGCTGCTGTGGGCTTTCCTTGTGAAGTTTTCCCATCCCCATCCCTTGGCATGATGTTGATTTTTTAGTTCATCGAAACCATTGTGACTTAATTATGCACAAAGTGCCTTTAAAGTTCCAAGCTTGGAAATTACTTATAATGAAAGAGGCCGAGAAAGCACATGGGAGGAGTGGGAGGCAAACGGGAAAAGGGTGGACTTGGGAAGTCACTAGAGTTTCAAGAAAAGGGAGTTTCAAGGAAGAGAAAGTTGGTAAGAATGTCAAATGCCACAGAGAAGGTGGGCAAGATAAGGACTCTCTATGCCCATGACGGAGAGAGCATTCACCTGGGGAAGCATGTCACTGCATGGGAGAAAAAGCCAAAGGTAGAGTGGGTGAAGATGCACAGACAATAGGTGTCAGCCCTACCACCTCCTCCTGTGAAGGGAAATGCGAGGAGTTTGTCATTAAATAGGAAGTGACTTGGCTGATGTGGGAAATAAGAACTGTTCATGGTCCTTTGTATTCTGTTGACCTGGGCTGGGCCGCAGCTGGAAGTTAAGGGAGTGGGACGAGGTAGGAAAAGATCGCCTACCCCGTTCTCGGTCCTGTGCCTGGTGCTGACTCCACAGTCCTATCAGAGAAGAAGGTCTGCAATAAACAGCCAAATAAAACCCTGGAATCAGTGCAGCAGGGCCTGCTTCCAAGTACTAAGCCGGCTGCTGCTTCCCAAGGGGTAAGGAGGCTCCACAGTAATGATGAACCACGTCCTTTCTGCTGTCACTATATTCCGGTCTCCTGCCACCTGGCCCCACCCTGCCTTCTCCCAGGCACCCAGCCTGGACCTGGCACTCAAGTCTGGCCAGGCTCTTCTCTCCTCCACCCCCCACACATGGTACCCCTTCCCCACCCCCCAAGGAAGGCTCGTCTACTCACAAGCCCTCCTGGATGACCCCATCCCCCACTGGACCCCCTTATCCCTGTCTGAATTCCTATAGCAGGTCCCGCCCATGACTCTTTGGGGAGCCACCCTGCACCATCTCTCCACCCATCCTACGTGGACTGCCTCGAAGGTGAGGAAAAGGGTTCACAGTGCAGCCTCTGAGGCCAGACTGCCAGGTTCAAATCAGGCTCAGGCATTTAAGAGTTGAAAGAATTGGTGCAAGTTTCCCCCTGATCTCGGCTGCTGTTTCTGCACCTCAGAAAATGGGGATTCATATGCCTCTTCCCTCACAAGGTTGTATGAGAAATTAAATGAGGGAATGGATGTAAAGTGCTTAGTACAATGCCTGGTGCATAGCAGACACTCAGTGAAACTTATCTATGATAACTGTGATGATGGGTCCTGGGTGTTTCCACAAGATCTGCACCCACACTTCTACTCTGCTCTGGGCCCATGACTTCCATCCTCGGTCCTCTCGATTGTCCAAGCTAATGAGCAACACCTTCGCCACCAGGCAGCTGTGCCAGTGAAACGGACAATGCATGTGAGAGCCCTCTGCGTGCGCTGAAGTGAGATGCGACGTGAGATTGCCTTCTGAATCCCCATGTGCTTTGCACAACACCAGGACAAAGCAACAACTCCCTACATATTTGCTGATTGATCCCAGGGAAGGTGTCTGACACAGCCTGCAGAGCTGGGGTAATACTACTGTTAGTCTCAACATCGTCATTAACATACTGACCCAGCTGACGAGACCAGGGCCTGTTCACATCTGATCCAGGGCCACGACCTCTCTGAGGGCTCCATGAAGCTCCCAGAAGGCCTTTTCCATGACCGCACTCCACCCCTTTCCCTGTTGTCCCTCTGCTCAGACCCCAGACCCAGGAACTCCAGGATGGCAGCTCCCCTCACAAGTTTTGGGCTTCCTGGCAGCAACACAGAAGCATCCTAATTCTGACATGAGACTGAGAAGGACCAGTGCTTACTGTTCTGTACTTGTGTCCTCTGCAGTTGGGGAAACATTCTCCAGTTTCATTTAGAGTCAGTTGGTGTGAGCACGAAAGGGCTGAGCCTAGACTCTGAGCCCTGAATGGAGATGAAGTTCCCTTTGTGAGGCAGAAAAGCAGGGGAGGTCAAGAGAAGGAGGAACAGCTCGCCATGGACCTGAGGTTACACTTGCCAATGTTTCACGTCCTTAAATCAACAGCAACCCTCTCTCTCTCTCTTTCATTAGTAACCTACTAATCTTCAACAAACTTCATCAACTCCATCAAATGTATATTTTTTGAGCACCTACTATGTGCCAGTACTATTCTAGTTGATGGGAAAAACAGCCATGAATATAAAAAAGATCCCTGCATGCATGGAGTTTTGATCTAGTTGAAGAGAGACAATAAACAAGACGGGTGAGGAAAACATGTAGTAGCACATCGGATGATAAGAAGTTCCTAAAGAAAAAAAGCTAAAGCAGGGAAGGGGATTGCAGAACACCTGAAAGCGGGTGAAACATCCGACAGGGTAGTCAGGAAAGTCCTTTGTTATGGGTTGAATCGGGTCCCCTGAAAACTCATGTGTTGAGGTCCTAACCCCCCAGGATCTCAGACTGTGACTTTATTTGGAGACAGGGTCTTTACGGAGGTTATCAAGTTAAAATGAAGTCCTTATGGTGTGAGCCATCAGGTTGGACTGGTGTCCTTATAAGAATGGCGAATGTGGAGATGTACACAGGGAGAATGCCATGTGAACATGGAGACAGCCATCTCCAAAGCAAGGGAAACGCCTGGAACAGACCCTTCCCTCAGAACCCTCAGGAGGAACCAGCCTTGCCAACACGTTGCAGCCTCCAGAACTGCGAGACAGTACACTTCTGTTGTTTTAGGTGCCCAGTTTGTGGGACTTTGTCATAGCCACCCCAGGGCACTAACACAGCCTTGCTGAGAAGACCTGAAAGGAGGGGTAGCCAACCATGCAGACACCTGAGGGAGCAGCAGCCCAGGCAGAGGGAACAGCAAGTGCAAAGATCCTGAAGGTGCACCTGGAGTTTAAGGACGGACAGGGAGGCTGCTGTGGCTGGAGCCAGTCAGTGAGGGCCCATCAGTGAGGGGAGAGAAGCAGAGGAGGCCAGATGACAGAGCCAGAGCACACAGAGCTTGGATGTTTCCTCCAACTCAGAGAAGAAACCACTGGAAGGTTTCAAGCAGAGAATGACATGATCTGCCTTGTGTTTTGATGAGATCATTTTGGCTGCTGAGTTTTCCACTGACCAAGGAGGGGCAAGGTAATTACTTAGGAAGTTACAGGAATAATCCAAGCAAGATACCAGGGTGATTTCCACCGGGCAGTGGCAGTGCCGTGGCAAGGGGTGATGGAGCCTTCAGGAGGGCTGAAGCCCTCCTGGCGCCCACTCCAGGTGTTCCCAGCACAGCCGTGCAGAATGACTGGAAGCACAGAACCCCTGCAAGATCCACCAAACAGCACCACCTGGCAGGGAAACAGGTCATCGCGTGGGGCCACCCACTGAGGCTTTGACTTTTTTCCTCTGTCAACTACCCCTCAACTTGCCCTTCACAGATTCCTTCAGGCTGCCTTCTCATTCAGGCTTTCCTTCCCAGAGGAAATGCAGAAAAATGAGCTGCAGTTTTGTCAACACAGATTCTTAAGGCTGCAGTTAGCCAAAGTGAAAGGTAGTTTGCCTAAAATACAGGTATATTAATAGGCCCTCCAGACTTTTTAAGGTGGTCCCAGACTTTCGATTCAAATTTTTCATCGTACAGCCAGAGACAAGCTAACCTTTATGGGAAGTAATCTTTTACCTTCAGGACAATGTTGTGAGAAAGGAATTTTTATCTACAAAGTACTCAGCTCAGCACACTTGATGACTGTTGACTGACAGCTTCTGAAGCTGTTGGGACCAAAATGTGAGATATTAGCACCATCTGGTGGGCACGTGGTGATCCTGCGCAGCATTTGAGCCTTAGTTGTGAATGCGTGTTCTTGTAGCCCCGGTTAAACCAAAGGACACGATGACGCGCTGTTGTGAGTGACAGGCAATGCCTTGGCTGCTCTGCCTTACTGGGCAACGGTCCAGTAGATTCTTGTTTCCTGTTTTTACAATCAATTCAGTCTTTTTTCTTTCTTTCTTTTAATAATACAAAAATCAAGGGAATGAGAAAGGAGCCGAGCTGGAAATGTTGACCCTTGAAGGGGTCAGGGAGGCACAGTCATCTGCGGTTTTCTAAGGGGATAATGAGGGTGAGAGCCAGGACGGGATGGATCAGGCAGGTCCTCACTCCTCCTCGCTCCTTGCCGTTGACCCTCAAAGTGAAAAGTCACAAACAAGCTTGCAAAGCACCTCCCGATCTGAGCCCGGCTTCCTTCTCCAGCCTCTTCTCTGGGTACTGCCCCCCACCCCTACCCCACTCCCCGAGAGACACACGTTCGGTCCACTCCAGCCGAGCTCAACCTTTCAGGCACGCGGCTCCAAGCCTGAGAACCATTCGCTCAACCACTGGGCGGGCACTCGGGGCTGTGCTCCGCACTGGGCTGCGTCCGTGAACTAGACGCACGTTCGCTCCTCGCGCAGCGCACGGATGAGGCCGCCCGCCCGCAGCTCCTCTCTGCGAGCGACTCCCCGGCTGCCCCAGTCTGGGCACTTCCAGGGAAGCTGGCCCGGCCCCTCCAGCCTGCGTGCATTCCCCTGCACGGGGTGCCTCTGACGCCCCAGGTTTACCCCTCAGGTAACTGTCACAGGCCCGGGTGAAGGGCACAATTCACAGCGCGGTAATGCTGCAACATCGGCGGGAGTCTCAGCTTCACGCGGCGAGCTTTGCCTGCTCCAAGCCCCCGTGGGTGACGGGGGATGGATGACGAGCTCCTGCAGCTGGAGTGGGCGAGGAAGGTCGCTTTGGGCCCCTCCCAGTGTTATGGTGTTTGCCTGTCCTTGGAGCTGGTCGTGATTCCAGCACATTGCTGAACGCTTATTGCTAAGATAAATCCAACTCCCCTTTCCCAGAGCAGGCTCCAGGTAAGCCACGCCTGAGGTCTGCTGCAGCAGCAAGCAGTCCAGGGGCCCCAGGGCCACCATTGTCGCATTCTTCTCCCAGGCTCTGAGCACTGTCCACAGTTCAGCGGAGACCGTGGGCGGCCTTAGCTGAGCCCTACTCAGAGAAGACACCGCCGTTGTTAGGGGTGCTGAGAATCCTTGTCCTCCACTCAGCCTTCATCCCAGCATCCTCACTGTTGTGGCCCCAACAGGGTTGGGAAAGAATTTCCAGACACAAGGCAGAATGCAAGGAATATAGAGTTTATTAGAGAGAAGGGTCACTGCAAGAACAGCAGGCCGACTTCCTGGTAGCCAGGGAAAGGCGACCAGGAGCATGGGTTGCTTGCCTGTTTTTATAGCCAGGGAACCTGCGGTTATCTGCTGACTGCACAGAGTATGTATACTTTTAGTGTGCTGAGTGGGAGAAAGATGCGGCAAATATATTCCCTTATGTGGGATGGGCAGGGGTCAGGGCATGCTGCTTGGGAGGGCTCTGGGACATTGCAACGGCTGCATTGTGCGGAGTGATAGGAGAGCTGTAACCCTTTGTTCTGGCGATATTGGCCCTTTGAGTTTATCTTGTTCTTTGTCCTTGGAGCACACCACAGTCACCCCAACAATCCTGCCTAATCCTCCCCGGGCTAAAGTTTGGCCACTCCCAGATCCCATGAGGGCTAAGAATTTCCCTGACTCTCAGGATGGCTGAGCAGCTCTGCTTCGCCAGCTATTTATGAGCATCTGGAACTTCCCAGGTGTAGCTTCAGTGGGCAGCCTGCAGCCCCAGATTGGGGGGGGGGGGGGGGGTGGCGGACAGAATGCAAAGACAAAGCTCCATTTCCTTCCCTCCTCCCCTTTCCCATGAAAGAGCCTTGAGGGCAGATCCAGAAGGAAAAAAAGGGCAAGTCCCCTCAGTCACTTGCATTGGCCCCAGTGGTCACCCCTGGGCTTCTTTTGTTCTTTGATACAGGCAGGGTTGGGACCACAACTTCTCTAGAAAGGCCAGAGTCAAGATGCCAAGATCAGCCAGTGGCCCTAGAGGAACCCATGTTTTCCATTGTGCATTGAAATTCCCTTTTGCCCAGGGCTGTTTCCCCTCAGAGTCAAAGAGGTCAATAAAGGCTCGGGACAAAGCACAAGCAAGGCCTGGAAGCCAAAAGAAGCCCATAAGCATGGAGATAAATGGGTATTTCAGAGCAGCGCAGGTGGTGGGCTTGCAACAGTGCCCCTTCTCTGGCTGCCAGTGCCTGGCCACTAGATCTCCAGTCCTTCCGAACTGGAGATGCCAGTTTGTTTTGTTTGTTTTTTATTAATTTTATTTATTTGTTTGTTTTTGGCTGTGTTGGGTCTTCGTTGCTGCACCTGGGATTTCTCTAGTTGCGGCAAGTGGGGGCTACTCTTCGATGCAGTGTGCAGGCTTCTCATTGTGGTGGCTTCTCTTGTTGCAGAGCACAGGCTCTAGGCGCACAGGCTTCAGTAGTTGTGGCACGTGGGCTCAGTAGTTGTGGCACACAGGCTTAGTTGCTCTGAGGCACGTGGGAACTTCCTGAACCAGATCTTAAATCCTTGTCCCCTACACTGGCAGGCGGATTCTTAACCACTGTGCCACCAGGGAAGCCCTGCCAGGTTGTTTTGGACTCAAGGCTTGACTGTTTCTGGGTTGACGTGGGGAGGACTGACAAAAGCAAAGGCTTCCTCTGGACGACAACTATAGCACTTCCTGTATTTCATGTTCTGGTACTTAGCCCTCCCAACGTGGAGGCACTGTTTTTGTTTGTTTTTGTTTTAAAATTTGTTTTATTGAAGTATAGTTGATTTGCAACATTGAGTTAATTTCTGCTATACAGCAAAGTGATTCAAATATATATATATATTCTTTCTCATATTCTTTTCCACTATGGTTTATTACAGGATATTGAATATAGTTCCCTGTGCTCTACAGTAGGACCTTGTTGTTTATCCATTCTATATGTAATAGTTTGCATCTGCTCATCCCAAACTCCTAATCCATCCCTCCCCTACTCCCCTCCCCCTTGGCAACCACAAATTTGTTCTCTGTATCTGTGAGTCTGTTTCTGTATCATAGATAAGTTCATTTGGATGCGCTCTTTTTTGACAGCATTATTTTTCTTTTCTTTTAAGAAAAGTTCCCAATCTTAGGGTTGTTTTTTTTTTAAATAGTGTAAATCCTGGCAATTCAGAGCTGCTCAGCATCTTGAGTTAGATATTAAAAAATAGCCCAGTTTTCTCCTGCTATTTGCTCTGCCCTTTGGTTTCTTTCATTCAGTGTTCCAGTAGAAAGATCCCTGGAGTGTGAGTCAGGAAACCTGAGTTCTGGTCCCTTCCCCACATTCTTGCAGGAACTGTGACCCTGGGCAAGTCATTAATCCTCTCTGAGTCCAGTTTTCTCACATTCCCTGATGAAGCGGAATCACAGGGAGGAAGGAGACACCACTTGTTTAGTGCGCTGTGCCACCGTGTCACAGCTGCTTTGATTCTCTGGTGGAGAGAGCATTCATTCACTCACTCACTCACTCACTCATCCATCAACTATTTAATATATGCAGGAATCATGACAGGCATGAAGATGCAAAGCTGAATAAGGCATGGTCCCTGCCCATGAGCAGGCAACATGCTATGGTGGAAAGAGTGCTGATTTTCTGAGGGACACAGCCAGGTCCCAGTGCTAATTAGCTTTGTGAGCTTAGCTAAGTTTTGATAACTTCTCTGAGCCTTGGTTTTCCTCGCTGGTATAATGGGGTTATTGTATAGGGTAACCAACTCACTGGTATAATGGGGTTATTGTATAGGGTAACCAAACATCCCAGTTTGCCTGAGACTGAGGAGTTTTGTAGGACACAGGACTTTCAGAGCTAACATGTAGAAAGTTCTAGGCAAACTGCGAGGAGTTGGCCACCTACATGAGAGATGAATTGAGAGGACACATAGGTAGGGCCTAGCCCAGTGCCCAGCATCTAATAGCTGCTTTATCAGCACAACCCCTTTGTGGATACATGCACACACAGCCAGACACCCACCCACACAACGCACCACAAGGTAAAGGGAAAAGAAAACATGTAAATAAATAAATATGCTACAGCTAAGGCAGCACATGGGAGAGCAGGACTGCGGAGAGGAGCCAGGAGAGGAGGCTGCAGAGGGCAGACAACGGGGGCTGGGTGCTAAAAGGGCAGGTGGATTTGGTCAGGGGAGGGTGCTGACTAGCGAGGTGCAGCCTATGCTCAAAATATTTGTAAACGCAGGAAAACTTAACAGCTTTGCGCTCTTAAGGGGTGTTCTGTGTGGCTAGAACAAGCAGAGAAGATCCTAAAGATAGGTTTGATTCATTTCAGAAAGGCCCTATGTGTGATTCTAAAAGGCTTGGACATCATTTTGAAAGTTTCCAAACACTTTCAATGATGCATCCTTCTGGTGGAAAAAAGGTTGAAAACTGACACCTTTTCCAATACACGTATATGTATGTATAAATAATGGACATGTATAAATAAATAAAGCATACAAAAAGCCAGAAATGTTTAAAAGAGCAGATGAAAGATAAACGTAAGTAGAAGTTCTGTTTGCTTTCTGTGCTCCAATGAATTATCTTGCCTGCTTCGTCAAGTACACACACCCCATTTGAGAGACCACTACTTTATTTTTTATTATTTATTATTATTATTATTTATGTATATATTTATTTTTGGCTGTGTTGGGTCTTCGTTGCTGCTCACAGGCTCCCTCTAGTTGAGGCAAGCGAGGGCTACTCTCCATTGTGGTGAGTGGGCTTCTCATTGCGGTGGCTTCTCTTCTTGCAGAGCACAGGCTCTAGGCACACAGGCTTCAGCAGTTGTGGCACGGGACTCAGTAGTTGTGGCTCGTAGGCTCTAGAGTGCAAGCTCAGTAGTTGTGGCACACGGGTTTTTTTTGCTCCGCAACATATGGGATCTTCCCTGTTCAGGGCACATACCCGTGTCACCTGCATTGGCAGGCAGATTCTTAACCACTGTGCCACCAAGGAAGCCCAGAGACCACTACTTTAGGTGGGGGAGAATCATGGCATGTTTTAGATGAAAGTAAAAAGCTTGATTTTTGGAAAGTGACCCTGGCTGCTTAGAGAAGGGCCTGAAGGCAGAGTGGCCAGTAGGAGGCTATTGTCAGAGTCCAAGAGAAGGTTCCAGGGCCCCGGATTAAGGTGGCAGCATAGGTGTGTGAGGAAGGTGACAGATTGGGGAGGGATTTAGGAGGTAAAATCAAGAGGACATGTGACTGAGGATGACTCTGTTGAGTTAAATAAGTTTCTGAATGCATGCATCTTGAAAGATGTCCACGAGGAGAGGTGCGCCCTGGAACTACATTCAATTTCAGAGACATTTTTGATCCATACTCCAGATGTGATGCTGAGAAACAATCAGGGCTGTATGATGAATTTCGTGGGCCCTAGAAACTTTGCCTTCATGGGCCCCTTCCTCCATTAGAAATAATAATAATAATAATAATTTATATGTAAATAAGTATTTGTATATATGAGTATATTTTACAACTACATTGTATAGAGAGGAATACAATCAAGTAGTATATTCCTTTTTTTCTCCTGATTTTAGAAGAAATTAAAATACTTTCATGGGTTTCTAAAGGTATGGTGGGCCTTAGGTACTGTGCCTCTGGTGCCCAAAGGACAAGCCAACCTTGGAGCTGCCAGCCTCTGGTGATGCTGGATTCTGGCAGGTTCAGTATGAGCATGTAGCGCCATCTAGTGGCTCACATGCTTGCAAGGCAGCCGAGCCACTTCTGCCCTGCGGAAATAACTTAATCTGCAAAACTTTCACTCAGCATTCCAGATCAGACCCAGTCCCTCTTACTCATCTCCAAACTGCCCTGGATGCTAGGTTTTGAGGCTGTCTGACTGGCAGGCAGCCAAAGCGAGACCTCAGGAGTGCAGCAAGAACACAGTAGTGCCTCCAAATCACCTAAGAGCCAACAGTTTAATCTTTTCATCTATGTTATTTAATGCTATAGTAGTTTTCAACATTTTTGTGCTTGAGGCAATACATTGAATGGGGTATAAGTGGACACCAGTTTAGGAAAGCAAGTTTTAAAACGCTAAAAAAAAAAAAAAAGTTCAGTTTTGCAATATTCTCTCAGTATTTCTCATTTTGTTCTCCACTGGGATTCCTTCTGTATCTACAATGCAAAGTTATCCCGCACTGAGTACATAGCCAGTCTTTCTTTGTAGCAAACCTGAGATAACTTCATACAGACTGTCGTCTGTTCTATTCTGCAACTTGAGATTCACTCAACTGAGCACTTTATCTGACATGTTACCAGAGTGAGTACACCTTCAGGGAAAGGCAGAGAAAGCCTTCAGAGGAGGCTTAGCTGTGCATCGTGTGGTACAGAATGTGTGGCACACTGGCCAGAAACCACGGGGGTAATATCATCTGCTTCCCAAAGCTAGGATTCAGGAGCTTTTCTTCTCAAAGATATGTGACTGTAAATTAATAATTGCTACCATACACATTTTTATATGTTGTTGTTACCCCCACAAATGCATATGTTGAAGTCCTAACACCCAGTACCTCAAAATGTGATCTTATTTGGAAATAGGGTCATTGAAAATGTAATTCATTAAGATGAGGTCATATTGTAGCAGGATGGAGCCCCTAAGTCAATATGACTGCACCTCGATTCACAGAGGGAAGATGGTGTGAAGACACAGAGAGAAAACAGCCATTTATAAGTCAAGGGGAGAATAGATTCTTCACTCACAGACCTCAGAATGATGTATATTATTTTTTAAAAATAAAATGTGCAGCCAGGATGGAGAACTATTGGCATAGAAGATTCTTTCATTTCTCTTCATCTATCTGGTCTGTATCCATTCTTTACATTTCTTCTTTTTTTTTAATTTATTTTTTATTTTATTTTTGGCTGCATTAGGTCTTCGTTGCTTCATGAGGGCTTTCTCTAGTTGTGACGAGCAGGAGATATTTTTCGTTGTGCTGTGTGGGCTTCTCATTGTGGTGGCTTCTCTTGTTGCAGAGTACAAGCTCTAGAGCAGAGGCTCAGTAGTTGTGGTGCACAGGCTTGGTTGCTCCGTAGCATGTGGGATCTTCCCAGACCAGGGATAGAACATTTGTCCCCTGCATTGGCAGGCAGATTCTTAACCACTGCCCCATGAGGGAAGTCCCCTACATTTCTTCTTAGATTTCACTTCCTCTGCCAATCTATATCTGACCTGATCCCCCTCCCCTTGCTCCCTGCCTCCCCATCCACTTGGACAATGTCCCCATCTTTCACATTTGCATTGCAACTTCAGCAAGCTCTTACAATACTTTGACAATTGCTTTGGTCTGTGTGTATATTAATGTGTTGTATCACATTTACTGATTTGCAGATGTTGAACTATCCTTGCATCCCAGGGATAAATCCCACTTGATCATGGTATATGATCCTTATAATGTGCTTTTGAATTAGGTTTGCTAATATGCTATTGAAAATTTTGCCTCTATATTCATCAGGGATATTGGCCTGTAATTTTCTTAACTTGTAGTGTCCTTATCTGGCCAGAGTAACACTGGCCTTGTAAAATGAACCTAGGAGTGTTCACTCTTTTCAGTCTTTTGGAAGAGTTTGAGGATTGGTGTTAATTCTTCTTTGAACTAGTAGAATTCACCAGTGAAATTGTCTCATCTTGGACTTTGTTGGAAGATTTTTGATTAGTGATTCAATCTCCTTGCTCATTATTGATCTGTTCATATTTTCTATTTCTTCATAATTCAGTCTTGGTAGGTTGTAAATTTCTAGGAATTGACCCATTTCTTCTAGGTTATCTAATTTGTTGGCATATAATTATTGTTTTCCCTTATCCTTTGTATTTCTGTGGTGAATTAGTTGTAGTATCTCCTCTTTAGTTTCTGATTTTATTTATTTGAGTCTTCTCTTTTTTTCTTAGTCTAGCTAAAGGTTTGTCCATGTGTGCAGCTCCTGACTCAGAACTCTGGATGGGGCAAGAGAGAAACGAGCCTTTTTGGCAGCATCCACACAACCTGGGAATCCAGGCGCTCACTCACACACTCACTTTCCCCCACAGGAGAAATCACAGACCAAGAAAGACTCTTTCTTGGCCCTGAGCTGAGCCACCCAGGGGAGGCGTGATGCAGGTAAAGTTAACTGTTCCTCTTACATTCTTTAATGTGTCCAATCTTGGATTTTTTTTTCCCCCTCTAATCATGTGCTGGAACTTCTTTGCTGAACTCTTGGACTTCTGCAAAGTTTCTGTGATCTGTGGGTGATTGTCAAATCGATGTTCTTTGGGGGGAAGATAGTGGAAAGCTTCTATTTTGATGATGTCAGTTTCCGACAGATGCCTTTAAAAACACAAACGAACAAAGCTTACTCACGAAGAAATAGATAGAGACTTCCTTGGCAGTCCAGTGGTTAAGACTTCACTTTCCAATGCAGGGGTGCGGGTTGGATCCCTGGTCAGGGAGCTAACATCCCACATGCCTCTTGGCCAAAAAATGAAAAACATAAAACAGAAGTAATATTGTAACAAATTCAATGAAGACTTTAAAAATGGTCCACATCAAAAAAACAAAAGAAAAAGAAAGAAAGAAAGAAAGAAAGAAAGAAAGAAAGAGAGAGAGAGAGAAAGAAAGAAAGAAAGAAAGAAAGAAAGAAAGAAAGAAAGAAAGAAAGAAAGAAAGAAGGAAAGAAAGAGAGAAAGAAAGAAAGAGAGAAAGAAAGAAAGAAAGATAACTTGTCGCTCTATATCTACGAAGGAATTGAATTCATAGTTTAAAATCTGTATCAATTTGCCTGCATCCAATCTGGAGCTTAAAACCACACAGGAGGTTAAACAGGGGAAGTTTAAAATAAAGAATCATCAGACTCTAATAAAAGAGGAACTATACAATAAAACCAGTACTGACAAGAATGTGGAGTAACTGGAACTCCCTTACATTGCTGGTCAGAATGCAACATGGCGTAGCCAGTTTGGAAAACAGTTTGGCAGTTTCTTATAAAGTTTGACAGATCCTTGCCATTCAATTCAGCACTGCCACTCATAGATATTTACTTAAGAGAAATAAAAAGATATGTCAAGACAAAGACTTGTCCGTAAACGTTTATAGCCGACTTAGACATAAGAGCCCAAAGCTGAAGCCACCCAAATATCTATCAATTGGTAAGTGGATAAACAAATTACAATACATATATGGATTAGAAAACAATTCAGCAATAAAAAGGGACAAACTACTGATAAGGACAATGTGGATGAATCTCAAGGCATAAGGCTAAGTGAAAGAAATTAGACCCAATGACTACATGCTATGTAATTCAATTTATATGCATCCTAGAAAAGGTACAATTATGGAGACCGAAACTAGATCACTGTCAGGGGGCAGGGATTAGAGGAATGTATTGACTGTGCAGATGCACAAAACCATCCCTATGGTCTGAATGTGCCCCCCACGCTGCCCCCAGATTCATATGTTGAATCCTAATTCCCAAAGCAGATGGTCTTAGGAGGTAGGGCATTTGGGAGGTGATTAGGTCACGAGGGCTCTGTGCTTTATAAAAGAGGCTCCAGGGAGATGCCTATCCCCTTCCACTATGTGAGGTTACAGAGAGACGGTGCCAGCTATGAATCAGGAAGCAGGCCTTCGCGAGAACTTGACCATGCTGGCACCTTGGTCTTGGACTTCCTAAACTCCAGAAGTGGAAGAGAGAAACGTGTGTTCTTTACAAGCTACCCAGTCTGCCGTATTTTGTTATAGCAGACTAAACAGACTAAGACAGGAACATTTTGCGGAGATGGAAATATTCTTCACCATAATGATGGTCGTGTTTTCAGTATAGACATTTCTCAAATCTCAACAAATTGTGCATTTAAAATTGGTAATTTTATCATTTGTAAGTTATTTCTCAGTAAAGCTAATTTTTTTTTTTTTTGATGGTAATGTCAAGACTCCAGATCAGCCTAATGAAAATAGCCTCTGGAGACAAGGCCCAGGTGCCTTAGATGATTCTAAAGGGCAGTCTGGGTTGAAAATGACTGCCCTATGCAGAAGAATCATTTGTTCCTTTGCTCAGAGGTTACCTCCTAGGAGCTAAGCCTGGGTCCAACCGTTCTTTGGGCAAGGTTAACCCTTTACTGCACACCTTTATGTGACTGCTGAGAGCAGGAGTTGGTCCCCCTTGCAGGTCTGATTCATTGTCTACATAGATCCCGTATGAATACTGGTAGCCCCATGGACCTGGAGAATCTGGGGACTTGGTTCTCTACACTGCACTGTGTCTGTTGTTATCACAGCACTACTTTGTAACCTCTAGAGTCAGACGTGTATCTCAGTCAGCATTTCATACCATCCCATTACTATAGCAACACAAGACATCCCTGTTTGAAAAAAATATCCCTTGGCCATTTTTCCATAATGCAAACTCCAGCTTCCAACCAGTTCCCCTACTGCCACACCCTCAGGAGCAAAACCAGATTCTCCCAATTTCAGCTGCTATCTGTCCCCACCACCAACGTTTAGCTCCAAGCCAAACTCTGCAAATCCAAACCCATTTAGGAACGGGGCAGAATGAAAGAGCATGTCATTTTTCCAGGTTCCACCCTCAAAATGGCACTTGTGATTGTAGATAGCACTTTATTTCCCTATGTTACAATAACTGTGGCACTATTAGTCATACCCATGGATGATTCCCCTTTCCAACTGACCCTCCACTGCTTCCCACATGATGCATGATCTGTGGTTTGGTGCCTAAACTGTGATGGCCCACTGGGACCAGGGCTTTGTTGAGTTTTTAGTGTAAACATAACTTTTATATGCACTGGGAAACTGAAAGATTTGTGACTTGCTTTATTGTGACATTCACTCTATGGGGTGGTCTGGAACCAAATCCACCATATCTCTGCGGTCTGTCTGTACCATGATTTGAAGGAAAACACAGTTCATGGAGTAAGACCAACTGCTCAAAACTCCATCCTTTCCAGAACTTAGCTCCTGGGCAGCATTTGAAGCAGACAGAGTTCAGCTGTGAATAACCAGAGTTGTATATGCTGACCAGACTGACTGGCCTGCTTGGGCTATAATGCTCTATGTCTTCTGTCCTGAAATTCTGAATAATTTTCGTTTTGAGTTTGTGTTTTGTACGTGAAATCTGCTGGGACCATGAAGCATGGACCAAGGGTTTGGCGGCTGCTCAAATTGTGGTTTTTGTCTTTAGAGTGCCTTATAATTTTTTGTCTCGAGCCAGACATGAAGCACTGGGTACAAGGAATTGAGGGAAACAGGCCATTAGTGTGAGGTTTTATGCTTATCTGGCTTGGGGTTGGGCTGTGTTTTCCGTTTGCTGTAGGTGTTAGAGGCTAAACTTTCCTCCAGTGTCCTGTTTTTGCCTCTGCTGTTGTCTTTGGAGTTTCCCCAGATGCTTCTTAAATCTTCTGAGAGGCACAGTTCTCCCAGGTGTATCCCCCTGTTGTTATATAGGAGCCCTAGTGATATGGAAGGTGATGTGCAGGAAAAGCATCTATGGTCCTAGGATTAGATCACTGAGCTTCTCAGTTTTGTTTCCCTCTTAGTGAGACAAGGAGGCCAGATAGGACTGAGTTGGGTATTTCCATTCTCCCAGGTTGTTTAGGATCTGGTAAATCCTCAGCAGGTTAAGCTCTGGTAAATTAGTTTCTCTTGAGGTCAGGCCTTGTTAAGAAGAATGGAATTCTCTGGGTGTATTTAAAAAAAGCTCTTTTCCCTCTTCCCCCCACCCCTGCCCCACCAGCTCAGAAGTAGGAGGAGCTTTTTCTCTGATCTTCACCCTGAGAACCTGGCAGGGCTCTTGTAGGTGACACTCACAGAAGTGTGGGTGCCTCCTTAGAGATTTAACTCTCAAACTTGTCCCCACCGGGCCTCGAGCAACTCATCAGTTACACTTCAGCCTTTCCTACCTGGGCACTGTCTTCCACAGACGTTTCTGCTCTGGTAAGTTGTGAATGTCTGTATCCGCCTGTTGGTGTCTCCGGTTTTGGGGGCAGTGATGTGTCCTGTGACCTCAACTCTCTGATGGATCTAAGAGGAGTTGTTGATTTTTTGGTTTGTTTAGGTTTCTTTTGGTTATTGTGTGGATGGGAGAGAGAACTTCCAAGCTTCCTTATGGGCAGAGCTAGAAACTAGAACTCTAATACTATTCTTTAAGTGTTCCTACAGTTGTAATTATATGGGAAGCAGTATGGTTGTGAGAAAGAGCATGGCTTGGAGACCTGAACTATTCACCAGCAGCCCCACCTCTCCTGGCTGCTTCATTTAAAGCCTTACTACTCAGAGTGTGGTCTATGAATTGACCGTATCCTCTCAAACTCAGGAGCTTATTAGAAAAGCTGCCTCTCGGGCCCCATTCCAGACCTGCTGAATCAGAACCCACAGTATAAGAAGACCCCCAGGGGATCCCTGTGTGTATTCACATTTGAAAAGCTCTGACTGGAAGTTACTTTGCATCTTTGAGCATTAGTTTTTTCCATTACTTCCCAAACTGTGCACTAAGGCACCCTAGGGTACCACAGTGAATTCGAAGGGGGCTCTCTGAGATATTTTTACATTTCTTGGGAGACAGCAACATCGGTCCAATGCTGTGTGAACCACTAGCTTGAGAGAGTTCACTTTCAACCTTAAATCACTACATTCCTTCTGTTGATGTCATATTGATGACAAGCGAAAATTTCAGCTGTGATAAAATACTAGCGCTGTGTGAAAGGCAATGTGGAATGAGAAATGAGTTGGCAGTTCTGATATTCTAATATCTACGAAGCTACATAGGGCCCAACAGGTGCTAAGTTCTTAGACTATCAATATGGATTAAATTGTTTGAACCTGAGGCTATCAATGTGAATTAAATTGTTTGAACCTGACTACATAATAAATAGACCTGTTACTTCCTTTCCTAGGGATGCTGACACACTAGGAGGACCATGAACTGAGACGTTTGGGAACCTCTGGTTTAACATTTGGTTCATTAGCTTGTAACCAAACCAAACGGGTCTGCTTACCTGTGCAAAGTAAAACCAGTCCACTGACACGGGGTTGTGGTGAAGGAAAGTGCAGGTTTATCGTAGGGCACCAGGTGAGAAGTCCAGACAGCTAGTGCTTAACAGCCAGCTTTGCTGGCTTTCAGGGAAAGGTTTTTAAAGACAGGATGAGGGAGGGGGTTGGGAGTGCGTGATCAGCTCGTGGTGAGGTAATTGGGCGTCCACATCGTCAACCTGCTGGTTCCAACCGCTCTGGGCTCTACGTGCCCGTGGGCAGCATTCAGTTAACTCCTTCCACCTGGTGGGGGTCTCAGTGGCTACAAAACAGCTCAAAGGATGTCTCAGAATATTATCTACAGCCTCTGAGGAGGAACTAAAGGTCCTTGACTTTGTTTAATGGCTAAACTACTGTTATTTTGCTTGACTGGTTTCCTTTCTGCATTTTCTCACTTCTCTGATTAGATTTATTCTTTAGAACTTGGGGAACACCTAGAAGGCTCAAGTTTTCCTACAAACAAGAGACAGTCAGAGGACATGAGGGGGTCTGTCCCCGAAAGGCTCCATAGGGTTCTACGTGGTTACTTCTCTTTCACTTGATTTTTGAGTGAATTAAATGAGATAATACCCATAAATGTTAGTTCACTTCACTTTGCCCTTATTCAATCTGCTGCTTTCCTGCTGAATTTCATCTGCATTCTTTAAAGACATATGCAAAGCTGTTATACCAAGGTCAATGAACCCACAAGCAGGATATGTTTACAGTGCCATGATCAATTTCCCTACCGTGCAGTGTTTACCTGTGTATCACTCTTTACTGTTTACATACACAATCTCCTTGAATCTTAACAACCTTATGAGAAAAGCCAAAGAGGTATTATTAAATCCATTTTAAACAAGAAAATCTAAAGCCCTGAAATTCAGAGAGGTTGCATAATTGCACAAGCTGACACAGCAGAGTCTTTTACTAACTCAAGACTAGTGCCTCTGATTTCCCTTACTGTCTGGAGGGAAAGGAAGATATTCAAGAACTGGGAGGCATGTCAGTAGGAATTTTTAATTTAAACTCTGCAGTTAGTTGGAATGCTAGCTTCCTGCAGGAACAGGTCTCTCACCGTTAACTACCAACGTCAGCTAACAGCAGGGCTGAGGGTCACACTTGTGATGCTACGGTATGACTGGAGCCCGGTTAACTCCCCCCAACTTGCCATGAAATTGCACAGGTCCTTGGGCAGCAGTGGAAATCATCCCAGCCTGCTGGGATGATTCCCTCTGGCACTGAGCAGCTGCCTCTGCAGAACACTATATCCCTGAGGTGATCTCTACCTCCTCGGTGAATTGGAAGAATTGGTGCAGGCTTTAAAATGGAAAATGCCTTGGAGATTGCATAAGACCCCACTCCCTTGATAAACCTGGCTTGCCAGCTGCCTTGGGACAAACTCTTACAAAATGGGCTTCAATCCCTAGTGCCAGTCATGTTGTAGGATGGGACTGGCAGGAAAGAAGTGGATACCCTATTGCTCAGGTAATATCCGCAGAAGGAAGTCAGAAGCAATCTGGCTCCTGGCAGACAAATAGAAGTGAAAGTTACTCCCTTAAAGAGGTTGGGCACTGTCTAACCAGCAGCCAGATAACTATGCTGTGAGAGTGAAGGGAGCTTTTCTTCTGCTTCATTAATATTCATTTCAGGTGACTCAATGAATCTCTCTCTCTCTCTCTCTCGCACTCACTCTCACACACATACACACACACAAGTAGTTTTGGAGGGTCTAAGTAGATCAGAGGACTGGTAATGGACTCTGATCCCTGGGACAGGGATGCTTTTGACAGGGAAGGGCTGGGACAATTTATGGAAGGCACCTGAGGCATCCAGAGAGCTTTAAAGATGAGGACAGCTACCTCAGAGCCGAACATGCCATTGTCTCTGGATCCCTCATTTGGTTCTTGTCCAGATCAGGAGTGACCAGAAATGGGGACCATCTGCCCACTGTTTCTTAGCCTCCAGCCAGGGTCAAGGAGGCTGGGCACACACCACTACTGCCGCCCACCCCAGCCTCAGTCCACTGGATGGAATGTCCTGCTTTGTTCCTTTTCCTACTTCTCAGGTTTAACCCCTACTTAAGGAGGCAGTGTACAGAATCACTTTTCCCCCTTCTTTTTTAATAACGAAATCTAACATTTATTGGGAAACCACTAGTAGCAGATATTGTGCTATGTGTCTCATCCCAAACGCCCCCAAATTAGTTTGCTAGAGCTGCCATCATGAAGTACTGCCGATGGAGTGCCTTACACAGGAATGTATTGTCTCACAGCTCTTTGGGACCGTGAGTCACAAGTCAAGCTGTGGGCAGAGCCCTCCTCCCTCTGTGGCTCTAGGGAAAGGTTTATTCCCGCGTTCAGTTTCTGGTAGCTCCTTGGCCTGTGGCAGTATAACACCATTCTTCATGGGACATTCTGCCTGTGTGTTTGTCTGCCTCCAAATTTCCCCACTTTATAAGGACACCAGTCATCCAATTAGGAACCCACACTAGTCTAGTAGGGCCTCACCTTAACTAATTACATCTGCAGTGACCCTGTTTCCAAATAAGGTCACATTTTGAGGTATTGGGAATGAGGGCTTCCACTTATGTATTTGGGGGGACATAATTCAACCCATAACACCCCTCCACCAACTAACAAATGAAGAAACTGAAGCATAGAGGAGTTAAATAAGCTTCCCAGAGTCACATGGCTAGTGAATGACCAAGCTGGCCACTGATTCGAACCAGAGGCCCTTTATTCAGGGAAGTGGTTAGCAAACTGTGGCGGGCACCAAGATCACCTGGAACCTCCTTGAACACAGACTGCTAGACTCCATTCCCAGTTTCTGGTGCAGGAGGTCAGGAGCAGGGCTGAAGCGTTTATATTTCTGATAAGTTCTAGATGATGCTGCTACTGGTCCTGGACTATACTCTAGAAACAACTGCCCTAGTGGTTCTCAGACTCCAGTGTGCATACAAATCACTGGGAACTTTTTTGTTTCTTCTTTTGAGCAGATCCTGTGGCCCACTCCAAGAGACTTTGATTCGATAAATCTGGATGGGACCTAGAAATCTGTACGGTTGACAAGAAAACCTAGTGATTCTGAACCAGTGATCAGTGGCCACACTTTGAGAAAGAACAAGGTTCCTGTTCCTGTTTGACTCCCAGGGTTCTCAGCTTTACCTGCACATTGGAATCACCTGGGAAACTTTCAGAAGTACTGAACTGATGACTGGGACTCACTGAACCCTGAAGATTCTGATTCAGTTAGTGTTTGGGGGTGGCCTGAGCCCCTGGGTTTTTAAAAATCTCCTGCAGTTGACTCTACTGTACAGACAAAGTTGAGAACCACGGCCACAGCCACAAGTGTGAGAAAGAGCCCCTAGCGGCTGGTTACTGTGGATGAGGTCCCAGACATTCATCTAAGAGCCTAGAGACCCCAGGGCTCCAGTTCTTCCCCAACATTAAGTTAGAAGGGTCCTTCTCATTACTAAGGCCTTTTGCAGCCCAAAAGCCTGTATTTTTTTTTTCCAGAGAACCAACATTGTTATTCATGCAATCATTCATAAAAAGCAGTGTAATGCCCTGGTTAGCTGTGAGGACTCCGGAGCCAGGAGGCCCAGGTCTGACCCCAGCTTCTGCACTTGCTGAAAGTGTAACCCTGTGCACATTATTTATGGGATGACTGGCTCTACTTATCTGAAAACCTTACCTCCTGTGGTTGTATTGAGGAATAAGTGGGTTACTGTAGGTGAAGATCTTATAACACTGCCTGGCACACAGGAAACTCCAAATTACTGTATTTTAGAATTGTTCATTGAACAAATATGTATTAAGCAGCTACTACATGCCAGGCACTGGTGTACAACAGGGGCACAAAGTCTCGCATGTCATAGAGCTGACAGCGGAAGGAACACAAGGTGATAATATCTAATGTGACAGACTAAATTATTTCTATCTCAGAATCCCCAAGATGTCCTGAGGGACCCTTTTTATGGACTACATTCCCCTCACCCCCAAATTTCAGAAGCCCTATTCCCCAAAGTGGTAATATTTGGCCTTTGGAAGGCAATATGGTCATGAGGGTGGAGCCCTGTGAATGAGATTAGTGCCCTCATAAGAGGAGGCAGAGCTTCTTCCCTCTGCACTCCACCGTGTAAATGGCCTGAGGAATTTGACTGCCCCAACCACCCAAATGGTGAATATCTTATCCTTAGAATAATTTCTAAGGCATATAAGCCTATGTGGAATGTTCAACATGTAGACATCTAAGTGCATTTATAGACCTCTTCTGGATAGGCTGGTGTGCTGGATAGCCACTCTACCTTTTAGCCCTACTCTCCTCTCAGAATGGCTGACCTGAATCAATGAGTTTCTTTATCTTCTGGTTCCAGTTGGGTTATAGCCAATGGAAAGCACCAATAGGAGGATAGAGGGAGGGAGGAAAGCGATTTGGGGTATCTATTTCCCAGCCTCTTCCCTGCAGTGGTGCCTTTGTCACAGCTCCTATCAGCTACCTTTTCCATACACCTCTCTCTGGCTATAGATAACCACCCCCTCCCCCTTGCCTGTTGAAGCCTAGGGGTGGTAACAACCCCAGGATCACTAGTCTTATGGTCTCCTTTACCCTGATGACATCTTTGTGTCTTTGATACCCTGTATCAAACTTTCCTGAAATCCCCAACTGTAGTATGCCACCCGTTTTCTAGATACTGATTGATAACCCATTGTTGCTGTATCTACCTCTTTAAAAGTAATTTAGCCTCCAAGGCCAGCAAGGCAACAAAAGACACCCGGGTGCAGCAAGGAGTTCTCAAATCTATCAGCTCTAATTTGAAGTCCTACAAAAGCTCTCAAGGAAAGGCCCTGGCTGAGGGAGAAATTTCTCATATGGTCCCCACTGTTATTGCCTAGAATTGGATCCAGAGCAAAAATGCCAGCGAGTTCTGGAGATGACCTGTCAATGAAAATCCTTGTTTACTTAAGAGACTACAAATTCATTGCAGCAGGTTTTGAGCAGAAAATAATTTGTCTAAAGTGAAAAACTGGAAGCCACTGATGTACGATTAGAAGACAGAAAATTTCATTTTTTAAATTGGGGAAGATGGATGTAAAGTGGAAGTTTCCTTTCTGCCCTTAATTATGTGGCTGGATCTTCCTGGACTCTGTCTAATCTGTATAGATACAAAAATTACACAGAAATCTAGAAGCTTTAAAAAAAGAAAAAAAGAAAACAAATGGCTGTAATTAAACGACAAAAAAACTATATTCAAGTAAAATTGAGTTTGACTTAAAGCTGTTGTGGGGCAGGGGGGGCATCTCCTTTTGTTTCTTCCTATGTAGCATTTAAAGGAGAATGAAACAAAAAGAGCTTTCTGGAAGTGTCTTAGCACTGACTTGCAGCCCCAGCCTGAGGAGAAGTTTGCTGGTGCAAAGCCCTCTGTGCACCCAGCTTGTCCTTTTTATGACTTTGGGTTCTATTCTGGTGCTTCATGTAAAAACCTCAGAGAAGGGGCCCAAGAACCAGAAGAAGTAGAAATTCAGAGTTTAGCTGTTAGGTTTATCCATCATATCATGAGGTTAAAGATCCATTCTTGATTAAAATGGAAGTTTTTATGATAATGATTTAAAAATGAAATATTTCAGATACACAAAAAAGCACCCATCTCTATGCCCACCTATATTTAATAAAAATAAGCATATTGCCTTGTTGCTTCATTTTTTAAAGTAATAAAACCGTTTGGACATAGTTGAAGCTTCCATTGCAATCCTCAGTCTTTCCATCTCTCCCACTCTCTCCAGAGGTGACCATAGTATCAACGTCAATGTTTCCCTTTTCTATCTATGTTTTAATAGTTTCACTGCATAGGTATGGGTTTAGAAATAGTATATATAGTCGTGGTATTTTGTGTGCTTTTAAAACCTAGATAAATTGCATTATATTCCGTTGTGTTTTCAGGAATTATCCATATTGAGACAGGTACCTCTACATCATGTTAAAAATTTATTTATTTTGGTTGTGTTGGGTCTTTGTTGCTGCGTGCAGGCTTTTTCCAGTTGCAGCAAGTGGGGTCTACTTTTCTTTGCAGTGTGTGGGCTTCTCAGTGAAGTGGCTTCTCTAGTTGTGGAGCACAGGCTCTAGTCGCATGGGCTTCAGTAGTTGTGGCACAGAGGCTCAGTAGTTGTGGCTCACTTAGCTGCTCTGTGGCATATGGGATCTTCCCAGACCAGGGATCGAACCCCTGTCCCCTGCATTGGCAGGTGGATTCTTAACCACTTTGCCACCAGGGAGCCCCCATCATTCATTTTTAAATGCTGTGGTCTCTTCTATTATTAGTATATACCATGTTTTTTTTCTCTGTTTCCTATTGATAAATATTTAGAATGTTTGCATTTCTTTCTACCATTACAAACAGTGTTTTGATGAGCATCCTTATAAACAATGTCTTGTATACATCTGTAAGACCTTCTCTAGGATATATACTTTGGGAAAGCATGTTGAGGCTGTATGTCAAGTACACCATCACCCTCCCTGCCCATTGCCATATCCTCTCCATAGTGGCTGGACAATGTACATGCTTACGTGCAGGACCCAAGAATATTCATTTCCCTCTGCCCCCCACCCCCATATTTTATATGATCAAACTTTTAAAGTTTTGCTAATCTCATGGCGTTTTTTTTTTTTTTTAAGATTTATTTTCTTATTTATTTGGCTGCGTTGGGTCTTTGTTTTGCTGCACATGAGCTTTCTGTAGTTGTGGCAAGCCTGGGCTACTCTTCTTTGTGGTGTGCGGGTTTCTCATTGTGGGGGCTTCTCTTGTTGCGGAGCATGGGGAGCATGGGCGCTAGGCGAGAGGGCTTCAGCAGTTGCGGCTTGGGGGCTCAGTAGTTGTGGCGCTCAGGCTTAGTTTCTCCACAGCATGTGGGATCTTCCTGGCCCAGCAATCGAACCTGTGTCTTCTGTATTGGCAGGTAGATTCTTAACTACTGTGCCACCAGGGAAGCCCTGTCCTTATATGGCGGTTTTATTTTCATTTCCATGATTGCTACTGAGGTGGAGTTTCCTCTCAAATGTTTATTGGTACTTCAGGTTTTCTCTTTTTCAACTATCCTCTCCTTTCCTCTTGCCCCTTTTTCTTCTGGAATCTGTCTTTTCCTAACTGATTTGGATGGGTTCTTTATGCCTGATTCTCCTCCTTTGGCAGCTGCTGTCTATCAAATAACCATCTTAGTGGGAAGTGCGGGGTTCTGTACACTAAGCAGCAAGCATCACATATAACTATTGCAAATGACACATTATTCCAGGTTGACTCCAGACTTTATCAAAAGGAAGAAGCAGACCTGTCATGATATACATCAAGGCGAAGGTGATAGTAAAGCAAGTCACAGCCCTTTGGGGATGAGAGACTGGGTTATTGGGGAGAAAGCCTGGGAAGACATACAATGCAGGGAATTAGGAATCTGCTGAAGAATGGGCCAAAGCTCATACAAGCCAGGAGAAGCCTGGAAATTGACAGAAGGGCAGGAGCAGAGGGGTTTCTAAGAGAATGTAAGTGGTGGGAGGTGCCGTGGACTCTAGAATGGTGCCCTTCCCCACTATCAGAGCCACGAATGGCTTTACCGTGATCAGCCAGTGAGGATGGTGAAAGCTCCGGCCAGGTTGCACTGCAGAGTGTGATAACTAAGAAGGAGCAGGAAACTAGAGCTCTGATCTATCACCAAATTGTAACTTGACTTCCAACAGTCAAGCTTTATTTTGCTGCCTCCAGCCTCTAACCAGCAAATTGCAAAACTGAATGATTTGCATTTTACCTTCTTTGCTTTCCCCCCATATCCACATAATAGAGGTGGTGTGAGTGGCAAAATAACCCCCAAACAGGTGGAGGCAGGTACAAGGAAATCCTATCCATAGATGGCTGGTCACTGAATGAGGGATTGATGATAACTTATAAGCAATACTGCCCCTATCCTCTGCCCCGAGTGCACGGACCTGTGTGTTACCAGCCAAGAAGATAGGTAAAGGCTGAAAAGTGGTTACATGCTAATTTCCCCTATCCCTTAGGCCCAAAGAAATAAAACTAAGTCTGTTTTCATTTGGGCAGTGAAACACTGTCTCATAAATCAACCAAATGAGGGAAGTGAATCAACCCCAGTGTCTTGGGCACAATTGGCTACATTAGAGAAGGAATTAAGAGGCACTCCTTCCTGACTACTTAAGTTAAATGCAGCCTTTCCTTATAAAGCCACACATCAATCTCTGTTGTTGTTTTTGGTCTTCTTGCTAATATATGTGCAAACTGGTGTTCTCATCTGAGTGCAGATTGCATAGCAGTGAAATACAATGTGCAGCAGACTTGATAAGCCTTGTTCTAAGTGTGTAAATAAGGATGCTAGTGCAAAAATAAACTAGTCCTGCAGTATTGATGAATTCTGGAGATTTACTTCCTTTTGTTCTGTTTCATTCAGCAAAGTCTCTGTCTCTAACTTCTGCCTTCATGGTCCATCAGAACCAATTCCACGTGTCTTTGAAGCAGATTTGGAAAACAAACAAAGGCAGATCAGAAAATTCCCAGATTTCTTTATGGCAGCATCAAAAGGATATTATCCCAGAGCCAAGCAATGTTGTCAGAGACTTTTTTTTTTTTTTAAATCAACAGATAAGGGAGAATCAAACCAGTCTAGTGTCACAGACTTCCAGGGAGTGAATTAGCATACCCGTGGGTGTCTCCTGCCTCTTCCAACAGTTAGGAATAACAGACAAACAAAATCGTGGGTTAACGTGAAATTTCAAACAAAGCAAATACTTCACTCACCCTTGACATTCATCTTTACAATTCTATTAAAAGATTTTTCATAAGAGTAGATTATTGGGTTTCCAGGATTGAACTGACAATCATCACTATGTAATTTCTAAGGGTATCATTTGCTCAGTCTCTGGAGTTTCTCCTTCACTGCGACTTTAAGCAAAATTTACTTTCACACGGTACAGGGCAATGCTCCAAATTATAGTGGGCTCTTAAGCAATAGCCCATTGTAAATTCTCTATACCCATTTCTTCCCACCTATGTTGCTTTTCTTTTTTAATTTACTTTATTGGACTTCCTAGGTGGCACAGTGGTTAAGAATCTACCTGCTGATGTAGGGGACACGGGTTCATTCCCTTCTCCAGGAAGATCTCACATGCCACAGAGCAACTAAGCCCATGAGCCACAACTATTGAGCCCACGTGCCACAACTACTTAAGCCTGAGTGCCTAGAGCCCGTGCTCTGCAAGAAGAGAAGCCACCGCAATGAGAAGCCCGCGCAACACAATGAAGAGTAGCCCCCGCTCTAGAGAAAGCCTGTGTGCAGCAACGAAGACCCAACACAGCCAATAAATAAATAAATAAATAAATTTATTTTATTGAGGTATAGTTGATTTACAATGCTGTTAATTTCTACTGTATAGCAAAGTGATTCAGTTATACAAATATATATTCTTTTTCATATTCTTTTCTGTTATGGAATATCGATAGCCATTTTATAAGGAACAAAACTTTGCTGTTTCCAATTTACTTATGCTTCTAAGCAAAAAAAAAAAAAAAAGTGTTCTAAATTAGATTTTACCTAACATTTCCAAATCTGTTTCCCAATCATATCTTGATCACCTAGTCACCTGTGTCCTTGGAAAATATCTGTCTTCAACAAAGCAATTTTGCTGCTTGCTCTAGAACTGTATAGTGAACTTTATCTGCCTAGATAAAGAATACTGACAACTTGAAGGAGACAGAGGACTGGCTCTTTATTGTGTGGAGGAGAAAACGCAGGCTACATTAGCCAGGTGTGCGTAGGAAAAGGCTTCTTGCCCTGCTCAGTGGTTCTCCAGCCTGGATGCACATTGAATCCCCTCAGAAGCTCTGAAAAAAGAATAATGCTCAAGTCACAGCACACACTAATTAAATCAAGAGCACAAAGTGACATTTTGTATGTCTCCACATCTTGGGTCTTGTATGTGGTGCTGCAGTGCACGCTTGGGTGTCTGTGTGTTTTCAAATTCTGGTTTCAACGCATGTACTCTTAGGTGTGGGACTGTCAGATCATTGGGTACCTCAGTGTTTACTTTGGAAAGGCACTTCCATACTGTTCTGTATAGTGGCTGTCACTATTTCCATCCCACCAGCATGAAAGGAGTGTCACCCTTTTCTAACCCCCACGCTAGAATATACTGTTGATTCACTTTTGGGTAGTGGCCATTTTGACTGGTGGCAGGTAATATTTTGTCATAGTTTTGATTTTCCTGTCTCTAATAATTCACCATAAAGAACATCTTTTTGTGTGTTTTCTTTTTATTCTTAAAGAATGAGTAAAATTTAGCTGTTGAAGTCATCTTCTTGAAAGTTTTCCCCACTTTTCTTTATTTTTGATTACTTTAACCTGGAAATTTTTTGAGGGCAGGTATCAGTTACCTCCCAACAGGCCTTGTGATTAGTAAGTACCCCTAAGCAGTTGTTTTCAGGTTGCTGTTGCAAGAAAAGACCACAAGGCGGCAGGATTTCTTCATGCCCTACTCACTACAGGAACCAGAACCTTAGGGGTAGTCATGTCCCCTGATTGTAAATTAGAGTCGAATATGTTGGAAGGAGCCAGCAAAAGGTTGTGTCTTGCTGTTTTTTGAGGGTTTTTTTTTTTAATTTAATATTCATTTTTTATTGGAGTTTAGATTTACAATGCTGTCTTTGTGGTAGGTGTACAGAATCTTGTTTAGTTATACACAGACATAGGTGTATTCATCCTCAGTGTCTTTTCACATGAGTGACTGTAGTGTTTTGTACCCCTCCCTTGCTGTAGAGTCAGTCTTTGTTGATTATCTCTTTTATATGTGTTCCTGTGTATTAGTTAATCAAACCTCCTCATTTATCCCTTTCACACACCTTTCCCTTTGGTAACCATAAGTTTTCTAAGTTTGCGTGACTGTTTCACTTTTCTTAACTAGTTCATTGGTATCAATTTTTCCATTCCACCTATAAGTGATATCATATGATCTTTGTCTCTTTCTGACTTACTTCACTAATGTGATCATCTCTAGGGCCATAGGTTAACGCAAAGGTCATTATTTCATTCTTTTCCTGGCTGAGTCATATTTCAGTGTGTACATGTGTCACTTCTACATCCTTGCATCTGTGGATGGACATTTTGTGTGCTTCCATGTGTTGGCTATTGTCAGTTGTGCTGCAGTGCACACTTGGGTGTCTGTGTGTTTTCGAATTCTGGCTTCAGCGCATATACTCTTAGGTGTAGCACTGCCTGACCATGTGGTAGCTCTACTTTTACCTTTAAATGGCACTTCCACAGTGTTCTCCATAGTGGTTGTTACTGTTTACATCCCACCAGCACCACCAAAGGATTTCCTTTCCTCCATGCCCTCTCCACCATTTACTGATTGTAAATTTTGTGATGGCGTTTTTGACTGGGGCAAGGTGATCCCTCGTTGTAGATTTGATGTGCATGTCTCTGGTAATTGCTATGTTGAGCATGTTTTCTGGGCTGTTTTTCTTCATAAACAGTGTGAAGAGAATTTACCTGTTGAAATTGCCTTCTTGAACGTCTGCCCTGTTTTCAGTTATTTTCAAACACATAGCCCTGGACACTTTTGGAGGGCAGGTATCATGTAGAGCCCAGCAGTCCTTGTGAACATTAAGTGCCCATAAGCACTCGATTTAAGGTTGCTTTTATGGGAAACAGTCACAAGGCACAGGGTTTCCTTGGGCCCAACTCTGGTTACCCCGGCAAGCAGAGCCTTAGGGGAAATCCTGTTTGGGGCTTGCAGATTAGAGGTCACTGTACCAGAACAAACTTCCTGAATCTAGTGTCACGTTACCACTTTTTAAATTAGATTAATTTTTATTTTTTATTGGAGTAACATTGACATACAATGTTGTGTATGTTGTAGGTATACAGAATCATTTTCATTTATATATATACATATATCTGTGCGTGTTTGGCTTCTTTCCCCATATACATTATTTGAGAGTATTGATAGCCCTTCTGTGGTATACACAGACCCATGCTGAATATCTGTTTCATATGAAATAGTTTGCATTTGTTAATCCTATCCTCCCGATTGATCCCTTGACCCCTTCTGTCCACTTGGTAACCATGTCTTCACTGTAAACATCTTTTCGTGTGTTTTTATTTTTATTCTTAAAGAATATGAGTAGAATTTAGCTGTTGAAATGGTCTTCTTGAAAGTTTTCCCCATTTTTCTTTATTTTCAATTACTTTAACCTGGAAATTTTTTGAGGGCAGGTATCATTTACATCCCAACAGGCTTTGTGATTATTAAGTACCCCTAAGCAATTATTTTCAGATTGCTGTTGCGAGAAAAGGCCACAGGGCAGCAGGATTTCTTCCTGCCCTACTCTTGTTACTCTGGTTACTACTCAGTAACCAGAGCCTTAGGGAAGTTGTGGTCCTTGATTGTGAATTAGAGTGGAATGTGTCAGAAGGAGCCAACAAAAGGTTGTCGCATTACTTCTTGTAGTTCTTTTTAATTTAATGTTTATTTTTTAATTAAAGTTGATTTAGTGTTTCTTAGTTGTAGGTGTACAGAATCTTGTTCAGTCATATACATACATATATATACTCATCCTCAGTTTCTTTTCACATATAGGTTATCATAGTGTTTTGTCCACCTCCCTTGCTGTAGAATAAATCCTTGTTGATTATCTATTTTATATGTATTCCTCTGTATAAGTTAATTGAACCTCCTCACCATTCCCCTTTGGTAACCATAAGTTTTTTTTCTGTGTGTCAGTCTCACATGTCTAAACTTGTTCATCAGTATCAATTTCTCCATTCCATCTAGATGGGATATCTCTAGGGCCATAGGTTAATGCAAATATCATTATTTCATTCTCTTTCCTGGCTGAGTGATATTTCAAAGTGTACATGTATCCCTGCCATATCCATTCATCTGTAGATGGACATTTTGTGCACTTCCATGTGTTGGCTTTTGTAAATTGTGCTGAGGTACATGCTTGGGTGTCTGTGTGTTTTTGAATTCTGATTTCAACACATATACTCTTAGGTGTGGGACTGTCAGATTATATGGTCCCTCAATTTTTACTTTTTAAAGGCACTTCCATACTGTTCTCTATAGTGGCTATTACCATTTTCATTCCACCAGCAGAAGAGGAGGGTACCCTTTTCTTAATCCCCACTCTAGAATATATTGTCAATTCCCTTTTTGTTAATGGCCACTTTGACAGGTGGGAGGTGACATTTTGTCATAGTTTTGATTTGCCAGTCTGTATTAATTTGCCAGAATGAATATCTCTTTTTTTGTTGTTGTTAATTTTATTGGCTGTGTTGGGTCTTCGTTGCTGCACATGGGCTTTCTCTAGTTTGCAGCAAGCAGGGGCTACTCTTCATTGTAGTGCGCTGGCTCCTCACTGTGGTGGCTTCTGTTGCAGAGCTCGGGCTCTAGGTGCGTGGGCTCTACAGAATGAATATCTTTTCTTGTGCTTTTCAAAAGTAGGAGTAAATTTTCTTGTTGAAATTTTCTTCTTGAAAGTCTCCCCAGTTTTTTTTATTTTCTATTTTTTAACGCTGGAAAATCTTTGAGGGCAGGTAGTATGTACAGCGCAGCAGTCCTTGTGTGTATTAAGTGCCACTAAGCAATAGTTTTCAGGTTGCTATTGTGGGAAAAGGCCACAAGGAGGCAGGATTTCTTCATGCTCTACTCTTGTTATCATAGTAACCAGAGCCTTCGGGGAAGTCCTGTTCCCTGATTGTAATTTAGAGTGCAATATATCTGAAGAAGCTAGCAAAAGGTTCCGTCTCATTATTTCTTCTAGTTTTTTTTCTCTTATTGTTTATTGGAGTAAAGTTGATTTACAATGTTGTCCGTTGTAGGTGTAGAGAATCTTGTTCAGCTCTACATATACATGAATGTATTCATCCTCTGTATCTTTTCACATATAAGTTATTATAGAGTGTTTTGTACACCTCCCTTGCTATAGAGTAGGTCCTTGCTGATTATCTATTTTATAAGTATCCCTACACATAAGTTAATCGATCCTCCTCATTTATCCTTTTCATACACCTTTCTCCTTTGGTAATCATAAGGTTGTTTTCTAAGTTTGTATGTTTCACTTTTCTTAACTAGTTCATTGGTATCAATTTATCCATTCCACCTATAAACAATATCACATGATATATGTCTGTCTCTGACTTACTTCACTTACATCATTAGGGCCATAGGTTACTGCAAATAGCATTATTTCATTCTTTTTCATGGCTGAGTCATATTTCAGTGTGTACATAGATCAGTTCTATAACCATTTATCTGTTGATGGACATTTTGTGTGCTTCCATGTGTTGGCTATTGTAAATTGTGCTGCAGTCCTCGCTTGGGTGCCTGTGTGTTTCTGAATTCTGGTTTTAACGCATATACTCTTAGGAGGAGAACTGGCAGATCATATGCTAGTTCTCTTTTTAAATCTTAAAGGCGCTTCCATGCTGTTCTTCATAGTGGCTCTTACCTTTTCCATCCCACCAGCACCAAAGGAGAGTCCCCTTTTCTAAAGTCCACTCTAACATTTATTGTCTGTAGACTTTTTGATAATAGCCAATTTGACTGGTGGGAGATGATATTTCATTGCAGTTTTGATTTACCTGTCTCTAGTAATTCCACATAGTGAACATATTTTCAGTGCTTTTATAAAAATTTTAAACAGCATGAGTGGAATTTGCTGACATCTTTTTAAAACCCTGCCTTGTGGTTGTGTTTTTTTGTGTTTTTTGTTTGCTTGTTTGTTTGTTTTTGACTACTTATCCCTGGATATTTTATGAAGCCAAGCATCATTTACAGCCCAGCAGTCCTCAGAATTATTAAGTGCTCCTAGGCAATCGTTTTCAGGTGGCTATTGCGGGTGATGGCTACAAGGCGGCAGGATCTTGATGTCGTATACTTGCTACTCAGGGAACCGTAGCCTTAGGGGAAGTCCTGTTCCCTGATTGTAAATTAGAGTAGAATATGTCACAAGAAGCCAGGAAAAGTATTTCATTATGTCTTCTAGTTTTTTTTTTTAATTAATCTTTGTTCTTTATTGAAGTAACGTTTATTTACAATGTTGTCTGTTGTACGTATACAGAATCTTGTTCAGTTATGCATATACATATATGTATTCATCTTCTGTTTCTTTTCACAAATAAGTTATTACAGTGTTTTGTACACCTCCCTTGCTGTACAGTAGGTCCTTGTTGAATATATTTTTATAAGTATTCATGTGTATAAGTTATAGAACCTCCTAATTAATCCCTTTCGCATACCTTATGCCTTTGGTAATGATAAGTGTGTTTTCTGTCTCTGTGTCTGTTTCACATTTCTAAACTAATTCATTGGTATGAATTTCTCCATTCCACCTACAAGTGACATCATATGATATATGTCTGTCTCTTTCTGACTTACTTCACCAGGGCCATAGGTTAATGCAAATGTCATTATTTCATTCTGTTTCCTGGCTGAGTCATATTTCAATGTGTACATGTATCATTTCTATACCCATGCATCTGTCGATTTACACTTTTGTGTGCTTCCATGTGTTGACTATTGTAAATTGTGCTGCAGTGCACGCTTGGATGTCTATGTGTTTTCGAGTTCTGGTTCTACCCATATACTCTTAGGTGTATAGGAGCTACCACATGATCACTCAGTGCTACCTCTAAGAGTAAATGTGGAGAGACCAGAATTCAAAAAGACACATGCACCCAAGCGTGAACTGCAGCACCATATATAAGACACAAGATGTGAAGACATACAAAATGTCCATGGATGGATGAACAGATAAAAATGAAGAAATACATGTACACAATGGAATATGACTCCACCATATACAAAAATGAAATAATGCTTTTGGCAGAAACAGAGAAACTTAGAGATAATCATACTAAGTAAAGTTAGTCAGAATCAGAAAGACAAATATTATATGATATCACTTATAGGTAGAATCTAAAACTACACACCATTGAAATAATTGAGAAAAGCTAAACAGACTCAGGGACTTAAAACACAAACATATGGTTACCAAAGGCGACAGAAGGGGTCAAGGGATCAGTTAGGAGGATGGGATTAACAAATGCAAACTATTTCATATGAAACAGATATTCAGCATGGGTCTGTGTATACCACAGAAGGGCTATCAATACTCTCAAATAATGTATATGGGGAAAGAAGCCAAACACGCACAGATATATGTGTATATACAAATGAAAATGATCTGTATACCTACAACATACACAACATTGTATGTCAATGTTACTCCAATAAAAAATAAAAATTAATTAATTTAAAAAGTGGTAACGTGACACTAGATTCAGGATGTTTGTTCTGGTACAGTGACCTCTAATCTGCAAGCCCCAAACAGGATTTCCCCTAAGGCTCTGCTTGCCGGGGTAACCAGAGTTGGGCCCGAGGAAACCCTGTGCCTTGTGACTGTTTCCCATAAAAGCAACCTTAAATCGAGTGCTTATGGGCACTTAATGTTCACAAGGACTGCTGGGCTCTACATGATACCTGCCCTCCAAAAGTGTCCAGGGCTATGTGTTTGAAAATAACTGAAAACAGGGCAGACGTTCAAGAAGGCAATTTCAACAGGTAAATTCTCTTCACACTGTTTATGAAGAAAAACAGCCCAGAAAACATGCTCAACATAGCAATTAGCAGAGACATGCACATCAAATCTACAACGAGGGATCACCTTGCCCCAGTCAAAAACGCCATCACAAAATTTACAATCAGTAAATGGTGGAGAGGGCATGGAGGAAAGGAAATCCTTTGGTGGTGCTGGTGGGATGTAAACAGTAACAACCACTATGGAGAACACTGTGGAAGTGCCATTTAAAGGTAAAAGTAGAGCTACCACATGGTCAGGCAGTGCTACACCTAAGAGTATATGCACTGAAACCAGAATTCGAAAACACACAGACACCCAAGTGTGCACTGCAGCACAATTGACAATAGCCAACACATGGAAGCACACAAAATGTCCATCCACAGATGCAAGGATGTAGAAGTGATACATGTACACACTGAAATATGACTCAGCCAGGAAAAGAATGAAATAATGACCTTTGCGTTAACCTATGGCCCTAGAGATGATCACATTAGTGAAGCAAGTCAGAAAGAGACAGATATATACCATGTGATATGGCTTATAGGTGGAATTGATACCAATGAAGTAGTTTAGAATTGTGAAAAAGACACACAGACTTAAAAAAGAAACTTACGGTTACTAAAGGGAAAGATGTGTGAAAGGGATTAATTAGGAGGTTCGATTAACTATATGATACCCAGCAGGGCCCTGTGGGGCTCCTGGGCACAAAAGCCTTTCTGTGTCCCCTATTTCTTTCATCATAGGAAAACAGCCTTCATGCAGCCTCCATGACCTTCTCTGAGTTCCAGTGGGCAGATTCAAGCAGTTGTTAATTAATGAAGGGAGGGGATGCATGGGACCTGGGAGAAACAGGCAAGAGCAGCCTTGGGGCAAGGTCCTGTTTCCCCATCAACAATACACACAACAATATCTTTGAACTATTTTACAGAAGCTGAAACCCCTTCCAGGTGGGAGAAGTTAATGATTAATGAGGGTATGCTGCCCACAAGCATGTAGACCCCAGACCAGTTGGACCTGAAGGTTGATGATGCTGTCTCCTACTTACCTCACCACCCATCAGAAGAATGCAAGACTGTTACTGCCTTGATCCTTATTGCCTACCCCTGACCACGAGCCCCAACTATAAGACCTCTCCCTACTCCCCAGGGAGGGAGGCACAGTTCTCGAGTCACTAGCCTACTCTATACCCCCTTTGCCTGGCAAAGTAATAAAGCTATTCCTTTCTACTCCTCTAAAGCTCTGTCTCCATATTTCTATTCAACATCAGTGAACAGAGGCCAGGTTTTTCTTGGCAACATATACACAGGAATATATAAAATAATCAACAAGGACTTACTCTACAGCAAAGGAAGTGGACAAAACACTCTAATAATATATGTGAAAAGAAACTGAGGAAGAATATATATATGTATATGCATAACTGAAGAAGATTGTGTACACCTACAAAAAATTCAACATTGTAAGTCAACTTTTCTCCAATAAAAAATAAACATTAAAAAATATAAGAACATAAAAATGAGATACAAAAGCTGCTCAACATCACTAATTATTAGAGAAATGCAAATCAAAACTACAATGAGGTATCACCTCACACCCGTTAGAATGGGCATCATCAGAAAATCTACACACAGTAAATGCTGGAGAGGGTGTGGAGAAAAAGGAATGCTCTTGCATTGCTGGTGGGAATGTAAATTGATACAGCCACTATGGAAAACAGTATGGAGGTTTCTTGCAAAACTAAAAATTGAACTACCATATGACCCAGCAATCCCACTACTGGGCATATACCCAGAGAACATCATAATTCAAAAAGACACATGCACTCCAATGTTCACTGCAGCACTATTTACAATAGCCAGGACATGGAAGCAACCTAAATGTCCATCAACAGATGAATGGATAAAGAAGATGTGGTACATACATACAATGGAATATTACTCAGCTGTAAAAAGCAATGAAACTGGGACATTTTTAGAGACATGGATGGACCTAGAGACTGTCATACAGAGTGAAGTGAGTCAGAAAGAGAAAAACAAATATTGTATATTAACACATATATGTGGACTATAGAAAAATGGTACAAATCAACTGGTTTGCAAGGCAGAAATAGAGACACAGATGCAGAGAACAAACATATGGACACCAAAGGGGAAAGCAGGGAGGGTTGCGGGGGGAACGAATTGGGAGACTGGGATACCAAATTGTACACTCTAAATATATGCAGTTTATTGTAAAAAAATGAAATAAAAAGTTTAAAAAATATATATAAGTACATAAAATAATGAGATACAACCTTCTGCTGACTTCTACTGACCCATTCCACTCTAATTTACAATCAGCCAACCAGACTACCCATAAGGCTCTTGTTACCATAGTAACAAGACTAGGGCCTGAAGAAATCCTGAGGCCTTATGGCCTTTCCCCCCACCGGCAATCTGAAAACAATTACTGAGGGGTACTTAATACTTAAAAGGACTGTTGGGATGTAAATGATACCTGCCCTTACAAAATCTCCAAGGTTAAGTAATCAAAAATAAGAACAGGCCAGACTTTCAAGAAGACAATTTCAACCTGTAAATTCTACTCATACTCTTTAGAAAAGAAACAAAAAACAAAACAGGTGAAAAGATGTTCACTATGGTGAATTACTAGAGATAGGCACTTAAAACTACAATGAAATGTCATCTCCCACCAGTCAAAATGGCCATTATCAAAAAGAGTACAGATAATAAATTCTAGAATGGGGCTTAAGAAAATGGGACCCAACTTTGGTCCTAGTGGAATGGAAATAATAACAGCCACTTCAGAGAACAGTATGGAGTGCCTTTAAAATTAAAAATAGAGGTACCATATTATCTGATAGTCCCACACCTGAGAGTATGTGATTAAAACCACAATTCAAAAACACAGACACCCAAGTGTGCACTGCAGCACAATTTACAATAGCCAAGACATAGAAGCACTGTCCATCGACAGATGAATTGATGTAAAAGTAATACATGTACACATCAAAATATGACTCATCCATGAAAAAGAATGAAATAATGCTATTTTGCAATAACCTATGATCCTAGAGATACTACCAGTAAGAAGTAAGTCAGAAAGAGACAAATATCATATGATGTCACTTACATGTGTAATGGAGATATTGATACCAATAAACTGGTTTCATAAAGTCAAACAGATGCACAGACTTAGAAAACAAACTTATGGTTACCAAAGGAGAAAGGTGTATGAAAGGGATAAATTAAGAGGTTCGATTAACTTATACACATGAATACATATAAAATAGATATTCACAAAGGACCTACTCTACAGCAAAGGAGGTGGACAAAACACTCTACAATAACCTATATGTGAAAAGAAACCAAGGATGAATACATATATGTATGTATATGACAACAAGATTCTGTAACCTACAGCTAAGGAACACTGTAAATCAACTTTACGTCAATAAAAATAAACATTAAATTTTTTTAAAAAAGGAGGAAGTAATGAGACACAACCTTTTACTGGCTTCTTCTGACATTCCACTCTAATTTACAGTTAGGGAACAGGACTTCCCCTAAGGCTCTGGTTACTGTGGTAACAAGAGTAGCACAGGAAGAAATCCTGCCTTCTTGTGGGCTTTTCCCACAACAGCAACCTGAAAACTATTGCTTAGTGGCACTTCATGTACACAAGGACTGCTGCACTGTACATAATACCTGCCCTCAAAAATTTTCCAGGGTTAAAAAATCAAAAATAAGAAAAACTGGGCAGACTTTTAAGAAGAAAATTTCAACAATTTACTTCTACTTTTAAAAATAAAAACCACAAGAAAAGATGTTCATTTCAGCAAATTAATAAAGACTGGCAAATCAAAACTACAACAAAATGTCACCTCCCACCAGTCAAAATGTCCATTAACAAAAAGTGAATCAACAACATATTCTAGAGTAGGGGTTAAGGAAAGGGGACAGTCCTTTCATGCTGGTGGGATGGAAATGGTAACAGCCACTATACAGAACAGTACGGAAGTGCCTTTAAAAAGTAAAAATTGAGGGACCATATAATCTGACAGTCCCACACCTAAGAGTATATGTGTTGAAACCAGAATTTGAAAATACACAGACACCCAAGCGTGCAGCTCAGCACAATTTGCAATACCCAACACATGGAAGCACACTTAATGGCCATCAACAGATGAATGGATATAGAAGGGATACAGGTAAACAATGAAATATCACTCAGCCAGGAAAGAGAATGAAATAATGATATTTGCATTAACCTATGGCCCTAGAGATATCCCATCTAGATGGAATGGAGAAATTGATACTGATGAACAAGTTTAGACATGTGAGACTGACACACAGAAAAAAAACTTATGGTTACCAAAGGGGAATGGTGAGGAGGTTCAATTAACTTATACAGAGGAATACATATAAAATAGATAATCAACAAGGATTTATTCTACAGCAAGGGAGGTGGACAAAACACTCTATAATAACATATGTGAGAAGAAACTGAAGATGAATACACATATGTATATGCATAACTGAACAAGATTCTGTATACTTACAACAAAGACAACAGTGTAAATCAACTTTACTCCAATAAAAAAATAAAATTTAAATTAAAAAAAAACTAGAAGTAATGAGACACAACTTATCCTGGCTTCTTCTGACACATTCCACTCTAATTTACACTCAGGGAATAAGACTTCCCCTAAGACTCTGGTTACTGTAGTAACAACAGTAGGGCATGAAGAAATACAGCTGCCTTGTGAAATATTAACAATGAAATAGGACTTCCCTGGTGGCGCAGTGGTTAAGAACCTGCCTGCCAATGCAGGGGACATGGGTTCAATCCCTGGTCTGGGAAGATCCCACATGCAGCAGAGCAACTGAGCCCATGTGCCACAACTACTGAGCCTGCGCTCTAGAGCCCACAAGTCACAACTACTGAGCCCGCATGCCACAACTACTGAGCCCGCATGCCACAACTACTGAAGCCCACACACCTAGAACCCGTGCTCTGCAACAAGAGAAGCTACCGCAATGAGAAACCCATGCACCACAATGAAAAGTATCCCCTGCTTGCCGCAACTAGAGAAACCCTGAGCTCAGCAACAAAGACCCAACGCAGCCATAAATAAATAAATAAATATTTCAAAAAATAATGAAATAATGCCATTTGCAGCAACACTGATGGACCTAGAGAATATCATACTGAGTGAAGTAAGTCAGAAAGAGGACAGATACCATATAATAAATATCATTTGTATGTGGAATCTAAAATATGACACTAATGAACATATGTATCAAACAGAAACAGAATCACAAACATAGAAAACAGACTTGTGGTTGCTAAGGAGTGGGTGAGGGAAGGATTGGGAGTTTGGGAATAGTAGATGCACCTGTTATACTGTATATAGGGTGGATAAACCACAAGGTATAGCACAGAGAACTATAGTCAATATCCTGTGATAAACCATAATGGAAAAGAATATATATATATGAATGATATATATCTGAATATATATATATGAATATATATATCCAAATATATATATGAATTATTTTAAAATGAGAAGACCTAAATAGACATCTTCCCAAGGAAAACATACAGATAGCCAACCAGAACTCAAAAAGATTCTATGCCGAGACCAGCTCGGTGACTCAGGGCGAGTGACGGATGCGGCAAGCTTAAAGAAACACAGACACAGATTTAAGAGAAAGATGGAACCGGGGGACTCAAGACCTCTAGGATCAAGAGCCTCGCTGACTGATCCCACGTTGCTTTTACTGACCTCTTGGCATAGCCTAAGGGTCTAACACTCCCAGTTTCGTCCCACAATCAAGGTTATCTTTGAAGTAAACAAAGGCCTCACATGACTGGGGGCAATGATCTTTATTTGCCTCCTAGGTCCGATTTGAGCTGGGCCTGGATTTGAGCTGGGCGTGGAAAGCAAAGCAGCCCTGGGGGCAGGAGACCTCTCTCAGAAGGATTAAGTGTCTGTGCCCCACCCCTGTTGGCCCCGATGGGACTGTGCCTGTCTTAGGTTGTTCCTCCCCTGAGGAATCTTACCTGTCTCTGGCTAACCAGCCATCCTCCGGGGCCAAACAGGGTGATATGAGGTGTGCAAGTGAGAAAGGGGCTGTGCCCCAAGAGAGGGTCAATTTTCTGTTTCCACGGTAGCCTATGCCCCTGTGGCCTCCAAGCCCAGCACCCTTAGTTCCTCCGCTGATCAAGCAGGACATCCTGCATCCAGTTGCTCAGCCCACATACTTTAATTACTTTTAGTAACATTTTCAAGGTTTCAGAAAGACTTCTAAATGTTTTCCCACAATGCTAAACATAACTAACCAGCAGTGAAACACAATCAAAACTACGAGATATCACTTCACTCCAGTCAGAATTCCTGCCATCAAAAAGACCACAAATAACAAATGTTGGTGAGGATGTGGAGAAAAGGAAACTCTTGTACACTGTTGGTATGAATGTGAATTGGTGCAGCTACTGTGGAAGACAAAATGGAGGTTCCACAAAAAACTAAAAGTAGAACTACCATGTGATCCATCAATCCCACTCTTCAGTAAGTATCAGAAGAAAACAAAATCACTAATTCTAAAAGGTAAGTGCACTCCAATATTCTTAGCAGTGTTATTTGCCACAGTGAAGACACAGAGTCAAGCTAAGTGTTCATCAACAGGTAAATGGATAAAAAAAGATGTGAAGTATATATATGAATACTTAACAAAAAATAAAATTTTGCCATTTGCAAGAATATGAATGGACTTGGAGGGTATTATGCTCAGTAAAATAAGTCAGAGAAAACAAGTATGGTATGTTATCACTTCTGTGTGGAATCTAAAAACAAATGATTGAATACAACAGCAACAGACTCTCAGATATAAACAAACTAGTGGTTACCAGCAGGGAGAGATAAGGGTGGAGGAGCAAGATAGTGGTAGGAGATATTGAGGTACAATCCACTATGTATAAAATAAATGTTACAATGATGTATAGCATGGGAACTATAGCTACTATTTCATAATAACTATAAAAGGAGGATAATCTATAAATTTTGAATCACTATGCTATATCTCTGAAACTGACATAATAATGTAAGTCAACTATACATCAATAAATATAAAATAAAAAAAAAACAATAAAAGGGAGCCAGATTATAAAGGGTAGCCAGATTATTAGCTAGAAACCAATTAAACAGAAGTTTTGGAAATCAAGGAATTAAAAAAGAACATGTAAGAAATAATACTGGCAATTAAAGTGCATGATCTATTCTTTTAAAAGAAATCATTTAAGTGGTAAGAAAAAATGTTTCTCATTCTCACAATTTTGTATATTGAGGATAAATTATCTAGAAAATGTTACAACTATTCATTCAAAAAGAAATAGAAAATTTGGATTAACTAATTTTAGTATACAAATTTATTATCAACATCTCCATCTAAAATCATTGTGAGTTCTGTCAGCATGTCAGCCTCTTATAGTTTCTTTGTGATGTAAAATCTTTTTTTTTCTTGTTCTTTTTTTTTTGAGTAGTTGTTTTGCTTTTTTTTTTTTTTTTTTACATATACATATATCCACTCTTTTTTAGATCCTTTTCTCATATAGGTGATTACAGAGTACTGAGTTCCCTGTGCTATACAGTAGGTTCTTGTTAGTTACCTATTTCATGCATAGTAGTGTGAATATGTCAATCCCAACCTCCCAATTTATCCCTCCCCACCTTTTCCCTTTGGTAACCATAGGTTTATTTTCTACATCTGTGAGTCTGTATTTGTTTTGTAAAAAAGTTCACTTGTACCATTTTTTAAGATCCCACACGTATGGGGATATCATATGATATTTGTCTTTCTCTGTCTGAATTACTTCACTTAGTATGACAATCTCTAGGTGAATCCATGTTGCTGCAAATAGCATTATTTGATTCTTTTTTATGGCTGAGTAATATTTTGTATATATGTGCCACATCTTCTTTATCCACTCATCCGTTGATGGACATTTAGTTTGTTTCCATGTCCTGGTTATTGTTAGTGATGTAAAATCTTTTAAAACATAAAAGTAAGCCTGTCTACGTTATCCCATTAGACTGAAGTATACATAGAAGTTAAATGAGAAGACATAACAATCAACCAAGAATATGAGATACAGCCATTCTTTCTCTCTCTCTTCCTTTTCTCTTCCTCCTTTTCCAGGCTTCTTTCTATTTCAGTCTAGACAACTCTTGAGAGAATATTTCTTTAAGGGCTTCAAATTACCATACCTACATCCTCTGCCACAACTAGGCACACAGGGACAAAAATACTCCTCTGCTATTCACTCATGAAGGAGAGGTTTATGCACAATAGACTCCTACATGGAGAGCAGCAGGTGAGTTTCCCACCCATTCTTTCTAATGTCCTTCCATTACAGTGAATCCCACACATCATGAGGCAGAACCACTAATGTGGGCCTTCCCTTGAAGTCACAAACCTTGCAGCCACTTCCAGCACCTGATGATCACAGGGTCACCAGGAGATGATAAGCATCACTTTCCTTCTGCAGCACCTGAGAGTCCCAGTCTCTTTCCCATTCCTGGGACCTTAACCTTCAAACTGCCTTCATCTCTCTTCTCTAACCTCCCTTTCCATAGCCAAGGGCACCTCCTCGCACAGGAGAGACACTTTTAACTGCAGTTTTTAAAAATTTGACTTCCAGTCGCAACTGGCTTGTGAATCTCCCTGGAGCAGGCAGGAACCTGTACAGGGAAGGCCAGTAAAGAGTAACCAGCTCTAGCCTAGAAGGAAAGTATGGCCTGGATGTGATAGTGGCAGGATGTGAATCTCCCCTTTTTTATTAAGTATTTCATAGAATCTTTCACACACTTGAGCAAGAGAAATGTCTCTTCATGGTTTTCAATATGATGATTTCAAGCATTTAATTCTTGTTTTCCAGAAAACCACATTAAATTAAAAATATATACATGAAATTGAAAAGACCTAGTTATCGACTTGA
The DNA here is from genome assembly GCF_030028045.1 of Hippopotamus amphibius kiboko. Taxonomy (NCBI): domain Eukaryota; kingdom Metazoa; phylum Chordata; class Mammalia; order Artiodactyla; family Hippopotamidae; genus Hippopotamus; species Hippopotamus amphibius. Next base: position 53,266,947 of record NC_080186.1, read on the forward strand.
GAAACATCAATGAGTGTGGCTATAGAAGCAGTTCTGATTCACTTAACTATCATGAACATTTGGGCTCTATTGGAACAGAGTCCACATCAATGTAGCACATCTTTCAATATTTGAAAAAAAGGAAAGAGTACTTGAGGGAACCATATAATTTTTGTATCACTGAAGCTTGCAGCCCAGTAATTTAACACATCTCATAGGGGAAAAAAACTTGGTGAAAATTATACTAAATGATTAAACCAGATTTGACTGTATACTTAAAAACAGTACAATCTACATTCTTACTATGTGCATAGTGAAATTATGTAAAATTATATACTGAAGCCAAATAATATTGTCAATATAGAGTAGAAACTAGAAAAACATTGAGACCTCAGGGTCTGAATCTGAAAATCCATTTAAATCAAAGTATAATTTTAAAATATCGTTTAAAAATCTAATGATTTGGGGGCAGAGTCAAAATGGCATCGTGGGAGGACACGGAGTTCACATCTCCCCACAAGTAGGGCAGCTGCCCAATGCTAGTGGGGGACATTATCATCCAAGGAGATGGGAAGAACCCCTGAGAGACCAGGTAGGACATGGGGGTGGGGGAGGAGTCAGGGGGGGCGGAGAAGTGGAGGCCGGGCAGGCCTGGTGCCCCTGAGAGGTGGCTGGGGGAGGGGAGGGGTTTCTGCCTGGAAAGACCCTTGGGGGCTTAGAGGATCAAGGGGAGGAATGTGTCTAGCATTTCCCCTGACCAATTGGGCTGGGAAGCCTGCTGGGCTCCTCAGCCAGGGTCCTCCACCCTCTGGGCCGCATGGGCCCTAGGGGTGTAGGAGGGAGAAGGGGGGAAGAGGAGGAGAGGCAGACTGGTGGGAGGACCTTCCAGGATTGGAGGACCATGAGAGGTGACACCAGCGATTCTCCCACATACTTGGCCCTGGGAAGTCTGCTGAGCTCTCAGGCTGGGTTCTCCACCCTCCGAGCGCCCCTCCCTGCTGTGTTGGTGCTGGGGCCATAGGAGAGAGGTGGGGAGATAAGAGGAGAGGCATAGGGGGAGGGACCCTCTGGGATAGGAGAACTGGGGGAGGCATGGAGGGTGTTTCCCCTGCCCACTAGGCCCCGGGAACCCTGCCAGTCTCCCGGGCCTGGTCCATCTCCCGGGCCTGGTCCATCTCCCGGGCCTGGTCCTCCACCCTGCAAGGCCCCCTCTGAGCCATGTTGGTCCTGGGGGTGAAGGAGGGAGGTGGAGGCATAAGAGGAGAGTGAGACAGGTGGGGAGACCTTCTGGGATTGGAGGACAAGGGGAGGCACAGAGGGCCTTTCCTCTGCCCCGTGGTCCAGGAAGCCTGCTGGGCTCCTGGGCCTGGTCCTTCACTCTCCAGGGCTCCCTCCTCCCACATGGGTCCTAGGCGAGTGGGAGGGAGGGAGGGAGGAAGAGAGGTAGACAGTGGACCCTCCGGAACTGGGGAATTAGGGGAAGTGCTCCAGGCATTTACCTCACCCAGTTGGTCCTGGGAAGCCATCACAGAAATACAAAGGATTATAAGAGACTACTACAAACAACTATATGCCAATAAAATGGACAACCTTGAAGAAATAGACAAATTCTTGGAAAGCTACAATTTTCCAAGACTGAATCAGGAAGAATTAGAAAATATAAACAGATGCATCAGAAGTAATGAAATTGAAACTAATAAAAAAAAAAAATCCAACAAACAAGAATCCAGGACCAGATGGCTTCACAGGTGAATTCTATCAAACATTAAGAGAAGAGCTAACACTCATCCTTCTCAAACTCTTCCAAAAAATTGCAGAGGGAGGAACACTCCCAAATTCATTCTACGAGGCCACCATCACCCTCATACCAAAACCAGACAAAAATGTCACAAAAAAAGAAAATTACAGACCAATATCACTAATGAACATAGATGCAAAAATCCTCAACAAAATACTAGCAAACAGAATGCAACAACACATTAAAAGCATCATACACCATGATCAAGTGGGATTTATCCCAGGGATGCAAGGATTCTTCAATATCGCAAATGTGATACACCATATTAACAAATTAAGGAATAAAAACCATATGATTATCTCAATAGATGCAGAAAAAGCTTCTGACAAAATTCAACACCCATTTATAAAAACTCTCGAGAAAATGAGCATAAAGGGAACCTACCTCAACATAATAAAGGCCATATACGACAAACCCACAGCAAACATCATTCTCAATGGTGAAAAGCTGAAAGCATTTCCACTATGATCAGGAACAAGACAAGGATGTCCACTCTTGCCACTCTTATTCAACATAGTTTTGGAAGTCCTAGCCATAGCAATCATAGAAGTAAAATAAATAAAAGGAATACAAATTGGAAAAGAAGAAGTAAAACTGTCTCTATTTGCAGATAATATGATGCTATACATAGAAAATCATAAAGATGCCACCAGAAAACTACTAGAGCTAATCAATGAATTTGGTCAGGTTGCAGGATACAAAATTAACACACAGAAATCTCTTGAATTCCTATACCTTAACAACGAAAAGTCAGAAAGAGAAATTAGGGAAACAATCCCATTTACAATCAGAACAAAAAGAATAAAATACCTAGGCATAAACCTACCTAAGAAGACAAAAGACTTATACTCAGAAAACTATAAAATGCTGATGTAAGAAATCAAAGATGACACAAACAGATGAAGAAATATACCATGTTCTTGGATTCAAAGAATCAATATTGTGAAAATGACTATACTACCCAAAGCAATCTACAGATTCAGTGCAATCCCTATCAAATTACCAAAGGCATTCTTCACAGAATTAGAACAAAAAATTTGACAATTTCTATGGAAACACAAAAGACCCAGGAGAGCCAAAACAATCTTGAGAAAGAAAAACGGAGCTGGAGGAATCAGGCTCCATGACTTCAGACTATACTACAAAGCTACAGTAATCAAGACAGTATGGTATGGGCACAAAAACAGAAATATGGATCAATGGTACAGGATAGAAAGCCCAGAAATAAACCCATGTACATGTGGTCACCTAATTTATGACAAAGGAGGCAAGAGCATACAATGGAGAAAAGACAGCCTCTTCAATAAATGATGCTGGGAAAACTGGGCAGCTACATGTAAAAGAATGAAATTACCACACTACCTAACACCACACAAAAAAAATAAACTCAAAATGGCCTAAAGATCTAAATGTAAGACTGGACACTATAAAACTCTTAGAGGAAAACATAGGCAGAACACTCTTTGACATAAACCACAGCAAGATCCTTTTTGACCCACCTCCTAGAATAATGCAAATAAAAACAAAAATAAACAAATAGGACCTAATGAAACTTAAAAGCTTTCACACAGCAAAGGAAACCATAAACATGACGAAAAGACACCTCTCAGAATGGAAGAAAATATTTGTAAATGAAGCAACTGACAAAGGATTAATCTCCAAAGTTGACGAGCAACTCATGCAGTTCAATATCAAAAAAACAAACAACCCAATCCAAAAATGGGTGGAAGACCTAAATAGACATTTCTCCAAGGAAGATATACAGATTGCCAACAAACACATGAAAAGATGCTCAACATCACTAATCATTAGAGAAATGCACATCAAAACCACAGTGACCTCACACAGGTCAGAATGGCCATCATCACAAAATCTACAAATAATAAATGCTGGAGAGGATGTAGAGAAAAGGGAACCCTCTTGCACTGTTGGTGGGAATGTAAATTGATACAGCCACTATGGAAAACAATACAGAGGTTTCTTAAAAAACTAAAAATAGAACCACCATGTGACCCAGCAATCCCATTACTGGGCATATACTCAGAAAAACATAATTCAAAAAGAAACATGCACCCCAATGTTCATTGCAGCACTATTTACAATAGCCAGAACATGGAAACAACCTAAATGTCCATTGACAGATAAATGGATAAGGAAGATGTGGCACATATATACAATGGAATATTACTCAGCCATAAAAAGGAACAAAATTGAGTTATTTGTAGTAAGGTGGATAGACCTAGAGTCTATCATACAGAGTGAAGTAAGTCAGAAAGAGAAAAACAAATACCGTATGCTAACACATATATATGGAATCTAGAAAAATGGTGCTGATGAACCTAGTGGCAAGGCAGGAATAAAGACGCAGATGTAGAGAATGGATTTGAAGATATGGGGTGGGTGGGGTGGGAAGGGAAGCTGCGACAAGGTGAAAGAACAGCATTGACATATATACACTACCAAAGGTAAAATAGATAGCTTGTGGAAACCTGCTGCAGAGCAGTGAGATCGGCTTGGTATTTTGTGATGACCTCGAGATGGGGAGGGAAGGGATATAGGGATATATGTATAAATACAGCTGATTCACTTTGTTGTACAGCAGAAACTAACACAACATTGTAAAGCAATCATACTCCAATAAAGATGAAAAAAATCTAATGATTTGGGGCTCTAAGCTTGTGTTGTCCTGCTGGTAGCATCTGTAAGGTCCTCCTCCTCCTTTTTCTGTCCTCTGTCATTTCTATGCTGATCTTCCTTTTTCTCTTTTTTTTTTAATTTTAAGGCAGTACTTTATTTTTTTAATTTTTTTCCTTTTAAAAAGAATTTTATTGAGGTATAATTGACATGCAATAAACTGCATATATTTAAAGTGGACAATTTGATTTTTTTTTTCTTATTGCCTCCTTTGTCACTGATTAGTTGACCATAGTCTGTTTTCATTTTTACTTGTGTTTCCATCCTAGGTCACTCCCTTTTGATTCTTACTGTTTCCTAGTCCATGGCACCCAATGCACGTCACTGATTTAACATCTTTTTTCTCCCTGACTCTCCTTTACTCCATCGGTCTCCCTGGTTTCCTCTCCCTGGCTTTCTGTTTTCCCCTCGTGCTCACCCCCTACCTCATCTTTCACGGGAATGGAATAAGGATGACGTCTGTCCCAGAAGAGCACACTTTCCAATGGTACATGGGCAATGTAAAGAGGTCCTGAATGTGAAGGAGAGTCCTGAGGAGAAGGAGGTCCTAGGATGAGGAGGACAGAAGGATGGGGTGACCAGGAGAGCCTAGAGTTCCACAGAATGGCACAATGAGGAAGAGGATGCAAACTCCTGGGATTACACATGGAGTGGATTGGCCTGTACTCTCTAAGAGGGGCAAGACTGTAGAGATACAAAAAGGAAGAAGCCACCTTTCCAGTGAGGTCTTTATGCTGCACAGGGGAAGGAAGTGGGAGACAGTGTGAAGGCATTTAAGCAGGAAAACAATAAGGCAGATGACATCTAAGGGGAAATAATGCAGAAAAGCATGGGTCTATGACCCCACTGCCTGCAGCTGAACTATCAGACCTAAGAAAATCTCAAGGCTATGCTGGGACTCACAGCAGGCAGGAGGGATGGGTAGTTCAAGGAATTTAAGGTCCAGAGCAGCCCATTGCCCCTGATGCATGAAAAATCTAGGTACAAGAAGAGGTTTGAAATATCAAGGGAAAACTATTTCATGTGATAGTTACTTTCTTGTTAAGAAATCTGCTTCTTGGGTGCAAGAGAATGGTACACACATGGGCAGGGTGGGCCCTGATAAGGGGGTGGGGCCTGAACGAGGACCAGACATGGTCCTTCCCTGTGCCCACCCTCCATAGGGTTTCAGGCTCTGTTACTCATGCAGCCCAACAGAGTTTGATTCTCCCTTTTTGCAATGTTTAAATCTTTGATATTCACTGAACAAAAGTTATTTTTTCCCTATTGTAAGTTATTAATTTTTTAATGTAAAAATAAAGCGGAGAGAATGTGTGGGCTACTTATATCGGAATCTGAGATGTTTTCTTCTTAGCAAATTAGCGATATATATGTCAGAGCTCTTTGTGAACCAGGGGATGTGTATATCCTGCTAGTAACTGTCAGCTGTGCAGGTGCCAGTGGCCTTGGAAATTCATGGTGAATAGATATGGGGCAGTTGCTAATCCAGAAATGTCCCAATCTTGACAATAAGATAAGAGCAATAAGAACAGTTTATTTAATTAGAAATCTTGGATTTTTCTGTGTAGGGGATTGAAGTAAAACATGGGATGCAAAATTCTGCCTGGGCTTAATGTATAGAGAATACGGACTCTCATAAGATCATAATTCCATTTCTATTCTCCTTTCCCACAAGAAGCAAAGACACGGCCCTGGCCTCAGTTCTAGGCACTTGTTGGTCAGGATCTGAGAAGTGGGGGATGGAAGGTTGAGATGGAGTTTTGTAACAAAAATGGCTGCTTTTGTGTAAATAAAATCACTTTCCCTTCTCCCAACTTTTGTTTTCTATTCCACAGATCCTGCAAGGAATTGTAAATTCAAAGGCCATTGAGAAGCAAAAAACAGAAAATAGTAAACACAATATCAAAGATAAAACAAAATCAAAGGACTGACACTCTCCTACTTCAAGTCAATATAAATTGACAGTAAGGAGAAAGTGTGATACTGATCAAAGTATATACAAATATTTCAATGAAATAGAGAGCCTGGAAATAGAATCACACCAATATAGTCAATTATTTTTGACAAATGAGCAATGTCAATGAAATGAACAAAAGATAATCTTTTCAGTACAGGGTACTAGAACAAATGGAAATTCACCACACACACACACACAAAATGAGTCCAGACCATCCAACTTTTATAGAAATTTAATAAAATGGTTCATGGACTAAGTGTAAACGTGAAACTATAAAATTTCTAAAAGAACATATAAGTGAAAATATAGGTGACTTGGTTTTGTGGATTACTTTTAAATTCTTTCTAGCTTTTGTGATATGTAATTGACAAAAAAAATTGTATTTAGGTTGTGTAAGGTGATATTTATTTTATTTAAACTATGTGATGAGGACATTTTAGATATAATATTAAAACCACAATCCAGTAGAGAAAACAATTGATCAGATATACTTCATTTCAATAAAAAATCTTGCCTGCAAGAGAAACTGGTTATAGAATGAAAAAAACAATACAAATCAAATGAAGTTCTCATCACACACTTCTTAGGATGGCCAGTAAGCAAACCAAAACAAAAGATAACAGCAGAAAATAACTAGTGAGGCAAGGATGTGGCTAAATTGGAATGCTTGTGTGCTTTTGGTCAGAAGGTTATATGGTGGGGCTGTTAAAAAACACTATGATAGGGGGAATTAAGTTGGCAAAGTAAGAGGACCCTACTGCACCTTAGTCCATGACAAACCAACAAGCCAACATCATTCTAAATGGAGAAAAACTGAAAGCATTCCCTCTAAGAACAGGAACAAGACAAGGGTGCCCACTCTCACCACTATTATTCAGCATAGTTTTGGAAGTTTTCGCCACAGCAATCAGAGAAGAAAAAGAAATAAAAGGAATCCAAATTGAAAAAGAAGTAAAATTGTCACTCTTTGCAGATGACATGAAATATATAGAAAACCCTAAAGATGCTACCAGAAAACTGCTAGTGCTAATCAATGAATTTAGTAAAGTTGCAGGATACAAAATTAATCCACAGAAATCTCTTGCATTCCTATACACTAACAATGAAAATCAGAAAGAGAAATTAAGGATACAGTCCCATTTACCATTGCAACAAAAAGAATAAGATACCTAGGAATAAACCTACCTAAGGAGGCAAAAGATCTGTATGCAGAAAACTACAAGACACTAACGATAAAGATGCAGATGTAGAGAACAGACTTGCGGACACAGGGTGGGTGGGGTGAAGGGGAAGCTGGGACAAAGTAAAAGAGTAGCACTGACATATATACAATACCAAATGTAAAATAGATAGCTAGTGGGAAGCTGCTGCATGACACAGGGAGATCAACTCGATGATGGGTGATGACCTAGAGGGGTGAGATAGGGAGGGTGGAAAGGAGTCACAGGAGAGAGGGGATATGGGGATATATGTATAAATACAGCTGATTCACTTTGTTGTACAGCAGAAACTGGCACAACAGTGTAAAGCAATTATACTCTAATAAAGAACTTAAAAAATAAAAAATAAATAAATTTTAAAGACCCACAGCTACATACAGAATGATTCTCACTGAAAATGACATGAAGTCCAGCAGTATGGCTCTTCTACAACCAAGGCCACAAAGAAAGAACCGCTTAGTTTGGTAGGATGGAAAGGAAAGCTAACTAGTCAGAACCCACAGCCCTAGCAGGTGACCCAGAAGACAAGGGCAATGTCACAGCCTTGGCAATCCTCACTGGTGAGATAGGACTGTGAGCCACATACTGGGCACCACAGCCCTGGGGTATGACACTGGAAAGACAAGCCCCCTGAGCTGGTTACAAACCCAGTGGGACTCAGCAAAGGGCTGTTAGAAACCAAGATGCTGCTCGCGAACAGTGTGGGCACAGATTTGCTTGCTTCCAGTCACAGCACAGAGGCAGCAGACTGAAAACTGCCAGGTGCTCTGGCCAGCCTGCCAGGACCACCCCATAGCAACCCCTAGACCAAATCATGCTCCAGAGCTGCTTCCTACTAAGGAAAGGCTGCCATTTCTAATGGGCCTGAGTGAACACAGAAGCAGTAGAGCCACCTCACACCCTGGCCCTGCATCTAGCCAGAGCAGAGAGAGCCTTTGCAGGTACTAGCATCTATGCCTGTACTTGGGAGGGAGCAGAAGTTGCTTGGACTATGGCCCTTGCTCCAGGCATGTCAGAGACTGGCACTTTCTGCACACACAGAAGTGCAAGCACTAGGGAAGCTGTGGAACCAGCTTAGGCCCTCTTCCTGCTTCAGGCTAGGGTAGAGACTGTCATTGCTCGTACAACCACACAAAGGGAGGAGTGGAACCAGCTTATTAGTGTGGCTCCAGGCCCTGACCCTGCCTCTACCCAATGTGTGCACACCAGGGAAAAAGTGGAACAAGCTTAGAAGTGCAGCCCCAAGCCCTCGGGTCCCAGCCATATCCCCAGGCATGGTGAACACCACCACCACATTGGGAGGAGGCCCAGCTGCCTCAAAGATCCTGCTCCGGACCCTTAGGCCTTGGCACCACGCCTGATCGGGCAGTGACCCTAGCCCCACATGCCAGCAATACAGTGCCCGGTAGCACGTCACAGGGAAAGATACAGTCTATGCTCACTTTAAACTTAGCTCTTCCACCAATGCCACTGGGGACAAGCAGACTTCATAGGGATGCTCCCACACATGGACATGCCTTCAAGACTGGGATTGGGAACTGTTTCACATAATCTCACAGAGAAAAACAGAGAATGTCAAACAAGATATAAAAAGAGAGGAATATGTTTCAGATGAAAGAAAAAGATAAATTCACTAAGGGGGTGGGAAACAAAAAAGTAATAAATATTTTACCTGAAAAGACTTTAAAGCATTACTAATAAAATGCTAACTGAACATGTGAAAATAATAGATGAACACAGTGAAAACCACAATAAAGAAATAGAAAATATAAAAGAGAATTATCAAAGCTGAAGAATAACTGAAATTTAAAATACACAAGGAGTTAACAGCAGAATGAAAAATAAGTTAAAACTGACACCAATGAAATACAAAGAACCATATGAGACTACTACAAACAACTATACGCCAACAAAATAGACAACCAAGGAGAAATGGACAAATTTCTAGAAAGATACAACCTTCCAAGGCTGAACCAGAGAGAAATAGAAAATATGGACAGATCAATCACAAGTACTGAAGTTGAAACAGTGATTAAAAAGCTTGCAACAAACTAAAGTCCAGGACCAGATGGCTTCACAGGTGAATTCCATCAAACACTTAGAGAAGAGTTAACACCTACCCTTGTGAAACTCTTCCAAAATATTGTGGAGGAAGGAATACTGCCAAGCTTATTCTATGAGGCCACCATCACCCTGCTACCAAAACCAAAGATACCGCAAAAAAAGAAAATTACAGGCCAATATCACTGATGAACATAGACACAAAAATACTCAACAAAATACTAGCAAACCAAATCCAACAATACATTAAAAGGATCATACACCATGATCAAGTGGGATTTATCCCAGGGATGCAAAGATTCTTCAGCATCTACAAATTGATAGATGTGATACACCACATTAACAATCTGAATAAAAATCAAGTGATCATCTCAATAGATGCAGAAAAAGCTTTGGACAAAATTCAACACCCATTTATAATTAAAGCTCTGCAGAAAGTGGGCATGGAGGGAACTTAACTCAACATAATAAAGGCCATATACGAAAAACTCACAATTAACATCATTCTCAATGGTGAAAAGCTGAAAGTATTTCCTCTTAGATGAGGAACAAGGCAAGGATGTCCATTGTCACCATTTTTATTCAACATAGTTTTGGAAGTCCTAGCCACAGCAATTAGAGAAGAAAAAGAAATAAAAGGAATCCAAATTGGAAAAGAAGAGATAAAACTGTCACTGTTTGCAGATTGACACGATACTATACATAGACAATCCTAAAGATGCTACAAGAAAACTACTAGAGCTGATCAATGAATTTGGTAACATTGCAGGATACAAAATTAATACACAGAAATCTTTTGCATTCCTATACACAAACAATGAAAGATCAGAAAGAGAAATTAAGGAAATAATCCCATTTACCAAAATATCTAGGAATAAACTTACCTAAGGAGGGAAAAGACCTGTACTCTGAAAACTGTAAGACACTGATGAGAGAAATCAAAGATGAGAGAAACAAATGGAAAGGTATAGCATGTTCTTCAACTGGAATATTACTAAGCCAGAAAAAAGGATGAAATAATGCCATTTGAAGCAGTGTGGGTGGACCTAGAGATTATCATACAAAGTGAAATAAGTCAGAAAAAGACAAATATCATAGGATACCACTCATATGTGGAGTAGAAACTAACACAACATTGTAAAACAACTATACCCCAAAACAAAAAGTTTTTAAAAAAGATACAAATGACCTTATTTACAAAACAGAAACAAACTTACAGATATCGAAAACAAACTTATGGTTACCCAAGGGGAAACATGGGGTGGGGTGGATGGATAAATCAGGAGTTTGGGATTAACATATACACACTACTTACTATTTATAAGATAGATAGCCAACAAGGGCCTACTGTATAGCACAGGGAACTCTACTGAACATTGTGTGATAACATATGAGAAAAGAATCTTAAAGAGTGTATATATGTATATGTATAACAGAATCACTTTGCTGTACACCTGAAACTAACACAACACTGTAAATCAACTATATTCCAATAAAATAATAATAATAATAATGAGGTGAAATGAGAATGACCTGAGGAATTACACAGGCAAAAACAGAAAGACAGGGAAGACAGAGAAAGTCACATAATGGATAAACATGCCTGTCCTCCAAATTTTATACACAGTTATACAACGCTTAAAAACATCTTTGTTGCAGAGACAGAGAGGGTTTAAAAGAAAAAAAAAAGCACACTTTATTTTGCAGGGAAGAACTGGTAAGAGATCACTTTCCAATATCTGGCTAAAAAATGCCAGAGAACTTTACAGAGATGGGTGAGAGGATGAAATAAGTGATGACCAAGGCCAAGTGCAGCCCTATCCTCTGATCCCATGAAATGGCTAAACAATATTGTAAAACTTCTTGCAATTTCTAATACCAAGAGCATTTCCTTGCTTTTTCTATTAAAGTACTGCCCTCTTGTGGTGAAATGACAACATTTCAACCAGCTGCGTTCCACTTGAGGCAACAACTTTTCCTTCTCAAAATAGTAATAAAAAAGCCTGTTAACCCCTGCTCTTTGCCAAGCTTCGTACTAAGTTCTTTATATATATTAACTCATTTAAGGTAGGAACTAGCATATGCAACTTATAGGTACTCCAACTTGCTTACAGTCACACAGCAATTAAGTGGATCTGAGGATTTCAAAAGGGGTCTGATTTAAACCATTTTGGGTTGCATTAGGTAAATAGTAGCACTTTAAATAAGCATCTATTAGAGATTTCATAAATAAGTTATCAAAAAGTTAAATGGTTTAATGAATTAATAAACCACCCCATTCCCTATTTTGTAGCATGACCGTCTACTTGCTCTGCAGCCATCAGAAATCCTTCTTTCATACGACTGGGAAACTGTTATACATTTTTGGCGTAAAGATTAATATAAAACTTTATTTTTAGGATTTAGTTACCAGATAGGCCTCTCACTTATATGTGCAGAGAAAAGCAGGACCTTGTCTCTCTTCCTTTCCTTCTCTCTCTCTCTCCCTCATGCACATGCATACACACACAAAGCTGGGTATCGTCTGAGATAGTGAGGTTTATTTTTATCATTTTCAAATTTACTATTTGCTTGTAACTTGTTCCAATGCTCACTTCTAACCCTAAATCTATTCCAATATTAATAAGAAAAAGTCCATCCAGTATTATTCCTTCTACTGGGAACGTAAAATCTCTGGCTTTCAGCCATTGAGTTAAATAAGCACCCAGGACAGGCAGATTCTTAAGCACACAAGTTCAGCTGTGGATATCTGAAGGTGTGCATTTCCTGCTTAGGCGTAGGTAAGAGACTGAGGATGGGGACAGCCATCACTGGGAACTGGAGGATGAATCCCCCGACAGGATCTGTGCTGCCAGGTGGAAATCTACACGTGCACATGCACCAGGCTGGCACCCTCTGGGATGGTGAGGTGGCAGGTAAGCAAGGCCCTTGCCGGGCATCCTCAGTGTCATGGGGTGAGACACAGATGGAAAAGTGTCTGGGAAGCTGGGAGAGGTGCCTCTGACAATGCACAGGGACACAGGGCAGGCAAAATACATTTTGTTTCATGGAGCAGTGGAATCAATATAATTTGTAGGAAGATATTTCCAAGGGTGATAGTCTCTCAAAATAACAAACAGAATAATCACGTATTTCCCAGAGTTCTTAGCACAAGCATGGTTTCAAGACTGTAACAGAAGAAATGAAAGCACTGCAGCACCAGTTCTGGGGAGGGCCCATTATCCCTCTCCTCATGCAGAGGCTCCTGTCTCTCCCCTCCTGTGCATGCTGGAGGCCTTGGACTGGGGAGGCTCAGCTGAAGAGAACGCAGGGGAACCGAGCAGAGCATTGGCCTGCCTGGTGAGAGGGAGAGAAGCTGGTTCCAACCAGCATGCAGCAGGATCTTGTACCACTGTCTGCCCATCCTGAGCTAGGAGCAGACCTGCCAGATGAGGCAGAGTCAGCAGGAGAGGTCCTGAGTCTTCAGCTGGCAGACATGTGTTTCTAAACGGACTGGGTGGGCTGACCCCAAGCAAAACTGGGAGGTGAGCCACCTCCCTCCCCCACATCCCAATGGCTTTCTTCCTCCACCCTCTCCTGCCAGGAAAGGGCCTGAAGTTTATATGCCCACTCATTAGACTGTTTGTATTTTAATCGTTCTCCCAAACGTGGACTCAACGGCTTTGTTATGATGTTGGACATCAGTGTGCTCCAAGGGGCAAAGCAGGATCCACACACCCATGACCACCACCATCAATAATGGCGATGCCTGGGAGCAAGAGCCCTCTGTATCTGCAGACCCCTCCTGGACACACCAGGCGGATGGTCACATGTGTGGATAACACTAGGCAGGGCGTGGGCAGAGCACGGGGTTGGGTAAGGAAATCAGAGTGATCGCCAGCTCTATGCATAGCCGCTGTGTCATCCTGAGTGGACAACTCATTCACCTGTGACTTAACCAAGATACAACCCAGCTGGGTCTACCTAATAGGGCAGCTCCAACAAGAGTGCAAGTGAAATGCTTTGCCAATGATGAGGTTTCATATTACTGTGCTCGTTGGATATCGCCAGTGAGAAATAAGTGTGACCCTCCACCTGGGGTCCAAAGAACTCAAGAAGAACCTGCCAAGCCAATCATACACAGAGCAAGACGTGTGTTTTCTTACCCTAGTGAGAAGAACAGAATGATGGGGAGGGAGGAAAAGTAATACACAGAAACAGGCAGGATGGTGACATGAATTTATGAGCCAAATAATATTTCTGCTCTATGTATTCTGGAAAGTTATATATAGTTATATCTTCCTATCACATAAAGGAATTGGGTGGTTTTTTGTTTTCAGAAAAACAATTCCATAAAATAAATAATACCTAATGAGTATATGACATAAAAATACTGTACCAGCGTCTATAAAGTGTTCTCTTCCTGATTTCAACCAGTGGCATCACCATCCACCTCCTCATCCCAGTCAAGCTCCTCCCTTTCTCTCAACTCGCCCCACACCCCATCAACAGCCGCTTCACCCATTTCACCTCCACCCTGCATGCACCGCACCTCAATTTCCCTCCCTCATCACCCCTACCTCTCTACCCCACCCCTCTACCCCACCCTCTAGCCCAGAGGCCCTTTGAAGGCACAGACCACACTCAGCTCCCTGTGCGTCTCCAGGTCTGGAAGGTGGTGCAGGAGCTGCCAGGGGCAGCCCAGCAGCGCGGGGGGAGCGGGCCTCCCCAACAGCAAGCCTGGGGGGAGGCAAACACTTGCCAGGGAGGCTGGGGGGGGGGGGGAGGTGTGGAGCTCTGAGTTGGCATCGGACACGCAGGAGGGCGGCTGCAGGAAGAGCTGCTGTTCCCCACACGCGTGGTCCCTACACGGCTCAGCCCGCCCTCTCCCCCTTCCCCTCCCGCCCTCCAGATGCCACCTGTGCCACCACAGTGGTCCAGACCTCGAGCCCTAGCGTCACAAAGAACAGGCTCTGGCACCTGATGGCTGTATAACCTGGGGCAAGTTATTGAGCATCTCACCTGTGACATGGGACTGATAATAGCACTGTGGAGAGGAGCCAGTGAAATGAGGCTTGTAAACAGAGGATCCCCCCAGCCTTGAGTCGCCCACAGGAAGCTTCTCCTCACCTTTTCCTCCCAGCAGTGCCTGCATCCTCAGGAAACCCAACCCCCGTCAGCACGGACATGGCCCCGTGTTATCCTGAAGCCAAAACCCCAGCGAGTCCTAAGGAGACTGAGCTCCTGTCCGCAGAGACGCTGACCCAGGCGTCACAGCCAAAGCCCGGGCGGCGCCTGCGGAGACACAGCTCCTCTCACCTGTGCTCAGAGCCCAGGCCTTGCGGAACGCGCACGCTCTGTGGGTCAGAGTCGCGGGCTCTGCCCCCTGTGGTCAGTGCGCGAAGTGCAGGCGGCGCCTCCCTCACAGGTGACGAGACAGCGCTCCCCCTCGCAGAACTGCTGCACCCATTAACCTGCGGAAATTCAAACTGACGTGGAGTCTATATCCCATAACTCCTCCAAAAAGAGATAACGAACAATTCATAGAAGACCATTTGGTGTGAAACGAATGCAGACGCAAAGTTTACGATGGACACCAAATTCACTCAAAAATTATTCATTGACAAATTTTAAATGCAAAATGATTCAAAATCATAGGAGAAAACAGAAAGAAAAACACATGAGCTTGGGTTTGGTCACAGAGATCACGAGCACTGAGTTTTGGGTTCTTTTCATACAGTCACATTTCTTGATGTTTTTTAAGATTTTTTGACGTGGATCATTTTTTAAGTCTTTATTGAATTTGTTACAATATTTCAAAAATATGGAACCTTCATGAATTTGTGTCATCCCTGCACAGGAGCCATGCTTATCTTCTCTGTATCGTTCCAATTTTAGCATATGTGCTCCGGAAGCAAGCACCATGAGCACTGAGTTTTAACACACAACACAGAAAGGGCAATCCACAAAGAAAAATAAGTAATATTGTGAACTTTATAAAATTAAAAATTTCTACTCTGTCAAAGACCTTATTCAGAAAATCAAGAGATAAGTCACAAACTGGGAGAAAAATATTTGCAAACACATATCTATTAAAGGATTTGTCTCAAATACACAAAGACCGCTAACACCAACAACCCCATTAAAATTAGGTAAAGAACTAAACAGACACCTGGCCAAAAAGATATCCATATAGTACACACAACTATGCTCCACATCATATACCATCAGTAATTACACATTAATACAGCAATGATATAGAACTGTTACCTGAAAACTGGGTTCCCCTCTTGGTGGGTGCCAAGCCAGATGACACAACTGAGCCAAAGATGGGGAGAAGGAAGGATTTATTACTTACAGCAAGTGAGGAGAACACTGGGGATCTTTCTCAAAGAAGTGTCCCCCTGAAAAGGAAGATTGGGGAAGTTTTTTTTTTTTTTTTCAATTCTAGAAATTTACCCAAGAGGAATGAAAACATGTCTACAAAAAGATTTGTACAGGAATGTTCAGAACAGCTTTTTCATAACAGGTCTAAACTGAAAATAGCTCCAGTGTCCATCAATAGGAAAACTGATAAAATGTGGTATTGTCATACCCTGAAATACTATTTAGTAATAAAAAAGATAGACTATTATTACATGCAATAACATGGATGAATCTCCCAGACATCTGTCCATCCATCCATCCACCCATCCATTCATCTTATTTTTTTATGTATTTCAAAATAAATTGCAGACATCTGTATACTTCCTGCTAAATACTTCAGCATACTTATTTTTAAATAGTTCTATTTGCTCACAGTTATGTGATTGGGGAAGTTCTAAACTGAGGATATGTGCATATTCATGACGGGGTTTGGGCAGTCTATAGAGCCCAGACTTCAGTTGCTTGAAGTCAGGAGAGTCAGAAAAGGTCAACATCATCCCTTAGGTTCCAGCTGACCTGGTGTTTCAGAATATCAGGCTAATCTTTACATTGAAGAAGAACTGGGAATCTTTACAACTGATACATTATCTTTGCTATTGTTACTTCTCTTGCCTGATTAAGTCATTTGTTTCTGCATTCTTTTGTTCCCTTAAGATATTAATTGCTGAGACCTGTTGAATGGCAAGCACTGTGACCAGGCTAAGATCACAAAATGGCTTCTCTTCCGTCAAGAAAGTCATGACTGGTTTTCTTTCTCTGGGGACACCCTACCCTATCTGCTTAAAAGGTCCCCCCTTGAGATATTTCACCCCTCAGTCTTGAGAGGTACAATATTTTTATATATTCTTACAATGTCAATTACTTAGCCATAAAGACAGATGGAACTGCTTATCCACACCAGAAATTGGATGGCACTCAAAAGCATTAAGGAAAAGTGTCAGACATAAATGTGTACATTTTGATTTGTTTCGTTTTTATGAATTTCAAGAACTGGCCAAACTGATGTATATTTATACAGATCCAAAGAGAGGCTGCATATGGTGGGAGTAAGGAGGTAGATTCCTCCCTAGGTTTACAAAATTCTTTAACCATAGCCCTTAGTTCACTCTCTGACCAAGGTGTGACAATACCTGAGGCAGTTAGTCTGCAGCCTCAGGCGGTTTTGTTGTAAATGACAGCTGTGTAATAATCCTTTCAGAGTAGAAATGCAGTCTGGACAGGGAATTAGTAAAGCATGAGTCCTCGGGTGAAAATGCAAAGAGGGGAGCTGTAGCGTTCACGTCATTCCCTTGTATTTTGTTTTAGGTACCTTTGTGTCTTGAATTTTATATTAGGCTTTTGTAATGAGTCATTTAATGAAGCAATTTTGGAATCATGAAGACTTTTGTACACTTCTGCATGCCAACTGAAGTAGGCATTCTTTCTGTCTCTACACTTTGGGATTCCCTTGCTCTCAAGCACAGTTCTTAAATAAACAATCACATTCCCCATAACTGTCATTGTAATTCTAGGTTGTTTTAGTAAAAATCTCACCATTTTGTTAGATATTTGGAACTTTTAGGAGAATAGTTGTTAAACATAAAATAACCAAGTATGATGGGAAATGGCACACTTAACTCTTCAGATATAAGGGATTCCACCTCTTTTAGCCAGACCTTTGGGTTTCTTGGAGCCAAACCAAGCAGCTTCCAGCATATCCAAGATCTCCATGAGCAACTAGCCTTTACTTAATATCCATTCAAGGCCTTCCACTTGACTCAGTCTAGCTCAAATTGGACCCAATTTGACCCTGGACCCATTCCAGTTCTTAGGTTCGACCCAGTCCATCTCCAGCAGTAACCACCAATAATTCCCATGAACTGTGGACAGAGGGTGAGGACTGACCAGCAGACCTCAGAGAAAGAGGGCTGCAGGCTGATTCCACACGAATGGAGCACTGCAGCTGCCACCCACGGTTCCTAAGATGGAATTCAGGGAAGGATTCCAAACAAACGTGGAAATGCAGACAAAACGGTCACCAGTGCCCGGCATAGAATCCAGGGACAGTGCTCAGGGCTGGGGTTTTTCCCTGAGGAACTGTCCTCTAAAGCCAGTTAGGTCAGGAGCTCAAACACAAAAACAGCAGAACTCAGCCAAGAACTCACCATGGGCTCTCAAAATGGCAAGAAAGACAGTAAACTCCAAACGAGGTTTGTGGGACATGATGCCTGTGTTACTCCTTGTCTCTGAATATGGTCAGAAAACCACTTCAGAGCTTGTCGCTGCCACTGGTCTGTTAGAAAATAAAATTCAACCGAGTACATTTGAGGATGTCATTGGCTTCATTAGGTGATACGTGAATTGAGCAGCATCCCATCTAGAAACTAGAAGAGTCTCCCAGGGACTGTAAAAAATGAACAGAATTTATGTAAACAAGGATGAGACAAGGAGGCGATTAGCAAAAGAAAGATTATTTTTAAGGACAGGACAGCTTTTTCAGGGGGAAGGGCAGGGCAGGTGTTTCATCATGCAGTTTGTTTCTTCCTCCTCTAAAGGCTGGAGAGGACCTACATGGCAGTTCGCTTCACTGGTGCTGACCAGAATATTCCAGACTAGTTGACTAAGTATACATTCTGGTAAAGGTTGAAATTGCACTTAGGTTAGGTATTAAGTCTAGGTTTGATATTAGGGCTTTAGCACTAATGATGCAATGTAAGGCCTGTGATTTTTTTTTTCTTTTTTTTTTGTTAGCACTATCTACTTGCAAGCTGTGTGAAGCACAGTTATCTTTCAGTGATTGGAAGCTCACCCTTGGGTAATGCACGTAGTGTAGCATTTAACCATACTCGTAAAAAAAAAAGTCTCATGCCAGATACTTACAAGCTGTGTTCAGCACAGCACTGTTTCAATGACTAGAAATAATACTCGTTTGATATGTGTACTGAAGTATTAAGAAAATTTAAATTACTTGTGTTAAGAAAACTTCTTAACAGTTACAACCTGTGTTAGGCACAGTGTTCTCTCCCTGAAGTGTTTAATAAGACTTCTTTAAAGAAGTTTGTTACAAGCAAGTTGCAGGCTGGGTACAGCAGAGTGTGCTTTCAGTGAATGGAAGTGTACTATTTTGCAACGTATGTCGTGAAGTGTTTAATAAGACTTGTAAGGAAATGTGTCTTACAAACTCCTGGCAAGTGGCATTGAACGCAGAATTCTTCCTGTGCAGGGAGGTGATACCGCTTTTGTCATGCATGGAGTGATGTGCTTTACAAGACTTGTAATAACGTGTTTCTTTAAGGCCTCTTGCAAGGTGCATTTACAACAGGGTTCTGTGAGTGAGTGGAAATAATAACCATCTTGTAAGGTAGGTCATGAATCCCCATTCTGTGAGCATGTACTGATGTGTTTAATAAGGTATAAAAGACATTTCTTATAAGCTACTTGCAAGCTGTGTTCAGCCAAGTGTTCTTTCTGTGCAATGAATTGATACTCACTGTGGAATGCATTTATTGTAGTGTCTAAGCAAACCCTCAATAGAGATTTTTCTGACAAGTACTTATAGTACTTATGCTGTGTTTAGCACAGCATTGTTTCAGTAAATGGAAATGATACTTATCTATGATACATGTACCGGACATGTGATTCACTGAACTTGTGTTAAGGAAACTTCTTACAGGCCAGTTACAGACTGGATTCAGCAGAGAGTTCTCTCAGTGAATGCATGAGATATGCTTTCTGTTGTTCATGCAGTCAAGTGCTTAATAAAACTTCATTAGAGAAACTTCTGATAAGCAAGCTGCAAACTGCATACAGCAGAGGGTGCTTTAAGTCGATGGAAGTCAGTGTCCATGTAGTAAAGTATTTAACAAGATTTGTAATAAAATATCTCTTACTCCTTGTGAATGGCATTGACTACAGGGCTCTTCCAGAGCAGGAGAATGATACATCTTCTGAAGTGCATGTGGTGATGGGCTTACCAAGAATTTTAATTAGATGTTTCTTTTAAGTCTATCTTTAAGGTGCATTCACAACAGAGTCCTTTCAATGAGTGGCAATGATATCCACCCTGCATGGGACGGAGTGATACCCATTCTATGAGCATATACTGATGTGTTTAACAGGCATCGAAGACTTCCTTACACTTGCCAGCTGCATTCAGCTCACTGTTCTTTCTCCAAAAGTAGTTGCTACCCACCTTGTAGTGCACTTAATGTACTGTATAAGTGGAACTGTAATAAAGATTTTCTTACAAGTACTTGCAGATTGTGGTCAGCACAACCTTGTTTCAGTGAATGAAAATGATACTAATTCTGTAATATGTGCACTAAAGTGTTCACAAAACTTGTGTCAGGGAACCTTCTTAAATGTCAGTTACAAGCTGCATCCATGTTCTCTCAGTGAAGGGAAGAGATACACCCTCTGCTGTTCACAGACTCAAGTATTTAATAAGACTTCAGTAAAGAAGCTTCTTACAAGCAAGTTGCAAGCTGTATACAGCAGAGGGTGCTTTCAGCCCATGAAAGTGATGCTTACTCTGTGATACCTGGAGTGAATTGTTTAACAAAATTCATAATCATGTGTCTCTTAAAGTCTACTTAGAAGGCAGGGACCCAGTTAAAGCAGGTGAGAGACAATGGTGCCCTGAACTAAGGTAGTGACTGCAGAGATGACAAATAGTTGAAGGAATCTAGAGATAGTAGGACGTGTAGGGATAGGATCCGGCTGTCAGAATCATGTAAACTGTGGTCGAGAGGAAGGAAATTGGGATGGAGAGTATAGGAGAATCGAATATTTTGTACATGGGAGAAAGGGGAAGGATAATTAAATCGAGTGGTCTATTGAGCATGTCACTAGAGATTTCAATAGAGTTACACATACAGGTGAAAAGCAAGGAGAGAGAGCTGGTCCGCAGATCAAGACTTGGCAGTTTGTTGCCATGTTGGCAATCAGCCCCCTCAATCTGCAGGATTCAATATATCTTATAAATTGATAGTAGTGACATTTGGAGAACTTCCTGCTTATGTTTTTTAACAGAAAAATGACTGCTAGGGGAATTAAATTATTTAGCACTAAATTATACCCTAAATCAGGCAAAACCAATTGGAGATTTTATCAGATTCAAATCCTAAGAAGAAGAGAGACCAGCAATAAGGATTATGTCTCCAGATAGATTTTATTTATACATATTTCCCTATTTTCTGGTTAATAAAGCTGTGATCTCTTTCCTACAGTGTCCAATGTTGCAGCATGGATTAAAATGTAATTCAAAAGCTGTGAATAAACATCAGCATTTTTCTTTTTTTACCTATGGACTTAGCTCAAAGAATAAGTTTTTCATAATTTTTGGCAGAGGACTGTGAAATGCATTAAGCATGTTTTTTAAAAAAATTTCTGTTTTTATAATGCTTGTTTATGACATTTTAGGAAGTGTGGTGGTTGAGGAGGGACTGCCCCTTCTCAGGCTACCTGTTTCTTAACAGGGCTCAGAAGCACATCTTTCATGTGTAAACTAGCAAATTCAGAGTCTACAGCCCTCATCACCACCTCTAACTCTCATACATCAAGCCAATATTTCTCCTGCCCTACTTCATCTCAGGGCCAAGTCCCAGGCAACTAGGGACCACCCCAGAGCCCAAAGGCACTGGCATTGTTCATGTTGAGGCTCGAGCACAGGTTGGAAAGGAATTTCCAGACACAAGGCAGAATGTAAGGAAGATAGTTTACTAGAGGGAAGGGACGCTGTAAAGACAGCAGGATGACTTCCTGGCGGACCAGGGAGAGCCGACCCTTTCGTGGGCTTGTAGCCAATTTTTATACCCTCAAGACAAAGACAATTCCAGCTAGGAAAATGGCATGAATCGATTGGTCAGTACCCCATAAGGCAAAGGGTGTCATTAGGTGATTGGTGAGGTTGCTAAAAGTTGGATACTTTACCTAGTAAGGAGTTGGGCAGGGGGGGTGCTCTATTCAGCCAAGGTCTTGGGGTGGGCAGGGGCTGTTCAGCCAAGGGCAAGAGAGCCCTTGCCGACAGCTGCTGTTGGACTCAGTCCAAGAGCTTCCGTTGTTCCGTGTCTTTGACATAGGGTTCCACAGTCCAGACTAAACAATCCTAAATCATTTACTCTGCCCTGCCTTACCTTTCCTTGAAAACCCCAACAAAGTCTCTGGCTCAGGCGCCCCTCTTGCTCCTCACTCCTTTCCCCTGGTCAAAACCTGGTGCTTCCCCTGTGGCCCTGCGGGGCATGTGGTGAACACTTCTCTGGGACCTGTGAGAAGAATAAACTCCTTTCTTCTAAGCCTGTTCTCATTTTTTGCTTTGGCCACACTGACTTTACCCTACCATATAGAAAATTTACATTCTTAGAACATGAAGAAAGAGTCATCATGGGGGAAATGGATTGTGGCAGATGTAAATAATTAATAATTGAGATGGGAAGTGAAAATGGACCAGAAGAACAGCCCAGTGAGATACATGTCTGTCATAGGGAAATGAGTAATTAAACTCTTAAGATGATTTTTCTCCATCATTTCTCTATAGTTCCATACATTATCATTTTGCCATTGTACTAAAGTTTCAGGGACACATTTTTGTGATTAAAACAATTGAATATAAAAGACCATTTTCCTGAAATATCTATTATGTGTCAATCACTCTATCTATGGGCTGAGAGCATAGTAGTAAACAAGAGACCAAATATTTTATCCCTAAAGAACTTACATTACAGAGGGGTGGGAGAGGCAGAAATCTAGTTACAGATAACTACTCTAAGAGATATGTGATAAAAATTTTCAATGAAGAACAAGTGATTCATATTCTGGGCTCAAAATTAAATTTTAGACTTCCATTTTTGGCAACATGCTGGAGTAGATTATCTCGAAAGCTTTTAGTGACAGTATTATAGAACACCAGAATAAAATATTTATATATCCTCCAGCATCTAAAGGCATAATTCAGCTTATAAGAAAATAGTGCCATTCTCAAGTGCTAAAAGGTGAACAGGGAATTGAAACACAAAAGAAATAAAATCCCTGCAGTAGAGGGTGGGAAAAGTGGCTCTTTGTAATCCAGTAATTTAGGCATTTACATCAGGTAGATTGGAGAGGGAACCTTGCTTCTTTCAAAATAGGATAATAGAATTAAGATCCAGAAATTAAATTGAAACCACAAAAAAATCTCCTCTCAGGTAAAAGCTTTAGTACAAAAACAAACGTACCCAAAACAAACAAAAAACCAAAAAACTCTGCCAACTAATACAGAGAGACATAAGGCAAACTTGTCTGTATTGACTTAGACTCCAAGTTGGGATAATCATCACCCCTATTTATCTGTTTATACATCGGAGTTTTGGATTGAATTTTTACCATCCAGGACATTAGGAGCTCTCAGTGAAAGTACTAATAAGAAAATTTGTCTGTTAATGGCAATACCACTGGATTCCTTATTATGACCAAATCCAAACACCTCTGGATGGACAAGGCCTCTATATAGGTCATACACTATTCCTACAGATTAAGCTCAGCTGAGAATAAGTTCAAAGTCAAAATTTCAAAAATTAATGCTGGGGGAAAATCCACCATAATGAGATTCAGTAGCAAAAACAGCCCCAGTATTAGAATCTACTTCTCCTCCCAAACTTTAGATAATAGAAGAGTTACACACAAAATTAATGTTTGTAATTACTAAGGACATGAAAGATATAAGCGAATAAAAATGTTGGGGCTCTAAGAAGTGAAAAACTAGCTTTGAAAGAGAACCAACTCAAAATTTCTATAAATAAAAATTTTTATTCATTTAAAATCAGACTCTCATTGTATAAGCTTAACAGGCAAATATATACACCGAGGAAAAAGTAATTAGCAAATTTAGATCTGAAAAATATCTTTAATGCAGTATAGAGAAATTAAAGAGAAGGAAAATAAGAAACTGTGAAGGTAGAGGATTGCACTATGCCTCAAGAAGTTATTTCAGAAAAAAGAAGTAGAGAGCAGGGAAGACATACAATTAAAACAGACTATAACAGAGAGTTTTTAAGAATTGATAAAAGAAATGTATGCTCAGTTTGAAGTCATGAGTCCTGAGCAAAATAAAAATAAATGCATATCTTGATATGTTGTATTAAAAATCACAAAACTCAACAAGACAACATTTTACAAGCAGAAAGAAAAGAAAGATTACTTAGAAATTAATGACCATGAGAATTATAGCTCGCTTCTCATCTGAAGGATTCAAAACTATGAGAAAATATCTCCTAAGTTGTAAGTTAAAATAACTGTTATATAGAATCATATGTTTAACCATCATGGCAGAAGGGTGAAATAACGTTGTTTACAGACACAGACTGAGAGGGAAAACAAGCCCCTTATTGAAAGTAGATACATTACTAAATGATATACCTTACAAAATAAGAAAATGACCCTGGAAAGTAAGGGTGAAATACCAAAAGTAATGGTCGGTGCAGAAATTGATGTGCATTCTGGTCAATCTACACAAGACTTAACAATATAAAACCACCACGATGCTGCTGACATCCATGACAGCAACGACCATGGTGACTGCGAGAAGTCCTCCCAGAAGTGCAACAAGGAAGAACCACCATAATCCTGGACGGCAAAGGCCGGAAACGAACAACAGTTAAAACTGTTAAAAGTGCTGTTCGAGAATTGACAAAAGGTATTGTTTAACTGTAGATATGGGTTAGACTACAAATTTAAAAATCCAACAAAAATTTTAAGGATGGAGAAAGATCGAAAGACAAAGAAATGATATACCTTGGCAACACTACAAATATCAGATTAAGTAAACTTGAAGACAAAAAAGGAGAAAAAACCACCACATACTCTCAATGATGTGGATGATGAATAATGACCAGAACAAAGCAATGTAATAGAATAATTATAATTTGTGTGCATCTGAAAACATAGCATCAAAATATCTAAAGCAAACAGTACACAATTGCAAAGGCAGACTTTGATAAGCAATGTATTAAAAAACAACAAGACAACAAACTCATATATTTGCTCTGGTGAGCAAATACAGGACCCTGAACTCAACATATAGGAAATATACATTATTAAGTAATACCTAAAGCATTTACAAATTTGACCATATATTTGTTAATAAAGCTAACCTAAATGAATATCATATACACTATATTCCTTGATCAGAAATTAAATTCGAACTCGATATAAATCAAGAACACCAAATAGTTTGCAAATTTTAAAACATACTTCAATGTAACTCATAAGCCCACCAGAAAATCACATCAGATAAAATATATTTAAAATTCTGTTTCCAAATAAAATTATGTTGAAATATTTATAATTTTAGGTTTATTAAAAATAATGAAAACCAGAGGGCTGAGTCCATAACACCATTGAAGGGAAATGTTATAGCCTTGAAAGACATATATTAGAAGAAAGGCTGCAACTTAGAAACCTAATCATTCAAATCATAAAGCGTGTCAAACAGCACACTTAGAAATGTACTCGGAAAGAAGTGCAAAAAAAAAAGAGCAGAAATTAATGAACTAGAAAATACAAATGAAATGTAGGATCAGCATAATGAAACACTTTCTATACAAAAAGGCAAAATATTTAAAATGCTCTGTAAAGAATTAAAGAGAGAAAAGAGTCTGTGAGAGAATTATTGTTTGTGTGTATAAATACAATCAGTGTAAGTTCTCCAGAGAAACAGACACACTAGGATACATACACACGTGGACACGTAAGTTCGTATATGTGTGTGTGTGAAAATATATAAATTGCATATATATATATAGTTAAGGAATTTGTTCGTGAAGTTGTGGCCAGTTCAAAATTTGCAGGGCAGGCAATATGATAAATACACCTTAGGAAAACGTGAATTAAAACCATAATGAGATACCAGTATTAACCCATTAAGACAGCTAAAATAAATAAAACTGACAACAAAAAAAATAGCAGTGAGGTAAAGCAAAACGATCCCTTATATATAGCTGTGGTAACATAAAACGGTTTACTCACTAGAGTTTGGCAAGTATTTTTATAAAGTAGAACAAACACCTACTTTTCGTGCCAGAAATTCAACACCTAGGTACTTACTCAAGAGAAATGAAAACATATAATAAAAAGACTTATACAAAAATGTTCATAGAAATTATATTCATAATAATCCCAAAGTAAAATCAATCCAGATGTCCATCAACAGGAAAATGGATAAATTGTGGTAGGTTTAAACAATGGAGTACTACTCAGCAATAAAAAGAAACTACTAGTAACTTCTGATACACTAATGAATCACAAAATATTATAATGAGTAAGAAAAACTCACTTATAAAATATGCACACTGTATGACTGTTTATATGGAGTGCTCAAATAGGAAACATTAATGTTTCCATTAGTGTAAGGCATCCCTTTTGTATCTGTTTTCATTCATTCTTGAGACAGAAACCACACAGTAGTTTAAAGAGGGAAGCTTTAATATAATAATTTTTAGGGATAAAAGTAAATATTAAGAAGTACAAACACCTCTGACGACAACAGATAGTAAATATTGAGAGCAGTCCCTACTTTAGTGTAGAACCATAGCACCCTAGAAATAAATAAACCCACGTGGACAGGGTTCACTCCTGCATGGCTGAGACCCACACCGCGAGGGAAACACTGCGGCTCCAGCCCCTGGAGGGTGGAGAAGGTGGCTGAGATGCCCCAGGTGGGGGGCGGGCGGGGGGGGGGCGGCGAGGCTGGCGAGCAGGGACCCGCTCTCTCGTGCTCAGCGTAGCTCAATGGGAAGCCACCCAGTCGAGCTCCGGAGAGACTTGCCAGGGTGCCAGCTGAACTCGGCGGCGGGTGTGGGGGGAGCTGACCTCTGGCATGATGTTAAAACTTGCTGGGAAGGCACCCATGAGGATGGTATTAACAAGTCACTCTAGTCATCCACTCCCTGCAACACCTGTAACACCTTCTGGGGAGCCATCTGGGGAAGTCATGAAACTCACCGGAAGCCGCCCATGAAATTAACCCTAAAACTTACCACAAGTGAGCTCGCTGGGTGTCCAGCATGTGCCCCATGGCTGTGCACCATGGAACAAGCTGGCGAAGGCACACTAGAGCCAGGGCGGGAAGACCCTCTCCTTCTCTAGGGTCCCTCTGGCTCCCCTGACTGATAAGTGTTCACATTGTGCAAGCTGGCAACAGAGAAAAGCATACAAAATCCAGCTCTGGTATCGCACCTCAGGTCAAAGAAGGGTGGATTTGGAGCAGAGAAGCAACGAATTGATACCTGCCGATTCCACCCCTTTGGCACTCGGCTTCCTATGCATCCGTCTAAACGTCTGGTTCTGGTTCAGGGAACCAGTATTTGGTCTCTGGCATCAGCGGATCTGAGACTTGGTGATAACATGAGCTGGAACATCTTGGAAAGACAAGTCCACGTTTTTGACCCATCGTAACCTCCATTCCCGCCACAGTGGGCAGTTTGTTCAAAGGCTTCTTGAAGGATGACAGGGGAACGGGACTAACTGACATCCACAAAACACATCATTTTTTTTCCCCACCTGATTACTAAGAACGTCCTTTGTAGTGGATGCTCTTTGGTGCACATTTCTATGGGACACAATGTCATCACAGTCTGTCCTATTCTGAGAGGTTCATCCACATAACTATTCCCTAGAATTTGTTGTCACTTGTCTTCTAATCCTATTCCTTCCAAGTCCTCAACATTCACCCAAACTGTTAGCAGTCGCCAATGAATTCGTGAGATCTGTACTTTCGGCCATCTCTTCCTCTAGATAGAGCGAAGCACCAACATACCGCTAAACATTTTGCTCCCTGGGACTGCTTCCCCAAGCATCCCCGACTCACACTGTAAATGTCTGCTCTTCCCTTTCAGCTGTACCAGCGTACCACACAGACCCACGCAGATCAGCTCAGGGCAGTGGGTCATAAGAAACTTGCATGGTGTCCTCTGTGCAGCTGGACACAGAAGAGGCAATGCAGTGGGATGGCTGTAGAAAGGGTTGGATAGTCCCAATCTGCATAGAAGGACCAAGTAAATTATCGATTTTTAAAATTTTAGTCTTGCATTGATTATTTTACTTTACTTTCATTTTGTCCTCAATTTATATCTCTCCATCTTCCTGGAACGATACATTCTATTTATTAAGATTTATTAATTTGCTTATATATGATGCTGCATAATCTTTACAGTTTTACAGGTTTTGCTTATATTTCTTGGCATTTTGTTGTTCATAATAAAACTTCCAATTTTTATTTCCTTCTCATTCTTGGTAATTATGGCCTTTTCTAACTTAAGGTCTTCTTTATGGGCACACTACTCCGCAAAGCATCAGTGTGAACATCATATGTTTTTTCAGATACCACAACCTGTATTTTTTTAGGGTAACTGGCTACATGGTTTGCAAAGTCCAGTGCAACATAAAAAAAAAAATGAAGCCTTTGTTCAAAAGCAAAAAATAAGGTGATTTCAAAGGTAATAAAATATAAAACAATATTTTTCCTTTTTGCTCTGTTCTCTCTCTCAACTTGCCATAGTTTTTAAAATTTGCTATCTCTAGTGTCATTATAAGTAAAAAGTTATCCTTAAAAGCTTGTTACCATGAATTACATCATTCATCTTTATATTATGCAATGAGAATTTTAAATGCAAATATAAGGCCATTTAACTCAGATGCAGAATCACTAAACTTCCACAATTCATATTTCATAGCTTTTAGGTACACAGGTATTTCATTCCTATCAGAAGAGAAGAAACCCCATACGGATCTAGCTCTACTGATTTTATTTCACGTCTTGACACGTGCACTTTCTACCTTCAGATTCCTCATCAGTGAAGAAAAGGACCTCTGGGCTGTTCTCCTTCCTTCTGTCATAATTTTCAGTGTAAGTGGGTGGCTAATTCAGGGAAATAACAGAGAAAGTGTTCCTTGGGCACAGATGTGTCTTAGGATGCTGTTTTCTTCTACATTTGCAGCAAATTCTGGTTTGAGTACAAAGGGTAGCCTCTTGGAATTGTTGGTTTCTGCAGGTATTGAGTCACAGACTGACTTGCACACCTTTGAGTCCTGCTGAGGTCCCATGCATCTTGGGGCCACCAGAATCCTATGGCTGTGGAGCATCACAAGCTCTATGTGACAGTGGCCAGGCACACTGCACATGTTCCCTAGCTCATGCATGGATATGCTCAATTGTCCCCTCAGACTTCATGCACAAAACCTAAGTTCGGGGATCAAATAATTAAGGGTTTTAAGAGAACTACAAGAGCACATTGCACCAGCACTGCACCCTGTGCATAGGTAATGTGGCCAGGGAGCCAGCCCTGTTGGAGAGGCACACAGCCTCTGGGTGTGCTGCTGAATTGTTTGAATTGGGTGGCACTTGGAGAAAACGGTGGCTTCTGTCACTAGGATTTTTCACCCACAAATTTCTTCCACAGATGTAAAACTCACTAAAATCCAAACTGTACAATAATAAGAGTGTTCATTCTATAACAAAATATAAAGAAGATGTCATTCTATATTAAGATTATATTTAAGGTAGTGGTTTTGCATTCTCAACCTATTTTACAGGTATATGGCCTTGAATCTTTAAAAGATATATGAAAAACCTGAAGGACTCTTATGTTTAAAAAGCTGTTTGCTCTAGTTAATGATGAACTTTTAAGTGACAGGTGCTAATTTTATAATTTACCAGAAATTTAATTTAAATGTTAGTGACCTTTTAGTAAAATTCCTGTTTGTGTTGCTGAATATGAAAAATAGTTGTTTTTATTTTCTTTAAAGCTTACCTATTGGCAAATCTTAAATAATACATTCCTAAGTTCTACTGTTTCCCAAACATATTTAATTCTTTTTTTATCCTAACCCGTAATGATTGCTTTCTTGGTATTTTCCTGTACTTTGATTAATTTCATTACGCATGTTGCTGTCATAGTGTCAAGAAATAAATTCCTACTGATTCTATGGAACAAGATACTATTCTTACAATAGAGGAATTTGGGAGCTACTTCTCCTGAATCATCTGAGGTTCATTTTTCTACTGCTATTTTACATTAATGTTTTCTGTATTCTCACTTGATGTAAACCCTGTTTGTAAGCTGAGTGTCATGAAGGGCATAAAATTAAAGAAAATAAAGAGAATAATTTCATATTCATAAATCCACTTACTCTCTAGTAAGAGCTTTTTGTGTGATTGAGATGAGCTACTCTTTATTTAAAGGGATGATTAATTAAGTCATTATCCTATAGCAGAAGTCAGATGGTGAAGAGAAAATAGAAATAGAAAAAGGAAAAAAGAAAGGGATAAAATAAAGACAGAAAACTTACAGAGAGAATTAATCAAATATAAATAATTTATATTTCAGAAACAAGTTTGTTTTGAAAAAATTTTGTTTTTACCAGTCATTACTTTTTCTATATTATTCTTTCTTGTAGCATGGAATAGATATGACTTTTGAAATATCGATATAATTTTCTGAATTTATTAAAGTATATTAGTAAAAATTAAGGGCTTTTAGCTTTTCCTATAACTTAAATTTAATAATTCCAATTGACTTGATGAAACACAAATAAATGGGCTCAGCAGAATCTCAAATGTATTATGTATGTAAATATTCTTTGCATTCAAATTGTGAAAGGACCAGAAACTGAAGTGACCAGAGTTGAGTATTCTATTCTCTGAGGGATTGCTCAGAATACACAAGGTATGTAGGAAACTTGTAAAGCATGTTGGAGACCCAGTGGCCTGAGTGTCCTGCATCACAAGTGGATAGATTTTTTAAAAAAGTATTTTTTGAAGCAAGCTATACGATAATATCAATCATCTTCCTATGATCCAAGCTGTATATACAGTTATTATATATTCTGAATATTATGATGTTTTCGACCATTTTTAACACACATATGTCCTCAGCATAAGATAACACTGGAACGTTCTAAAGAATGTTAATGTAATTCAGAGAGCATTAGCTGTTCTTTATGTGCAAAGAATGAAGAGAGGAGAGAAAAAAACGTTTAGCTGCTGACATTTGAACACTGCCTTTACAAGTGTTGGAAAAAGTCAAGCAGTATCCTCTCAGTGGCAAAGTAAATTATTTCAGCGGAGAAATTCAGATCTGTATCGTTTAAGTATGTATGCCTTTTGACCTAAAATTCAATTTCCAATAAATTGTTATTGAAAAATACCACAGTCTTGCACAGTTTTCTCTTTTATGTAGAATACTCATTATAGTATTGCTTATATTGTGAAAAAATCTTCAGCAGAAGATTGAACAAATAAATCCACATGGCGGGACATTTGGAGGCCACAAACATATTGGTTGTAGATTAATATATAATATACAACATGTAATTATATAAAATACATTAACATATGAAAATAGCAAGTAACAAATAAATAAGCGTATAATAACACAATATTTATAACAAAGGAAATATATAGGTGATATAAATCGTTAAATGGGAAGATGATTACAAAATATTATTTTACTGTGTTTCAGAATGTGTAGAGATGTGTCATATTTATGCACACCAGAAGAATAAAGTGAGATGGACAGAGCAAAAGATTTATGCCCTATCCTTCACAAGGTTAATGGTAAGTATCTACACTTTGATGGAGCCACAGAAGCTTTTTAATTTTTTCTTTTTTCTTTTCCAAAGTTATATAATAAACGTATGAGGAATCAGAACAGTAAATGTTCTTTGTATAAAGGAGGAAAAAATCTATGCCATAAAGAAATTCTGGAATGGAAATTAGCAGAAGGAATTTTAGCTTCACTATGAACCCTCAAAGCGGTCACAAATTTGTGTTAAATTCTCCATATGATAGTTAAAGCTTGATTATTATATATATAACATTCTCCTGTTAATGCACACAGTGCTCTCTGCATAGGTGAGATATTGATAGAAGTTGAGGTGTGCTGCTAATAAGACAAAAATAAATAAATAAATGGATTACCTGCGGGACAAATTTTTAACAGTATTAAAAACGAAGTTTAACTTGACTTTACAGTGTATTTCTTCCTCATCTGTATATCCTCCACAATTTTTTGCTCCAAAGTCAGAACGCCAGCAGCTGTAATTCTATTTCTGCTTTTAATACTTACAGCTCTGTTAAACTCCTTTAACATCTTTTACCCTTCAGTTACTTGCATATAATTTAGTGCTATTAGCATTATTTAAAATGCTTAAAAAGAGATTAAGTAATTTTCCCAAGGTCACATAGCAGACATTAGAGCCATCAATTCAAAGTAGGTGAAGGGAAATTGAAACTGTGATGTTGGGGGTGACGGTTTTCAGCACCTACATTGATAGCATCTACCTTGGAGAGTGAGATATGTGGTACTTTAATGTATGTTTTTTGCTTTAATTTTGGAGATACACAGCAAAAAATGCACTCATGAAATTAATAGTAGACAATTATGTACCTGCTTAAACATGAGTAAAATATACTTGAATAGAAGAAAATTTAAAAAGAATAAAGGAAAAATCATGATATGCGTATGATAAATAATCAAAAGTCCACATTTGAGGAAAATGTACAAGTCCTCTGGCCATCAGTTTCTAAAGAAATATTTAAAACTCTTTGTGTAATGCAATGTCATGTCTGGGCTTGGATTCTGGAACCAAAACAGGACATTAATAGAAGAAGTCTGAAATCTGGATGAAGCTTGAGTTTAGTTAACAGTAATATACTAATGTTAATTTTTTGGTGTTGGCAAATGCACCATGGTTATGTGCATGTTAACATTGGAAGAAACTGGATCAAGTACATGGAAAGTCGGGACTTCCCTGGTGCTGCAGTGGTTAAGAATCCGCCTGCCAATGCAGGGGACACAGGTCCGATCCCTGGTCAGGGAAGATCCCACATGCCACAGAGCAACTAAGCCCATGCGCCACAACTACTAAGCCTGTGCTCTAGAGCCTGTGAGCCACAACTACTGAGCCCACGTGCTACAACTACTGAAGCCTGCGTGCCTTAAGCCCATGCTTCACAACAAGGGAAGCCACCACACTGAGAAGCCTGCACACCACAACAAAGAGTAGACCCCAGTCGCCACAACTAGAGAAAGTCCATGTGCAGCAACGAAGACCCAATGCAGCCAAATATAAAAATAAATAATTAAAATGTCTTTAAAAAATAAATAAATAAAAAGAGTACATGGAAAGTCTCTGTATTAACTTTGTAACATTTTATAAATCTATAATTTTTTTAAGTTTAATAATAAATCAGCTAGCCATGCCTTCATCTAATACCATACTGTCATCTGATTTTATCTACCTATATACTTAAATTTTTTTCCTTATGTAGTTTTCATGTCTTTTTTATTGTGGTAAATTGTATATAACATAAAATTTACCCTTTTAACCACTTGTAAGTGTACAATTCAGAGGCATTAAGCAACTTCACACTGCTGTCCAATCATCACCACTATCCATCTCGGGAACTTGTTCATCACCCCAAGCTGAAACTCTGTACGCATTCATATATCTGGCTTTGATTTAGTTTCAAAGAGGAGGGGAACTGTGTCTAACTCACCCTACCATCTCACCTTTTACCTAGGTAGATTTTTTTTAATTTTATTTATTTATTTATTATTTTTTTGGGGGTACACCAAGTTCAATCATCTGTTTTTATACACATATCCCCGTATCCCCTCCCTCCCTCGACTCCCCCCACCCTCCCCGTCC
Organism: Hippopotamus amphibius kiboko; assembly: GCF_030028045.1. Classification (NCBI taxonomy): domain Eukaryota; kingdom Metazoa; phylum Chordata; class Mammalia; order Artiodactyla; family Hippopotamidae; genus Hippopotamus; species Hippopotamus amphibius. The sequence goes on from NC_080186.1 coordinate 53,300,722, forward strand.
CAGTCCTCTAAGGCATCTTCCATCCTCGAGTTGAACTCCCTTTGTTATACAACAACTTCCCACTGGCTATCTATTTTACAGTTGGTAGTATATATATGTCTGTGCCACTCTCTCGCTTCGTCTCAGCTTCCCCTTCACCCCCCGCCCCCTCCCAAACCTCGAGTTCTCCAGTCCATTCTCTGCACCTGCGTCCTTGTTCTTGTCACTGAGTTCATCAGTACCATTTTTAGATTCCGTATATGTGAGTTAGCATACAATATTTGTCCTTCTCTTTCTGACTTACTTCACTCTGTATAACAGATTGTAGTTCTATCCACCTCATGACATATAGCTCCATCTCATCCCTTTTTATAGCTGAGTAATATTCCATTGTATATATATGCCACATCTTCTTTATCCTACCTAGGTAGATTCTTAAAATGCATTTATAATAATTGACATTTCTTTGTGGCCTTGAGAGTGACTTTATTTAAATAAAGGTATAGAAACACCTATGCTTCTGATTCTAAGCAAACAAAAGAAAATCCAATTCATCCTTGATTTTAAAAATAATAAAATAGAAATTATCACTGTTATTTCCCCCTAAAGAGTAATTATTCTATATAAAGGAGGATATAATTTCCTGTATGGAAATTTCCTGAGCTTGCTATATCTGAGCCTCATGTATCTTCAGGTTTTTTTTCTTTTTTCTTTTTTCATCTGTGTAGCAGCAATTTATCTCAGAATTGGAATATCTTGATTCCATTTGTTGGATCTGCCACAAATTCACTAGCTGTGTGATACTTTGAAAGTCTATTGAATCCAAGGAACTTTAGTTCCTTTAAACCTAAAATAAGGGACTAGAACTCAATTACTAAGTGTAACTATAAAACTAAACGATCCCAAAAGAAACTTGTACCATCATGTTTATTGCAGCACTATTTACAATAGCCAGGACATGGAAGCAACCTAAATGCCCATCAACAAATGAATGGATACAGAAGATGTGGCATATATACACAATGGAATATTACTCAGCTATAAAAAGGGATGAGATGGAGCTATATGTCATGAGGTGGATAGAACTACAATCTGTCATACAGAGTGAAGTAAGTCAGAAAGAGAAGGACAAATATTGTATGCTAACTCACATATACGGAATCTAAAAATGGTACTGATGAACTCAGTGACAAGAACAAGGATGCAGATACAGAGAATGGACTGGAGAACTCGAGGTATGGGAGGGGGCGGGGGGTGAAGGGGAAACTGAGACGAAGCAAGAGAGTAGCACAGACATATATATATTACCAACTGTAAAATAGTCAGTGGGAAGTTGTTGTATAACAAAGGGAGCCCAACTCGAGGATGGAAGATGCCTTAGAGGACTGGGGCAGGGAGGGTGGGGGGGAATCGAGGGGGGGGGCGTCAAGGAAGGGAGGGAATACGGGGATATGTGTATAAAAACAGATGATTGAACCTGGTGTACCCCCCCAAAAAAAAAAAAAAAAAAAACTAAACGAATGAGTTTTCATGACTTGTGATTCATTTATTTTGCTTTTTTTCCCATGTTGTCATAAATAGAAACTTAAAATACTTTGGGAATTTGGAAACATATTTGGAAATCTCTTACACTCTTCCCATCAAAAAATGGCATCTAATTCCCTTTCCCTTAAAGATGGATTGACTTTAATGATTCATTTCTAACCAATAGAATTGGGTAGAAACTTGACTATATTACTTCTGAGTCTGGATCATAAAAGGCAAAACAGCATCTGCCTGATTCTTAAGGGACCGTAGTTACTTGCCTTAGAATCCGATCGCCATGTTGGAAAGGAACCAAACAGCCACATGGAAAATGTGCTGGTAGGTGTTTTGGCCACAGTTTCCAATGTGGTCTCAGCCAAGAGCCACCAGCACCTGCCAGACATCTGAGTGAAGGAGGCTTCATTTCATTCTAGCCCCATGGAGTCTAGCAGAGTAGAGAGAAGCCAACCGCTCTGAACCCTCCCAAAGTCCCAGACTTACAGGCAAAACCTAAGTCATTAGGTTTGGGGATAGATTTTTATAATACAATAGATAATTGAAAACATGAGTGATAATCAAGTTTAGATATATGTTGTTAATACTATATAAAAACAATAAAATGAAGGTGAAAATGAATAAAAATATGGGAAAAGTTATAAGAAAGAAGTGATATATAGAAAAAGAATTATTCCAAATCATGTTAAAGCTAAAACAGAGTGTGGTTCTGACAAGGCAGGAGAGAAGTACTACTTATAGGACACTAGTTCAGTTTTATGACTGTAAAAATGATGAATTAACATTGAACAAAGAGAAGTCAACTTCTTATTAAATTCCAAGAGCTAAAGAATGTAAGAATTTTTTTCTTGGTTTTTTTCCTCCATTTGTGGAATAGCTTATTGAAACAGAGGCTTTGGGGCTTAAATTAAAAAATAATACAATTATATTGTTTGAATATTAAGTAGCAAGTCCTCAGATACTGAAGTAAATTGTAATCCACCAAATAACTTACATTCAAAATGAAATATTTCTGGGACTTCCCTCGTGGTCCAGTGGGTAAGACTCCGTGCTCCCAGTGCAGGGGGCCTAGGTTTGATCCCTGGTCAAGGAACTAGAGCTCGCATGTATGCCACAATTAGGAGTTTGCATGCCACAACTAAGATTCCACATGACACAACTAAGGCCCAGCACAGGCAAAATAAATAAATATTTTAAAAATAGTAAATTTTTTAAAAATGAAATATTTCTTCAAAATTTGTAAAATAACCATTGTAATGTGTAAGAGTACCTCTAATTTACAATAGAGATACCTCTATTTTTAAAACAACTTTTAAAGTGAGATAAAAGTCATCTAATTTTAGTCCCAAATCTGAAGGTATCTGTTATAAGTTCATGTCACTGCTAGGCTGAAAGTTTGTAATTAACATTTTCAGATCTATTAAGAAGAAAAAAAAATAGCCTTACTGATTCTGCCATTCAAACATCTTTTTTTTTTTTTAGTTTATTTATTGGCTGCATTGGGTCTTCCTTGCTGCATGCCCAGGCTTTCTCTAGTTGCAAGAGTGGGGGCTACTCTTTGTTGCAGTGCGTGGGCTGCTCATTGCAGTGGCTTCTCTTGCTGCAGAACATGGGCTCTAGGCTCATGGACTTCAGTATTTGTAGCACATGGGCTCGGGTTCTAGAGTGCAGACTCAGTAGTTGTGGCATGTGGAATCTTCCTGGCCCAGGGCTCAAACCCGTGTCCCTTGCATTGGCAGGCAGATTCTTAACCACTGTGTAACCAGGGAAGCCCCAAACATCTTTAAAAATATCATGTGGGGTCTCACTTTATATATTTGTTGGCCTAAAAATGACTTCAGTTTTTAGGTAAAAATAAAAGACACATTTTTCATTTTTACCAAGAACTTTATTGAACAATGTATTCACGATTTTGTTTCATTACTTTCTGCCATTTTTCAGGCAACTGTATAATTCCATCTTCCCAAAACTTTTTATCTTTTTGAGCAAAAAACTGTTCCAGTTACCTTTTACAGTCTTCCAGGGAACTGAAATTTTTTCCATGAAGAGAATTTTGTCAGGACCGAAATAAGCAGAAATACAAAGGTGCAATGCCTGGTGAATATGGAGGATGAATCAGAACTTCCCAGTGAAGCTGTAACAGTTTTTGCCTGGTCATCAAAGAAACATGCGGTCTTGTGTTATCCTAATGGAAGATTATGCGTTTTCTGTTGACCAATTCTGGATGTTTTTCGTCAAGTGCTGCTTTCATTTGGTCTAACTGGGAGCAGTGCTGGTTGGAATTAATTGTTTGGTTTTCCATGAGTTCATAATAATAGACTCCCTTCCAATCCCACCATATACACAACGTCACCTTCTTTGGATGAAGACTGGCCTTTGGTGTGCTTGGTGGTGGTTCACTTCGCTTGCCCCACTATCCGTTCCATTCCAAATTATTGTACATTATCCACTTTTCATCACCCATCACAATTTGTTTTAAAAATACATTTTCCTATGTTTAAGTAGAGAATTGCATGCAAAAATATGGTCAAGAAGGCTTTTTTTTGGTTAACTTCTGTGGAATTCAAACATCAAAGTGATAAATATAACCAAGCTGGTGCAAATGATTTTCAATGCTTGATTTGGATATTTTGAGTATGTCACCTATCTCTTGTGTGGTATAACCTTGATTGTTCTCAATTAATGTCTTGATTTGATCGCTATCAACTGGTCTACCTGCTCATGGAGCATCATTCAGTGAGAAATCTCCAGCATAAAACTTTGCAAACCACTTTTGATATGTTCAATCAGTCACAGCACCTTCTCCATACACTACACAAATCTTTTTTTGTTTCAGTTGTGTTTTTACCTTTCTTGAAATAATAAAGCATAATATGCCAAAAATGTTACCTTTTTCTTCCATCTTCAATATTAAAATGGCTACACAAAAATTCACCAATTTTTTTTTTAAACACACGCTGATATGACAGCTGTCACAATACAACCTAACAAAATTGTTTTGAACGAAGTTAAAGACAACTAAGCAACATTAGAGCCATCTTACGGAAAACATCGAGCAAACTTTTTGGGCAACCTGATATTTTCTCCTCTTTCCTATTATCCATGTTATGGTTTCTCAAGGAACCGGGGCACTGTGTCAGCCATATACTGGACTACTTAGTAACAAGGATCTGTCTTGAACAAACCAATTTTTCTATAGCAAATTTACAAGAATAGCAAGCTAAGCAATGGTAATTGGGTTGTTGTCAGCTCCAGATATGTTGATGATCTTGTCATTCACTGAATAAGTTTACTCTACAGGGCATTTCATGCAGAAACATACAAAAAACTGTAGCTTTCCTGAAATCACTTACCTACTTATGGCTCCTCTTGCTAAGAAATGTACTTAAGAGCCCTTGGTAAATGTTATCCTGTGACACAGGAAAAGTTGGCCAATAAATTTAAAACATGTCATCATGCCATAAGTCATCAACCCTCATGAAACTCAAACCACATCAAAATCTCGACCAGACGCCTTTAACTTTTTGTGAGATATGCTGGTGTTTCGGATTGAGGTTATTTGTAACATATTTTAGTCGTAACAAGTGCTAGCAATTTGCTTCCTTTATAGGCATAATGATTATTTTTTCCATAACATCTGTGTAACAGTCATATGTGTTTCTTAAACCCTGGTTGAAAGTGTGAAGGCTCTGGTGGTAAAGCCATGTGTGAGACACATAACACTACTGTTCTTATGGGATTATAGTTTAACATGGAAGAAATAAATTAATTATACATAACAATGAAAGCAACAAAGAATACTAAAGAGATCAATTGGAAAAGGGCTGAGGGGGCAGGGATGTCTCAGAGAGAAAAAAGATGGAATGGCAGCTTTGCAAAGATTGGGAGATACTATTCCAAGTACAAAGCGGACTGTATGGAAAGATGAGGCTGTCATTCGAGAATCAGAAAGAAGGCCAGGGTTCTGAGATACCCAATAAACTGTGTATGTGGTCGGGGAGCATCTCTACTTCTTCCTTCAAATTTACTTTAACCAGAGGCTTTGCTAAGGCTGTAGAGCAGGAGTTTTATTTTTATTAAAATGCAGACCACCAGACACCATAGAAACCTGAGTGAATATGATAGAGACAAGTCTAGCAAACAATTCTGAGCTACATAATGGGAAAGGAGAATCCTACCTGAGCTACTAACGGACACATTTTATTGCCTACTTATACTTTAGCTTCATAAGCACCTAAATCATTGAATGTAGAAAGTGACAACAGTTTCAACTGCCTTCCTTGTAGCACACTTGTCCAGCCAACGATCTACTCATTCACCTGAGCTTCCCTCAGTGCCCACCCTCTATTCCTTCCTAAACACCAAGACACCAAGAAGAGGGAAGGTCCTACAAAGCTCTTTCTTATGAAACAAATTATTCTTTAATACACTTTAGCAGATTATGGGCCCAAAACCAAGCTGTTTTTCTTTTAATCCTAATGTCATCACTTCACAAAATATTCAGTCTTTCCCAATTGAATAATGAAAATTGATACCAATATTGCAAAAAGGAATTTGGAGAATGGCTTCCCCTTACCAGATTCCACTTAATAAACACAAATAAACCCATAAAGGAGAAACAATGGAAAGTGAAAGATGGGAATAGTAATAATTGGCTGTATTAACTAATATCACAATTGTTTTTCATAGTCCAGTTTCTTGTTTTAATCTCGTATTTATTTTTCATTATTTTCTATGTAGCCTGTTTTCTTGAATACCAAAGGAAATAAAATCATATGTAAAAATTCACTGATAAACAACAAGTATTAACTTTTGACTGTGCTAACATTAGTGTTACTGTATGTGTCTGAAGACAATTATTTAATGAATGAGTACAAGCAAAGTCTTGGAAATATTCTCCAGAGAAACGTAGTTGGCCACAAAAATATTGTGGAGGTTGAAGCAAGACTTACAAGTCCCACAGGGTTAATATATTTTACAGTCATTACAGTTGCATTAAGTTCCTCTCAGTCAGCTGAGGGAAAAACGTGTGGGTAGTTGAAATGCATTCTGAAGACAGCTGCTTGGACATGTCAGGAAACTAATTAAAACGTTCCAGGCCCACAAGCAGAGAAGGCGAGCTGAGCCTGTGAGAACCATGCTGAGTGTGAGATGGCAGGCATCACAGCAGCTACTCCCCCATCAGCCGTGGTCCCCTTCATTACGAGGGCAACAACAGGCTGCAAAGGAGCATGGACCACGGAGCAACTGACGCCTTCTTTCAAAGGGAGGCTCCACGATAGACACACAGGGGTGAGATTTGGGGGTACGTATACCACAGATCATCATCACGACAGATAAACTCTCTGCAACTGTCTAGTGACAGATTGCTTAATGACTGCCTCATTAATAAGCAGGACAACTGAGACGTGGGTGCTGATGCCGAGTCAGAGACCACATCTGTCTATCTGTTCACCCTGAAATGTTTGTCCTTCACACAATTAATACCGGTTTTCCTTAAAGGTGAAAAAAAATGCACATGCCATATTTGAAGCAGATATTAACAAAGGAGTTTTCTTTTCAATAAATCCTAGGATCAGGAAGTGCCATCTAAGCTCTCAAATGCCCTGATACATGTACTCTCAGCCAAAGTATGTGTTAGAAATGTAAGAGAAAATGTCCTTTAAAATAGTTTTTCTTCTTTAGCCAGTCGACCCTATAATTACCATGGATAATTACTAAGTGGTCTGAGACAGTATTCCCAGCCTGGAGGTGAGTAGTGGAGGTGGATTTTTGATGAGCTTTAATTGGTTTTTGAGCTTGCAGAGTTATTTGAACTGATGTTAAATAAGCAATTTCAACACAACATTGCAATGAATCAACTATACTTCAATAAAAAAATTTTTTAAATAAGCAATTTCAAATATTTTAAGTCCCAAATAGCCATCAACCTCCACAAGGTCACTGAGTGAATTTCCTCAAAAACTTGGGGAACTGCATCTGGCTGTAAACGCACAGTGTACCGTGGAGAGACACACTGTGGCCTCACAGATTTGACTGTGGTCATGTGCAAAGACACGTGAACACTTGCAGCCTTCTGCCAGAAAATCAGGCTTTTTTCAGCTAGACCAAAGACGTATATAGAAGAAAGCGGGATAAAGAAGTGGAGAAAAAAGAAATCACCTTGAGAGAGGTCTAGAGAGGAGCCATGGACTGATGAGGACATCAGTACAAAGGCAAGCATCAGGATGGTCACAGGCTGTGCAGAGTGCCCTTGAACCCAACTTCCTCCCTCTGGTGCATTTGCACGCACTCATCTGCAACAGCATGGTAGGTATATCTCTTCTCTAACACTCACATATCTTTCACTACACAAACAGGACCCTTTTTTTTGTATATTGTAATAAAAGTTCATGATACTTTATATCAAACTGAAACAACTAGGTGATATATACTTTATTTTCAAGTGTGAAATAAGACGAAATCTGAAATCCCCATATTTCATTAAATTCATTCACAAAAATAGTACATGTGTATCTGTCTTGGCTATTGACTGAAATGTTCTCAGAGGTAATCAATGTCTTCTTCCTTTCTATTCTATTTCAGAAATCATTTGTTGTTAGTCTTAATTGCTGCAAGAAGCAAACACAGTACCTGGTAAAAATTGCTGAATATATGATTATTCTATGAGGTAAGCCTAATCCCAATTGGGCTGGATTAGTGCGCATCTTTGGAAAATTGCAAGTAGTCATGAAAACAGATTGTAAGTACACATCTCCAACTACTGTCACAGACTTTCCCCCTGCAAGCAATGAGGGTGGTAGGCTGAAAACATCACAGCCATGAGTAGAGGTTAGATTTTGATAACTTTGAAAGAGGAAGCATAATGCATTTTTTGTGGTTGGATATAACTGAAACACTTATTGATTATCTGTGATCAGTGTCTATTGGAACAAGACCTGTGAGAGTCCCCAAGACCAGAAATGAAAAGAGGCACAAGAAAGACTTTTCCTTTTGGAAGAGTTGGTAAAAATTGCAAACAACTCTTAGAAGTCAATCAGTCAGATAATGAGTTAGTCAGTTTAAAACAGCAATGCACAGGGAATCTTTCCTTGGGCTTTCCTGTTCTTTCCCAACAAAGTATTAATAAAGACCTAGGAATCTTTTTAAAAAGTGCGCACACACACTGCAAAGTAAGAAGGAAATGGATTTCAGAAGAGTTAAACTATTGATGTATGTCAGAACTAAGATTCAGATCCCCCTGTGACAGGCTCTGACAGCCCTGTCCTTTATTTCTGCTGCACTATCTCTACATATCGCTCTTCAGATCTCCCAGTTTTAAGTGCCAGCAGTGGCCTATCACCTTCTACTTATGATTGCTAAACTACACACAAGTTTTACAAGGTGGTGATGGTTAATTCTGTGTCAGCTTGACTAGACCAAGGGGTGCCCGTGTAGCTGAGTAAAATATCCTTTCTAGGTGTGTCCGTGAGGGTGTTTCTGGAAGAGGTTAGCATTTGGATTAGGAAACTTAAAAAAAGAGCGCCTTCACTAATGCAGGTAATAGAACAAAAAGGCAGAAAGATGAATTTGACCTCTGTTTGAGCTGGCTTATTCATCTTCTACCACCCTCGGACATCAGCATTCCTGGTTCTTGGGTCTTTGGACATCGACTGGAACTTCCTCTATCACTCACCAGTCCTCAGGCCTTTGCTCTGCGACTAGACTTATACCATCAGCTCTCCTGGGGCTCCAGCCTGCAGAGGGCAGACCCTGGGGCTTCTCAGCCTCTGTAATCCTGTGAGCCAAGCCCTCACAACAAATCTTTTTTAAAATATTTATTTATTTATTTATTTGGCTGTGCTGGGTCTTAGCTGTGGCATGCCGGACCACTGGACCACCATCGAAGTATGTTGATAGAAAATTCTATTTGAGCCAAATTGAGGATTATAACCCAGGAAGAGCCTCTCAGAAAGGTCTGAGAATTGTGTCACTCTTTAGAGGTCAAAACACAGTTATATAATTTTTTTGAGACATTAAATGACGTATTACTGACAGTTTACACAATCCATATCTTAGCATCATCATGGCCTCTTACAAGATCAGAAGAAATGTTATCTTTATTTTTTTATTTTTTATTTTATTTATTGTTTATTTTGGCTTCATCATGTCTTAGTTGCAACACATGGGATCTTCACTGTGGCATGCAGACTCTTAATTGCGGCATGTATGCAGGATCTAATTCCCAGACCAGGGTTCTAATCCGGGCCCCCTGCATTGACAGCATGAAGTCTTATGCACTGGACCACCAGGGAAGTCCCAAGAGTGCTATCTTTAAGGAGTTGTCTTGTTGATGCTGGGAGAATGTTGCTCTTTACGGTTGAGCAGGTGTTTCTGCTGATGGGGAGGTTTGATGGACACATAATGCAGGTACACGATGCACAGTGTAGAAAAAGAAGGGGGCAAAGGGTAGAGAAGATTTTTGTGTTTAAATTTTTCTTGTATTGCCATAAAATATGAATTTTATTTCACAGGTGTATCTCTCTGTGTACCCCATTGGCTCTGTTTTATGGAGAAATCTCACAGTATTACTCTCGTCTACATACAAGCTGATATTAAAAGGGTATAAGTAACATGAACAATGTTTTATAGCTAGGAAGGCCAGCACTAGCTTGGCTGTCCCATTGACTGTGTCTTGCCGCTCAGGAAATGTGAACTTAATATTTGAGAAGTTCTAATTTTTCTAAAAAATTAAAAATGATAGCATCTTTACAGAGCAGAATATAATTTTACAATAAAAACATGAATGAAAACAGTCAGTGAAATTACTTTAAAGCTCTGTTATTCATTTGAATTCACATTTCTATTAACTCTTCAAAATGAATTAAAGAGAATAGCTCAGGAGGGGGAGCTCATTCACACCTGGCTTAGGGAGTCTTGAGTAGCTGCAAAGAGGCCAGAGTCTGCAGCTCTCCAGCTGTTATTCATGCTCTGCAACACCCCATCAAGGATGAACTAGTTCAAGGTTGTCAGGAGGACTAGTCATCATTCTAGGCGCCTTTTGAATGAAAAAGTTTCATCTTCGAAGTGGTGACACAATTGCTAATTAATACAGACAGGGAGTCAGGGCATAATCACATCAGGAGCTGCTTAACCTGAATGATTGCCTCTTTGCTCCCTGAGATAATGACAGGACGGAGGATAGGAGCTCAGATCTGCATCAGCAACTTTACTTCGGGGAGCATTAACAATAGAAAAAAAAATCTCTAGACATAAATGTAGTTTTTAAAAATCTGTCAAAATAAGACCCAGTCTTTTTCATTGGTGTATTTTTCTTTATATAGCTATTTAAATTGAATGAGTGTGCAATGCTCTGAATGTGAAAGTCCCAGCATTTATCTGGTTGGCCAGGAATGTCTGAAAGCCTTTGACTGTGAGCAACAGGAAAGTGTTCACTGGGGATTCTCGGAATAAGACCTACAAGAGCATCAGAGCCCAGACATAAAGGAGGCACAGCTACATCTTTCCAGTGCCTCTTCTTCCCCTTTTCTGAAGAGGGCAAGAATCAGAAGTAACTTCCTATCCATCTTCCTATGCAAAGACTAAACAGTCACTCTGGTTAGTCATTTGGCAAATTTACATCAGGGAATGATTAGCAACCACAGTGCAGGTAATCCAGCAGGGCTGGATTTTTGCACAAATAACCTCCTGAGACACCACCTCACCTGCCTTCTTATTTTTGTTACCTTGTTATTTTTGTTACCTTTAAATTTTCACATTTGAGAGAAGAGTAGATTTGAACAAACCTGAATAAGAAAGCTCAACATTATAAATGTTGTTAATTCTACTACTGGAAATTTATAACTGCTGCAATAACAATAAACATAATGACAGATTTTTTTCTGAAATAACGTTGGTTTTATTGTTTTTAAGTGTATATTTTGTTAGTTTATTGTGGAGTGGGCTGTTCTATATGCATGCATATTTGTTATGCAAATATAATTTTCTTAGATGTTGCATTCTCCACCTTGGACACCTGCCCACCATGGACAACTACATTGCCTAAAATGCCTGCATGCTGGATATAATGCTGCAACAATATCCAATTCTCTGTGATTTATCCCTAGGAGTATAAGTTATAATTCATAAGTTTACCTGAAAATTCTCCAGAGTGACTCCATGTCTGCATTCCCATTACTTCAATATTTCTAGAATTCACATCTTTATTTCCATTCCACAATTGTTAATTTTGTTTAGGTAATGAATTCCAGATGCAACATCCCCCAAGCTGGTTTTCTAGTATCTTATTTCTTCCTACTAACTCCCATACGAGTACCAGAGAGATCATTCCAAAAGATGTATCTGATTGTGGTAACTTCTCTTGCTCTCTTTCTTTCTGTGGGTCTTCTTTGGCCTCAGAATGGATTAAAAATCTTTATGTGTAACTCATTTACAACTTTCCCTCCTCCTCACTGCTTATGCCTCACCAATCACAGCCTCTGCCAGATACAAACAGATACACATAAAGGGCTATTAACCAAGTCACTGTAAACCTCTTGTATTCATTAAGCAGTAAATATTTATTTAGGGATACTATATGTGAGACAACATACAATTAGAGTCTGTAACGGAGAGCTAGCTGGAGATGGTCTACTCTCTCACATAGTTTACATTTCCATTTGAGAAACTGACAATAAGTAACCAATCAAACAAAATAACTAAAAGAATTACAGTGTGCAAGGCCATCTATATACATCTTTGCATTCCTTTCTTAACATTTTGTATATACACTGCCCTCTTCCTGGAAATTCCACCCTTCTTTCCTTCTTTATATTCCCATTGCAAATTTTATCTGTTTTTCTACTACTCTATTAAAATTGCTTTTGGTATTTGTTTTCCCCCATCACAAACTACCTAAGTTCTAAGAGACTAGAAAAGGAACTATTATTTTCATTGTGTATTCAATGCCTAGCAGATGCATCATAGAAAAGTTACTCAAGAAATATTTGTTAGGGACTTCCCTGCTGGTACAGTGGTTAAGAATCCACCTGCCAATGCAGGGGACACAGGTTCAGTCCTGGTCTGGGAAGATCCCACATGCCATAGAGCAATAAAGTCCGTGTGCCACAACAACTGAGCCTGCGCTATAGAGCCCACAAGCCACAACTACTGAAGCCCGTGTGCCTAGAGCCAGTGCTCCACAACAAGAGAAGCCACCACACTGAGAAGCCTGTGCACTGCAACAAAGAGTAGCTCCTGCTCACCACAGCTCAAGAAAGCCCTAGAACAGCAACAAAGACCCAACGCAGCCAAAAAATTAACTAATTAATAAAATAAAATATTTGCTCAGGTAATTAGTATATGAAATCACCTATCAAGAAATAATTTCCTGTTATTATCTGTTATTTGCTTAGCACTCTGCATATATTATAGTGAATGCATCAAAAAATGAGGAGGTCTCTTTTTTAGGAAGGTTATAATTTGCTTGTTGAAACAACTAAAGCTCATTGTACAATATTCTAAATGCAAAAATATTGCAGAGAAAGAAGACAGTATAGGAGTATGAGAAGGTGTCATAGATAGGCTGGAGATTAGTGGAATTTAAGGGCTGAGTAGAATGTACCCAGACAGGGGATATAAGGAGTGCATGCCAAGGGTGAGAAAGTGAGGATGTTCCCTAAGCAGGAGGAGTGAGGAACACATCAAGCTCAATTTGACAATTTGTAGTGAGTGCACAGTATATTCCATACCCTAGATTAGTCTCTGAGAGTACAGAGATGAACCTAAAGGCTAGTGGTGGGACCAGTTTTACATAAGTGGGAAGATACGAGAAGGTCTGCTTCAGGGTAATAGTGATATGGATATTCCTGAAAGCCAAGTAACAAAGCACAGTGCTGTCTTTGCAGGCAATAGGTTTGAAGCTGAGATGTTTTATACAATAAAGCATGCAAAAAAAAGGGTAAATTTGATCACAGTGTATATTAATATTATTAATTATAAACAATTAAGAGGTTTACCACCACACACTTGTCAGAATGGCTATCAAAAGACAAGAAATAGCAAGTGTGGGCAAGGATTTGGCAAAAAAGGAACCTTAGTTCACTGTTGGTGGGGATGTAAATTGGTGCAGCCACTATGGAAAACAGTATGGAGATTCCTCAAAAAATTAACAACAGAACTATAGTCCAGCAATTTCATGCCTGGGTTTGTATATGAAGGAAATGAAATCACTATCTTGAAGAGATGATTTGTAACCCCATGTTTATTGTGCATTTTTCACAATAGCCAAAATATGGAAACAACCTAAGTGTCCATCAACAGATGAAAGGATACAGAAGATGTGAGAGAGAGAGAGACAGACTATTATAGATAGACTATTACAGAGCCTTAAAAAATGAAATTTGGGGAATTCCTTGGTGTTCCACTGGTTAGAACTGTGCACTTTCACTGCCAAGGGCCCAGGTTCAATCTCTGGTCAGGGAACTAAGATCCTGTAAGCTATGAAGTGAAGGAAGAAAGAAAGGAAGGGAGGGAGGAAGGGAGGGAGGGAGGGAGAGAAAGAGAGAGAAGAGAAAGAGAGAGGAAGAAAGGAAGGAAGGAGGAAAAAAGAAGAAAGAAAGGGAAAGAACAACATGGATGAATGAACTTTGAGGGCATCATGCTAAGTGAAATAAGTCAGTTGGAAAAAGACAAATACTGTAGGATTTCACTTATATGTGAAATTTATAAAACCTTAGCTCAGAAAACCAATTGGTGGTTGCCAGGGGCAAGGGGTGAGGAAATGAGAGAAAAAGGAAGATGTTGGTCCAAAGATACAAACCTCCAGTTATAAGGTAAGTGTCTTGGGGTTATAATGTACAGCATGGTGACCATAGTTGAAAATACTGAGTTGCATACTTGAAAGTTGCTAAGAGAGAGGTTTTTTAAATTTTCCCACCACATGCACAAAATGTTATAACCATGTGAGGTGATGGAAATGTTAACTAACATTATTGTGGTGATCATTTTGCAATATATACATATATGTAATTATATATATATACATATGTATAATGTATATATGTATATATTTGATAAATATATCAAATTATCATATTATACCTCTTAAGGTTACACATCAATTATATTGTGATAAAGCTGGATAAAAAGAAAGGTACCAGTTAGAAAACTCTTTTTAGTGGTAAAAACTTCTAGTATAATGGTGATCAGAGAGATATAAAGGAACACACATATGTCAAAGATATTTTTAAAAACCACTTTATGCTTAATTATTGTAAAGAGAGGAGCTAAAATGACCTCAAGATTTGTATTTTCAGAGTCTAGAAACTGGGTACCCAAAATATATATACATAGACAACATTTTTTTCTGGGAGAAAATAGTGTTTTTATTTTTCTACCTACAATGTTGAAGTAGAAAAATTCTTTATTTAGCTGACAATATGAGACAGGTAAGAAGAAAGATACAACAAAATGCCAGTATAATAAAATAAAAAAGTAGAAGTTTTTTTTTTTTGCATCATTGCATTAATTATATTTGCTCTTGTACCAGGACCTTGTAATTGTATATTTATAAATTTTCATACCTGCCCTCAAAAAATGTCCAGGCCTATGTATTCGAAAATAATTGAAAATAGGGCAGACTTTCAAGAAGGCAATTTCAACAGGTAAATTCTACTCACACTGTTTATGAAGAAAAACAGCCTGTAAAAACACACTCAACAGAGCAGTTAGCAGAGACATGCAAATCAAATCAACAACAAGGGATCACCTTAGACTAGGCTAAAATGCCACTGACAAAATTTACAATGAATAAATGGTGGAGAGGGCATGGAGAAAAGGAAATCCTTTGATGATGCTGGTGGGATGTAAATAGTAACAGCCACTACAGAGAACATTACGGAAGTGCCTTTAAAAGGTAAAAATAGAGCTATCATATGATCTGGCAGTACCACCCCTAAGAGTAAATGCAAAAAAAAAAAAAAAGCAGAATTCAGAAAGACACCTGCACCCAAGCGTGCACTGCAGGACCATTTACAATACCCAAAATGTAGAGACATACAAAATGTCTGTGGACAAATGAACAGATAAAAAAGAAATGACACATGTACACAATGAAATATGACTAGGCCTTGTAAAAAAATGAAATAATGCCATTTACAGGAAAACAGATAAACCTAGAGAAATCATACCAAGTGAAGTAAGTCAGAATCAGAAAAAGAAATATCATATGATATCAGTTATAGGTGGAATCTAAAAATACACACCATTGAACTAATTGAGAAAATATAAACACGCTCAGGGACTTAACAAACATATGGTCACCAAAGGGGACAGAAGGGGTCAAGGGATCAATCAGGACGTTGGGATCAACAGATACAACTATTTCAGATATAACAGATAATCAACAAGACCTCTGTAGACCAAGGCAGGGCATCAACACTCTCTAACAACCTGTACGGGAAAAGATGCATATGGATTGTATACATCTGTATATATCTGAAAAAGATTCTGTACACCTACAACAAACAAAACATTGCATATCAATGTTACTCCAACCAAAAATAAAAATTAATCTAATTCTAAAAATTGGTAACGAGAAATGACTTGGGTGTTTGTTCTAGTACATTCCACTCTAATTTACAAATCCCAAACAGAAATTCACCTAAGGCTCTGGTTGCCAGGGTAACCAAAGTTGGGTCGGAGGAAGTTTTGAGGCCTGAGGGCCTTTCCTGCAGAAGAAACCTCAAAACGATTGCTTATGGGCACTTAATATCCACAAGTACTGTTGGGCTCTAAACCACACCTGCCCTCAAAAAGTGTCCACAGGTAAGTGTTCAAAAATAATTGAAAACAGGGCAGACGTTCAAGAAGGCAATTTCAACAGGTAAATTCTACACACACTGTTTACAAAAAACAAAAAAAAACAAAAAAAACAGCCCATGAAAACATGCTCAACATAGCAATTATCAGATACATGCAAGTCTAAACTACACTGAGGGATAACCTTGCACCAGGATGAAAGGCCATCATCAAAAACATAGAATAAATGGTGGAGAGGGTATGGAGAAAAAGAAATGTTTATGTTAATGGAGGGTTGTAAATGATAACAGCTACAATACAGAACATATGGAATTGCATTTAAAAGGTAAAAATACACATGAATCAGTAGTCCCACCCCTAAGACCATATGTGGAGAAAACCAAAATTTGAAAACAAAATGCATGAAACAGTGCACTGCAGCACCATTTACAATAGTCAAGACATGGAGTCCAACAGAATGTCCATAGACAGATCAATGGATCAAGAAGTGATACATGTATGCAGTGAAACATCTCAGACATGTAAGAGCATGAAATAATGCCGTTTGCAAGAAAAAGTTAAACCTAGAGAAATTATTCACAGAGGAGAAGCCACCTGAAGATGAAGGCAGATGTGCAAGGGATGCAACCACAAGCTTGGTTATGCCTGGAGCCCCCAGAAGCTGGAAAAGGCAGGAAGAATCCTCCCCTGGAGCCTCTGGAGGGACTTCAGCCCTGCAACAGCTTGATCTCAGATGTCTGTTCTCCAGGACTAGGGGAGGATGAATTTCTGTTTCAAACCACACAGCCTGTGGTCACTTGTTAGAGAAGCCACAGAGCAGTCACACAGACCCTGCGCTGTAGGATCCTGGAAGTGTGGGTCTCACTAAAGGCAGATAGAGGCCGGAATACGGAACCGTTAGAGTCAGCATTGGGCCCCCAGGTATCCTAAAGCAGTGGCTGGACACCCGAATGTTGAGAGTCAAGTCTGAAATCCATCCTAAGGCTGTGTCTGAACATGACCTCCCCAGGTTCTTACACCTGTACATGTGGAGGGAATTTCAATCCTGATTAGGGACTCTTGATGTCACCATTCATGTTACTAGCTAAGGACCTGCCAGTTACACAGATGAAAACACTATCAGGGCACTTGCTACACTGATGAACAATTCTGAAGTCGATCCGAGGTGGGGAATTTTCTCACATGCAGCCAGCAGCACCCTGGCAAGCAGCGTTCTCATTGGAAAGCGGGTGGACCACGCAGAGGCATCTCTGAGTAAGCGTTAACTGACGCCCAGGCCAACTGCTCCTGTACCTTATCCATCCTTCCCAGGTAAATCACCTAAGTATGTGCAAAGACCTTACAGGCTAGAGGAAAGGGCATGGAGCCATGCCAGTGACACACTTGCTGAGTTGGCTCCCACAGGCCATGCAGGATGGTCCTGGCCGAGATGCTTTTATGAAACATGAGAATTTACCTACCTGAGTTACCCCTCCTGTCCTGGCCCCCATTGTTTTTTGTTTGTTTGTTTTTTCTGCTTCCTCACCTCTGCCTGGGGAGAACTTCCAACACAGTTATGGGTGACAAATCCTCTTCTTTAGGAGGTAGCGTTGCAGAAATTGATCCCACGAGAAACCAAGCACCACACTCAGAGAGTTGGAGAACTCAGGTTTATTGAGCCGGCAGACCCAGACGAGCTAGAGCTCCAAAAATTCTTGGCCCCGTTTAGGGCCAGTTTTCTCCTTTTATAGATTAAGACATATAGCTACAGTTGGTACTAACTGATTGGTTACAGAGTTTCTATAAATTACAGGTGGTTACAGGACGTGGGGGTTGCTAAGGGTTACAGGATGCGGGAGTTCAGACAAAGGCGAGCAGAGGCAGGAACAGTATATTTTATATTTATTCAATCATTTCTATGCAATCATTAACAGGCAGGGTTCACAGAGCAGGTCTCAAACTATAGATTTCAAATCTTCCTCATCAGTAGCAGCCTGGCAACACCTGCAGAAGGTCCAGCAGAGCCCCACTCAGACCAGGCCACCCTCAAGGCCGCAGCCCCTCACTCCCTCCCACCAGCCCAGCCCCGTGGCTGAGGATGGGGCATAGAGTACAGCATCAGGTAGAGCTGCAGGTGCTCTTGCTGCCTGGAGAGTGTTTATATAGTGCTCAACCCAGGCACACCTGGGAAGGGCTGGCTGGCCAGATCAGGCTGCCCAGGTCAGCCAATCCTTACCCATCAGGGGCTCATAGTTTCAGAAAATGGGCCTTGTTGTGCCAGCCAGGTCCAAAGACCAGGAGTGGGGTCCTGAGGGCCAGGATAGACATGGGGCTGCAGCTCTGGCTTGTTTTCTAATCATTTTAACTGGCCAATGAATGAGAGGCAATTTCAAGAAGACCCTCTGCTAATGAGAAGAACCCAGGAATCAGGGAGAAGAGGGGTGGTGGGTGGAGACAGGAGCCCAGTGCCCCAGGTACAGTGGAAGCCACTGAAAGAGCTGATGGAGGGAAGCCTCACAGAGTGAAGCCCAGGGTCACAGACCTGTCTGGGAGCTGCTGTCTGTTAGTTCAGGTCCTGCTTTGAGGTGCTCAGGGTCAGCTCTGACCAACAGATGGGCAGGGGGTGGTCTGCAATGAGGGCTACATGCTGAGCCGCGCTGAGGTGCCTGCCCAGATGGGCCCCATGCCCTGGAGGGGCCTGCCCACGAGAGCCGCACGCACTGGGCGGGGCATGTGAACAAGCTCCCTCTCTCTGCAGCCGGCACAGGCTTGCTTAGGATGCAGATTAAAATCAGCTGAGGGCAGAGGTCAGGCACAGGGTCAGGGGTCCCTCAGGTGTAGCCACCCGGGGAAGTCCACCTGAGTCCTGAGGTGCAGGGTTTATTGGGGTCTGTCACGTTAACATGGAAGGACCGCCATGTGCCTGACCTTGACCTACAGCCCCTGGGGAAGCCCTACCAGGCATCATGCCACCAGCACAGACCAGCCTGGAGTAAAGCCCGAGGAGCACAGACTCGTCCATCAGACTGAAAGTGACCTCCCGGAGCCAGGAGCAGAGGTGCGGTCTCTCTGTGAGCGGGTGAAGCTGCAGTGCACAGGCCCTGGTGCAGTGCCCGTTCCATGTGGTCAGCATGGGTGCATGCCAGCCAGCCAGTGTCTGTGTGCCTCAGCCTGTGACCACTGACCACACCGCCCTGCTCTGCTTATAAGACCAAAGCCAATGGAGAGACAACAGGGGGTAGGAACAAAGCAGGTCACGGTCAGGCTGGGTGAGAAAGGGTCTGAGGAGCAAGAACATGGCTGCCCTTGCCTGGTGAGCTAAGACTTAACATTCACCCTGTGGTCAGTCACGCCTCCCCACATCCCGAGGTAGGGCTTCCTTTCCTGCATCCTGGGGCAGAGTCATGTGTGGGTGAGGCGTTTGGGAGCATCTGGAGGGAGACGTCCCCTCTCAGCACAGGTGGATTGAGTACACCGACCAAGGGTGAGCAGGCATGGGAGCATAGAGGAGCCCAGGAGATGGTCCTGGATCAACCCTGAGGCTGGAGAGAGGCTGTGGAGCTGGGGGTGTTGGTGGTTGGAACCAAGAGCTTACCACCCGACAGGAGACAGGCCAGCCCAGGCAGCAGGGGGAGGAGAACACAGTGCCCGATGGGAGGACAGAGAGACCAGCAGGCCTAGCCATAGGCGTGAGTATCTGGGCTGCTCTTTGCTAGCCTGCACCAGGAACACCCACCACACCCCAGGGCCCAGCCCCCACCGCCTGAAACCACCCCGTGTGTGGCCAGACCCCAGCCAGGAAGACAAGGGAAAGCCCACGTACACTGCTGGGAAACACCCATGCAGGGCATTCACTCTCGTCTTCACTGGGCAGGAAACCTGCAGACTGAATTGGCCCGTGATGGGGTTGAGGTGGGGAAGTGTGGGCGCTTGGAGCGGATAAATGGAATATTTATAAATGGACTATTTCCTGCCATGTCAATAAACAAAGGATGTCACAGTCATCGAGGACTGCAGCCCTCCAATGTGAGCCAGTGAGCCGAGAAAGCTCAGGGCTGAGAAGAATGCCTGCCCTCAGACTGCAGCCACTCCCTGTGGTGAGTGCGGAGGAAACTCAGGATGTGAAAATGCAGGCCCCAGACAGCTGAGGTGCACATCAAAGGAATGATTTCTGGGAGCCCGGAGCTTGCCTCTTCCCATACATAGAAAAGCTAAACTCCTTGAGATATCTGGTTTTCTTTAATTAATGCCGGGGTCCAGCCCAGGCAGGATCCAGGGAGTCCCTTGGGAGGGGTAGAGTCGGCGAGAAAAAGGAAGAGACAGAGACAGGAGGCAGAGAGAGAGAGAGTGAGAGAGAGTGAGAGAGTGAGACAGTAACTTTAATTTTTGCTCGGGTCTTATATATCTTACATCTTGCTTTGTGGATTTTTCCATTAGGGGCCCCATATCCCTCCCCCAAATGTCCCATTGATTCCGCCGGGGGCCAGTCCTTAGTCAGGTGATGAGTCTTCTATGTAATCATTAGTTCTTATCAGTTCTTCGCGTTCTTGTTTTGTCCTTCCAGTGGTTACAAGGGGGAGGGGAACACAGGATAACAATCTCTAAGGGCAGGCCTCTCAGGCGCCCAGGCTTGAGGTGACAGACACATTGTTAGCAGGTTAAGCTTAATTAGTGAGCTACATTCTCTAGGCTACGTGACAGCAGACATACAGGACATGGACATAACATAGATACCCGTAATATTCTGTTCTTATAAGGGAAGAGTGCATGGGATATTTTATAGGCAACTTTGGTTTGAGTGACCCTCACTTCAGAGGTTTGGGATAATTGTGATTGGGTGAGGCAGCGTTCCTGATCACAATGCGTGGCCCATTACGGCCGAATTGCCAGCATGGCCCAAGGGTGGGGACAATAAGTTTAAACATTCCTCCATTACCCGGGCCCCCTAAGGGTCTACATGTGATTTGTTTGTGGCCCATAGAATTTCCACAACACCAAGAAAGCGGGGGGTAGCCACCATTCTTGAAGGCGGCGTAGGCGCCCCTCACCCAGAGAGCTCATCATTCCTAGAAAGAAAAGTACACAAAGGAGACTCATAGTGAAACTAAATCTCGGAGAACTCCGGTACTTCCAAGATGCCTGCTTTGCAGCTCTCCCGAACCGAAGATGCCTTCATCGGAATTCCCGCCTTGCAGGCCATTCCCGAAGTACTCGGCCTTGCCTGAGCCTTTAGGCAATCCCCGGACGGCTCCCGGCAAATTAACAGTAATCTTTTGACGTTCCTGACTACCTGTCCTTTGTTGCAAACCTCATATATGTCCTGGCTCCTCCCCTCGCCTCCTAGGAGCATTTTCTCAGAGCTATCTGAGATGCTGTCTCCTGGGCTGCAGTCCTCATTTTGCCCCAAATAAAACTTAACTCACAACTCTCACATTGTTCATATATTTTTTAAGTCAAGCCCAGAGAGGAAGGTTTCCTGTGGGGGACAAGGCAACAGAGAGCCGGAGAGGGGCACGGGTGGACACGGACAGGGGGATGGGCCAGGGGATGGTCAGTGAGTGTCTGGTGCTGCAGCACGACCATCCCCCTGGGGCCGGTGCCCTCCCCGCAAGGCTGGGTCTGTAAACACAGAGGCAGTCAGCTCCAGGTAATCAATGGATCAGTTTATAACCAGGCAGCTTACAGGGTGGGATCAGGATACGGTGGACAACGATTAGAAGCATTTGCAGCTGTGCTCTGCATGGCCGAGGGGTCACTGGGACAATTTATGGTTAAAATAGGGAGGTGCTTGGAAACAGGACATACATTCCAAAGTCAAGGTTCATAAATGGGTAACTGGTCTCATGGGCGCCCGGAACACATCAGTGAAAGTCTTCACTGTTTGGGCACTCACAAAGCATAGAGGCCACCCGGTCCTGATGATTGTTAAACAGCCTCTGTTAACCGGAAAGGCGCTGAGGACAGAGAAGTAATTGACCACACAGTACAGTCCTGGGGAGGGTCAGCGGAAGGACAGGAGGAGCTGTACAGGCCCAGGACAGCATCAGTTGTGCGGACAGCCTTACACGGAGGGGAGGCAAGGCTGGGGAAGGTGTGGGCGTGAGTCCCACAGGGGCCCCACAGAAAGGGCCAGGCAGTGGGGCAAGCCATGCACCTCAAGTGGCACAGGGGCGTGGCCCTAAGAAGTGACCTCACACTTGCTCATAGTGACCCCTCTGTGCCCAGGGTCACATCCTGCCGTTTTGGGGCCGGACTGCTCAGACCTCTGCCTGATCTCTGCAGGCCAGCCTGAGAGGGAGCATATTGTGTCAGGAGCCTTAGGACACAACCTCAGGGTTTGGGGAGGACCCTCAGGAGGTCTTGGAGGCCAATTTGGGGGTGGGGGGGCCGTGAAGGGCTCAACTCCAACCACCACAGGGAAGGGGAGCAGGGCAGTGGACGTCCCATGCGGACGGGGTGGTGTTGTCAGCTCACCTAAGAAAATAACCTTTCACAGCTGGTGGCTCATGTGCGTTCTTTAAAAATCATGGTTCCACCACATGGGTTTTCAAGTAACTGGAGGTGCTCCGGTCTTCCTCTGCAGCTGTGCTCATCAGTCAACAAGCTGCACCCACGGACTGGCTGCGGCACCGTCCACGTCCCCGGGCAGGTCCCAGCCTCAGGGTGAGGGGAATCAGGCCCCAGGCCCCAGCATCCAGGGCTGTGGTCAGCCCGTCAGGCAGGTCGCAGCCACCAGCCCCAGGAGGCTGTTCACAGCTCGATGATACGGGCAGCCAGCCTCCCCGGTGGCCTCTGTCCTGCGCCGTTGGAGACACACCTACACGTGGGCTGAGCCCTGCGTCTGGCTCTGGAAGCCCTCATTTACACTCCAGACCCCCACAATGTCACCCAGGAATTGTTACCATAAGAACAGCTACTCTGTACACTGAGGCCTGATAGAAATACGGAGACCAAAAAAAAGAAAAAGAAATATGGAGACAGAGATTTTGGAGGAAGAGAGAGGTGGCTTTATTCTTCTTTGCCAGGCAAAGGGAAGACACAGCAGGCTACGCCTCAAGAGCTGTGTCCCACCCCCCCACCCCCCATCCTTGGGAGCTGGGGAAGATTTTATATGGGGGGGCTCGCAGTCTGGGGTCTGTGATAAGGATCAAGTTGGTGGGGGTCTTGCACTCTTTTTCCTTTGGTTTATTCTTTTCTCCTTTGCAATATTTCAAAACAGTCACAGCTGGCGTCAGGCCAGCCGATAACTGGGGTCTGGCAGTTTGTTGATTGTCTGTCTATGGTTTGTCGGCTGGGGACCTCCTTTCTGAAATGCAAAACAGACTATAGGAATGATTTTGATACAAAGGTCATATGGAATGCAGCTTCCAAGTTGTAAATAAGGTTAGCGAGTGAGAGGCAGGATGTAACTCACACAGAGTTAAGTATCAGGGAGTTAGCTTTGTGAAGTAAAAATCTAGTAACTACAGATTAGTGACAGCTAAAGTAAAACAAGGAATGATTAACTCTTTCAGGCCAGGTTATCTTTCTCCTCTAGCCTGTTGGACGTTCTCTTTGTTTTCCTTGCTCTCAAGAGGAAAAAGAACAAGCACTTCTATTTGCATTGCAACAGAATCACCTGGGCAAGCAGCCGGGGTCTTTCAGCAGAAATGGGAATTCCCTGTGGTGTCAAGTTGTTGACGTGATGAATGATGATTTTTTTTTAATTGTGGTAAGACATATGTCACGGAAAACACCGTTTACCATTAAAGTGGACAACTTGGTGGCATTTATCACGTTCACAATGTTGTGCAAGCACCACCTCTATCTGTTTCCAAAACCTTCCCAACCCCCCAAAAGACACCCTGTCCCCAGCCCCATGAGCAGTCACTTCCTATTTCTCTTCCCCTCCCCCAGCAGCTGGCACCACTAACCCACTTCCTGTCTCTGTGGATTTGCCTGTCTGGATGGTTCCTATAAATGGAATCATACACTTTGTGGTTATTCTGGGCTGGATGTTTCTGTCCCCCCAAAATTCACATGTTGAAATCCTAACCCTCAAGGTAATGGTATTAGGAGATGGGACCTTGAGGAGGTAATGAGGTCATAAGAGTGGAGCCCCCATGAATGGAATTAGTGTTGTTATAAAGGAGACCCCAGAGAGCCTCCTCGGCCCTTCCTCCATGTGAGGACGCAGTGAGGAGGCACTGTCTGCAACCCAGAACAGAGCTTCACCAGAACCTGACCATCCTGACACCCTGACTTCAGACTTCCGGCCTCCAGAACTGTAGGAAATACATTTCTGTTGTTGAAGCCCCCAGCCTGGTATTTTGCTATGGCAGCCCAAGCAGACTAAGACAGTGTCCTTCTGTCTGGCTTCTCTCAATGAGCATGGTGTTTTCAAGGTTCGTCAACGTCGTAGCAAGTGTCAGTGCTTCACTCCTTTTCATGGCTGAGTAATATTCCCTTGTGTGGATGGATCGCATTGTGTGTATCTGTTCTCTGTTTACCTCTTGATGGTCATTTGGGTGGTTTTCACCTTTTGGCTATGAATCATGCACCTATGAACACATGTGTACAAGTGTTTAGGTGGACATGTTTTCCTTTCTTTTGGGTTCATAAGTAGAAGTGGAATTGCTGGGTCTTGTGGTGACTCCATGTTTGACATTTTGAGGACCTGCCAGACTGGTTTCCAAAACGGTGGCACCATTTCACATTCCCACAAGCAGTGTTTGCAGGTTCCAATTTCTCCCCTTGTTGTTGTCTGTCTTTTCAATTCTAGCACCTTAGTGAGAATGAAATGCTATGTCATGGGGGTTCTGTCAGGCCCTCAGACCCTCACCCCTTTTATATCAAGTACTTTGTAACACTCCCCTCACTTTCTGAAATCAGATACAGAGATAACATATTTCTCTACACATATCATTTAAGTGTAATTATGTGTATGTGTGTATGCAGCTATAGTTACAATAGAGAAGAGAATTCAAGATAAACATTTAAATGAAATAATATATAATTTAATAGGTGAGTGTTTGGCTTCAACTACACTAAGTAATCAGATGTTTGCTTAAATTTTTCTTCAATTTAGATTTAAGAAAAGGCAGATAACATTCAACTCAATTTGACCTTTATATTTAATATTTTTAAATGAGGACAAATAGACATCTTTGTATATAATTTGAATTACTGTGGTGACAGCAATCTTGGTGCATTTACTGGCAATTCAGAAACTCTGAGCCACTTTACCAGGAAATTTGATTTTCCAACATGTCAGAGAATTCTCAGTAAAGTTCTGAATAACTATGAGAACAAGCTTGGCTAGAATCACTTCATTATTTTATTCTTGCAAAATTTAGCATATCTTAAAGGCATACAGAAATAACCTGTGTGTGAAGCAGAACAGAGTCAGATTCTCAGCTCAGAAAACCACGAGCAGATCCTTCCCAGGAAGGGCAAGCAGGCACCAGGCAGCCGTTCCTGCAGGATACCTAGCAGCTCAGGGCACCCCCACAATGTGCCCGAGAACCCCAACCTTTGTGTGGACCACAGATGCACAATTCCATGTGTGCCTGGGAGAGCCCAGCTGAGACCAGAGGTTCCCAAACAGGGACATGTGCATGTGCGCCCCTGTCCAGGGCTCAGGAGAGCGCATGGTTTGGAAGGAGTCACTTTGCAGCTGGCCCTGAAACTGCCCTGCCTGGGGCCCCTCCATGCAGAGCACCTCACAAGCAGAGGGATCCTGGGGCAGCCACCTCTTCTTAGGACATTAAATCCTTAAGTCCCCATAAATGCAAGCTGTCTTAACTTGGCTACCGTAACAAATGCAACACAGAGAGCTGCTTAAACAACAGACATTTATTTCTCACAGCCCTGGAGGCTGGAAGTTCCAGAATAAGGTGTCAGCAGGGCTGGTTCTTCCTGAGGCCTCTCTCCTTGGTGTGTTGACACCATCTTCTCCCCGTGTCCTCATATGGTCATCCCTCTGTGTGTGTCTCCGTCCTAATCTCATCTTCCCCTAAGGACACCCGTCACGTTGGATTATAGCCCGCCCTAGTGACTTCATTTTACTTTAATCACCTCTTTAAAGACCTCACTTCCAAACGCAGTCCCATTCTGAGGTCCTGGGGGTCAGGACATAATGTGAATTTTGGGGACGCGATTCAGCCCACAGCAGGCACATCCTGTAACACAAGACTGCCTGCCTTTCCCAGCCCAAGGACATTTGTGTTCACTGTGAGGACAGGAGATGGGGCAGGTGGCCTCACTGGGTGGCAGGAAATCAGCTGTGGGTGGAACCAGGACAGTTCTGCACTTGTGCCTCATCCATCCTCCAACAACATGAGAACCACTGCCCCCGAGCGGAGCCCACGAGGACAAGGTGTCCACAGCGCTGGTGAGAGGGGTGAACACAAAAAATGTGTTACTTTTTTTTTAACACAAGCTCTGCTTTTCAGCTTTTCTCTACATGAAAGGAAAGTCAGGACGGGGTGGGTTGTCAACTGTCACCCTGTCCAGGGCTGGGATCCTGCCCTGGAGCAAGCACTCTGTGACTTCTTCCTAGGGGGTGTGCTTTCCTGGAGTGGCCAGAGCTGCTTTTGTTGACTCCATGTGTGGTTGGTCCTCATCGAATCTTAGAAAACATTTATAACTTTCTATTAGTAGGATAACCATATGGACACTTTACTATTAATACAGTGTATTCTACTTGCTGACCTGATCTGCCCCACCCCACCCCCAGTAAATACCTTTCTATTGCCTTGATGTTTGACCCAGATAAAGTCGTTGAAGGCATTTTTAATCTTTATGTCTTTAGTTACTTATTCGGAAGCTGAAAACCAAAGTTTGATACACCCTCCACCACACTCACATGTATATCTCCAGAAAATGCAAAGTAATCTGTAGTGACAGAAAGCAGATCCAAGTGTGGCTGGATTGGGGAGGGGAGAGTGGGAGCAAAGCTCTGGGGATGAGGGTATTGATGAAATAAAAATTCATATTTTAAGGCAAGACAAGAAAAATTTAAAACAAGCTTTTTCTCTGTCCTTTGGCCTCCTGCCTCCCCGCTAGTGGGCCTGTGCATCTGCATTACGTGTTAACCTGACCTCCCTAATGGCAGAAATATCTGCTCAGCCACAAAAATCAATTTTTCTCCTTCCGGCGACAACCATGTAACTCATTAGAAGATTACATTCCTCTCTCAATCCTGTAAGGGGTCACGATGACCCACCACGCACCTTGTACGTGCAGACGTCTTTGGTGGACTTTCTGGACAAGGCCACTATGTCATGTCCATTAAAGATAGTGATTGGTGCAGAACAGACTGGTCAGACAACCTGGGGAGATACTGGGCTGCACCTAAAGGAAATTCTTAGCTTAAATACTTACTTATGATCTTATTAATGTCACTAGCTACATAACTTGTATTCTGCCTATTTTACAAGATTATTGTTTCTTGCATTACCAAATGTGTGGCTGAGCCTCCGCTAAAAATAGCGATGACTAGGTGACCTAAAGCAATTGACCAAATGCACAGTTCTATAAGATCAGTGATTGTAATAGTGTAACTCTAGATGTGGGAAGAAGCCACACGAGGGAACCATTTCCTGGAACATAACAGACTAGTAGGACAGGTGGCCCTTAGGCTTTGGGCTGCTGTTAACAGGGCCTCGTCCAGTAACATCGCACTGAGTGGCCTATCAAGGAAATCCTCACCTGACCTGGGAATGAGCATTCCTAGCGTCATGGGATGAATTGGTCATGAAATGCCTCCTAAGCCTTGGTCAAAATTAAGACCAAAAGGGAGGGGATTGTAACATAAAGAATGTTGCCCACCATCCAGTTCCACAAGAATTGTCATCAACCACCACAGTCACTGACTTACGAGACACCCTGAAGGAATGCAGGGCGAAGAGCAGGATGAGCCCCTTGTGCTCTGGGAAACCTGGCAGAACTGGCCATCAGATAGTTAGGTATTTTCAGGAGAAAATTTCTATGAACCTGAATTCTTGCCTCTTCCCGCACTTAGAAAAGCACTAAAATCATTAAGAGATCTGTTCCTACTAAATAGCAGTGACCTCCTACCAAGCTGTGTGCTAGGTTGCACGTACCCCTTCGTCAAAATCACATATATGCTGGCACCTCCCCTTACCTCTTCAAGCAGTCCTCAGAGCTTTCTGAAAAACTGTCTCCCAGGTTATAATCCTCAGGTCAATGCAAATACAATTTTCCATATTTTTCTTAGATTGACCATTGATTAATTTTTCATCTACAGTATAATCATTATCTTGTTGGGGTACACGTGTTTCAAAACCTTTCAAATTGTACACTTTAAATGTGTGCATTTGTCATATGTCAATTACACCTCAATAAAGCTGTTAAAATATCCCAGAGTTTTAGGTAATAATGCACCATGGCATGTTCAGCAGCTTAATGAGAAGCAGCATTTTGATCTCTCTTGGGGTTTGGGGTTTTTTGGGGTCTTTTTTTTTGATCTCTTTTGTTTTTATGACTTAAATAGGAACTGTGTTCACCCCAGCTCCAACTTATCCTATCTCGGCGGGGCTGCTTTCAGGGATGCTTCCTGTAGTTTGCCTCTAGCCAGTTTGGTGAGCGTGCTCTCAACACAAACACACACACATTTTTCTTGCAGTGAACATTGAAATGAGTCTTGACTATCAGAGAATCCAACCAGGCTGGTGGGCCAAACAGGGAGGATGGACATGTCAATCATCTTCCACAAGCAGAATAAGCTAAATATGCAGATTTGAAGAAAATGCACTCAAAGCACATCCTGCAGTAAGAACCCTTTATTAAAGTAAAATACCACGTGCACAAAGGCAGAATAAGATGGACAGTTTTGCAGCTTTCCCTGGCCATCAGGTTAAGCAAGTCTTTCTCAGTGAAAGAGTAGCTGGTCAAACCGACAGTTGCTCAGTTGCTGAGCCTGCTGAAGACTTTGTCCTGCTTTCCAGACACTGAAAAGGCATTCTCATAAATCCTCTTGAAATTTCTCATGGTTTGCTTTCAACAAGATTGAAAGAAAAGCTACTCACATTGTCAGCTGAAAGGTTACCAAAGCTTTTGTTCAATATTTGGGTATGTAATTGGGAAGGAATTGAAAGAATAAGTGACATTTTTAAATCAAAACTCCCACTTTTTTTTTTAAGATTTATTTTTTCTTTTTTATACATTTTTGGCTGCGTTGGGTCTTCATTGCTGCACATAGGATTTCTCTAGTTGTGGCAAGCAGGGGCTACTCTTCTTTGTAGTAGGCAGGCTTCTCAATCCAGTGGATTCTCTTGTAGAGCACGGGCTCTAGGCTCACAAGCTTCAGTATTTGTGGCACACAGGTTTAGTTGCTCCACGGCATGTGGGATCTTCCCAGACCAGGGACTGAACTCACGGTCCCCTGCATTGGCAGGCAGATTCTTAACAACTGCACCACCAGAGAAGTCCCAAAACTCCCACTCAGAACAAGGCATCTTAATACTAACATCTAAAAAGTACAAACTAGAAATAGATCCAATTATTGAATCTTTTCTCTTCCTAGCAATTGGTCATGGTCATCCTTGAATACAAATAAAAAATAAACAGGAAAATTTACATTCATTCTGTTAAAAGATATGTTTCAAATAAGTATTTATCTTTGTTTAATAATTATAAAAATGTGTAATCATATATATACTGTTTTAATGAGTTGGAACTACTTATAACTGTAATAATAATTCAGAAAAAAAGGAACTCTTAGAACTCTTTGGTTATAGTAAATAAAACAAAAATTTAAGTATCTATTTATAAGCATAGATATGCTGAGTAATCAAGAGACTTTTAGGCATCAAAGTCCATTGCATTGGAATAACATTCTCTGAGCGATGTGGAATGAAGAGACAATTTCAAATAAAAAAAAGAGGAAGTTGGTCTGAGACACTACGTCCTGTGTGATTCTAATCAAATGACATGTTGCAGAGGGCAGATTACAGAGACAGTAAGAGGGTGGTGTTGCCAGGGACTGGGGGCATCAAACAGAGCACAGAGGATTTTTAGGGCAGAGAAATACTGTGTGATACTATAATCGTGGATACATGACATTATGCATTTGTCTAAACATGTATATGGATATGTTGATCTATACACACACACACATATGTAAAATAACCCAATGATCAATAGCAGTACATATGTCCCAATAATACACAGCCCAGCAGACAACTGGCCAGTCATGAAGAGCATTTCACAGGAGAACGAACTGAATGGGCCAGTCGACCGTGGTGAGATGGTCCTCGACACGCACCTTGTCCTGCATGGTCGGAGGTCCCTTGTGGCTTTCCTTTCACCCACCGTGTTGGGGGAAGATGAACCAGAATATCTGGCCCTGTATGTCTGACGTGCCCCCGCTGGCACCCCCAAGATATAAGGCTCCCAGTAGGGGAAAACACAGCCTCTCAAGTCCTCTTTGGTCTCAGGTGCAGGGACCACCCCTCTGTGGTCGGGATACCTTGGTGCAGAGGCAGCCACTGGCGGGGGCGGGCCCCACTGAAGCAGCGGAGGAGGGTCGCCATCACCGCGAGGTGACCCTCTTCAAGAAGTACTTGTCCGTGGGAAGTACTCTGTGCAGGCGCTGCCACTGAGGGGGGCGTGGTGGGGGAGGGGCGGGGGGAGGGGTGGGGGAGGACTGCTCCGCACCAGGCAGGTCAGTGGCAGCACCGCAGCCCTGCGGTGCCCTGCCAGACGAGATGCCGCGTGCTCCTGATCACACGTGTGCGCACGGCTGGCCCATCAAGTGCACCTGATCTCTCACACACGTGTGCTCACGGCTGACCCATCACATGTGCCTATCACACGCACAGGTGCACTCACCTGCTCACTGCAGGCCTGTCACATACACTTAATCACACACCCGCTCACCGCTGCCTGTCGCCCCCAGACCACGTGGGTCAAGTCCCGTAAGGAGGACAGCGTTGCCCTGCTGGACCACATCAGCGGGTCCAGTGCTGCAGCTGCGAAGGGGAGCCTCACACGGGTGCTTCCTGGCATCCTTCACACCCAGGTCATGAGCCGTACTCTCCTGCCCAGGTCAGTTTGCAAGAGACCAGGCGGGCTTAGACTTCTTCAAGGGGCTGGCTTTGGTAAAGGGCTTGCTTGTTTTCTGGGCAACATTATCTGTTACCTCAGAGTGAACAGGGATTGTGTACTCCCAAGGGAAAGGGACACCCACTTCCTGACCCCAGGGCCACAGGATATGACCTCATTGGGATGTAGGGCCTGGTCATGTAAGTAGGTAAGTCAAGGGCATTAGAGTGGCCCCAGTCCTGTGTAACTTGTCCTTATGAGATGAGCAGAGACAGAGACACAGAGGAGAAGCCACATGAACATTGAAGGCAGAGATGGGAGGGAGGCAGGAAAAGCTCAGGGATGCCTGAAGCCCCCAGAGGCTGGAAGAGACAGGAAGGACCTTCCCTGGAGCCTCAGCACTTTCCAACTAGATAGTTGCCGTGAGTGGGCCTGAACTGAAGGCAGCACCGTGGCCCCTGACCATTCCGTCTTGCCTGCGTGGTGCCCTGGGGAGCAGGACACTGACCAGCGAGTTGGTTTCACATGAGACCACAGGACACTGGTGCTATAAACATGCAGGCCCATCTCACCCTTCCTCCTGGGCTCTGGTCACACAGGGGCACTGTGCACCTCGTGGGGCTGGGCTTTCAGCCTCTGCACAGGACCTCTTGGTGTTGGTTAAAAGTTCAGTTTACACTATAGCACACCTCAATTTGGACTTACCACATTTCAACTGCTCAACAACCACATGTGGTCAGTGGCTACTGTACTAGATGGCACAGCTCTAGCTACTTCTTTTTTGTGTACTTGGTGCTTGGTCTATCATGTGCTAAGATGAAAATGAATGTCTTTTGCCATTAATATATTTCTGCGTATTTCTCCTTGAATCGCCTTTAGTTCCTGTTCTATAAATGCTAATGCTCTGTATATTTGCTCCAAAAATACTCAATTATTAAGTTTAAAAAAAAAAAGTTCAGGTTTCACCCAAAGAATGATGGAAGGTGAATTTCTCATCAGCCCTGTGCAGGGCAGGCAGGGAGTCACAATTAATTACAGGGTTAAAAGCAGAGAGGGTAAATGTTACTGCCATGAAAAGGAGTGAAGCACTGACACAGGCTACCATGTGGATGAACCTCAAAAACATGATGCTCAGCAAGAGAAGCCAGACAGAAAAGACGGAGTGGATTCCACTTATATGAGACGCCCAGAACAGGCAAGTCCATAGAGACAGAGAGTGGACTGGTGGTGCTGCGGCTGTGGGAGATGAGGGGTGACCTCTAGAGAGTGGGGTTTGGGGGAGATGATGGAAATGTTGTCAAATGGACTGTGCTGATGGTTGCACAACCCTGTGAATACGTAAAACACCACTGAGCTTTATACTTAAAATGGGTTGTGTGCTATGGAAATTAAATCTCAATAAAGATGTTATCAAAAGTGGAACACTGGAGGCTTCCAGGCCCACCTCCAGAATCGGAGCCCAGAGGCGTGGGGTCGGACAGGACCTGTGTGTCTGAAAGCCCCGTTGCGTCCAACCACGGCTCCTCACAAAATTCTCCCTCTGGCATCAGAAGTGTGGGACCCTTGTGTGGTTAAGCCTCAGGCAGAGAGGCTGGATTCTGTGGCCTTGTTGTCCTCTCTTGGGGTCCGTGGCATCGTCTGCGTAGAAGGAGGTGGGTCAGCTTGAACCCCACTTCCCCCTTCACGTTTCTTCTTTTTCTCCCAGCGATGGTGCCAGCCAAGCTGTGCCAGAGCAACCAAGGCAAAAGCAGCATGCACAGAATGATTGAGAAGTTTGAGCAGGTGCAGTGGGCTCCTCAGAGGCAGTGACCCAGGATTGAGGTCCCAGAGCCTCCTTCTGCGTGCCGTGGCCCTGGTACCCCTCTCATGGGGTTGTCGTCAGGCTTGATGGTTGAAGCAGCCGTGGTATCTAGAGTTCACTGGTGGAAACTATTCCCGTGCTTCCCTGGAGGAAGCAGGTCTCCTTCTGCTTTGTTGGGGAGACCCCTTTTTAATAAACAAAAATGATAAGCTGTAAGTACATACTAAGGATTAGGTTATATGCACGTAAAGAATAATCATAAAGATCAAGAAATAGGACATGACGAGTGGGCACCCAGGAGGGCCCTTCGCTCATCACAGCCTCCTCCCCGCCGTGCGGTAGCTGTTCTCCCAATTTTATGCCGGTGATCTTGTCTTTATGGTTTACGCCCAGGCACACATCCCTAAGTAACACAGCCCAGCTTTGCCCAGTTCCAAACTGTGTATGGGAGTGTATTGTGCCTCTTGCTTTGTTGCTATTGGTGGCTCCGCATTTTGTCCGTGAGATTCTTTCATCCTTGCGAATATAGCTTTTTTTAAATATATATTTGTTATAGTTCTACTAACTTTAAACAAAAACATATTTCATTGCTGTGAAATATTCCTTCATAGGAGCGTGCATGCTTCATTTCTGCTTCTGCTTGTGATGGCCTTCAGGTGGGTTTCAGGTTTGGCTGCGGAGTCCGTGTCCACGTGTCCTGGTGCAGTGCTGGTGGGTTTGTGCTTAACTGGGAGCAGCACTGTGGGTCTGTGTGCACGGACTTCCTATCTGAGGCCAGATTGTTTCAGAAGTGGTTGCACCCCCGCTGGGTACCAGGCTTTCCATTTTGCCACATCCTGCTGATATTTGATACTGTGTCTTTCCTGTCTGCCACTCTGGTAGGTGTATGCACCGTTATTAATTACGGTTTTAATCCCTGGGTTATTAGTGAAGTTGTGCATCTTGTTGCATTCATGGACTATTTCCTGTTGTTTTCAAAAAACGTTTTAAAAATTGTGGTCAAATACACATAACATAATATTTATACCTTAACCATTTTTAAGTGCACATTTCAGGATCATGAAGTAATTCACACTATTGTGCAATCCTGACCTCCATCCACCTCCAGACCTTTTTAACCTCACAGAACTGAAACAGTCCCCATTAAACACTCATTCCCCATTCCTCCTCCCTCAGCCCCTGCCCCCACCATGCTACTTTCTGTCTCTATGGATCTGACCGCTCGAGGGGCCTCGTACGAGTGGATTGAGTGCCATTTGTTCCTTTGTGTCTGGCTTCTTTCACTGACGGTGATGCCCTCAAGGTTCAACCACCTGCAGCCTGTGTCAGAATTGCCTTCCTTTTTAGGCTGAGTAACATTCCAGTGTATGGATGGACCATGTTTTGCTTCTCCATTCATCCATCAATGGACACATGTAATATCTACATCAATTTCTCATGTCATAATATTTGTGGGCTAACTTCAGAAAGTCCTATGAATCAAAAGTCATTTGCCATTAACTTTTTTCTTAAACTTTTTATTTTGAAAAACGTCAAAGCTAAGAAAAAGGGAAGAATACATGTGAGCTTCACTTGTGTTCGGGAATTAACACTTTACAGTCTTCACTTTATTCCCTGCGTGTGTGCCACACATGTGCACGTGCCTGTTTGCACACCTGTGCTGTGCACGTGCAGAGGTGTGTGCATTTGCACACGCACATGTTAGTGTGTGCACGGGCGTATGTGTGGTATGTGTTCACATGCTGGTGTGTGAGGATATCTGTGCTGCAAGTGCATATGTTTGTGTGTGTGCTGTGCGTGCATGTGTGCACACCTGTGTGTTTGCCAGAACCACTTGCAAATTGGTTGCAGACTGAATTGGGCTCCAAATACGTCAGCACATACCTGCTCAAACAACCCTGGGGAGCCACGGAAAGGTCACAGGTCTCGGGGATTTAAATGGATGGAGCAGAGTGTCCTAACACAGAGTCTGTCTTCCGATCAACGTCACTGTCTCAGGATTGTCCTTCACACCTTCTTTAAGCCCCGTTCAGGATCCAGCTTAGGCCTGCATTATATTCAGTCACCTGCCCCAGGTGCCCTATAAGCTATTGGAGAGCCTGGCCAGGGCTGGAGGCTCCCCTCCTGTTGGCCTGGCCTCCAGGCCCTGAACTTGGCACGTGTGTTTCCATTGCTCAGCCAGGGTCCTGAGCCTCTTTCCTCACAGGGTTCCATCGCTCAGTCAAGGGGGTTCACCCTCCCCAAACTCAGCATCAGGAGTAGGGGGTTTGACAGCCACCACTGGGTCTCCTTCATGTGAGACCCTGTGCTTTTGAAAGAGCAGGCACCCTGCATGTGGGGGTGGGGGGGCTGGCGTGGGGCCCGCGATGGGCAGGCGGGTCACTGGGTGGGGACAGGCCGGTGCACAAGGAGTTCCACCGTGGGTTCTCTGCTCGGACAGCTTCTGTGGCCCAACCTCGCCCCGTGTCTCCCCTCGAAGATAGTGCGGTGCCTGTGCTGGGTGTCAGCCCCGGGCCATGAGGTCACCTCACTGGGAGCCACAGGAGCTGTCAGCACCCTCCCCCCCGTTGCACCTGCTGCCGGGAAGCAGTACCTGAGTACAGTGCTCTCGGTGGCCCTGAGCATCCCGCCCGGAATAGGCCAGCAGAATGGACTGACCATCTCTACCTGCCCAGACCATACAGGACTGTCCTGCCTGGGCTTCCGGTGTGGCAGCCTCCTGCTGGAAGCCTGAGATGCTGGAATTAGGCCACCTCTTGTCTGTCCTTACAGGAGCCTGGGCTGCACTACAAGAAGTTCCTGGCTCACCCCTGGATCCTGACCATTATGCGGCCAGAGAAATTGTTAACATTTTTGTTTTGCCTGTTGAAATGTTTAATGACAAAGGTTTTGTTCAGTTTCTTGATGTGGGTGAAGGGTGGAACCCGATGTTGATTTCTTCTCCAAGAAATGTACATCCTAGTTCCCACACGGGGGTGAGCCCCCTGTCCAGATGTGAGAGACCCTGTGTGTGTGAGCTGTACCTCCTAGGAGATCAGCCCTAAGCTAATTTAAACCTGATCAAGTTCTGTCTACATAGTAGATGTAGACCTCTCCATGTCCTGTCTACTGATTATGTTTAGAGCTGACCATGTGCTGTCTACAATAAGAACATTTAGACCTGACCGTGTTCTGTGTACACTAGGACTATGGGGACCGGGGTAGAGACCTGGCCTGGCCTCAGTACTGGGAACTTCAGGAGGGACCTGGGGACCTGGGTAGAGATTCAATCTGGCTGCAGTCCTAGGAGCTTCAGAGGGGATGTGGAGACCTGGGTAGAGACCTGGCCTGCCTCAGTATCCTGGAAAGCTCCGTGCCTGCATCTGAATGTCAGTGCTTAGATGTCTGGGGTCTGGAGCTGAGATGTTCTTGTTTAGGTAACAGTCTCTGTTCTGAGTGTGGTTACCTGGTCCTCCCAAGGGTCAGTGCTGTGGTCAGGGCCTTAGTCTTTATCCCTGCAAGGTTCACCTTCCCGGGCGCTCGTGGAGAATCCTCAGGTGGGCTACCTGGTAATTATTTCAATTCACCAGCATGCAAGTGGTGAGTAGGGAGGCAGGTTTACCTGGTGAATTGATTGCAGGGCACGAGGCTCGGGCAAAAGCCCGATGGGCAACAGGTGAGGCTGCTGCTGTGCACTCCTCCGGTCAGCTATCCCTACCCGGCGGGGACCAGAGCTGCCCTCGTCTTCCAGCCCTTCTGTCCTGTGAGTTTTCTCAATACCGCAGTGAGACAAGAAGGGACCAAGCCTGCCAGAACCAAGGTAGTGTGTTCAACTCTAGCATGAAAGCTTTAAAAACAGTTAAAATCACACAGAACCAAAGTGAAAAGAGGAGGGCTTCTCTGGAACAAGTGGGGGAGAGGAGACTGACCCTACACTTCTTTCTGCCATCCCAGGAGGTTCCAGGAACCCAGCTCATTTCCACCTTATGGCGCCAACCAGCAGAGCCATGGTGTCCTGACCAAGGGGACGTGTGGCCCCAGGAGCAGAGTCTGGGGAGGTTTGCTCACCCTGATTCATGTGGATGTGTGACCCCAGGTGTGGGGGAGTCTAGGGAGGTGAGATCACCCTGGTGAGTGTGGACGTGTGACTCCAGGTCGGGGGTCTGAGGAGGTGAGGTCATCCTGAAAACTGTGGACGTGTGACCCCAGGTACACAGTCTGGGGAAGTGGGTTCACCATGGTGAGTGTGGAACTGTGACCCCAGGTGTGGGGAGTCTGGGGATGTGGGGTTGCCCTGGAGGCCGTGGATTAATAGACCAAAGGTGCTGCCTGCCACTCCAGCTCAAGCACCAAATAGTAAATATAAAATGCTGATATCTTTTTGATTTTTTGAAAATAATCAGCAGTTTATAAACAGAGGTAAAATGATCGAGCTAGCATTAGACTGTCAATCTAAAGACAGAAATTGAGCCCTCTTTTTGTCAAACCCTGTGGGGAATCAACAAATTGAATTGTAACTTCAGAGAAGCAGCTTCAATTCTGCTGGTGATTTTCCTGCCTTCCTTTTTTTTTTTTTTTTTTTTTTGTCTTTTCTTTCCTGAAGGCAGGAGAAGTAGATTGAAGCCAGTTGACTAGAGGATTTACCTGTTAACTAAAATTTCCTGTTCAAAGCTCATCAATCTTGTAAGGATTTGGCTTAATTATGTTTGATTTGCATTCAGTCGATGTAGGATAGAGTCTTGCAATCCTTATTTTTAGGAATTAAGTAAATTGTACTTGTTTAGGGTTTTAAAAGCTCTTGGTCTAAACTAACCTTTATTCCTAGTCCAGCACTGATAGAATGGGTGTTAAGGGTAGTAATCGTGTGGCTATTATGATTAGTAATGATAGGAAGGTTATTTGTTTTGTGTGTTCAAATTGTTTTATTTTTGTGTTGTTTATTGAAGGGAATATAGCCATGCGGACTATGTTAGCTGCAAGTAGAAATATGTGCTGAGTACTGCTATGATGGCTTTAGCATTGGTAGAATGACATTATTTTTGTTACCTCTTGGATAATTATTAATTTGGGTAAAAATCTTGCTAGTGGTGGGCGACCTCCTAATGATATATAATGGTGAGGATAAGGGTTGTGATAGGAGGTGTTTTATTTCATGTGTGTGATGATGATACTGTTGTAGTACATGATCTGGGCATAAATAGTAAGAAGATAGTATTGTTATGATATAAATTAGTATGTTTAGGGTTGTTCTAATTGGAATACACATTATAATAGCTGTTATTCATCCTATATGGACAACTGATAAGGAGGTTATAAATTTTTCTAGGTGAGTATGGCTAAGTCTGCCACAGGCTCCAATTATGATTCATAATATCGCCATGATTAATAGAATGTTTAGGTTGATGGATGGTGACGTGGTATAAAACCAATAGGGGTGCAAGTTTGTCACGTTAATAGCATCAGGCCTGCTGTTCATGGAATGCCTTGTGTTACTTCAGGCACTCAGAAGTGAAATGGGGAAAGTCCTACTTTTGTGACAAGGGTTATTTTTATGATGGTGGATGCTGCTGGATTAGAGATTTTTGTAATTCATTGTGATCCTTGACCAGAGTGTATTAGATTAACGATAATAGCCATTATGAGCAGTATTGATGTGGTGGATTGTTTTAGAAAAAATATTTGTTGCACACTTCTGTAGCTTATGGGTTCATGTTTTTTATTAGAATGGGGATACCATTAACTCATGTGAGCTTGTTACTACAATTATGTTTCCTGAGATAATGGTCAGTAGAATGATAGTAAAAACAATAGAGTTTATTAGCACAGGAAGGATATACAACAATATTTGGGGGTATGGGCCTGACAGCTTACTTAGCAGACCTTACTATAGCATGTGGTGTAATGTGGTAGCATGGAGAACGTAGAATTCTTAGGAGTAAGTTCAATTCCAGGAATAAGAGCATTTAAACCTCTGTCATTTACTCTATCAAAGTAACTCTTTTGTCAGACATATTTCTTAAGTTTGTGATGGGTTGCCTGGTATGAGGACAGGTAGTGAAAATCCTCATATACATAGAGCTAATTTTAGTAGTAAAAAAAATTTTTATAAGAGTGGTATAAGTTGATCATATCAAAATTGTGGGTAGGATGCTCAAATTCATAGAAAGGAGATTGTTAGGTGTGTTTTAATGAGGACCTGGGTTGTATATAATTCTGGCATGTAGGGATTGTCAAATGCTCCTAAAAAATAGATTGTTGTGAAAATGTTTATTGTAATGATATTGACATATTCTCTAGGAAGAACAGGGCGAATGGGCCTACTATATTTTCTACATTGAAGCCAAATACAGGTTTTGATTCTACTTTCGTTAAATCACGTGGGGCTTCACTGGATTTCTGCTAGTACAGAGATACTCAAATTCTGGGTAGGGGTCAGGAGAAAATTAGTCATAGGTGTTCTTGTGTAATAATTACTATTGAAAGTGTAAAGGATCCATTTATCAGTAGGACTGAGAAGAGAATAACTGCTAATATTACTTCATGTGAGATTGTCTGTGCTACTGCCGATAGAGCTCCAATGACTGAGTATTTTGAATCTGAAGTTCATCCAGATCAGAGGATGGAATAAATGGCTAGGCTTGATATGGCTAATATAAACAGTATGGCTACATTTAGTGGATAAGATATGGGAAGAGGAATTCATGTTGTGAGAGCCAGGATTAAGGCTAGCATTAGGGCAATAATATATAAATCGATGGTGCTGATGGTCGTAATTGTTCTCTAATAAATCATTTGAATGCCTCAGCAATGGGTTGTAATAATCCATAGGGGCAGATGATTTTTGCTTTTTCTGGACTTGTATATAGCCTAAGATTTTCCATTTAGTTAATATAAGGAATGTCATGGTGAGTTAAATTGGGTAATTTGTGAAACAATGTTGATTATAAACATATTCTTCGGAAGAGGACTTGAACCACTGCAGATAAAGGTTTAAGTTTTACATAATTACCAGGCTCTGCCACCATAACAAACCGTGTTCTACAGTAGGGTATGTATAAATTAATTGAATGTAGATTGTATCATCATTTAGTTTGAAGACATTTTGTAAATTAAGCCATATTTCTCTTATCCTTTCATACTGGGAGAAATCTATAACAGACAGAAATGGACTGGGATGACTCGTCTGAACTCAGATCACGTCGGACTCTAATCATTGAACAAACAGACCATTAATAGCAGTTATACCATTGAAAGGTCCTGATCCAGCATCAAGGTCATAAACCATATTGTAGATATGAACTCTAGAATACGATTACTGTGACACACAACACTTTCAGATAATAACTAGAACTATGACTGATAATGTTTTACAAGGACATTTCAGAATTTTAGGAGCTCCATATAATTTCTAGAATATTTATATTAGTAAATAATTACCGTATAATATCAGAAGGGTTTAGAACACTCAGTTAGATAGGATCGTAGATAAACATCTGTTATCAAAGGCAGTACAACATCTTAAGAAAACTGGTACCATGCATAAAACTCTTCTTTGGGGGTCCACTTTCCACAAAACTTTTTTTCACTTTCTATATCCATTTCTTTATTTTCCCATTCAGAAACAGCCACCTGTAAGTCAGACCTACTTTCTTTTCCCTCAGTAAAATGCAATTCCATATCTCATAACTTCTTTACTGAAAACATACATCCTGTGTTCTTTAAGCAACCAGCCATGAACTGTCCCTTACATCAGCACTCTGTAGGTTGGTAAACATAAATCCAAATAATAATTTCTTGAAAAACATGCTTTCTTATAGAAAATATCTCAGTGTGGCACCAAACACATTTATTAATAGTTCTAAACCTTTTGTTTATCTGTAAAAGAAAGCCAGTGTTCAGTAATTAATGTTTCTGCATCTTATTTTATTTGGAAATGGCCTAGTTATTTAATAAACTTCCATCATTTAATTTAATTTAGTACCACTCAAAAATTTTAAATTGTCGAGTATCTGGAGAGATTATTCTTGAGTAGATATTCCTAAAACATAATTATTCCTAAAAAATTCACCCAAAGCTCTTATCTCATTTGCATTTTCTTTCCTTAAAAGTTTCTTCACATCAAGTTATTTTCATTGCTGACAAATTTGAAACAGGTATAATAAGATCCTGTTTAGTTTATGCTAAACCTAGGCACAATAAAAGTATTATACTTAATGTTGATGGCTCTAAAGACATGTCTATATTAATTAGATCAACAAACAAACATTAACACCATGTGTTAATTTAATATTGAATATTTCCCAGTTCACATGAACCTGAAATTTATTTAACTTAATTTTTCTTGTATTTAGAATTGTTTGATTTGTAAGGGCTTACTTTTCTTTTAAGCCAATTAAATAGAGCTCATTTACAAATTAACCTCAGCAATATTACCCAAAGAAAAGACACATACTGAGAGATATACATATATCCAGACAGACAGAGATCTCATAGTTTCCGCTTGGGATTTAAAATGCCTCTTGGCCCCTTTTTTGCCCTTGGCTTGAAGTTCTACTAATTAACC
This sequence comes from Hippopotamus amphibius kiboko, assembly GCF_030028045.1. Taxonomy (NCBI): domain Eukaryota; kingdom Metazoa; phylum Chordata; class Mammalia; order Artiodactyla; family Hippopotamidae; genus Hippopotamus; species Hippopotamus amphibius. Next base: position 53,342,409 of record NC_080186.1, read on the forward strand.
CAAGGCTGAAGTCTCAGACAAAGTGGGCTGTGATTGTATCTCAAGGGCATGATAAGCATTAACTTCAAGTTTTCTCTCAGGCATATTTTTATTCTCTCAGGGTCAGAATTCTGAAAAAGATATTTCAGCAAGCTAGCTGTTTCTAATTGCATATACAAAAAGAACCAGTTTTCTGATTTCAAAAAAATTTTAACCAATTTTCTCTGGAGTCTAAAGAACATTGTGGCCACATCAAAAGTCATCCTTCTCTTTCTGTAGTCATGGCTTCATAGCTAAAATTTAAACCAGATAGTGCTCAAATTGGCTCTGATAACAGGGGCAGACCAGCTGATAAAATGCTGTCCCAGCAGAGATTGTCCCTCTGAGGAGGTGGGATCTTAGTTTGATCAGAAGAATCTGAAGGAGTAAGGGAAATTGCAGGAGTGGGGGAAGCTTGGTTCACCCCCCAACCCTGAGAGTTGGGAGAAGTTAGAAGGGGATTCTTTAGAACATTAGGAAAGTTTTTTCTGCTTTCTCAGGCTTTTGATTATAGAAGAAAGTCCTAGACAAAATGGAACCTCAGTCCATTTTCCCATCCTGTGGCAATAAAGGTCTAATTGTAAGAAACCCATTTTCAGGCCATTTTTCCATCCCCCAACTTAAATAAAGCCCAGGCACTGCTACAGTAGAATCTAAGTTTTTTCTTTTTCTCAGCCTATCTGGCTTAGAAAGGGGATCCTCCCATGCTGAGCAACCTGCAACAGAGAGTGCTCCTAGAATGCAATCTAGCATCCTGCAGACACCAGGAGGCTTTAACCTGAAGGAGTTCAGGGTGTCTCCCTAATTCCCTTTGAACTTGACCAGACATCTCTGGTCAACCCGATCCCTCACACAAGGGGTCCCCAATAGGGGACATTTGAACCAGTGCCAGTGCGTTGTCAGGGCTCTCCCTGAGGGGGATCTGTATTGCAAAAGTGGCCAGCCCAACAGGATGTCCATCATAGTGTATGGGCTGCCAAGGCCTGGAGTGAAGGGGGAGCTCCTGGAGGAGCTGGAGTTGGCCACAATGGAAGTGCCATGGGCGTCAGGACCTGAGGACTGAGAGGTGAGAGTATTCCCTTAGAGGATTTTTGGACATAGAGGAAGAGAGAGATTAAACAGCAGAAGAACCCCAAGTCTATCGACCTTTTTTTGGTGTCTGAGGTAAAACTGAAGGAGACAAGGCTTTGGTGAAAAAGAAACATTGCTTCCCGAGCAGAGTAGGTAAGAAAATTGCAGGAAAAAACTGAAGGGTGGTGTGAGCACCAGCGGGTGGCACGCACACCTGGGGGGCTGCTCAGAGAGAAAAACACTGGAGGGAATCAGGGCCCCAGGGAGGTAATTTTTCTATCCTGGGAAATAAAGTGTGGCATGTAGCAGGGCGCAATTTGTAGGAGATGGCAGCAGGCACAGAGCTCCCATTCCCAGTGCTGTTGCTTGCAAGGTTGATGAAGATGCACCGCTTGTGCACAGGGCATGCTGGGGGCTGTAGTTCAGGCAGAGCAAGAGAAAGGGGGAGAGAGGGGAGTTCAAGCAAAAGAGCAAGCAGGAGAGCAAGTGCGAGAGAGGGAGTGCAAGAAAGAGAGGAAGAAAGGGAGAGAGACCCCTGGGATCCTGCAATGAGAGGGCCAGGATTAAGCCCTACAGGTCTTGGAAAGAGAACAAAGCAGAGTTGAGAACAGGCAAGTTCTCATGGGAGAGAAAGGGAAAGTCAGAAGTCTCCAGCCAGAAGTTTGGGCAAGACGGGCAGTTTGCCTTGAACGCCCAGGTTTTGGCACCATGTGATCTCGGAGAGGCAGCAGTGAGTGGTGTTGTGAAACAAGATCTTAATTTGTAATGTGCAAACAGTAGGCCAGTTTTAAATGCCTAGCTTGGGGCCTATGCATCTCCTGCCTCAGTATCTCTACTAAACACAGTTGAAAGTTCATATTTCAAAGCCAACAATAAGCAAAGAGAAACTAAAAAGAAATGGAGCATTAACTTCCACACACCCCTCACTAAGTATTTCCAAGACCCTTATTAAAGAAAAATGGAAAAAACAAACAAAAAAACCCCATGAACTCCTTAGTGCTAAAATATGAAAGAAAGCACCTGAGCCAGTACACATCAGGTGTGACAGGATAAATGGATAGCAAGTGACTGAAACACAAAGGACACATTATCACTGCTTGGGCAGTTGTGGCAAAAATAAGGAAATCCTAATCTGAATCAATCATGAAAAATGTCAGATTTATGAAAATTTCAATCCATATAAACCTTCCATATTCTGTATTCATAATAGTTTCATTTGTTTGTTTGTTTTTGTTTGTTTGGCTGTGCTGCGTGGCTTGTGGAATTTTATTTCCCTGACCAGGGATGGAACCCAGGTCCCTGATAGTGAAAATGTGGAGTCCTAACCACTGGACTGCCGGGGAATTCCCCCAATAGTTCACTTAAATATTAAGTCTTTCTTAATGGTATAGGGAATAGTCTCCTACTTTTTTTCAGACCTTTATGAGAGATTCACCACCACTAAGGTCATCCCGTTTATATGTGCATTTTCTTAATCCTGTTCCAAAGAGAATATGTTGTATTGAAGTCTGTGAGATCCATCTAGGGGACCGGATTCGTGATCTCTGGAAGAAAAGAATTTCTCCTCAGCATCAATAACAAGTCATTGCTCAGGTTTAAGTAAAAAGCAACAGTTTATTAGAGAGCAGTCAGAGAGAGAGTACTGGGACAGACACCAGAAGGGGGTGGAGAGACCCCCAAGGGGGTGTACCTGTGTGTCTTATATACCCTGAAAAGAAGAGTTAATTAGCTCACAAGATTTAGAATGTCTCCTTGCAAGTTTCACAAACATTTAGATAAACACCAAAGAGATTTAAAGTAAGAGTTTTAAAATTTAGTAAATGCCTCCCTGCACCTGTTAACCATCACTCCGTTTCAGTTTGTCTGTTTATGTGATTAAGAGGAAGGGTTATAAATTCTAAGATACATGAGATGTATACAACGGGCCCATAATTTCTCCTAATTGGGTGTCTCTTCTTGCTTAAGCTTATCTTATTCCCATCATTTTCCTATCATTCCCCGCTTCTCATAGTGAAGAATAATGCTGCCGGGAGATGGGGCATCGTATTCGTCTGGCTTCTTCAAGCTGGAAAGGGGCATCATCATTAGGGCAAGGCAGCATTATATCCACCTTGCTCAGGGGAACTCTGATCTAAGGGCCCGAGATAATATCCTGGAAAGGTTGGAGGAGCCACAGGGGGACCGCCAACTATCATCTGCAGCTTAAAAGCCTCAAGTCGCTTTGACACCATTTGCACCACACACTTAAAACTACAGGGAGCAAACAATAAGAATAGTACAGTGAATACTGCAGTAATTAACAAGGGCTTCCACCAAGATGATCCAGTGACCCGTGACCTTATTCGTTCCCACAGGGAATCGTCCAGAGAGTCTAGGGAATTTATCATTTGGCTTATGTGATTTACATGAGTGACATTAAGGCTTTCATCGGGGATGTACATGCAACATTCAGTACAAATAATGGCACAAGTACCCCCCTGAGCTGCTGTTAATATGTCTAAAGCCATTCTATTTTGTAACACTGCCTTTCTCATTTGGATTTGTTCAGTATTGAGAGCTTTTATGGCTTTTAGGCTGTCATTGATGGCTTGCCGAGTGAAATTTGTTAGAGCCTACACCTTGATCATTATGTCAGTGGCTCCCAAGGATGGTACAAATACAGCAGCTAGATAATCATACCAATGAAATATGGAACGAGTCCAGCGGGTCTGTAGATTTAGCATGTTAGCAGGAGTTTCTGGCAATTCAGTTAAAATGTTGTCTTGGGCAAAAGCTAGGCCCAAAGTACAATTGTCTACCCATCCCAGGGGCACCCAAGGCCATAGATTTGTCCCACACATACCCACTGTGTTCCATTTGGAGGCACACATCTCAAGCCAGGGTTGTATTTCCAATCAGTACCAGGCCATACTGTAGTGACATCAGGTTTATATGTTACATTGAAAGTAAGAGTACGTTGGTTTGGAGGCAAATATCCCACGAACTTTAAGCCATTCAGGGGTATAGGCTGGTTCTGATAGCCAATGTACTGCTGCTTTGTTCCCAGCAAACAGCAGCAGGTTGAATTAAAGAGCCCTTTTCTGGAGTGATCCACATATTCACGCCCCAAATTTGGTAATATCGATCAGAAAACCTGGTACCCGACTGGGTTTGGTTATTTTCCCTCCCCTTAATAAAATTTTGAAATAGCAGCTCTCAGATATTTGAAATCAAAGAAAAGATTATGTCCCCACCAGAAAACTGACACCAAGAGAACAAAGTCATGTTTACATTGATCAGTTGACGTTTTTCTCGTTGAAGAAAGTGGCATAATTCTTGTAAGTCACCTCCTTGAAATGGTGAAACCCAGCACGGCAGTCCAGAGACAGAAGGTAAGGGCAAGGCTCCGCATATCCGGCAATTGGAGCGATTGTGGAAAGCTGCATAGGATTGGGCCCAGGAGAGAAACAGATGGTCTTGAGGGTCAACATGAGGGACAGGCGAAGATGAAGTAATCATCCAGCATAGGAGAAATGTAATAATCATCCTGTAAGACAAAAGAAACACATGGTTCTGGAAACATTAGGCTGAATCTGTAACATCTGAAGGAATCCATTTCTTTACTCTCCTATGATGAATCCAGGAATCAGTCCCAGGCACTTTTACTGCCGTGGGAGAGGAAAGAATTACCGGAAAGGGTCCCTCCCAAAGTGGCTCAAGAGAAGGACTTCCGGAAGGTAAAGTTTTTACTAACACCTCTGTTCCAGGCTCAAACAGAGGAGGTTGGTTAGAGCCGGCTTCCAGAGTAGGTGTCTTTAAATCACAGAAGGCTTGGTGGAAGGCTGCCAATTGAGTCACATAATGAGTCAATTCTAAAGTCTCAGAATCGACTGTAATGTCAGTTTTAAGAAAAGAACGACCATACAGGCATTCATATGGAGACAGACCTGCTTCTCCAGGAGAAGTCCTAACCCTCAGTAAGGAAATTGGGAGTCATTTTACCCAATTCTCTTGAATCTCCTGTGTCAGCTTGCATAAATGCCACTTGATGATATCATTCATTTTTTCTACTTTCCCCGAGGACTGAGGTCTCCAGGCACAATGGAGATGATATTCTATTCCGAAAGGCTTAGATACTCCCTGGGTTACTGCTGCCTTAAGGCAGACCCATTGTCACTGTGAAGACTTTGAGGCAGCCCAAACCTGGGAATTATTTCCTGAAGCAAGATTTTTATTACTTCCTTGGCTTGTTCAGTCCTGCAAGGAAAAGCTTCCACCCATCCGGTAAAAGTGTCAACCCACACTAGTAGACAAGAAAAACCTCCTGCCTTAGGCATATGGGTAAAGTCAATTTCCCAGTCCTCACCAGGAAAGCAACCTTGCCGTTGCAGTCCTGGCAAAGCCAGCCGTCTGGTTTTGGGATTATTCTTTTGACAAATCTCACATTGTCTCACTATATTCTTTATTTCCTTAACTGTTTCCCATCAAATACTTTAGCAGCTAATTGGTAAATTCCCTCCACGCCCAAATGATGGGTTTGATGTAAGGTTTTTAAAATTTTCCATTGGCTATTTCGTGGAAGCACTAGTTTGCCATCCTCTGTTTGTAGCCACCCCTTATCTGTTGTTTCAGTTCCTTTTTGTTGGTAATGAGTTAGTTCTTCTTCAGAATACTGAGGTTTTACCTCAGCAGGGGGGCCAGTCCATATTAAAGGAACCTGTGAGGGAACATATTCAAGAAGGGTGGCTTTACGAGCCTGGGAGTCTGCAAATCGATTTCCCACAGCTACCGAGGTCTCATCTTGCTGATGGCCTCCGCAGTGTATGACCGCAGGCTCTTTTGGCAAATGAATAGCTTCTAACAGCCTCTGTATTTCAGATAAATGTTTAATAGGGCCTCCTGTAGCTGTCTTAAATTGTCTCTCCCTCCAAGTGGCAGCATGTGCTTATAGCACCAAATATGCATATCTAGAATCTGTAGGCCTAGTGGCAGAGCGCGGCGCCGGGCGGGATTCAGTATGGCGGCCGAGCGCAAAACTAAGTTGTCCAAGAACCTGCTGTGCATGAAGTTCATGCAAAGGGGACTGGACTCGGAAACCAAGAAACAACTAGAAGAGGAAGAAAAAAAAATCAGTAGTGAAGAGCACTGGTACTTGGATTTGCCCGAGCTTAAAGAGAAAGAGAGTTTCATTATAGAAGAGCATAGTTTTTTTGTTATGTGAAGATCTTCTCTATGGAAGAATGTCATTCAGAGGATTTAATCCTGAGGTTGAGAAATTAATGCTTCAGATGAATGCTAAGAACAAAGTAGAAGCAGTTGAAGAGGAAACAGTGGAGCTCGATGTGTCAGATGAAGAAATGGCCGGAAGATATGAGACCTTGGTGGGGACAATTGGGAAAAAGTTTGCCAAAAAAAGAGACCGTGCCAATTATGAAGAAGATGAAAATGGAGTCATAAAACCAATTAAAGCAAAGAAGATGTTCTTAAAGCCCCAAGATTAAAATGGATGCCTTAAAATATGGCTCAGGGATGCCTTGTGAGAATTAGCACATTTTGGAACTCATTCTGTTGGTTCCTCTGTAGTTATTAATGTTGTAATGCTAATTTGTGAAGAAATGTATAATTTTGGAAACATGCTATCTTTGGAACAGATGTGTGGTGGATGTTATACATCCTTGCTTGATGTATTCATCAGGAGTGGATTTCTAACCCTCGATGTTCAACTGTACATAGGTACGTGGTTGCTTCCTAAAGAATGTTTTATCTCAGATTTTTTAATAGAGCTTTCCAGTCACTGACCTTGAATTGCCTCATGTAAACTAATACCAGTGTTTAAATTGCCCTTATGTTTATATGCTCCTTTAAATTGTTAATCATGTCAAGTCAGTTCATACATATGTTATGGAATTAAATGTCATGAGGATTTGTTATATGTAAATTCATTAAGAACAGACATGCCAAAAAAAAATAAAAAAGAAAAAGAAAAAAAAAAAAAGAACAAACATGCCTCTCCAACCTGAAGTATTTCCATGCTACTAAGTCAATGTCAGTGTGTGGAATTGTGTTTTTTTGTTTAAAACATTTAACTAATTTTTAAAAATTGTTCTGTAATAAATACCTGTTTTCATAAAAAAAAAAAAAAGAATCTGTATATATATTAATCCTTTTTCCTTTACTCAGTTCTAGAGCTCGAGTTAGAGGATGGGCCTCTAGTATCTGTCTGCCAGTGGTCACCACATATCCCGCTTTTCTTACTCCCCCTTGTATAAAGTAAACAGAATCAGCCATCAGTAAACAGAGAATCATCAGAGTTAGGTATAGGAGAGTCCTTTAAGTCTGCCCTAGCGGTGTAACTGAGTGACAAAATCTGGACACAGTCATGAGTTGGTGCTTCAGTCATTTCCTCTGGCAAAAATGTAGCAGGATTTAAAACTTTACATACCTTGAATTGAGTGACTGGTCCTTCTAGCAATAAAGACTGATATTTAAGGAGACGATTATCAGACATCCAGAGGTTCCTTTTAGAATTGAGACGTCCAGACACATTATGAGAGGTAAGAACAGTTAAATTCCGGCCACTGGTGAATTTAAGAGCTTCAGATACAAGCAAAGAAATAGCAGCTACCACCTTTAGACAGTGGGGCCATCCCTGGGCTACTACATCTAAAGTCTTGCTTAAATAAGCCTCCAGTTGCTGTTGGGGACTCTTAGGTCAGGTCATGACTCCCAATGCCATTCCTTTTCTTGCAGTAACATACAGATTAAATTTCTGACCAGTCGGGAGGCTAAGGACTGGTGCCTGTGCCAAAGCTTTCTGAAGAACTTTAAAAGCTTTTTTAGCCTCAGGTTGTCCACAGTACCCGATCTGTGTTAGCCTCCTGGGTGTCAGTCAAAAGCTGATGTAGAGGCGTAGCTAGGTATCCAGATTCTACAATAGCCAGTGAGACCCAAGAATCCTCGCAGCTGTCTTAAAGTGGCAGGCAAAGGGTGCTTGAGAATTGGCTCAATCCTCTCTGGCCCTAAAGCCCTTGAGCCTTGAGAAATTATGACCTAAGTACTTAACAGATGATTTACATGGTTGAGCCTTGGCTCTTGATACCCAATAGCCACAATCTGCCAGGAAATTTCATAAATCCTCAGTGATATTTGAGCAGTGTTCCTCAGTATCTGTACAAACCAGAATGTCATCCACATATTGTAAAACAACTGCTCTGAGGTGAGAACCTTTGTAAATCTTGAGACAAAGCCTGCCCAAATAAATGAGGGCTATCTCGAAAGCCTTGGGGCAGCACTGTCCATGTAAGTTGAACAGCAGGTTGGGTAGGATCTTCAAAGGCAAACAGAAATTGGCTCTCAGCCTCCAGTGGAATACAAAAGAAAGCATCTTTTAAACTGAAAACAGTAAACCAGGCTGCACTTGCCGGTATATCTGAGAGCAAGGTATAGGGGTTAGGAACTTCAGGATGTAAAGGAATTACAGCCTTATTAATAATTCTCAACCTTTACCAAACACCACTGACCATTAGGCTTCCTAATTCCCCAAATTGGAGTATTACAGGGACTGTTGCAAGGAACCAATAATCCCTGTTGCTTTAAATTTTCTATAACAGGCTTTAATCCCTCTTTAACTTCTAGCCTTAAAGGATATTGTTTTTGATGGGGAAAGAGACTAGAGTCTTTAAGTTTGATTACCACGGGTTTAGCCTATCTAGCTTTCCCAATCTTTCCTCCTCAGCCCATAATTCAGGATCTACTTGTGTTTCTACCAGAGGTAGACACCGAGGAGCAGAAGCCTTGACATCCAGATGTTCTGATGCCTGCACTTTCATTAAGAAGTCCTGTCCCAATAGGGGAGACGGAGTCTCAAGGCACTATCAGAAAGGCATGAGAAAAAAGAACAGAATCCCAATTACAGCTTAAAGGCTGGCTAAAATAATACCGTTTTGTCTTACCAGACAGCCCTCTTACGGTCGCAGAATGGGAAGAAAGTGGACCAGAGGTCTCAGTAAGAACGTAGAAAGCTGCCCCAGTATCTAATAAGAAGTCAACAGATCGGCCGCCCACTGTCACCTGCGCCCCAAGGTTCCTCAGATGTGATCATGACAGGGGCCTGTGTGGGGACTCCCGGGCCCCATCCGTCTCGAGCCTCGGAGAGGTCTGATCCCTGGGACTTTCGCCCCTGGGGCAGTTCCTCTTCCAGTGCAGTCCCTTGCAGATAGGGCAAGGAGCCGGGGACGGCTTTACAGCCCAGGGACACTCTCGCCTGAAGTGCCCCTCCTTTCCACACAGAAAGCAGGTCAGTGCCTTACCAGGGACGCCCCGATTCGAGGAACCCCCTTGGGATGGTCTCATGGCAGCCTGGACTGCCATCTCTAAGGCTTCCACTTTCCCTTTTGTTCTCCTTTGTTTACATGTTTCCTCCTCTGCGTCTGGACCATAATAGACCGATTGAGCCAATTGTAACAGTCTGTCTAAAGACCCATCTGGTTCAAAAGCATGCTTCTGAATTTTCCTTTGAATATCCGGTGCCGATTGAGTGAGGAATTTCTCAAAATAGCTCTGCCCTCAGCGCTTTCAGGGTCCAAATCAGAGAATTTTTGCAGGGCTTCTCTCAGCCTTTCCAGAAACCTGCCCGGAGACTCCCTCTCTCCCTGTTCAACATCTGCCAATTTAGAGTAATTAAGGTGTTTGGCTCTGGCTTTTCGCAACCCCACTAGAATGCATGTCATAAAATGGTTTCTAAACCATTCACCTCTCTCAGTATCAAAGTCCCAATCAGGTTCAGTCGGGGAACTGCTTGTATTGCAACAGGAAGCAGCTTCCTTCCTTCCTCAGGTTTCCCCCTTGCATTTGACTCATACCATTCATCCCCACACTTTTGGGCTTCAGATAAAACCTTGTCTAGGGAGTCTCGAGTCAGAGTTTGACTCAATAGCATCATTGTGTCTTTCCAGGTCAGATCATACAGATGACTAAGAGTCTGAAAGGTTTTTAAATATCTCTCAGGGTCTTCTAAGTAATCTCCCAGGTCTCCTTTTATTCTCTGAGCCTCCTGATAGGAGAAAGGCTTTTGGATTTTCGTAGGTCCAAACTCCCCGTTTGCCACCTCTTGAAGGGGCATCATCTTATGAGGCTCAGGCTTAGAAGGAGCCTTGTCAGGCAAATCCTTAACCCTTTCTGGATCGGGTTTCGCCTCCGAATTTACCTCCGAGGGGACCGGGGGCGATTGAGACACCCGTTCGGTTCCCTCGGGAGAAGCAGAATGCGGAGGCAATTGAGGGAGGGGAGGGGGAGCCATCACCTTAAGATTATCCCTGGAGCACATTTCAGGTCCCTCTCTCAAAGAAAAGAACAGCACCACATAAGGAACTTCTACCCATTTCCCTTGTCTTCTACAGAATAAATCAAGTTGAAAGATTGTATTATAATTAAGCGTTTCACCCTGGGGCCAGTGTTCACCATCTCCCAAAGGATAAAGAGGCCATGCAATATTGCAAAAGAAAATCAGGCGCTCCTTTTTTAAACGTTGTGGGTCAAACTGGTCTCACTTCTTCAGGAGGCGATCCAGAGGAGTAGACCTGGAACTTTGCGAAGCTCCCATCTGTAAAACAAAGACATGGCATAGCGTCCAGTGCACCGCCCGCCGCCGCTGCCGTCGCTGGGGCCCTGGGCACGGGCCAGTTCTCTCAAGAGAGAACACACTAGAGTTGGGGTGGAGGCGGACTTCCACCATAAGCTTTTCCCCTGGTCAGACTTATTCTGCCCCTTACCAACGCAGGTCCCTCCTCGTCTCCACTTGTCCCTCTCACAAGTGAAGATGGAGATAAGTCAGAAATGGATCCGGACTTATTCTGAACATGTTGCCAGTTTCTCACCATTAAAACCTTTATAGGATTTCCCCGTCGCCTAACGTGCCACCCAGGGTGTATAAGAGCAGTTCTGTGAAACTCTCCCCATGCCAGTTCTTGGAGGGAAAACACCCGATACGTCTTGGGAATTCTCGAGAGGGAAAAGGAGAAGCTGTTATGGGAAGAATATACCTGAACTGGCCTATTAGTAAATCCATAGTGTTTTGTCCAGGGATTTCCACACCATGTTAAATGGTAGCAAAAGAAATGATATATAGACGGCCAAAGAGGAGGGGGACAATCAGGATCCTCCTCCGATCCCCCAAAAGCATTTATTCCCAAACAGCAAATGTCACAGTAGGAAGATAGCATTAACAGTCTGATTAACTTCCTGAAAGCGTAAAGTGGTCCACTATTTGCTAAAGACATCAGAGGAACTATTCCATTACATTTCCAATCCGCCCAGAAACTTCCCTGCCGAGTCTTAAGGAAATTCATACAGGTCAGGAAAGCTTCTATCCATAAAGTCTTCTATCCAGACACAGCCACTGGAGAGAGCACTCCCTTCTCGGCCAGGCTTGGCAAGTAGCTGCCAAACGTGTAATATCTAATCTGAGAGCCTTGCCAGGAGCCAGTGCTCCTCCCGACTCTTTGACATGTTTTTCCTGACAGTGGATTAAGAAGCAATTCAAATGGAGATTTCTATCCCTCTGAAGCAAAGGCCTTGTTCCCCAGGAATGTTGCTTTGAAGTTAGGCACAACAAAAAGAGGCAGTAACAACAAGGAAAAGAGACCTTGGGCTTTGCATATCCTTAAAGTGAGAGTAGTCTTTAGAGGACCCCAAGTTGCACATGCACTCCGTATCAAGCAGAAAAAGAGGTAGAATTTAGAACAACCTGAGCAGCCTTACCGTGTCATCTATCCTGGATGAGCCCCCAAAATGAAGTCCGTGAGATCCGTCAAGGGGAAGAAAAGAAAAGAATTTCTCCTCAGGATCAATAACAGGTCGTTGTGTTGCAGGATTTTGCAGAGGGAAGCAAGACACCGAGGCTATATGCAGGAAGCAGCATTTATGTATGCCAGCACACGCCCAGCGGATTCGTATCCAGAGACTGAGCCCTGAACAAAGTGGGGCCATTTCTTTTATACTTTTTGTTAACTTCCTATACATTAGACTTTCTTTGTCCCCCAAATAAGGTAACACAGAAGGTAGCATGTGACTTGATTAGATACACTTCCCTCATGGCCTCTGGGGCAGCTTCAGATTTACAAGGGCTACATAGTAACAGAGATATGCAGAAAACATGCAAGAGGAGCTGGGGAGTAAGCAGGCACATATAGACAACAACTGGACCCAGCTTTGTTTCTCTCCGGTTGAATTATGGCCTCTGGGTCCTAAAGTTCCTAGAGTTCCCACCACATTCCCCGCTTTGATACTCGGAACCCTCTTTTAGGGTCTAAGACCATCACTCTGGCTTAGGGGGTTATATTTCCATAACATCATTGCATGTGTGGCAGTCTTTCTTTCAACCATGGCTTCGATGAAGCTTGAGACAAACCTTATCATCAGGGGAGCCAGGCAGGGTAAGATTAGGCAAGCTCCCAGGATTAAGAGCATGCCAATTATGAGGGTTTTGAAGCCCCCAAAGGTTGAAAACCATCCTCCAAATAAGTCTTCTGGGTTCCAGCCTTTCCAGGTCTGGCCTGGGACATGAGCGATCTTTCTCACTTGGTCCATGATTTTTTCTGTGACCTTGCCGTTATCATCTATTTGTAAGCAACAGTTGCTCAAGTTAAATTTTCTACAAACCCCTCCTTTGGAGGTCAGTAAGTAATCCAAGGCCAAAACAGTTCTGATAAACGGCATTACGCGTTTGGGTCTGTTGTCTGGCCAGTATGTTGAGGGCTTTTGCAGTTTCATTAGTTATGATCTCAACGATGGCCTATAACCTGATGATTCTGTTTAACATATACATGGGGGTACGATAACCCCAGGACCCATCCTCTGCCCAGGTGGCGGGCCCATAATACTGGATTATACATTGGGGAGGCCATTCATTATCTTTCCAGTTGCCCATCTGTAGGGCATGCTGCTTCCTTTGGGTGCCCCAGCCTGCATATTCCTGAACTCCTAATTCTTTTCCCTTGGCGAGTGGAAGCAGGATAAAGGATGGTCAAATGGACCCCAATACACATGCTTCTGACCAATATGGGGGAAGTTTTTCCATATACCCAGTATAGTCCACCTGGGGCTTGCCATTGGATGTCCACGCTAACATCATTCCAGGCCTCTCGGAGTTGAGGGAAATTGAACAAAGGGTGGGGATCTGGCTCAGTGTGATTTGGAGATCCCCACCACTGGGTTTTTTGGGCAGTTGTATTATAGAACCTTTGGCCCAGGCGTGTTAGGCTCCTGACGGGGGTGTTAAACCGTCCTCCCCATCTGGCAAGGCAGTTTTTCCCTATGATTGAGGTTTTAAGGAGCCAAACCCCGGTGGTGGGGCTAGGGTATCTCATCCCATTATACGGTTCACGTGGATCAAGCTCTCTAGCTTCCCAAGGCCATTGATCTCTCATATTGGTTCTCCCGCATACACAGCAGGATGAACTCTTTAGAGACTGGGCTATGGTCTCTGCCAGGGCCAGAAACAGGTTCTTTGCTGTGTCGGGGATGGGTTGTGGGCTACTATTTATTTCCCCATAAAAAGAATGGAAAACTCAGTGGAACGAAGCTCGAAGGAATACGGTTACCCTTTTAAAATGTAGTATAGTTCCTGGATCTGTGCCTCGCCCATCAATGCCTACTCCAACTTTTTGGCCATTTTTCCATTTTGGGTCCTCAGGATTAAAGATGGTAAAATTGACGGGATTACAAGCCCCTCATTTACAGTTAGAATTGGTATTTTTCTCTTGGAGGAGTGCTACTTTATCTTTTCCCCTCCAGGTGGCCCATGAGACACCACTCCAGTAAGGGCAATCGTAATCTGTGGGGGCACCACAAAGGTGCCACATGGAGACTCCACGCGTGTATTTGTCATTAAACTGGTATTCCCGTTCCCCATTGCAAGCCTCCACATGATCCCGCTATGGCCTTACATGCATCAAATAGTACTGATGCTGGCATGCGGGGATTAGTAACTTTGGTCCAGGTGATTAGATCCCCACCTTCTTGTGAGTGCGGGACCTCTAACCATTCCTCATAGGGGAGGACTGTGGCTCAAAACATGTATATTGGTCCCTGTGCTGGCAGATGGAGTAGGTGGTCTTATTGGGAGTACAAGTCCTCTGTACTTGTCCCTCGCATGAGAAGTGGATGTGGTAAAGCAAGGTCCAAGTTACTCCCTGACCTGACAGAGCTATCCAAATGCATGGGTCACAAGATAGGGAATCTGAGTCTATTAGAAGGGCCCAGATTAAAATCAGCCAATAGCAATAAAACAACTTATCCACAGGGAAAAGAAAAATGCTAGTAAAACCCTTTTGCCCCATTTCCAGTCAGCTGGAGCGGTTGCTATTAGCCCTGAAGAGAAAACCAGAGCAAGAATTACAGCAACAGTTAGGGATAAAGGGTGACAGTCCACAGAAAATAAGAACAGTCTGTTAGTTTGTCTTGCTTGATGGTTGATTCCTCAAGCTTCCACCGTGCGTAGATCAGTCAGCTTCTGGAGTGACTGAAGCAGGGCTGTTGTCCTCCAGGGTCCCAGGCGCCGCGACTTGTTTCTTCCAGATGCTCAGTTCACACGATGTTGATGGATCAGGGATGCACTTCCAGTCTTGAGAAGCCAGCTTCACTCTGCTGTGGTGAATCCAAGGAGTCATTTTGGCCACTTTAACTGCAGTAGGAGTGGGCAGAATGACAGTGAACGGTCCCCTCCAGAGGGCCTTTAGGGGCTGGACATTTCATTCTTTAGTATGTACACAGATTATATGACTTAGTCTGTTCTGTACAAATCCTTGTCTTGTTCTATTCCTAAAAAGTTTACCCAATGTTCTTATCTCATTTGTATTTCCTTCCCTTAAAATTTCTTCACAGTAAGTTATTATTGTTGACATATTTTTAGCAGATAGCTTATATTAAACCCAGGCATAATGAAATTGTTATACTTAATGTTGATGGCTTTAAAGACCTGCCTGTATGTATTAGATCAACAAACATTAATACCAGGTATTAATTTAATATTGCATATTTCCCAGTTTACATGAACTTAAAATTTATTTAGCTTAATTTCTCTTGTATTTAGAATTGTTTGACTTGTAAGTGCTTACTTTTAGGCCAATTAAGTAGAGCTCATTTACAAGTTAACCTCACCAATATTATCCATAGACAAAGACACATACTGAGACATACACATATATCTAGACAGAGATCTCATAGTTTCCACTTGAGATTTAAAATGTCTCCTGTCTTTTTTTTTTTTTTCTTGACTTGAAGTTTCATTAAACAAGGCCAAAGTCTCTGGCAAAGTGGGCTATGTTTGTATCCCAAGGACATGATAAGAGTTAACTTTAGGCTTTCTTCTAGGCATATTCTTGTTCTCTCAGGGTCAGAATTTTGGAAAAAAGTGTTTTAACAAGCAATTTTGCTAACTGCACATGTAAAAAGAACTGGTCTTGCAATTTCAAACCAGTTTTAACTAATTTTCTCCGGAGTCTAAAGAATATTGTGGCCATCAGTGTCAAAAATCATTTTTCCTTTTTTTTTTTCTTTTTGCATATATCTGTGATTTATCCCTCAGGGCAAAAGAAAAGCGTTACATGTAGACATTTTTTTTAACCCAGCGATGCATATGAGTTAGGGTCAAGCCGAGAGCCCGCATTTGTTGTCTTAAAGTTATATTGCCCAATTCCTTTAAGTCTCCCCCATACCCCTAATAATGGGAGGTGGACACCCATAAAGAATTTCATAAGGGGAAAATCCCGTCTGTCTATTGGGGCTAGACCTAAGTCTTAACAAAGCAATCGGCAACAGCTGATCCCAGTGTAAGTGAGTCTCTTGGCACAGTTTACTCAGTTGTAACTTTGCAGTTCAGTTCATTCGCTCCACCTTTCTGGAGCTCTGTGGGCGGTATGCTGTGTGTAGCTTCCAAGTGATCCTTAATCCCTTTGCCACCAACTGCACCACCTCAGCCACAAATGCTAGCCCATTATCTGATCCCATGGTGATAGGAATTCTGGATCGGGGAATGATTTCTTTCAGAAGAAATCGAGCCACTTCATGTGCTTTTTCTGTGCAGGTAGGAAAAGCTTCTACCCATCCTGAGAATGTGCACACAAAAAAATTAACAAATGCTTATAGCCTCGGACTCGAGGAAGTTCAGTGAAGTCCATCACAACATCTTCAAATGGAGCTCCCCCTGCACTCTGCATCCCAAGGGTGGACTTAGGTCCCTGGCATGGATTATTTCAGGCACATGTCTCACACTGTTCGCATACCACTCGGGCTATGCTAGAAAGTCGGGGGACGTAGAAGTGTTGGCTCAGTGTGGCTTCCAGGGCCATTCGGCCGCTATGAGATCCCTGGTGGAATTGTTTCACAAAGGCTGGGGCTAGGGCCTCAGGAATTGCTCTTCGACCATCTTCAAATTGCCACCATCCGCCCGAGAGAGAGCTCCTCCTTTCAGTCTTAAACCAAGCATTTTCATGCTGTGAATAATTGGGGTCCCAGTCTGCCAGGGGACTAGGGAACAGCACTGAGGTCAGAGCAGCTGTTTTCAGTATTTCCTTGGAGGCTGCATTCTTTGCCTCTCGGTCTGCTTTACGGTTTCCCCAGGCAACCATAGCATTTCCCTTCTGATGTCCCCAGCAATGCATGAATGTCGCTTGTTTAGGGGCCCACACAGCATCTAAGAGTTCAAGGATTTCTTTACCATACTTTATATCTTTCCCTCCTGAGTTAATTAGTCCCTTTTCTTTATATGGAATCCCGTGTACATGGAGGGTGGTGAAGGCATAGAGTCAGTGTATATATTGACCTGCATTCCCACTGTCAACCAGAGGGCCTGAATCAGTGCAATAAGCTCTGCCTTTTGCGCAGAAGTTCCCTTTGGTAGAGGTTTTGCCTCGATGATGGAATTTAGTGTCACTAATGAATATCCGGCAAGACGTTTTCCCTCTTTCACAAAACTGCTGCCGTCAGTGAAGTACTCAACATCAGGGTCCTTGAGGGGCTGGTCTGTTAAGTCTGGTCTGCTGGAGAATACCTCATCCGTGACTTTGATGCAGTCATGGTCTGGCTGACCTGGCCCGACCGGTAGTAGGGTTGCTGGGTTTAAAGTCCTTACTACGTCCAGGTGAACGTGTGGGTTTTCACATAGCATTCCTTGATATCTAACCATTTCGGCGTCAGTCAGCCAATATTGTCCCTTATACTCTATCAGGGTTAACACTGAATGGGGCACTCGGACGGTCAGATCTTGTTTCCTAGTAAGTTTGTGAGCCTCAGACACCAGGAGCACTGTGGCCGCGAGTGCCTGCAGGCAAGGTGGCCACCCTTGGGCAACAGAATCTAGTTGTTTGGAGAGGTATGCCCCTGGACGATGCCACGACCCCAACACTTGTGTCAGGACCCCTATCACCATGCCAGTACGCTCACACAAGAAGGGTTTGGAAATGTCTGGGAGTCCTCAGCCAGGCGCGTTGGTGAGGGCCCGCTTAATCTCCTCAAAGGCCTTTTCTTGTGCTCGTTCCCACAACAGTGGTTCCTGTTCTCCCCGCGTTGTAGCCTCATATGGGGTTTTGCCAGAATAGAGACATTTTGTTGGGCATCCAGATTCTACAGAAAAGGCGGCTCCAAGGAGCTCCCTAACATGGCGCGAGCCCTCTAGTTTTCGTAATTTGTGTCGAATGCCTCCCTGAGCGTGGCTGACAAAGGCTGCGTTATCATCCGCTGATTCCCATCTGCCTCTGAGTCAAAGGGGGTGTAAAGGCGGAGAGCTTCACATAGTCTCTCATAGAATCGATGTGGGCTCTCCCCAGGCTCCTGGAGCACCTCTGTGGTTCTGCTCATGTTCACAGTCTTCTTTCCTCCCTCTTTCATACCATGTAAAAGAGCCTCCCGTTAGCATTGGAGCCTCTGGAGTTCCCGGGCTGCATTAGATTCCCACTGGGGATCTTCCTTAGGGACGTGACCCTGGGCATAAGCCTGTGTATTCAGTGTCCCCTCTGGGGCATGCTCTTCTAACCATTTTAAAGCAGCCTGAGTTACTTGGTGATGCTCTTCAGTGTTTAAACAGCGTCGGGAGAAGCTGGCGGCAGTCTGCCCAAGTAGGCTGTGGGTCTGGATGATGGACTACATTAAATCACTCATAGCCTGGGCCTTCTCAGTGAATGAGGGAGTACAATTTTTCCAGTTTAGGAGATCAATAGTGGTGAAAGGCTGATATATGGAAGTACGCTGCCCTCCTTGTATTTGGCCATCTTGGTCATAATAGAGGAGTCCTTGGGTTTCCCTCAGTGGCATCTGTAAGGCACGTTGACTTTTATTGGGACAGGGCTGCCAGCAGGAACTCTCTGGTACATCTTGGCAGAGGTGTAAGGGGTTAAGTTTGGTGGCTCCAGAGTGGCCTTGGACAGAGGCTTCTTGGGTTGCTCAGAAGGAGGGGAGGCCTCTGTGGGGCTTTGGCTGTGGCGGGTGCAGGATGTGCAGGTGGCAGCGGGGGATATAGTGGGCCATAAGAAGGAATCTCTTCCGGCTCCCCAGACAAACAGGCTTTTATGGTTCCGGTTGGCATTTGGAGGAATCCATGATCTGAGCCAACATGATTTTACAGTTTTCTTCCAGACAGGCTTTTAGCCAAGGTGGCCGAGAAAGGACCATGTCGTGCCATGAGTCAATGTAAGGGAATTAGTCAGGGTGACTTGGGTCCCCGTGATAGCCTTGAACACCCTGCTGACTAGCTCTTTGTCTAGTGACCCCTCAGGGGGCCATCTTACCCCAAACAAAGGCCATTCTACCTCACAAAATGTACGGAGCTTTCCAGGGGTCAATTTAACACCATAATTACCAGAGTATCCTTTTTGAAATCCTTTACCATACACTCTAAAGGAGTAGGTTTACTTTGTTTGCCTCCCATTTCTTCCCGTCCTAACAGATGACAGGCACACACACGAGGAGGGTTGGAGAGGGGAATACGGGGTTAGGAATTTCACTTTGTCCTCCTCCTTCCATTCTCCTCATGGAAATATTTCAGGCACCTCTTAGCATCAGTGAGATGGTATAAACCCCCGTCAGGACTTCTCTGGAGAGAATCACCCTAAGCCATATGAGGCTTGCCACAGAAATGGATTGGGACACACACTCACTTTGGCCCTTGGTAGAGTCGGAACTCTTCTGTTGTCCGTCTCATTCACTCACATTCACACAGCAACTCCATCCCTCCGCCCATAACCTAAGAGTCACGGTTTCACCTCTTCCTCTTGAGGATCTTTCAGGCTACTAGGGCGACTCTTGGGAGGTGATCAGGCTCCTCTTCTGTCCTCTGGGACGGGTCAGTTAACCAGAATGAACCTGAGTTCCTACCAGTTCCATCAGGCGGTGCTCCCTGCACTGGTTCCTGCACCTCTCTGGGTTCTGTTGTGCTCCTGGGAGTCTCACCCTGACACACCTGGAGGGCTAGTCCCCTATGGGTCGACCGGTCCGCTGGCGCCAGATGACATCACCACTCCTGGTGTCCCAAGGGTCCTACCCCAGTGACAAGGGAGGTGGAAACCCCCTCTTTGCTTCCCCCCCTTTCCCAGCCAATGCACCAAGAAGTGTTGCAGGATTTTACAGAGTGAAGCAAGACACCGAGGCTATATGCAGGAAGCAGTGTTTATTTATGCCAGCACACGCCCAGCAGATTCATATCCAGAGGCTGAGCCCTGAACAAAGCAGGGCCATTTCTTTTATACTTTTTGTTAACTTTCTATACATTAGGCTTTCTTTGTCCCCCAAATAAGGTAACACAGAAGATAGCATGTGACTTGATTAGATACTCTTTTCTTGTGGCCTCTGGGGCAGCTTCAGATTTACAAGGGCTACATAGTAACAGAGATATTCAGAAAACATGCAAGAGGATGTGAGGGCTGGACAACCCCAGAAAATGAGGAACACCCCATCCCATTTTCCAGATGAGAAAACAGAGGCCCAGCAAGGTGAAATCCCTCACCCAAGCTGCACCCATCTCTCCTCCCTACTACATGCTTCATGAAAGCAAGACTCTTCCTGTCTTATTCACTGTTGAACCCCAAACAGGGACAGGGATCTAGTAGCTGCTCCAAAAATTTTGGCTGACTGTATGAACAGCACTATTTCTTTCTTTCTCTTTCTTATTCAGGATTGTGCCAAGAAATCAATAAGTTGCAATGTGATTTGATAAAGGTAAATATTAATTGAGTTTTTTTGTGATAAGGGCTTAGGCTTTGAGGGTAACAGTCGATTTAAATCCTGGTTCTGCCTTTCAATAGCTGTTTGGCTTTGAGAAAATTACTAAACCTCTCTGAGCTTTTTTCCTCCTTTGGAAAAGTGGGAATAAAGCTATCTGAGGCAGCAGAGCACCTGCATCACAGATGTGCACTAAATATTGGTCTTTCTCACTCTTCCATTTCTTCTCTCTGTTTTTCCATAGAAGAGGTACAGGAGGATATAGTACTTCTTTTTTTTTTTTTTTTTTTTTGGGGCACACGGGCTTAGTTGCTCCGCGGCATGTGGGATCTTCCTGGAGCTGGGATCAAACCCATGACCTCTGCATTGGCAGGCGGATTCTTAACCACTGCGCCACCTAGGAAGCCCGATATAGTACTTCTTAAAAAGGGGTTTTACAGTTTGGAGGTTCCTTAAAAAACTAATAATAGAACTACCATGTGATCCAGTAATCCCACTACTGGCCATATACCCAGAGAAAACCATAATCCAAAAAGAAACATGTACCATAATGTTCACTGCAGCACTATTTACAATAGCCAGGACATGGAAGCAACCTAAATGCCCATCAACAGATGAATGGATAAAGAAGATGTGGCATATATATACAATGGAATATTACTCAGCCATAAAAAGGAATGAAATGGAGCTATATGTAATGAGGTGGATAGATCCAGAGTCTGTCATACAGAGTGAAGTAAGCCAGAAAGAGAAAAACAAATATTGTATGCTAACTCATATATACGGAATCTTAAAAAAAAAAAAAAAAGGGACTGATGAACCCAGTCACAGGAGAAGAATAAGGATGCAGATGCAGAGAATGGACTGGAGGACACGGGGTTGGGGAGGCGGGGGGCAAAGGGGAAGCTGGGATGAAGTGAGAGAGTAGCATAGACATATATACACTACCAACTGTAAAATAGATAGCTAGTGGGAAGTTGCTGTATAACACAGGGAGATCAACTCAATGATGAATGATGCCTTAGAGGGCTGGGAGAGGGAGGGTGAAGGGAGTCGCAGGAGGGAGGGGATATGGGGGTATATGTATAAATATAGATGATTCACTTCGATGTACCTCAAAACCTGGTACAAGAGTGTAAAGCAATTATATTCCAATAAAGAGCTTTTAAAAAAAAGAGTGTAAAGCAATTATATTCCAATAAAGAGCTTAAAAAAGGGGGGGTTAATTTATTTCAGATAATATACATTTTTCTTATAGAAAAGATTATTCCACTATAGAAACATAAAACCACTACAAATGCATATTCTATGGGTTAGATATAATTAGTCCTATTTTATAAATAATTGGGAAAATGCCAAAGCACTAGCACCTGGGCACTAAGAGGACTCAAATCTGGGGTGCCCCCAGCCCAATTTCAAGAGCAGGGCATTTTTTTCAAATCCACGTACCATATGATCTTTTTTTCCCATCCATCCTCTGTGTCTGCCTTTCTCAAGAAGGCTCAGATCCTCCCATTTTCACACCCTCCTGGCTGGCTGTGCTCTAGCCCTTGCCCTGTAACAGCTGCATCAGAGGTGTGCCTGCTCCTCTGTGTATCACAAGTGTTGCAATGCAAATAGAAGTGATTTTTCTTTTTCCCCTTGAGAAAGGAAAACAGAGAATGTCGAACCTGGCCTGAAAGAGTTAATCATTCCTTGTTTTACTTTATCTGTCACTAATCTGCAGTTACTAGATTTTTACTTCACAAAGCTAACTCCCTGATACTTAACTCTTGTGTGAGTTACATCCTGCCTCTCACTCCCTAACCTTATTTACAATTTGGAAGCTGCATTCCATACAACCTTTGTAACAAAATCAATACTACAGTTTGTTTTGCATTTCAGAAAGGAGGTCCCCAGCAGACAAACCATAGACAGACAATCAACAAACTGCCAGACCCTAGTCACCGGGTGGCCTGATGCCAGCTAAGACTGTTGCAGGCTTGAGGGGCAGACAATGACTTAAAGCTGGGTCACCTGACTTAAAGAGGGGTGCTGATCGACTTAAAGCCAGGGCACCGGATTTAAAGCCTGTGTCTCTGGGCTGCAACAGGAGACAAACTATTCAGCTGCATGGGTTCGCTCCAAGCCAGCATTGCTGTTCAAAAAGAGCTTCCGGCAGCACCTTAGTCCAGGGGGACTTGGTCCCTTGTCTTGCCCCTGCCCTCAGAGCGGAGCTGACTGCTCTTCCCAAGGGGAATCAGGGAGGGAGAAGTGCAGAGTCCTGGCTGGAGTTGCAGCACCTCTTGTCTGATGGCAGGGAAGGGGCAGCTGGGGCTGTGTGGTATCCCAGGGCTGACTCACCAGGTGGGACTCAGCCTCCTAACCTCCCCCCCAGCCCCCCACAATAGTTCCAATAATATTTAATTGCATCTGGGCTCTTGGTTTTCAAACTCATCCACAGGCTCACAGGTCCCTTGATTCAGCCGATTCCTCTGTGCTCTTTCTTCTATTAGATAACGTACCAGAGGGACAGGATAGGGGATGGGACTGGAGGGACCCTGGCAGCACTGTCCTCAGCTGCCTAAAGAGATCTGGGACCCTCACTATCGCACACATCCAAGGACTCTTAAGGTGGAATCGAGGAGGCCAGTTAGAGGTGGTCCTTGCTGCCTCAAGTGACTATGGGTCACTATCAGGTGCGGAGCAGGCTGACCCCTGACAAGTACTGTTAGGAAGATGCGTTCCTCCCTCAGCTTCAAGGGCATGGCTGGTCTCTAGGGCTCCAATTCCCCTCCAGCCCTTCAGGTCCGACGGCACCCCAGTGGCCTTGCAGACCTGGCTTCCTGTCCCACAGCTTGCCAGGCTCCAGGAAGAATCCAGACTTGCAGAGATGGTGCCTGAGTGCTCCAGGTTAAGAGGTGCCGTCCCCAGAGACCCAAATGTGGAGGGAGGAAGGGTAAATGGAGTCGTGGGGTGGGGTAGGGAGGGGTGACTGCCCTGGGGGACTTTGAGAAAGAAATATCCCCACCCCACTCCCTCCCCCCTGCAGCTGACCCATTGATGCCATAGGATTTCAGTGCCTTTTAGTCGGAGAGCCTCTGCTTCTTTACTCCTGTGTTCAAAACTATGTAAAACCAGCTCTTCATCCTTCTTGCAGCTTTGCCAGGATTTTTAAAGCACTGTTCTTTTAAAGCACTGTTTCCTTAAACTGTAGTTTGGAGCTGTCCAAGCTATTTAAAAGTGTTCTCCTTAAACCAAGACTAAATCCTACTCTTTTGGAAAAAATACCTTCACTTCAGAGGTAGTTTCCTTCTACTGCCCTCTTAACAACCCCTGTGCTCAAAGAGATTGGTGATTTATTTTTTGCTTGATGTCAAAAAAAAATCCTTCCCCATACACCCCACAAGAAGCTTTCCTAGATCAAAGGTGTTTCAAAACTGTGACAGTGTTTTGCAATTAGTATACATTGGTTAAGCTGCAGAGCAATCTCTCCAAGAGCCAGAGGTGAGCAACACCTGTACTTATTTGATTGGATGCCCTTCAAGTTTAGGATAGCCCCATTCTTATGACTCAGCAGATAAGACAGCCCTGGATGGCTGTGGCTATGATTAGATAACTTCTGATGATTTTATTTTCCTTACTGAGCTGCCACTTCTAGGTTAAATTCATTTTATTGCATGTCCAGTTTTAAAGAAAGACGGACAAAGTCAGTCTAATAGATCTGGGGTCTGAGCTCAGAGTTGGTCAAAGGTACTCCCATGGAGGAAGGTGGATAAAAATAGCAGTAGGGTTGGCAAGTACAGCCAGGCTACCTGTTCATCATGCATATGTTGCAATGCAAATAGAAATGATTGTTCTTTTCCCTCTTGAGAGCAAGGAAAACAAAGAGAACATCGAACAGGCTAGAGGAGAAAGACAACCTGGCCTGAAAGAGTTAATCATTCCTTGTTTTACTTTAGCTGTGGCTAATCTGTAGTTACTAGATTTTTACTTCACAAAGCTAACTCCCTGATACTTAACTCTGAATTACATCCTGTCTCTCACTCCCTATTACCTCCCGGTAACAAAATCATTCCTATAGTTTGTTTTGCATTTCAGAAAGAAGGTTCCCCAGCCAACAAACCACAGACAGACAATCAACAAACTGCCAGGCCCCAGTTACTGGGTGGCTTGACGTCAGCTGTGACTGTTTTGAAATATTGCAAAGGGAAAAAGGATAAAGCAAAGGAAAGAGAATGCAAGCCCTCCACCATCTTGAACCTTGTCACAGAACCCAGACTGCGAGCCCCCACCTATAAAATCTTCCCCGACTCCCAAGGATGGGGGGGGAGGGGCACAGCTCTTGAGGCGCTAGCCTGCTGTGTCTTCTCTTTGCCTGGCAAAGAAAAATAAAGCCATTTCTCTCTTCCTCCAAAATCTCTGTCTCGGTATTTCTATCACGCATCAGTGTACAGAGTAGCTGTCATCACAGCAACAAAAGGAACAAAAGGTCTGCTCACATGTTCCCATGTGAAAACGCTCACGGACATCAAACCTGTACTCTCCCTGTGAGGGCTCAGTCTCATGTTTATTCTTCCAGACACACTCGCAGCATCATTTATTGGGAGCAGGAGCCTATGGGTCCAGTGAGCTTCCCAGCATGAGACAAGCACTTTCCTAGAGCTTCTAAATGTTTCTTGAAAAATAGTTGCTCTGAGGTTTGTGAGTTGTTATTTAATTGTACTGAAAAAACTTATTTATCTCCAGGTTTCTGGTAGCAACATGGCATTTTGCTTGAATCCTTGGTTTGTCTTTAGGAGACCTTGCTTTTGGAGGCTTTGATTAAAAAGTGCCGTGTATGACAGGGTTCCTTGATCTGCATGTGGACTTCTGATTTTAGAAGAAAAGTTCAGTGAAAATATATGCCATGATCACTTGGATATCTAGGCATGAGTCTAAGTGGGGAACAGATTGCCCTGCATAAAATGTTTCAACCCCCAAGAGGGTCTGTGGTTGACTGAGGGAAAAGGGAGGGATTGAGCAGTTGGATGATATGGGGAGCACGGTTGGGGTTAGCTGGGGCATGCCTCTGGTCTGGATGTGCATCAGATAAACCAGGAGAGGTCTGAGAAAAAGCTCATCAGCCTCCCAGCCCTCTCCAGAGTAAATAAGTAGAAAGGTGGTTTGTAAATTAAAACTGCAGATGCTCAATCATAATTTTAATAGATTGTTATCTGCAGCTAATTTACAGCCTTAATAAAGATCATCTAAACAGATTGCTTAAGAGAAATATTCAATCAGCGTGTATGTAGCTAAAGCACAGAACACTTCTAAGTTATTTCATAAGTATTACAATATTAGGAGCTGAAAAATACTTACTGAATGTAGAATTGGATGAAAGACTCTAGTTTTGAAGAAGAATTGTTTAAGCTGGGGTGATGCACCACTAGATCCTGTTGGATGCAGAAATTCTACTATCCTGTAGTCTATTAGTGAGAAATGCCTGTTAGCTGACACTTCCTTTTTCAATCTGGTACTACATAATGATTATGGGGTTTCATGTAGTAAATTCATGAATTACTGCTTTACTCATGCAGTAATTCAAAAATTGTAAATGGTGACATTACATTCAATTTTATTTTAATTATATTGTATTTCAGTGCTTTGAAGCTTTAATACCCAGAACATTATATTTATAGTGTGCATGTGGTGTTTTATTATCAATATATCCTATTCTCTGACCAAATATACTCTACTTGAATAATTTACTTAGTTTTTACAGTAAGATTTACAATTCTCTCTTTATATCAGCAAAGAAAAAGGTGTTTTCATTATCGTCAAATAAATGTAATGAATTAATTTTTCCAGACCCTTGCCCTTTAAGGTTATAAAATTCACTTTTGTTGGCTTCTTGTGTCATAGCCCTGCTATCAAAACAACATACTCTTTTAAAAACTGCATGGTGATTGTGAAATGTCTCATGAATTTGCCAGTCCCTAGAGTGGAACCAAATGGCCTTTGATGTAAAAGGCAATAGATGTAGGAGGCTCTGCTTTAGGTGCTGCTAAAGCCTCCTGTAATCAAGTCTAAATTATATACTAAACTATGGTGGAAAGAGTATGGTTTCTGCTCAGGCCAAGGGAGTCTCTGACCTGTTCCTACAAATTCAAAGCAGTGAGAGCAGAACATCAACCTAAAACCCACTTAAGTTTCATGGGTCTTGCATGATCTTTGATAAGAATTCCAGATGCACTTGTGCCCAAACATTTAAGGTATTAGACATTCTGTAGACGCAGTGATTGTCTACAGCCTAGCTCTGTTATCAACCTTCTGGTGTGTCTTTACGTTGTTCATTTGGAGAGTCAGGGGCAAAGGCAGGTGTTGTAGCGCTTCTGTTTTTAATAATTACTGCTTAAACTACCCAGTAATTTTTAGTCCTAAAAAGGGACATCAGGATGCTACCCAGGATTAGTGAAAAGTCTTTCCATCTAATGAGATAGTCTGGAAATTTCCTAGTTTCGTATCTTCAGTTCAGCAGAAATATTTCAAAGTGGCATGTGACCACTTGATGCAGAGTCTGGGTTTCTCTATAATAAAATCCCTTTGCCAAATGTAGGAGTTGCAGACTTGCTACTGGCAAGAGTGAAGCAAATGGGTGAGTAAAACTATCCTGATATGCGAGCATTTTCCTCTAGGAGTTCAGTCTTGATAAAAGTGTCAATGCAGGAATTGCACTCCTAGGAAGGTTACAGAATCACCTTCAATCATCTGTGAACCATATCTGGGCGATAATTTTGGCATTATTTGAGGTGGCAGGCAGGATGCCTCCATTCTGACGTACTTGGGTAAGTAGCTGAGCCAGCCAAGGGGAGGTTAGATGATTGAGAAACAAAGGATTCTTGGTTAATCTGAAGACATCATTTGGGAATCAAAAATCTTTTAACAAATAGTCTCTTGGACCTTGAGCTACATATTTCCCCTGACAAGTATGCATTTTTTCCAGCAAAATTTTGTTGGGTGTTATGTTATTGAGGAATGTACTGAGATGAATATGTGGAAATGTTATTTCATGGCATAGAAATCTGAAGACTTGCAGAAGATTAAAAAATTCCAAACGTTGTTAGAACTTTTCAAAGGATTGTGAAATTATCAAAATGCACATGAATCAAGTTTTAATATGCTGTGTGATGGGTGGATGAGGCTGTCTATTGTACCATTTCTTTCTTTGAATCCTCAGGCATGGTTTGGCAGTGCAAAAACTCTGTAATATTAACAAATTCAATAAAAAGTAAATATATGGGGGAAAAAACCCTGCATGATGCAAGTGTACATTTTATCCCTGTGCAGATGGTTGATACGCTACCTTTTGGTAAAGGGAGGTAGCGGCATGGGAAATACAATCCCAGACTAATTTTTGTGGCATTGTTCAAGCATAGAACAATCAGAGAGACCACTTGGGATCTTCTTCTACATTAAGAATACTTAGTGCATGAAAAGATGCATCAATTTAACCTTTTAAAATGATGTGCATTTAGCTTTGTTATTTTTTCCCCTGATTTCAAAATTTAATACAAAATTAGACTAATCAAATCAGTGTGGTTTTGACATAAGCATAGACATACAGATGAATAGAATACAATTATAAGTGTAAAAGTAGATTCATACATATGTATTTTTTAATTTATTTTCAACAAGGATGCCAAGACCATCCAATGGGGAAAGAATAGTCTTTTCACTGAATGATGCTGAAACAACTAGATAACAACATGTAAAGGAATGAGGTCAGACCCCTACCCCACACCACACACAAAATCCAACTCAAAACTGATCACAGACCTAACTGCAAATGCTAATACTACAAAACTCTTAGGAGAAAACACAGGAGTAAATCTTTGTGATCTTGGATTAAGCAATGAGTTTTTTTTGACATTCAATAAACTGCATATATTTGAAGTGTACAATTTGATATCTTTTTCTTATTTGTAATGTATATATGGCAATCCCAATCTCCCAATTCATCCCACCCCAACCCCCGCCCCCCCACACACTTTCCCCTCTTGGTGTCTATATGTTTGTTCTCCATATCTGTGTGTCTATTTCTGCCTTGCAAATCAGTTGATCTGTATCATTTTTCTAGGTTCCACATATATGTTAATATATGATATTTGTTTTTCTCTTTCTGACTTACTTCACTCTGTATGACAGTCTCTAGGTCCAACCATGTCACTATAAATGTCCCAATTTCATTCCTTTTTATGGCTGAATAATATTCCATTGTATATATGTACCCCATCTTCTTTACCCATTCATCTGTTGGACATTTAGTTTGCTTCCATGACCTGGCTATTGTAAATAGGGCTGCAATGAACATTGGGGTGCATGTGTCTTTTTGAATTATGGTTTTCTCTGGGTATATGCCCAGTAGTGGGGTTGCTGGGTCATATGGTAATTCCATTTTCAGTTTTTTAAGGAACCTCCATACTGTTCCCCATAGTGGCTGTATCAATTTACATTCCCACCAACAGTGCAAGAGCATTCCCTTTTCTCCACACCCTCTCCAGCATTAATTGTTTGTAGATTTTCTGATGATGCCCATTCTAACTGGTGTGAGGTAATACCTCATTGTGGTTTTGATTTGCATTTCTCTAATAATCAGTGATGTTGAGCAGCTTTTCATGTACCTCTTGGTCATCTGTATGTCTTCTTTGGAGAAATGCCTATTTAGGTCTTCTGCCCATTTATTGATTGGGTTGTTTGCTTTTTTGACATTGAGCTGCATGAATTGTTTATATATTTTGGAGATTAATCCTTTGTCTGTTGATTCATTTGCAAATATTTTCTCCCATCCTGAGGGCTGTCTTTTTGTCTTGTTTATAGTTTCCTTTGCTGTGCAAAAGCTTTTAAGTTTCATTAGGTCCCACTTATTTATTTTTGTTTTTATTTCCATTACAGTAGGAGGTATGTCAAAAAAGATCTTGCTGTGATTTATGTCATAGAATGTTCTTCCTATGTTTTTCTCTGAGAGTTTTATGTGTCTGGCCTTACATTTAGGTCTTTAATCCATTCTGAGTTCACCTTTGTGTATGGTGTTAGGGAGTGTTCCAACCTCACTCTTTCACATGTAGCTGTCCAATTTTCCCAGCACCACTTATTGAAGAGGCTGCCTTTTCTCCATTGAAGATCCTTGCCTCCTTTGTCATAGATTAGTTAACTATAGTTTATCTCTGGGCTTTCTATCCTGTTCCATTGATCTATATTTCTGTTTTTGTGCCAGTACCATATTGTCTTGATTACTGTAGCTTTATAGTATAACTCTAGCTGTGAAGTCAGGGAGTCTGATTCCTCCAGCTCCATTTTTATTCCTCAAGACTTCTTTGGCTATTTGGGGTCTTTTCTGTCTCCATACAAATTTTAGGATTTTTTGTTCTAGTTCTGTAAAAAAAAAATACCATTGGTAATTTGATAGGGATTGCATTGAATCTGTAGATTGCTTTGGGTAGTATAGTCATTTTCACAATATTGATTCTTCCAATCCAAGAACGTGGTATGTCTCCATCTGTTTGTGCCATCTTTGATTTCTTTCATCAGTGTCTTACAGTTTTCTGAATACAGGTCTTTTATCTCCTTAGGTAGCTTTATTCCTAGGTATTTTATTCTTTTTGTTACAGTGGTGAATGGGATTGTTTCCTTAATTCCTCTTTCTGATCTTTCGTTGTCAGTGTATAGGAATGCAAGAGATTTCTGTGTGTTAATTTTGTATTCTGCAACTTTACCAAATTCATTGATTAGCTCAATAGCTTTGTTATTTTTTAAAGAAAACTATTTAACTATATAACTAATGACAGAAAGAGATTTTTAAAACTTCTCTCTCAATCAAACTTCCTGGGCATGAAATTTTAGAAATCAAAGCTTTTCCTATGCCTACTCCCCCATTCCCTTTATTTGACTTATACGAATTCCCATGGTATTAGACTCTGTATTCAGGGAACAGCTTTATCAAAGAACCTATAAATGATCATTGACAGCATTGATCATCTGTGAACTGTGAAGCTGCGCTGAAAACAATGAAGCCAAAGAGAAACGCTGCTGCTTCTTTTTTTATCAACCAGACTGATAGATTGAGGAAATGCTATGGCTACAAGGTTTCCAGATTAGAACAGGCCAGTTAGCAAAAATTTCTCATTGTCTCCTGTAAGATATTAAAGTGTAGGCAGGATGATGGCATTACAAGTGTCTTCATTGTTGATGGGACATTGTATTGATGGGGTATTGTATACCAAAGGGTATTCCCTAATAACTGGAGAGAATTTTCTACTAAAATGTCCTGGGTGAGTTCTTGGACTTGCCCAATTCAAGATTTATATCGGTGATTTAGATCATGGATTTGAATGGTTTTTTCAAAGCAAAACTTCATTCAAATAAAATCCCCACAGAAGACAAATATATAACATAAGTAAAAGAGGAATGGCTTTGGTGAAGGTGGGTAGTAAACAAAGACATGTCTACACACCTCTAGGTCTTTCCAGAGCTCAGAGCACTATAGACCCAGGTTAATAAAACTAGCTAACTTTTATTAGGACTCACTATGTGCCAGACAATGTGTTAAGAACTCTGTAATCTATTATCTCATATAATCATCACCACAGATTTCTATGAGGAAGAATCCCTTATTGACTCCATTTTACAGATAAAGAAACTAAAAGTCAGAGCTGTTAATTGTTGAATTAATGATCACACAGTGGTAAATAATGGAGCTGGGCCTTTTCTTAAATATTTATTTATTTATTTGGCTGTGTCAGGTCTTAGTTGCAGCACGTAAGACCTTTGTTGCAGCACGTGGGATCTTTCATTGCGGCACTTGGGCTCAGTAGTTGTGGCATGCAGCCCTATTTGCCCCACGGCATGCCCTGCATTGGAAGGTAGATTCTTAACCACTGGACCACCAGGGAAGACCCTGGAGATGGGCCTTGACATCAGGTTTCCTGACTCCAAAGCTTCAGGTTTTTAACTGCCATGATATTTGGCCTTCTATGAAAGTATACATGTTACAGGTGTCAAATGCTGGGCAGTGCAGGGAGGTGAGAGGAATGAGAGTAGCACTGAGCTCGCTCAAAGCAACCCAAACCCCAAAACACACCAAAGTGCACTGGATTGATCTACATCTGCTTTCCCATGTCTTATCTCCATCTCTTTTCTCCTTTGCCTTTCTTCCTTTCCCAGCTACTCATCTGTGGCTTCTGTCTGTGGCAACCCAATCAAATTTGGCACCTTGTGGTTAAATACAGGCTTCACCCTATAATGTTCCTATTGCTTCTCTGATTGAATCTGACACATACTTCTGCTTTCTAGGAGCCCACACAGCTGTTTTCAGTTTTGTGATGAGCCAGGTGTGGCCACCTGGATGCCAGATGGGGGGCAACTGTTGGTACTATGAAAATTAAGAGAACAAACCTCAAATGTATTCTGTTTCTTTTACACAAAAACCCAAGACACATTTCGAGATGAAATTAAGTGCTGTAGTTCCCAAACTTATATGTGAACTTCTTCCTCCCTGATAATTCACTATCTTAAGCAAAAGTATTTTAACATTGCTTTGAAAAGAAAAAGTTGCTTATTCCATACAGGCATGTAGTCACTAAAGAAATACTTGTAAGAAACATGAGAAGCTCAACTGTGTATTTTTTTCTCTCACACCATATATGTATATAATAGTTAATACCTCAAATCTATTAGGAAATTAATATTTGTATAGAGTAGAACATATAGAAAGACTGTAATGATCAACAAAAATCCATATAAAGAAAAATATTTAGTCTTTCAAAGAGAATTAGAAAAAGTATTTTCACTCCAATCCTTCCAAAGTTCTTTCCATGATATGGTCCAAATGAACTATGAGTTCAAAGAATTTGGGTTGCTGCAGGAACCTGGTCTTGGCTCTCATCACATCAGCCTCCTAGAAAGGAGCCCTGCAGAAAGCCCAGGAGATGAAGCAACAAGATTGCACCTACCTCTCTGTCATTTAGACCCCATTGTCACCTATAATTTTCCATCAAGGGATAATGTTCTTTCAAGCTGCTTCAACTCCTGGGTCCACCATGACCTCAAATATTCATTTAATTCCCTAGGCCCAGGGAACTACCTGCCTCTCTGGAGAAATTTTAGAGTAGGGAAGCACTGCCCTTTCTGTTGGGGTTTCAATTGCATAATCAGTAATACTTACAGAGCTAGGAACTAATCCAGAGAGAGATGCAGGAGTCAGGCAGCTGGAGATCAAAATATCATCTTAATTACTGATAAAGGCTAGTTTGGAGGAGGTAGTTTAGCAGCAAAATTGGACAAACACACTCGCAGGCAGCACTGGGAGATGCTAGGCCTATCCCTATAAAGGAACAACCCAGGATGTGTGTTCTCTTTAGGAGTGTAGATTCCAAAGAGAAACAAGGAAGGAGCATGTTCATCTTCAAAATTTACCAATCAGGTAATTAACACTGCCTGCCATGGGATGGTGTGGAAGGAGAAATGGTCTAAGGAATGAATATGTAGAGACTCCTGGCAGTGGCCAATGGCCTGACCATCTGGTCAGAGGTGTGGAAAGAAAAGGACTGGAAGATTGGAGACAAGGAACACAGGCTTGTGGAAGGACATGGAGAGTAGGCACCAAGTATGAAGATTTTTGTATCAAGTATTAGTGCCTGCTAGAAGAACCCACCACAGAAGTGCTGAGTAAAGTAGACAAAATTTCTCAGCTAGCTTGTGTTACCCAGCCATTGCCATTGTCAAGTCTGGATCAGGCACGATGGGCACATGAACAGACTGGCTCTAGTGGAAGAGAGGGAGCCCATGTATTGGCCCCAAAACATGAACTTCTGCTTCCCAGGGCCAGTCTATCTATTGCTGCCTCTGAATGTCCAAACTGTCAGCATCATGGACAAACACTGGGGTCCTCATACGGAACAGTTTCTCAAAGAGACTGACTTAAATGTCCCTTCCATCCTGGAAGAGCCAGTGGTTCATTCTCACAGGGATAGATACTTACTCCAGGTATGGGTTTTCCTTTCCTGCTCACAGATCCACAGCCATCACCATTTTCTGGGATTTATGGGATGCTTGATCCACAGGTGTGAAATCCCACTCAACATAATCTCTGACCACAGGATCCATTTCATAGGGAAGATGTGGGAATGGTCCAGGACTGTATTTCTTATTTGAAAGGTGTGGTCAGAAAATAACTTAGGTTTTCCGTTTTTCTTTTGGCATTACCTGAGTTGATATTGTGGAGTTGTTACATTTTGTTTTTATTATGTGCTGTTATGGGCTAAATTGTGTCACCTGCAAAATTCATATGTTGAAGTCCTAACCCCCAGTAACCCAGAATGTGATTGCATTTGGAGATAGTGCCTTTTAAGAGGTAATCAAGGTAAAATGTAAGATAAAGTAAAACGAGGTCATTTAGGATGGCCCTAACTCAGTGTGACTGGTCTCCTTATGAAAAGAGATTAGGACACAGACATGCACAGAGAAAAGACCATGTGAAGACACAGGCAGAAGATGGCCATCTACAAGCCAAGGAGAGAGGTCTCAGAATGAAATCAACCCTGCCAGCTCCTTTATCTGGGGCTTCTAGCCTCCAAAACTGTGAGAAAATAGATTTCTGTTCTTTAAGCCACCCCGTCTGTGGTATTTATTATGGCAGACCTAGTAAATTAATACATATGCTAAGTTAATAATAACTACCATTTATAGTGGTTAGTTTTTCAGTTTACAAAGCACTTTCTGTTACATATCTTAATTGACTCTCGTAACAGCTCTGTGAGGTGGTTGGTGGGGTGTTACAATTTTCAGTTAGGAAACTGAGGACATGGGCATCCCTAAGATCACATAGCGAGGGACAAAATCAGGTCCTGAATGCATCACTTCAGCTCCTCTCTATCAAGTGGGACCGTCTCTATTTAAAAACCATCCATGGCCAAATTCTTTACTTAGGATGGCATTCAAGGTTTCCCTCTCATACTGATGTGCCCCAGCTTTCCTTTTCCACATACTATCACTCAGCCCCTTCAGCCTATGTTTTATCAACACGGAATTACCCACCGCTCTTTATAAATCAAATATACCTTGCTCTCTCATGCCATTGTGTGAACTGTGTCTCCACCAGGGTGCATTTGCTACTTTCTCAAATTGACAAATTACTACATATTCTTCAAACCCAGCTCACATATGACCCTCTCTGTGGACCCCACTGCAAGTTCCTTCCCTCTTTGCTGCCATATTGTATATGTCTCTACAACGGCATTTAACTCATGAGATCAGGAAGCAAATTAACAGAGTGAACAGGGGCCAGGCCTTTGGAGCTAAGCAGACATAGAGTCAAATCCTGACTCTGCCATGTTTCATTCAATCAAATAGCTTTTTTCAAGTATGTATTACATGAAACATGCTGAGCCATGTTCCAAGAATACAGAGATGACAAAACTGTGCTCGCCCTGAAAGAAATTCAGTCCTAATGCAGTCTGGTTGAGGATTGGGACAGTAAATTAAAATCTAGAGAGACAAGTGCACTGCTAGAGATACATACAGGCAGCACTAGGCAAGGCACTGACACTTCCCAGGGTCAAGGAAGGCTTTCTGAAGGACAAACAGGAGTTAAGTGAAGGTGGGCAGAGAGAATTCCCTGGTGGTCCAGAGGTTAGGGCTTGGCGCTTTCACTGATGGGACCCGGGTTACATTCCTGGCTGGGGCACTAAGATCCCGCAAGCTGCAAGGGAAGCAAAATAATAGAAAAAGAAAGAAAAAAAAAAGAAAGGAAGAAAGGAAGAAAGGAAGAAAGAAAGAAAGAAAGAAAGAAAGAAAGAAAGAAAGAAAGAAAGAAAGAAAGAAAGAAAGAAAAAGAAAGAAAGAAAGGAAGAAAAAGAAAGAAAGAAAAGAAAGAAGGAAGGAAGGAAGGAAGGAAAGAAAGAAAGAAAGAAAGAAAGAAAGAAAGAAAGAAAGAAAGAAAGAAAGAAAAAGAAAGAAAGAAAGGAAGAAAGAAAGAAAGAAAGAAAAGAAAGAAGGAAGGAAGGAAGGAAGGAAGGAAAGAAAGAAAGAAAGAAAGAAAGAAAGAAAGAAAGAAAGAAAGAAAGAAAGAAAGAAAGAAAGAAAGAAAGAAAGAAAAGGAAGGAAAGAAGGGAAGGAAGGAAGGGAAAGAAAGAAAAAGAAAGAAAGAAAAGAAGGAAAGGAAGGAAGGAACAAAGGAAGAAAGAAAGAAAGGAAGGTGGGTAGAAAGTTTCAGGCAGAGGAATTAAATGTACAGAAGAGAGTAAGGGAATGGCCAAGGTAACTCTCTATAAACCTCGGTCTCCTCATCTGCAAATGGGGAGATGTACCCCTATCTCTTAGGATTGGTGGTAGGATTAAATGACTTATCATGTGTAAATCATCTAACAAAGTGTCTGAAGTTGAGTGAGTGCTCAAAAGTATTGAGGTATTAACACCATACAAAAAAATAAACTCAAAGTGGATTAAAGACCAAAATGTAAGACTGGACACTATAAAACTCTTAGAGGAAAATATAGGCAGAACACTCTATGACATAAATCATAGCAAGATCCTTCTTGACCCACCTTCCAGAATAATTGAAATAAAAACAAAAATAAACAAATGGGACCTAATGAAACTTAAAAGCTTTTGCACAGCAAAGGAAACCATAAACAAGACAAGAAGACAACCCTCAGAATGGGAGAAAATATTTGTAAATGAAGCAACTGACAAAGGATTAATCTCCAAAATATACAAGCAGCTCATGCAGCTCAATATCAGAAAAACAACCCAATCCAAAAATGGGCAGAAGACCTAAATAGACATTTCTCCAAGGAAGACATACAGATGGCCAACAGACACATGAAAAGATGCTCAACATCACTAATCATTAGAGAAATGCAAATCAAAACCACAATGAGGTATCACTTCACACCAGTCAGAATGGCCATCATCACAAATTCTAGAAACAATAAATGCTGGAGAGGATGTGGAGAAAAGGGAACCCTCCTGCCCTCTTGGTGGGAATGTGAATTGGTACAGCCACTATGGAAAACAGTATGGAGGTTCCTTAAAAAACTAAAAATAGAACTACCATATGACCCAGCAACCCCACTACTGGGCATATGCCCAGAGAAAACCATAATTCACAAAGATACATGTACCACAATATTCATTGCAGCATTATTTACAATAGCCAGGACATGGAAACAACCTAAATGTCCATCAACAGATGAATGGATAAAGAAGATATGACATGTATATACAATGGACTATTACTCAACCATAAAAAGGGATGAAATTGAGCTATCCATAAGGAGGTAGATGGACCTAGAGTCTGTCATACAGAGTGAAGTAAGCCAGAAAGAAAAATACAAATACCGTATGCTAACACATATTTACGGAATCTAGAAAAATGGTACTGATGAACCTAGTGGCAGGGTAGGAATAAAGATGTAGACGTAGAGAACGGACTGAGGACACCCAGGGGAGGGGAAGCTGGGACGTAATGAGAGAGTAGCATTGACATAGACACACTACCAAATGGAAAATAGATGGCTAGTGGGAAGCTACTACAGAGCACAGGGAGACCAGCTTGATGCTTTATGAAGACTTTAAGGGGTGGGATAGGGAGGTTGGGAGGGAGGCTCAAGAGGGAGGGGATATGGGGATATATGTATACATGTGGCTCTTTCACTTTGTTGTACAGCAGAAATTGACACAATACTGTAAAGCAATTATATTCCAATAAAGATTTTTTTTTTTAAGTATTGAGGTATTATTATTCTGTTGTGGTTATATCTATGTTTCTATCTCTCCTACTTCATCTGGGGAGTTCCTTGAGGGCTAGGAACAGCCTTATTCCCTTTTGTACCATTAACTTCTAACACTGTGCCTGGCATTTAGTGAGTGCTCAAAATGTATTCTTTGAATAAGCTCATGAATGCGTGAAGGACTGAGCATGTGTTTCAGAATCTCATCTATTCTAAGACAAAATTAAGAAGGAACTAAAAAAATTATAGCAACCCTAAAAGACCCTTCAAACTTTTCAAAATTTTCCTTTTTCAATTAATAGAACAAGTATGGCTTCCTTCTGTGATTTCTGTCTCCTGAATTATTTGAAATTACCAAACCCATCACCTTAAAAAAAAAACTCAGACAGCAACAGATCTACGAGTTGATTTTGACATGAAAAAGAGGAGTAAAAAGTGCAGGTCAGACCAAGCATAAATTCAAATCCCATGACACTTTTCCCTTCAACAATTATCAGTACTTTATTATAGAATATTTAAAACATATTTAATTGAGAAGTTGGTCAATGATAGAAAGCTAGGAGACCAATGTCTCAGGAGCTCCCTTTCTTTCCCCTTGGCAAGTCCTAAGGGAGGATCCTGGGATCATGGTGCGAACCACTGTTTCAATAAATTTTATAAATACCGTGTGTGTAAATAGAAATTTCTAGGTCTTCATAAAAACCATTCTTTTTATACAGCAACAAAAATGGTTATAAGATAAATAGACATCAGTCTTCAAGGTCAGATTCTCTTGAAACAATCCCAAGCTATTAACTATGAGAGTAATTAAACTATAATATAAGCACATTTTAAATAGCCTAACAGATCTTTGTCCAGTCAATCATTCCTAGAGGAGATGCTGTACTTCCAGATTAATTTTAAAGCTACTCCTGCAGTGTGTGTAATCTGAATTTATTCTCCAAATTACTGAATCCAGATTCTACTCTCCACTATTCAATTTATTTTCTTCAGTTTGTAGGCAGATTATGCCAAGCAGGTGGTCTGATTGACAACACTTACCAGCTGTTAAATTTACACATCACTCTAATTTAAATGCTTAATTGCTCTCAGTGCCTTCAGTTTAC
Organism: Hippopotamus amphibius kiboko; assembly: GCF_030028045.1. Lineage (NCBI taxonomy): Eukaryota > Metazoa > Chordata > Mammalia > Artiodactyla > Hippopotamidae > Hippopotamus > Hippopotamus amphibius. Next base: position 53,380,540 of record NC_080186.1, read on the forward strand.
AGCTCATAAACCCCTCCCAATGGCCCCCAAATATCTTTGCCTATGATAAATTCAAAGTTAAATGAACTGTAGCGTACCTTGGTAGAAAAATGAAATATCTGTATAATCTTATACTCTTTAAGTGTTTATAATATTTGCTAGAAAAAATAACATTTGAGCGTCATCTCTAAATTAGTTTTGGACAGAAGAGGTTAGGTGCAATGACTGCCAGGTCTCCTACTAGTTCCTTAACATCCTTGCTCTTTGAAACTGGAACACAAAGATGATACCTGCCTCTATATTTATATAGTGTCCAGGATGAGCAGGGAGGATCAAAGAAATATTAAAAAAACGTTGTGGACAATGACTACATAATTACAAACTGTTCTGTGTCAATGGCAGCTAACTAAGGTAAAGAATAAAGTGCTATTAAGTATCATAGCCTGATGAGAGAGTCTGAAGGCATTTCTGTCTACCCACCCCTTTACCTGGGAAAATGAATGCTAATTTTGAAAGAGCTCATCTCATTCAACATCATAGTTTCATGGATGAGGACACGGAGACCCAGAAAGTTTAAGTGGTTTGCCCAGATAAATGAGTGATGGAGAGCAGGACCAGAATTTCAGGTTCTTGCCTCTTTGGGCAACATTTTGACCACTTGACCACCCAGCCTATCTTGTCCCCCAGTTTGTTGCGGTCAACTGCAGCAAGAAGAAAGGGAGTAAATCTTTTTAAAATCTTGTGCAAGTTACAGAAGTGGATTTTCTTCAACGAATGATACCAAGGTGCTTTCTGCTTTAAGCAAAACCACATATGAAAATAGAGTTGTATGCTAGCCTAAATCACAGAGTGTTTCTTGACTTAATTTACAGGGATTCACTGTTGGATTGTTGTAAAACATCTGCCTCCCCTACCGAATTTTAAAGTTGGCTTCTGCTAGCCTCAAGAACACATCTATTATATAAATTGAGGTATTTAGGAATTCAAACAAATTAGCAAGTGTTTATAAGGTACAGTCATCCTTTAGTATCCACTTAGGATACCAAAATCAAGTCCCTTATATAAAATGGCGTAGTATTTGCACAAAACCTATGCACATCCTCCTGTACACTTTTTTTTTTTTTTTTTTTGGCACGCGGGCTTAGTTGCTCCACGGCATGTGGGATCTTCCTGGAGCTGGGATCGAACCCGTGACCTCTGCATTGGCAGGCGGATTCTTAACCACTGCGCCACCTAGGAAGCCCCTCCTGTACACTTTAAATCATCTTTAGATTGCTTATAATACCTAATACAATGTAAATGATATGTAAATGGTTGTAAATACAATGTAAATGATATGCAAATTGTTGCCATTGCACAAAATTGGTTTCGCTTTTTGGAACTTTCTGGAATTTTTTTCCAAGTATTTTCGATCCATGGTTTGTTCATTCCGTGGATGTGGAACCTGAGGATACAGTGTGCCAACTGTACCTAACACTGAGTCAGGTGCTGTGTCGTTTTTAAAAATAATAAGTGCAACATAAGCCTTGTTCCCTGTTGACAAGGAGCGTGCATCTTAGTTGTGGGCACAAGACAAACAAATAAAACAACTTGAAAACAAAACAATATATAAAGAAGCATTAAATTGTACAGCATGGAAAATTTGTAGGATATGGGTAATGAAAAAAAGGCAAGTAAAAAACTGTGTGAGATAAACATCTCTGTACTAATTTTATCTGTGCGATTTTCTGTTTATTCATGAGCTAGCAAATGAAAACGGGTTAAAAATAATGCAAACGAGAGACCATGTCCTCTACTCCTTTCAAAATAATTTGGCAGGTTGGTAAGAGTTTTGACGCCCCCTAGTGGCCATTTATAATAGTATTGTCTGCCTGCGCTTAAAGTTCTGCAATAACTTTTGAAGCCGAAAACAAAGGGGAAGACTTTGATTTAGAACCATCAATACTTTCCAAAGTTTTCTTTGACTTATAGAGGCTGCATAGTGTAGTGGTTAACACATAATCTCTGGAGCTAGCCTGTCTTAGTCCAAATACCAACTTTGCCACTTACTAGCTATTTGAGCCTGGGCAAGTGATGATTAATTATTCCATGTCTCATTTCCCTGTCTGTAAAATGGGAAAAATAATAGTGCCCTCCTCATGACATTTTTACAAGAATTAACTGAGCTAATGTTTTTTAAAGCACTTAGAACAGTGCCTATCACATAGTAAGCATAATATAAATATTTTCTAACTAAATTAGAGCAAATCATTCTTTATATTATACTGACAATAATTTATAATTTTCCTAAACTTGGGAAAATTAACTTCTCTGTGCTTAAGTTTCTTTAATAATAAATGATTATATGTTAGGGGATTTTTAAAAATAGACTTTCATTTCTTTAATTGAGTTCTCTTTTAGAGCAGTTTTAAGTTCACGGAAAAATTGAGGGGAAGGTGCAGAGCTTTCCCATATACCTCCTGCAGCTACACATGCATAGCTTCCCCCATTATCACCATCTTCCACCAGATAGAACATTTGTTGAAACTGTTGATACACCATTATCACCCAAAGTCCATAGTTTACGTTACAGTTCACTTTTGGTGTTGAACATTCTGTGAGTTTGGACAACTGTGCAATGACACATAGCCATCATTATGCTAGCGTACAGAGTCCTGTCACTGCCCTAAAAATACTCTGTGCTCCGCCTAGTCATCTCTTCCTCCCCCCACCCCCTGGCAACCTCTGATCTTATTGCCTCTAGTTTTGCCTTTTCTAGAATTTCATATAGTTGGAATTAGTATGTAGCCTCTTTAGATTGGCTTCTTTCGCTTAGTAATATGCATTTAATGTTGTTGCATGTCTTTTCATAGCTTGAAATCTCATTTTTTCAGCACCAAATAATATCCACTATCTGGATGTACCACAGTTTATCTATTCACCTACTGAAAGACATCTTGATTGCTTCCACATCAATTATGGATAAAGCTGCTATAAGCATCCACGTGTGGACATATGTTTTTAACTCCTTTGGGTAAATACCAAGGACTGTGATTGCTGGCTCATATAAGAATACGTTCAGTTTTGTAAGAAGCCATCAAACTGTCTTCTCTTTTGCATTCCCATCAGCCATGAAGGAGAGTTCCTGTTTTGCCACATCCTTACCAGCACTTGTTGTCAGTGTTCTGAATTTTGGCCATCCTAATAGTTGTGTAGTGGTATCTGTTGTCTTAAATTGCATTTCTCTGATGACATATAATGTGAAACTTCTATTCATACATTTATTTGCCATCTGTATATCTTCTTTGTTCAGGTATGACTATTTTTTAGAAAAGTTTTATATTTACAGAAAAATTGAGAAGATAGTACATAAAATTTCCATATACCCACACCCAATTTTTCCTATTATTACATCTTATGTTAGAATGATACATTTGTTACATTCTGTAAACCAATATTGATACTTTATCATTAACTGAAGTTCACAGTTTATTCAGATTCCCTTAGTGTTTACCTATTCTAGGATACCATCCAGGACACCACATTCCACTTAGGGTTTTTTTTGTTGTTTTTTTGTTTGTTTTGCTTTGTTTTATAAGAACCCAACTTTTATTGCAGTATTTCATTTTGTTTATTTATATATTTATTATAAATTTATTTATTTATTTATTTTTGTCTGTGTCGGGTCTTTGTTGCTGCGCGCAGGCTTTCTCTAGTTGAGGAGAGCAGGGGCTACTCTTGGTTGCAGTGCCTGGGCTTCTCTTCTAGAGCACTGGCTCTAGGCATGTGGGCTTCAGTAGTTGTGGCACATGGGCTCAGTAGTTGTGGCTCATGGGCTCTAGAGCACAGGCTTAGTAGTTGTGTCACCTGGGCTTAGTTTCTCCGTGGCATGTGGGATCTTCCTGGACCAGGGCTCAAACCCATGTCCCTTGCATTGGCAGGAGGATTCTTAACCACTGTGCCACCAGGGAAGCCCATCCATTTAGTTTTCATATCTCCTAAGGCTCCCCTTGACTATGACAGTTTTTCAGACTTTTCTTGTTTTTGATGACCTTGACAGTTTTCAGGAGTACTGGTCAAGTATTTCATAGAATGTCTTTCAATTGGGATTTGATGTTTTTCCCATGATTGGGGTTATGGGAGTTGAGAAGGAAGATCACAGAGGCATAGTGACATTTTCATCACATCATATGTACTGTGATCATGATTTATGACTGTTGATATTGACCTTGATCACCTGGCTGATGTAGTTTTTGTCCACAGTAAGTTTTTGTAGGTTTCTCCAGAGTAAGGTTATTCCATTTCCTCCCTTTCCATACTCTTTAGAGGGAAGTCACTATGTGCAGCCCACACGTAGGGAGTAAGGATTTATGCTCCCTCTCCTTGAGGACAGAATAGCCATATAAATTATTTGCAATTCTTCTGTGTGGGCAATTTGTCTCTTCTCCTCCATTTATTAATTTATTCAGTAATTTATTTACACCAGTATTAACTCACAGGTAATTATTTTATTCTTTGGGTTATTATCCAATTTTACTTTTATTTATTTTTTCCAAATTGTTCCATCTTTGACCATCAGGAACTCTTTCAGTTGGCTCTCTGTCCCTTTGTCATATGCCCATCAACATGATTTTTAAAGAAATCAGATAAAAGGAAGAAAGAAAGAAGGAAAGAAAGAGAGAGAGAGAGAGAAAGGAAGGAAGGAAGGAAGGAAGAAAGAAAGGAAGGAAGAAAGGAAGAAAGAAAGAAAGAAGGAAAGAAAGAAATCTTGCCCTTACTTTCTGTCACTTCAACATGCTCCCAGCTCATCTTGTACATTTCCTGCCCTCGTCCTAGAATCAACCATTTCTCCAAAACCCCAAGTTGCTTTTATTGGAGAATAATATTAGAATCCAAAATCTCAGCGTTATGTGTATTTGCGCTAAGGGGTGTCATTTATTTTAGGATCCCTATCCATTAACAGATCAAAGAAATATATGCATGAATACTATCAGTATATACATATGTATCTGTTAATATTTCTATTTGTAACCATATGTATCTATATTAAACTAAACATGAGTTCTTCCTGATGTCTCCAACTCTAATACATCAGTACATGGATCATTCTAGCCTCCTCCCCTTGCCTGTCTGTGAATTCTTACTCCAACAATGAGCTACACCTGCTACACTCAGTTGTTCAGTTCCAGTATACACATGTAGCAATATCAGAATTGTTAACACATGCCCCCAAGTGAAACAACTTTATCAATGAAGGGAGAGTTCTATGCAATGTCTTTTGCCTTCATTCTTACAGATTCCACTCATTTCCAGTTTTACTTAAGGTCAGCACCTTTCCCCACTACTTCCTTCAATGACATTGTTTCATATATTTTTAATACAGTTTGATTCTCTTATCAAGATCTGCTTTCCTGCCTGGAATTTTCTGACCTCCTAAATGATTTTATTTTAATTTTCATACATTAAGGTTCACTCTTTGTATTGTACAGTTCTAGAGGTTTTGATAATTCCACAATGTCATGTATCCACGATTAAAGTATTGTACAGAATAATTTCACCTCCCTAAATGTCACCTGTGCTTCACGTCCCTGAAACTCTGGCAACCACTGTTTTTATTGCCTCTATAGTTTTGCCTTCTCCAGAATGTCACATAATCAGAGATACAGTATGCAATCATTTCAGACTGGCTTAGTTCACTTAGCAATGTGCATTTACAATTCCTCCATGTCTTTTTGTGGCTTGATGGCTTGTTTCTTTTTATCTATGAATAATGTTCCATTGAGTGGATGTGCAATTTATCCAGTCAGGCAATGTTTTAATAATTGAAACACAGAGATGAAAAAGTCATCCTCACCCTGGAGAAGTTCCCTGCCACTGGAGTTGGTGGCACATAAACAAGCTACAGCATGATAAGAGCTATATTACATGTATAAGCAAGGTGCTGTGGGCACCCACAGGAGAAAGTGGACATCTATATAGGAATGTGATGAGGTGTAGTACAGAGGAAAGCTGGCATCTGTCTTGGGCCCTAAAGAAAAAGTAGGCATTTGAAGGTGAGAAGGGAGCAATAAGATGATTGGTGAAAATGAGCCTTCCAACAGGTATTGCAAGGAGGTGAGAGAGACTGCCTCAGGTCCTGGAGAACAGGTGCATTTTCAGCATCACCTCATTTTCTTCTACCACTAAGATTCTATATTTACCTAAACAATTCCAGAAATGAGCCATGAGAGGAATTTGGATCGGAATCAGAGGACACCAAGCTTTTATTTTATGAAAATAGCAAAATGAGGTCAATTTTCTCTTGAGTCTGCTCCACTTAAGTTTCCTAAAGAAAGTCAAAGCAAATCTGTTGATCTACATTTAGGCTGCCTGCTTCCTACTTGAGAGTCCAGAACTGAGCTTTTCTCCTTCGTGTTGACTCTGTAATATGTGGCAAGGCCTTGAGATTGGGCCAACGCCCCATGGAGGCCATCAGAACAGCACTGTTCTGGAATAGAGTTCTCTAGGGAAAACAGCTATAAAAATGTGGAAACTGAAAGAGTAAGAGCTGCCTAAATTCCAGCTCTGTTCGATAGTCATAACTTTTGGCACTGGAAGATGACAGGCCAATTTGTACCAAGAAACAAATTACCAGTTTGAGATAGTCTTTAACAAAGACTTGGCAACCCTATTGACACTACAAATCTTTTTCCTACTTCAGCCAATGCAGTCCTCCAGGAAATGCGTATTGAGTGACACATCACATAGCTAAATATAAAGCAGCAGTTAATTTGACACCCACTACAAGATGACAGAAGTGGAACCTACCAAGTGACTCATAATTATGATTTCCAACATTTAAAATACTGGTAATTAAGTTTCCTGTAGTCACTTCCTAAGATGCAAGTTTTTCCAAAAACTAAATTCAAATTTGTTGTAGAATAAAATGTCAGGATCTAAGGAATTATAGAAAGTCACAGTTGCATAAATATAAACATGTGTCCTTATCCACATTTGACTAGTAAGTATTTAGCTTACAGTCCTTATAATTTTATCAGTATTGTAATCATACCTTTCCCTTTAGGCAAAAAGTTATTTCCATCAAGTTAGACTAGAGGTAGTTGTGTACACAACCAGTTCTGCTACTAGACTGAAGCATCCTGAGGGTTTGTATGTGTTTCAAATGTCCTCATTCTCTCCGCATAGCAAAGGCTTCCAGCTGTCCTTCAATATTCATGGTACCACACCCCCCAGTTTTTAAGTGGGTTACATGGTCACTGAGAATAAAGACCACATTTCCTCAGGCTGTCTTAACAGTATGCATGGCCTGGTAACTAAGTTCAGACAAATGATATGTAAACATAACTGTAAACATTCTCCAGGAACCTTCCTTAATTTCGCTTTCTTTTCCATTCTTTCTTCTTCTCACTGGCTGAATGGTGGATTTGATGGCTAGAGGTGAGCAGCTATCCATAAGTTGAGCAGCTTTGACCATGAAGTGATCTTAGAAGAGAGGCCATGCCTGGCAGAGCTACTTCATGGAGCAAAATCACACCCCAGTCTGGCCTGCCTCGATCTGGACTTTTATGTGGGATAAACTTCTATCTTATTCAAGCCACTGTCACTAGCAACAGAGCATAATTCTAACCGTTAAACCTTAAAATCTCTAGCATATATTAATGTTACCAGTGCAGAATATATAGTAATGAAAGTTTATTGCATAACTGTTGCAAATTTGGGGGTGTACATTATTTTTATTGGTCCAGAAGTTCATGGGCTGCAACAGGAAAACAGTGAGGTCATCCCAAGGTCAGTGAGAAATGAGATCAAGGAGCTCAAGCATTCAGGAGACCAGCAATTGTCAGGCAAATAAGGAAGAAGCAGTCAAAGCTAAGGCTCAGTGAAAGAAGACAAGGCTCTGTCTGGGGGACCTGGAGATAAGAGGAGTTTAGGATCATGTATCTCTGGCCTGCAGGATAGTGAGCAAGTAGCTCAGGGTCTGTGTCAGAGGTTCTCATCTAGGGGTAATTTTGCCCCTCAGGAGACATTGGCTGTACCTGGTGGCATTTTTGGTTGTCACGATTGGTTGAGGGAGGAGTGATGCCATGGACATCTAGCGCACAGGGGCCGTGGATGCTGCTAAACATCCTGCCATGCACAGGACAGGCCCCATCACACAGAATTATCTGGCCCAAAGTGTCGGTAGTGCTGAGACGAAGAAACCCTGGTTTAGCTGACTATAGCTGTACAGGTTGGACCCCAAACTACACCTACTCTTGGAGTTCAAGCCAGAGGTAAGATGGATCATTTAGCCAGCCTGGATAACAGCTTGGAAACAGACAATCCAGACTTCCATATTCAGCATCGTTAAGCAACTTTTGTGACTAAGCTGAGCACCTGCAAGTTGCTCGCAGAATATTAAATAGCTTATACCTCAACACAAAGACAACGGTGCTGAAGTATAAGGCTGAGGCTGTGACATGTTCACAAGCCCTTAAGGAGAGTATGGAATATAAAACAGGCATATATTGGGGACCTAAGATCTCAGATAGAGAAGCCCCCTTCTGTTCTCCAAATGTAGAGAGAGGAATTAACTTGACAAGCAGCTTCTCCTTTGATGTGTGTCAATCACATCCTAATTGTGGGAATCTTCCCTACTTTCCCAAGGCCAGGGCTTGTGCAGAAGATCCACGCCAGAGCAGCTGAGAGGGCAGATCTGTTCTTAATGCTGTGGTTCACTTGCTGTTTGAACTGAAGTAACCCTCTGGCTTTTCTAGGTGCCAGTTTTCCTTACAGTGTGAAAGTCAAAAGTATCATTAGCTGGAGGGTATGCCTGAGGGAAAGAGAGAGGAAGGAGCAAGTTGATTGAGCTGCTCTGGCTGTTAAGCACTACGGACATAAATCAACTCACTTAAACCACAGAATATCTCCCTTGGTTCCAGGATGACGGTACTGTGGAAATAAAGTCCTATTTATATCCTTATTATATTTCTGCAACATACTTTTTTTTCTCATATTAATTCAATTGCAATAATTATTTTTGTTTCTCAAAAAATTTTTGCCCAGCTGCCTTCAATATTAACTGAATGCTTACACACAAAGCCCTATGCTTGGTGTTATGGGGGTCCTGCCAACAGAAGGCTTTCATTCCAGTGGGAAAGCAGACATTCACACAAATAAGTTGTAATACAAGGGAGAAAGTCATAATGTTACCTGCAAACTGTGTTTGCCTCTTAGTGGCTGCTGAGCCAAAAGACACAACAAAGTCAAAGATTGAGGGATGGAAGGATTTATTATTACTTGCAGCAGTGTCCCCTCAAACAGCAAAACTAGGGATGTTTTAAGCTAAGGGTACGTTCATATTCAGGAAGGGGCTTGGTTGGTCCACAGAGTCCAAGCTTTAGTTGATGGAAGTCACAAGGGTCAGAAAAGGTCAACATCATCCTCCCTTATGTTCCAGTTGCTCTGGTGGTTGAGTGCTCTAAGCGAATCTTTACCATTGGAACAGAACTGGAGTCTTCACAATGGATATTTTATCCTTGCTCTTGTTACTTCTCTGGCCTGATAACAGTCGTTTATTTCTGCATTCTTTTGTTCTCTTCAGATCATTAATTACTGAGAACTGTTCAAGGGCAAGCATTGTGGCCAGGCTTAGATCACAAAATAGCTTAGGCCAAAAATGGCTTCTCTTATGTCAAGAAAGCTATGCCTGGTTCTCTTTCTCCAGGAACCCCTACCTTATCTGCTTACAATAATGCCATAGAAGAGATATAAAGTGTTATGGGTCCATTGAATGGAATAATCAATTTTGTTGGACGAAGTAGTTTCAGTCATTATTTATTTTGTTTAAAAAATATTTATTGCACTTTTGCTATATGCCAGACAGTCTGCTAAATGCTGGAAATTCAAAAATGAATGAAACCAAAGAGCCCTAAGTTGAGTGGGTAAGAGATGTATATTGAGAAGTGACATTTGACCTATGAGAATGAGGGGAAGTGGGGGTTATTCCAGGCAAAGGGAAAACTTTCAAATTAAGTTTCTCTTTTGTCTTGGTTTCTTTCCTTCAAATAGTTGTTTAAGAATATGCACACAGGGCTTCCTAGGTGGCGCAGTGGTTAAGAATCCGCCTGCCAGTGCAGAGATCACGGGTTCGATCCCAGCTCCAGGAAGATCCCACATGCCGTGGAGCAACTAAGCCCGTGTGCCAAAAAAAAAAAAAAAAAAAAAAGAATATGCACACAGGGACTTCCTAGGTGGAGCAGTGGTTAAGAATCTGCCTGCCAATGCAGGGGACACAGGTTCAATCCCCAGTGCAGGAAGATCCCACATGCCGTGGAGCAAGAAAGTGTGCCACAACTATTGAACCTGTGCTCTAGAGCCCATGAGCCACAACTATTGAGCCCTCATGCCACAACTACTGAAGCCCACACGCCAAGAGCCTCTGCTCTGCAACAAGAGAAGCCACTGCAATGAATAGCCCGCGCACCACAGTGGAGAGTAGCCCCTGCTTGCCGCAACTAGAGAAAGCCTGTGCAGCAATGAAGACCCAACGCAGCCAATAAATAAATAAATTTATTTTTTAAAAAAGAATACATGCACACACACAATAGAATATTATTCAGCCATAAAAGAAGAATGAAATTTTGTCATTTACAACAACATAGATGGACTTTGAGGTTATTATGCTTAGTGAAATGTCAGACAAGAGACAACTGCTTTTTTCAAACTTATATGTGGAATCTAAAAAATAAGACAAACGATTATAACAAAACAGAAACAGACTAAGATACAGAGAACAAACTAGTGGTCACCAATGTGGAGAGGATTGGGTGAGTGACAAGATAAGGGAAGAGGATTAAGAGGTACAAACTACCAAGTTAAAATAAGGAATATACAATGATGTAATGTATAGCACAGGGAATACAGCCAATATTTTATAATTATACTCCTTTAAATGGAGTATAATCTATAAAAATATTGATTCACTATGCTGTACACCTGAAACTAATATAATACTATATTTCAACTACACTTCAATTTTAAGAAAAGATTCAATCTTAAGGTCAAGCCTCCGGGGAAGCATTTTTTATTTTATTTTTATTTTATTTTTTTTAATGTGTTGATTGACTTTGTGTTTTTGTTCTTAACTAATTTATTTATTTATTTATTTATTGGCTGCATTGGGTCCTCGTTGCTGCACACAGGCTTTCTCTAGTTGCAGTGAGCAGGGGCTACTCTTCATTGCGGTGTGTGGGCTTCTCATTGCAGTGGCTTCTCTTGTTGCAGAGCACAGGCTCTAGGTGCATGGGCTTCAGTAGTTGTGACACGTGGGCTCAATAGTTGTGGCTCATGGGCTCTAGAGCACAGGCTCAGTAGTTGTGGCACATGGGCTTAGTTCCTCCGTGGCGTGTGGTATCTTCCTGGCCCAGGGCTCAAACCCGTGTCCCCTGCATTGACAAGTGGATTCTTAACCACTGCGCCACCAGGGAAGACGCAAACTTTTTTAAAAATAGACTTCATTTTTTGAGAGCAGTCTTAGGTTCACAGCAACATTCAGAAGGTATAGATTTCTCATATATCCCCTGCTCCCACATAGGCATAGCCTCCCACCATTATCAACACAGAGAAGGTTTTTTTTTTCCTTTTAAAAAGAGTTTTATTGAGATATAATTGGCATACAATAAACTGCATATATCTAAAGTGTACAGTTTAATTTTTTTCTTATTAGTCATCTATTTTATACATATTAAAGTGTATATGGAAATCCCAATCTCCCAATTCATCCCACCCCAATCCACCCAGCTCTCCCCCCTTGGTGTCCATATGTTTGTTCTCTACATCTGTGTCTCTATTTCTGCCTTGCATTTCCTCTTTCATAGTAGTTAGCATTTGCCTTATGTATTGAGGTGCTCCTATATTGGGTGCATATATATTTATAATTGTTATCTCTTCTTCTTGGATGGATCCCTTGATCTTTATGTAATGTCCTTTCTTGTCTCTTGTAACATTTTTTATTTTAAAGTCTATTTTATCTGATATGAGTATTGCTACTCCAGCTTTCTTTTGATTTCCATTTGCATGGAATATCTTTTTCCATCCCCTCACTTTCCATCTGTATGTGTCCCTAGGTCTGAAGTGGGTCTCTTGGAGACAGCATATATACGGGTCTTGTTTTTGTATCCATTCAGCCAGTCTGTGTCTTTTAGTCGGTGCATTTAGTCCATTTATATTCAAGGTAATTATCGATATGTATGTTTCTATTACCATTTTCTTAAGTGTTTTGTTTTTGTTTTTGTAGGTCCTTTTCTTCTCTTATGTTTCCCACTTAGAGAAATTCCTTTAGCATTTGTTGTAGGGCTGGTTTGGTAGTGCTGAATTCTCTTAGCTGTTGCTTGTCTGTAAAGCTTTTGATTTCTCCATCGAATCTGAATGAGATCCTTGCTGGGTAGAGTATTCTTGATTGTAGGTTCTTCCCTGTCATCACTTTAAATATGTCATGCCACTCCCTTCTGGCTTGCAGAGATTCTACTGAGAAATCAGCTGTTAACTTTATGGGAGTTCCCTTGTATCTTATTTGTTGTTTTTCCCTTGTTGCTTTTAATAATTTGTCTTTGTCTTTAATTTTTGTCTGATTACTATGTATCTTGGTGTGTTTCTCCTTCAGTTTATCCTGCCTGGGACTCTCTGTGCTTCCTGGACTTGGGTGGCTTTTTCCTTTCCCATGTTAGGGAATTTTTTGACTATAATCTCTTCAAATGTTTTCTTGGGTCCTTTCTCTCTCTCTTCTCTTTCTGGGACCCCTATAATGCAAATGTTGGTGTGTTTTATGTTGTCCCAGAGGTCTCTTAGGCTGCCTTCAGTTCTTTTCATTCTTTTTTCTTTATTCTGTTCTGTGGCAGTAATTATCACCGTTCTGTCTTCCAGGTCACTTATCCATTCTTCTGCCTCAGTTATTCTGCTATTGATTACTTCTAGTATGTTTTTCATTTCAGTTATTGTATTGCTTATTTCTGTTTGTTTGTTCTTTAGTTCTTCTAGGTCTTTGTTAAACATTTCTTGCATCTTTTCAATCTTTGCATCCAGTCTTTTTCTGAGGTCCTGGATCATCTTCACTATCATTATTCTGAATTCTTTATCTGGAAGGTTGCCTATCTCCTCTTCATTTAGTTGTTTTTCTGGGGTTTTATCTTGTTCCTTCATCTGATACAAAGTCTTCTGCTTTTTCATTTTGTCTATCTTTCTGTGATTGTGGTTTCTTTTCCACAGGCTGCAGGATTATAGATCTTCTTGCTTCTGCTGTCTGCCCTCTGGTGGATGAGGCTATCTAAGAGGTTTGTGCAGGCTTCCTGCTGGGAGGCACTGATGGTGGGTAGAGCTGGGTGTTGCTTTGGTAGGAAGAGTTCAGTAAAACTTTAATCTGCTTGTCTGCTGATGGGCGGGGCTGAGTTTCTTCCCTGTTGGTTGTTTGGCCTGAGGCAACCCACCACTGGAGGCTACAGGCTCTTTGGTGGGGCTAATGGTGGACTCCAGGAGGGCTCACACCAATGGGTACTTTCCAGAACTTCTGCTGCCAGTGTCCTTGTCCCCACAGTGAGCCACAGCTGCCCCCTGCCTCTGCAAAAGACCCTCCAACATTAGCAGGTAGGTCTGGTTCAGTCTCCTATGGGGTCATTGCTCCTTCCCCCTGGGTTCTGGTGTGCACACTTCTTTATGTGTGGCCTCCAAGAGTGGAGTCTCTGTTTCCCCTAGTCCTGTAGAATTCCTGCAATCAAATCCTGCTGGCCTTCAAAGTCTGATTTTCTGGGGATTCCTTCTCCCATTACCGGGCCCCCAGGTTGGGAAGCTGATGTGGGGCTCAGCACCCTCACTCCAGTGGGTGGACTTCTGTGGTACAACTGTTCTCCAGTTTATGAGTCACCCACCCAGTGGTTATGGGATTTGATTTTAACGCAATTGCATCCCTCCTACTGTCTCACTGCAGCTTCTCCTTTGTCTTTGGATGTGGGGTGTCTTTTTTGATGAGTTTCAGTGTCTTCCTGTTGATAATTGTTCAGCAGTTAGTTGTGATACCGGTACTCTCGCAAGAGGGAGTGGACATGGGGAAGCTTTTAAATTGTCCATATCTCAGTGTGAATTGCTTTCAATACTCAATCAGATTAATTTCTCCTAGCACCTTAGAGAGGAATTTTATTTAAAAAGCAGGAGTTGGAGTGAACATAATTTTAGAACTTAGGGCAATTTGGGGGAGGACATTTATATTAGAACACTCCTTTAACAGAAACTGACCACAGCTGGTCAGGCAAATGGGAGAATTTATATGAGCAGCCTATCATGACTGCAGAAGAGATGTAGCTGGAAATCAAAGAAGTCTGGAACCAGGAGATCCAATACCACTATCTTTCTCATTTCTTTGCTTCTCTCAGCATGAGGCTTCATTCTCTCAGTGTAGCTTCCTCCACAGCAGGAAGAGGACTGTTAGCTCCCTATCCTAGGCTCTCACAGCTTTGCTTCTAGATGACTGACTTTTGTTCCCCTGAGCTCCAAGTCAAAATATCGCAAGTATGGATGCTAACTAACTTGGCTTGTAATTTGACCTGGCTTTGACCAGGTTATGAAATACTCTGGTTGGCTCAATTTGGGTCATGTTTGCTCCCACAGACCCATCAATTGTGACCAAAGGGCAGGATTTGTAACAACTTGGCAGTTCCTTTTGAATCACATGGTGGTAACAAGAATAATATACCCAAAGAAAAGTCACGCCGTTCTGAGGAAGGGAGGCATGTAGACCAAGACACATGCTAGGTGTGCACTAGGGGAGCACCCCAGGTGGCTTGGCAAGGCCTTGGGCAGCAGGTTCAGAAAGAAGTTTAAGCGTAACAATAAACTCCTATTACTCACAAATTTTTTCAAGGCCCTAGAAGTCCTAACAGCCCTACACAACCCTCAAATCATCTCTGGCTTATGCTTCTGATAATCTAACAAACCCAGTACATAATGAGCTGGATTCCTCAGAGACCTCTTATCTTATGCTATTTAGGTAGTTGGGGAAGGAAATGTACCCAATTCTGTCCACTAGCATTTCTTCCGTTGAGGATTAGGTTGTAACATAAACCACAGGGTCCTAAAGCAGCATATCATACCAAATATCATATCACACTGATTTGCTCTGAATCCTTGATATTTTCTTGCTCCCTCCCTCACAGTATTCAAATCAAGGTCACCTCTTCAGAGAGACCTCCCTGACCCGCCCAGATATTTTCATTTCTATTCTCCTACCTGATTCTACTTTCCTTTATCACTTTTATCACTACGTGATGTCTGTTGGTCTCTTTGTTTACTGTGTATCCCTCAGTAGAATTTAGGCTCCATGAGGGCAAGGAATTTCTGCCCCTGGAGAAGCACCTGTCACATGATAGACACTTAATGAATAATTTTTGCACTGTGACAACCCTTTGAGAGAGCAGTGGTCTTCACACTTATTCAGGGTGAAATACTGGGAAATCATGATGTAATGCTGGGGAAATTTAATTTCATCTTATGGAATAGGAATAATTTTCTTACAGAAAAATGACTGTATGCATATAATTTTCATGGGGCTTTCAACTGGGCCTAAACTATAATTCAGACATTGATCTAGGCATGTAGATTCTACAACCACCTCATCAGGATCCCAGATTGGTATTGGATAAGTGGCCTGAGGATCCATTTGATAGATAAATAGATTGATAGATCGATAGATCGATAGATATAGGTAGAAATTCATCAAATTCAAAATAGTGGTTACCTCTGGGAACCAAGAGGGTTAACATTCAAAAGGGACTTTAGCATTAATTTAATGTTCTAATATTTTAAAATATTTTTAATAGAGAGAGTTAGAGAGACAGAGACAAAGACAGAGACACAGAGACAGGGACAGAGAGATAGAAAGAAACATTTAAAAATTATACTATGAACATGAAAAAAGACTGGAAGCATATATGCCAAAATATTAAGAGGAGTTAATTTTGAATGGTAGGAATATGGCTGATTGTTTTCCTCTTTATTCCCTTATTTATTTTTCAACTCCCCCTCACTAAATAAAACATTATATAAAAACAGAATTCATTATAAAAATGAAAGAGTTAAATTATTGCTGAGAAGGCTTTTACTGAAATAAACTGATGGAGTAGTTTGACCTTTTTTTTTTCTGCAACACCAAACTCATATTCTTGCACTTTCAGTTCTTAGGCCTAGGATTTATCTCTTTTTTAAAACCATTTTCTTTTTAATATTGTGCTGATGTTCTGAAAATCTGTGGAGAGGGAAGATGTGAGTGTGACCTTGTGTCAAATCTCTACTTCCCAGAATCACTTTAAATTCAGAACTGGTTACATATTATCTCTAACCAGCAGAGTGATTCAGTTCTTTGAAAGAACAGAATTTTAATGTTTCTTTCTATTGATATCTTGCATTTTTAATATGCTTTGTAGAGTAGATTAGCCTTAGAATCCACAAAATCTATGGTAAAACTTATTTGATCATAAAGGTCTTTGCTGGATCCAGTAAATGCTCTGCATCTCTTTTTAGCACTTGGAATTTTAGCAATCACATGGCTGATATTCTCTGAGAATTATCCAGGGCAGGGATTTATGTCCACTTTGTTCATTGCTATATATTTCCCTAGTTCCTAGCACAATAGATAGGTAGCATAGAAAGTGCTTGATAAATGTTTGTTGATAAATACATGGATTTGAAGCATTTAAGAAATACTTGTGTACTGCTTAATTTAAGATTTGATCTACTTTTTATTTATTTATTTGGTTGTGTCAGGTCTCAGCTGCAGCACGTGGGCTCTTTGTTGTAGCACACAGGCTTCTCTCTAGTTTTGGTGTGAAGGCTCAGTAGCTGCAGTGCACAGGCTCTCTAGTTGTGGCACACGGGCTTAGTTGCCCTGCAGCATGTAGGATCTTAGTTCCCCGATCAGGGATCAAACCCACCTCCCCTGCATTGGAAGGCAGATTCTTAACCACTGGACCACCAGGGAAATCTCCAGATTTCGTCTACTTTCTCTCCAGATGAGAGTCTCTAACAACATATGTAATAAAGCACCAGGAAATGAGAGACTGGAATGATCAGACTAGGGTCCATTCAGCTGGGGGAGTAGGGGGACAGAATTAGGACTGGGGTGGGAGAGGTTCTGCTAAGGAAGGGAGGAGATGAGGTGTTGGGAAACAAAACCAATAGCTGTCCGCATGGTAGCGCACAGACTCATCATAAACTATTCAATCACATTAGAAATTTCAGAAAGAAAACAAAATCAGAAAGAAGGAGAAAATGCTAGGTGTTATGGGGAGGGACAGAAAGAGGTTGGAGGAACAGAAGGGAGCCAGAATGAGTGAGGTAGTGTGCGCTTGGACAGGAACACGGAGAGGGAGGCACAGCAGGCCAAGGTGCAAATCTAGGATTTTATTTTCAGTGTGTGGCAGTGACATGACCCATTTGTGGGTCATTCTGGTAGCCATGTGGAGAATGAACATGGAGAGGGGGCAAGGGTGGAAGTTTGGAAAACGGCTAGGAGCTTCTTTCAGCCATTCAGGCAAGTGATGCTGATGATCAGGACCGTAGCAGTGGGCAAAGGGAGCAACCAGACATCGACTATTGAAACAAGTAATTAATTATCATTGAGACACATGCCACAAAAAAGTTGAATGAGGCAACTCAACTCAGTCTGATCTGGCGGGTGGCAGAGCAGTCAGGTAAGGGTTCTTTGAGCAAATGGCATTCAAGCAGGGCCTGGAAGGATGCGTGACGAGGGAGAGGAGAAGAAACATTTCTAGAACAGGGGATGCAGGTGGAAAAGGTTGGGGCCAAGAAGATCACAGCTAAATCCAGGATCTAAAAAGAGGTCTGTGTGGCTCAAGCAGAGAACAAGAGGAGTCATTGTGTGAGATGAAGCTGGTGGGGTCAGCAGGAGTTAGATATCATAGGGTCTCCTAAGTCTTAAATGCCTTGTAAGACGGTTGAGTTTTAGCCTAAAAGCACTAGGAAGACATAGAGGGACTTCAAGCCTGAGAGGAATGTTACTTGGTTCCTCATTTAATATATATTTATTAAACATCATCTATTGTACATGACCATCATCTACACGATCAGATTCATAGTTTAGAGAGTACTTTGATTGCTATATGGGAAGTGAATAAGAGAGTGCAAGAGCAACTGCAAAGGACTAGTGGGTGAGCTTCTGAAATAGACAGTGGGAGACAGTGGTGGTTTGCACTACAGAGGTGGCAGTGGGCATAGAGGGAGATGGGTGATGTAATGATTGGCAGGTTGGGGGAGCAGGTGTATGGAAGAGGTTCAGAGACTGAGCACTGCACAATAGGCATTGGCAGATGGGGTTCAGCAAGGGATTGGGACATTGCATTAGATTGCAAGGAGCACCTAGTCAGTCCCTTGCTTCTTATTCTAGAGTATCTTAGAATGTCCTTACTGGACTGTGATAAAACTTGCAGAACAACTAGCAAGAAATAGATGGTATACTTAGAATACTCAAAAGTGAGCTTATTTAGAAAAGGTTGCTTATAAAAATGTGGGCAGTGTGTAGGGGAAACACAAAGGATAACCCTAGGCCTCAACTAGATGTGACAAGGGGAGAAAGCAGTTACTGGAATCCAGAAAGAGAAAGTCATGTGGAGAAGGAAAGTTATATAGGTCACTTTGACCTATACTCTTTGGTCAAGGAATTTACAGGGAAGAAGCCAGGGGAGTAGAAATTATCCCTGACTCACTTTCCTCCCTCTCATCAGCCCACTGCCTGGGATCCCCATTGGTAAAACCCCAACCAGAAGGATTTGGAAACTCTTTGGTGTATTCAAGTCAGCCTCCAGGTGTGAACGCAGGTGAAGGGTGGAGAGTGGACCCAGAGGGGCAAACAGAAGTCCATGCTGGAGCTCCGCCAACCAAATTAACAATTCAAATTCTCCCCTCTTAGCCTGCATTGGAATAGGATTTCAAACATTTTAATTGAGAAACAAAAATGGAACAAGGAAAATTGTTCTCAACTGTTGGAGGAAGTCCCTCCATCTATTCTTACCTGTTACTCAGGATATTTAGTTGTAAAATCTGATGAAAATAATCTTCAAGGATCTGTAGCTTTTCCCACTCTTATAGCAAGATCTTCTAAAATACAGTTTTAGAAGTAAAGACTTTTACAGTGAAGTTCGAAGGAATTTGCATTCTGCACAAGTGTGGATTGTTTCCTGCAACCTAGGCAACTCCTTGGAGCTTAAATGCATCAGTACCAGAAAATCTGGCCAGATAACAAAATTATTTTGCCACATCATGAATCTGAGCTACCTAGGCTTTCTGCCTTTGGTTTCCCTATTACCCAAGTTATAGCAAAATCATTTTTCTAAGCACACTGGCTTTTTAAAATCCATGACAAATCATGGAAAAGTCATCATTCTTGCTTAACATTTATCTGGTCAGCACATTTTCCGCCTATGACCTAGTAAAACAGGTTAGTCAGGTATCTTATTTCTTTGCCTTCTAAAATGTTATGATCCTGGAACAAGTTTCAATATTTTTCTTAATGGCTCTGGTTTCCACTGCAAGTTAACAATGATTATTTGTGGTCTGACAGTTCCCTTGGCATTACACCAAAAACAGCAGCAAGAAAGCACATTCTTAGGGAGGTTTAACATCTAAGCCAGACATTCAGCTGTGAATCCAAATTTTCTTCTCTTCTGTACCCCTTCTCTCCCTTGAGTGAAAATGCCATCTGACAGTTTCTTTGGTTTCCTAGCTTCAGAAAGCTATTTGAGCCCAGCAATTCCCAAAAATGTCACAGCATTTTCAAGTCAGTATAAATGTCGATCTGTTTTCTTAAGTAGAATATTTGTCTCCAAGTTAAAAGAAATGAAATACTTTTTCTCTACTTTAGAAAGTTGGATATCAAATATTGTCTTGAGGCAGAACTGCAGCCTGAGATTAGTAATGTAGACAAGTCAACAGCAGGTTGTGAGGTGCATACAAATAAAGTGGAAGGCTCTCCCTTCTCTTCCTTCTCCTTCTCCTTCTCCTCTGTCCCTGCCACCCAAGCCCTACCTAAAACAGTCCACTCCTTGAGAAAGATGACAACAACAGTGATAGGATGGGGCAGGGAAGGCTGAATGAAGAACTTGGGAAAGCTTGGTTTCTGAACACTTTCACTGTCAATGTTTAATAACAACAGAAAAGTTTCAATTAAAGACTTTAGGTGCTAAAAGCAACTGAATTTTGCTTTTTTGTTTTGAAAGTGAAGACTAGAGAACTGAAAATTCTATTTAATAAAAATAAGATTTAATTTAGGGGGAGTTGAGGAAGGGAGGAAATATGGGGATATGTGTATAAAAACAGATGATTGAACTTGGTATACCCCCAAAAAATAATAAATAAATTAAAAAAAAAAAAGATTTAATTTAAAAAGTCCAGTTCTAAAGTATAATCATTTAAAGGTGAGAAATGATAGGGAAAAACAGGAGAATGAAAAGGTGGAGGGAGAAATAGAGAAATGACTTCCACGACTGTCAAATTCCTGAGAAGCACAGATTTAATGTGTTTATATTAGTGCTAATATATTAATGCCATTCTTTTTTTCCCATTAAAAATTTTAATTTATAACTTGTTAAATATAACTTACATTTTTTAACAACTTTACGCATTCTTGAAATAATTTTTTAGTTTTTTATTTTTAATAAAAATGTATGTGTTTAAGGTATAACTTGATTTGATCTGCATTTATACAGTGGAATGATAACTGCTGTCAAGCTAGTTAACATGTAATCTCACATAGTTACCATTCTTTTGGTGTGATGAGTACCTGAAATCTATCCTCTTAGCATATTTCTAGTGTTCGATAGAGTATTATGAAGAATAGCCATCGTGCCTGTACACGAGATCTCTAGACTTATTCACGCTACACAGCTGAACATTTGCATCCTTTCACTGGCATCTCTGCCTTCCACCTCCCTACTCCCCAGCCCCTGGTAACCAGAATTCTATTCTCTGCTTCTATGAGTTCAATTTTTTATCCTGATAGGACCTCATTTTCTGCTCACACACTGCTCTCTACCCAAACCCATCTCTGCACTCCCAGAGCCTACCCAGTCTCTAACCCAACCTCTGAAATCTGTATCTCCCTAACTTCTCTTGGCCTGGTTTATAATTTATAATTCCTTGCTTTGCACTGATCTTTATTTTTTGTGGGCATCAGGATAAAACATTTATTGCTCACTCATTGCCTAGTTTATGAAGTGATCCTTGTCTTTTTCTGAGCAATGGATCTAGCAGAATAGCCCAGGCTTAAAATTAGGCAGATCTGAGTTTGGATCCCACACTGCTAACTTACCAGCTGTGTGAGTTTGGTTAAGTTAATTAACTACTCTGATCTTAAATTTTCTCTTTTCTCAAATATGGGCAATGGTGTCATTGTGCCGACTATCTGAGACTTGATGTGTAAAACGAATAATGTAATAGGTAGCAGATAGATACTTTTTATTCTCTTTTCTTTCCAACCCATCCAGTAGGGGTAAAAGTGAGGGAAGAAGCAATGGTTTATGGGCATCTAAAGTTCTTTTTTTTTAATTGAAGTACAGTTGAGTTACATTGTTGTGTTAATTACTGCTGTACAGCAAAGTGACTTGGTCATACATATATACATTCTTTCTCATGTTCTTTTATTTCCATTATGATTTATCACAGGATATTAAATATAGTTCCTTGTGCTATACAGCAGGACCTTGTTGTTCAAAGTTCTTTTTATATCTCACCAAGATGAGAAACTGGATTCTCTGGGCTTATGAGCAATATAGTTCCTAGCAACATGTGAGTCTTCTAATGTCTCAATTTCAAGATCAAGAATCATAGCGGTGTCTGTAGTGTCAATGGTATAATTCAACACCCTTAGAATATTTCAGTCAAATCTCAGTAGTGATGTTTTTTGCAGTAGACTTTTTTTTTTCTTGGCAAACTACCCTGGCCTAATTTTTAGAAAGCGACATGGATAGGAAAAGGAAAACTCTGAAGGTTAATCATTTTCCAT
This sequence comes from Hippopotamus amphibius kiboko, assembly GCF_030028045.1. Lineage (NCBI taxonomy): Eukaryota > Metazoa > Chordata > Mammalia > Artiodactyla > Hippopotamidae > Hippopotamus > Hippopotamus amphibius. The sequence goes on from NC_080186.1 coordinate 53,402,537, forward strand.
ACTTAAAAATAGTAAACAGAATTAAAACTGCCTGATGAAATCAATCCATTAAAAATTCTCTTTAATAAAAGCAAGAAGAATTCTAAAAAGGCCAAAAAAAAAAGTTTGGCATTAATATGCCTCTAAAGAAATAATTTTTTCAAGCAATGAAGGTGATGGCAGAAAAACCATGGCTAATTAATCAGAATAAATGTGGTTAAGAAAAGCTATTTCATAAAGTAAAAACCAGGCAGTATGAGAAACTCTGGTAAAGATTTAGTAATAAATATTACAAATGATTAAAGGACTGACATTAAAGAAAATAAGTGGCCATCATAAAGGAGTCCTGACTCAGGAAAAACACTCAAAGATTTAAATCCCATGATATATAGGTAGATCTGCTGGCTGATGGGCACCTGGGGAGAGCAGGGAAGTACGTGCTGTAAAATAGGCACCTTTCAGCCTTCCATCCCTCTAGCTCTCCTATACAAAGATTTTATTCCAGGCGTAGAATCTAGGAGTCCCTGGGCTAAGCTTGCTAACATCTTTGTCCTCCTCCAGATCCTTCAAAAGTGTCTGAGACTTGGAATAATTAGGCCAAGATGTACCTCCCACCTCCCACAGCAATCCTAGAGCTCTTAACCCCCTACCCTGCCACAGTTCTGAGATATAAGTGGCTGACCAAGTAAAAAACACAAGAGTGTAGCCAACTCTTGAGACAGCAGAGTCAAGAAATATGCAAGGCCTGTGTCTACCTTTGATTGCCTCATACAGGGTCATAGATTTTGGTTTGCCTCAGCCTTCCATTCTGCCTAAACTGATTTTAATTCACAGTGTAATTCTCCAGGCAGCCAGCCTAGCCTCCCCATATACTACAAGGCTAAGGAAGGAGTAAGAATTGGTCTGTTCCAGATGATGGCAGAGGATACAGACTTGTCCAGTTTGGTCTGTGCCCTTAGGACCAGTCCACAACCAAATGCTGGGCTTGGGCACCACCCACCCAAGTATTTGCTTTGTCATGATACTAAAGACCAAAGGCTGGGAAGATTACATTATCATGGCAGTAACAAATAAAGCTTACTTTCCTGCCTATTCTGTGGTTTGTTTGCCTAGTAATCTTACTTCTTTATTGGGCAATACTAATGGTGAGGCAGGGAGTAGAGGTATAGAGTTTCTAAAGGGAGGAGCACAGAGGTAGGCAGTTGAGAAGAGAGATGCTATAATCATTAAGTCCCTTGCTCCTTACCGCTCTCCTTTAAAAACATCTTCTCCATTCCTCCTGAGAAATTTAAGGTGCTGTTTTCATGAACATCTAAGTTTCATAGGTTGTGTCATTCTTTCTCATGGACCCATCAAGGTTTGAAAAGAGCTTAGGTGTTTGCCCACCGACAGCAACCCTAAGTGCTACAATGCCAACCTGAACATGAGCCTCCTGACAACCCTGGTGAAAAGAAGCCAGATACCCTTCTGCATCTCTTCTTGCTGGATCTTCCAGCATTTGTATCCTCACGCTGTCAGTGCAGCAGAGATCTACACTCTGGGACCCTGTCAAAAGCCAGAGTCCTGCTTTCCCACTTCATTCCTGCTATCCCATTTCCCAGGAGCTGGATTCCATTCTCATTATTCCTCATTAGCTTTGAATAGATTACTTTGAGAAACTTCCCTGGCAATCCAGTGGTTAAAGATTCTGTGCTTCCGCTGCAGGGGGTGCAGGTTCAGGGGAATAGGATCACACATGTCGCGCAGTGGGAAAAAGAAAGAAGCAGAACAGATTACCTTGAATGACACTATTCTGCTTTGAATTTCTGAGGATGGGATACATGTTAAGACCAGTGAATCCCATAATCACAGCCTTACTTTTTTTTTTTTTTTTTTTACTGTAAAATAAGTTCATTAATCAGAAGCAATGTTGTACAGTAGTATACCATGCTGGTAAATGAGGAATTAAGTGAGTACATGGATAATATTTCTGGAGGATTTATGGTGGGCAAGAAAGATTATCCAGAATAAATTTCTATTACTATGACAACAAATTACCAAATTTCTATTCCTTGGTAATACTAACAGAAGGGAGGGCAATGTAATCAACATGACACCAGGTGGCAGTGTTTTTCTGCTGAGTATAGTGCTGTATTGCCAGCTCAAGATAGGTGGAATTGAGGGCTCAAGGTCAGGCTGACATTAAACAGTGGTGGTAGCCAGCTTGTTGAAGAGAACCCAATATTATATCCATGAATAACCTCTACCCCAGACACCATTAGTCTTTCCATGAGCCAATTGTGCAAGTACTGAAGTATCTGGGGGAAAGAATCTAAGAGACACAAAATGGATAATTTTGTCCACCTGACTGTTCAGAGCATCTTCTACTGCAAAGGCTATTTGATGGGCATTCACAAAGGACACAAATACTCTCACATTCGAGATCATTCCAAGATATTCATTCACATATATCTTCCCTAAACCTACAACAACAGATCCCCTGGTGTTCTTCCTTCCAAGTTTCTGACCATGTGACCAAACCCTTAGCCCCTGTCCTTGAACTTACATAGATCTACATTTCAGTCCATCTCTCTTTCTTGGCAAATGGACCATAAGATGTACTGGTCAAAGTTATGCCCACTGGAAGGATTTCCATTCCTCCATTGTCTTTTCAGGACATACCTAAGTTGAACTGCCAAAGCAGTTCAGTTGTGACTAGTAACAACAGATCATGAATGGTCATCTGTAATCTAGGCTTGAATTTCTTTTTCCTCTGTCAATTGATCATAGGTCATTTCCCATAAGAATATAGGTATGCATATGCTAACACATATATATGGGATCTAAAAAAATGGTACTGATGAACTCAATGGCAGAAGAAGAATAAAGACACAGATGTAGAGAATAGACTTGAGGACACAAGGCGGGGAGCGGGAGGAGGAGGAGAAGCAGTGTTGACATTTATACACTACCAAATGTAAAATAGATAGCTAGTGCAACTAGTATAACACAGGGAGATCAACTCGACAACTGGCGATGACCTAGAGGGGTGGGATAGGGAGGGTGGGAGGGAACCTCAAGAGGGAGCGGATATGGGGATATATGTATAAATACAGCTGATTCACTTTGTTGTACACTGGAAACTGGCACAACAGTGTCAAGCTATTATACTTCAATAAAGATTAAAAGAAAAAAATATATAGGTATGGAGTAAGTGTGAAAAGAGTAGGCATACTGTGAGTGAGAGACACCTACTCATACAATTTACTTGGATCTTTAGAAGTTACTTAAATCTGATTTTATACATGCCATTTCCCCCTGATGATGGAACGCCTGGCTCACCAAATTCATGGTTTTGTGACTCAGACAACTTCCAGTTAAGATGGGCAGCCTACTGCCCATTGGATGTTCTGTGGTCAGGTAGAGGTGGCTGGATGCCTTGGTGAGACACATGTATTCCAGAGTTGGGAGAGAAACTCCATGAAGATTCAGAGACCAGCTAATTCAGTGTCAATTTTAAGAGTCCAGTGTTCGGAGGCTTGCCAGAATAATCTCTTCAAAGTAAAATACAAATTATAACACCTTTCTCCCTCACCATAAAGAAAGAAGCACAGAGACTGGAAGTCTTTTTGGGTTCCGAAGGCAACATATTCAGCACTTAAGAATATTGCTCCTCCTCATATACTAGGTGACATGGTGGGATGTCAGCTTTGAGGGGCTCAAAGCAGGAAAGGATGCTCCAGCACATCCAAAATGTGGAGCAATCAGCCCTGCCACTTGGGTCATATGATCCAGCAGATTCTATGGTATTGGAGGTGTCAGTGGTGGCAAAAAATGCAGTAAGAGCCTATGGAAAACCCCATAAGGTTGGCACCTAAGATCTTGGAGAAAGGTCATACCATCCACAGCAGAGAATTTGAAAAACAGGTCTTGGCAAGTTACAGAGGGCAAGTTACTTTGGTAAAGGCAGAATGCTTGACAGTGAAACATCAATGACCCACACATTCAGAATTTCCTCTTATAAGCTATATTCTGTCAGTTACACCAAGTCAGAAAGTTGGATGGGCTCAGTAGCAATCCTTTATAAGGTGGAAATAGGATATCTAGGATCAAGTTCAAGCAGGACCAGAGGGCACAAGTAAGCTGTATAAGCAAATATCTCGGACTCTCATATCACCCATCATAGTGGTACTAATTCTCCCATGGCTTGTACCCATGGCCTAGTGAAGGGCCCTGTATGACCAGATAAAGTGGTGAGAAAAGCCGAAGATTGGTTTATAGGTGGGTGAATTCATTAAGTACATACAGGCTGAAAATGGATGACTGCATCATAGCCACATGCAGAGCTGGTCCTGGAAGACAGTGGAGAGGGCAAACCTTCCTGAATGACAGAGTTAGGAAGAGAGGATCTGGTCATCCGCTTTGGTAGAAAGAGAAATGGTCTGAGGTAAGGACACATAAATCCCTGAGGTGGGGCAATGGCTAGGCTTTTTGGTTGGAGGCCTGGAGAAAAAAACAAAAAACTAGAAGAACACGGACAAAGAGGTCTGGTGGGAGGAGGTACAAGTGTGAAGATTTTTGTATCCCATGTTAACTAACACCCACCAGAAAGCACGCACCAGACACTAAACAACCAAGCAGACAAAATGGCTCAGCCAATTAATATTAACCAGATGTCATCCTCAGCAATCCCAGAGGTGACATGATGGACACATAAATGGCATAATCACGTGGCAGAGATGGAGGCTACACGTGGTCCCAACAGCGTGGACTCATGGTTAACAAGACCAATCTAGTCACTGCTGCCTCTGAATGTCTAATGTATCAGCAACAGAGACCAACGCTAAGCCACCAAAATAACATTATTCCTCAAAGAAATCATCCTGGACATTGGAACTCTCCTATTCTGAAAGGGCTAGTGACTCCTTCTTACAAAGATAATACCTATTCCAGGTATGAGTTTTCCTTTCCTACCCACAGAGCCTCAGCCAGGACTACAATCCAGGGGCTTTTGAAATGCTTGAGCCACGGGCATAGAATCCCACAGAGCATATCTGGAGGTAACCTGATTTAGACCAAAGGTGCAGGTATGGACCTGTGACCATATGTATTCTACTGGTCATATCACATGCCACATCAGCTAAAGGCAGCCAGGCTCATAGAATGCAAAAATGACCTTCTGAAAGGCTAGTTGAAGTATAAGCTAAGTCTGTCTGTCTGCTTATCTGTGTGTATTGACTTATTTGTCAGAGTAACAAACCAGATATTAACAGTGGTTGTTTCTATATGGTGATTTTTATTTTCTTCTTTTTGCTTATCTATATTTTCTACAGTGATTTCTGAATGTAATAGTTGGGGCGGGGGGAGTAAAGAAAGAGCTCCTCTTTTTCACTGCACCAGAAAGTAGTCTTCTACCTTCTGAGGTCCAGAATCTTTGTCATTTATCTCTTGAACTCTCTAAAATCTGTGTGGCTATTTTATCACTCTAAAAAAACTCCAGCACTGCCCTAGAACCAGAAAACCACTTACCACAGAAATCTGCTTTGCTGAAGCATTTGTCACCCATTTTCCCTGGACCCTCTGAACCTGTCATTGTTATTTTTCCATCAATGTTCTGAGATCTCCTTACAGAGTCCAGCAAATAAATTTACCTTGGTACCTTGTGAGTTCTAGAAATCTACTATTATTTATCTCAAGTCTCAGAAACTATTTTCACAGTGAATCTATTGCTGCATAATAAATTGCCCATAAATGAGTAGTTAAAGCAACATTAATTATTTTACATGGTTTCCAAAGGTCAGAATTCAGGAACAGCTTAGCAGGATGGATCTGGCTTATCATCTCTTATGATGTTGCAGTACAGACATCATTTGAAGCCTTAAATGAAGCTGAAGATCTGCTTCCAAGATGGTTCACTTACAAGGCTGTTGGTTCAGTTTCTTGCAGAGTGGACCTTTCCCCACAACATGGTAGCTGGTTTCCCCCAGAATGAGTGATCCAAGAGCGACTAACTTAGAAGCTGCAATTGCAATGTCTTTTGTGGCCTAGTCTTGGAAGTGACATCTCAATTATGTCATATTCAATTTGTTAGAAGTAATTCACTAAGTCTAGTCAACACTTAAAGGAAAGCAAGACTTGTAGGGGGAGAGTATCACAGAATTTGTGGACATATTTTAAAACCACCACAGAGTCCAACTTCAGAAAGGCTTCCAGACATAGCAGGGAAGCCCATTAGTTTCCTCTGAATCCTAAGGCTGTCCCCAGGGAATGGTGCCAAATTGCAGAGTTCAGCCGAAACTGGGTTCAGAACCCTAGAGACCATCATTTATTATCCCATTGAGCTATGGCAGCCATCACTTACTCCTCTTGAACACACACGGATAAATCCTGGGGTATCATTAGATCCTTGAAATTTAAAAAAACATAACTTATTCACTTAGATTGCCAAGCATGCTGTTATTTTCCTCAAAACCCAGAATTATGTTAAGACGTAAGATCACAAAATACAAAGAAAGGCCATAGAATATAAAAACAAGTGGTTTTTCACGAAGAAAGAAACATTAATTCTAATTTTGTTCAGAGAAACAAATGAAAACCAAATTTTAAAAAACCCATTTATAGAAGTCTGATGCCTATTCAGCAGTACTGGTATCAAATGACAGGTCTGGAATCTGTAGGTCTAAAAATATACAAGGAAAGATCTGGGGCCTATGATCAATAAATTTTGATGAAGAGCTAGTTACTACTAACTAAATCTAACTTCCATTTCCAGGCATGATGGGATACAGGAACTAGACTTATTCTCTTGCCAGAAACAACAGAAACAATAAAACAGACAAAATACCTTTGAGATTTAAGAAACTACCTTAAGAAACTATCTTAAGAAAGAAACTATCTTAAGAAGAGCAAATTATAATACAACATTGTAAATCAACTATACTCCAAAAATAGAAAATAAAAAATAAAATAAATCCAATGATAGCACAGGAAAAAAAAAAAGAACAAATTAAACACAGAGTAAACAGAAAGGAAAAATAGAGATAGAAATAAATACAAATTGCAACTGAAAGAAAGCCCACACACAGAAAAAAAAAAATGACCCAACACAGGCAATAAAATAAATAAATAAATTTATTAATAAATAAATAAATAAATATAAATTAAATTGAAAAAACAGAGAAAAATCAATAAAACCAAAAGCTAGTTGAGAAGATCAATAAAATTGATAAATTAATAAGCCTATAGCCAGATTGGTCAGGGAAAAACAGAGAATATACAAATTACCAACATCAAGAATGAGAGTGGTGGGCTTCCCTGGTGGCGCAGTGGTTAACAATCAGCCTGCCAAAGCAGGGGACACAGCTTTGAACTCTGGTCCCACATGCCACGGAGCAACTAAGCCCATGCACCACAACTACTGAGCCTGTGCTCTAGAGCCTGTGAGCCACAACTACTGAAGCCCATGCACCTAGAGCCTATGATCTGCAGCAAGAGAAGCCACCACAATGAGAAGACTGCACACCACAACAAAGAGTAGCTCCTGCTCACCACAATTAGAGAAAGCCCACGAGCAGCAGTGAAGATCAATCAGCCAATCAACAGCCAATTAATTAATTAATTAATTTTTTTTAAAAAAGAATGAGAGTGGTGACATCACTAAAGATTCTAAAGCTATTAAAAAGATGAGAATATTATAAATAACTTTGTACCTATAAATTCAACAGCATAGATAAAATATTAAATTCCTTGAAAGACACAAACTACTAAAATTTACTCAAGAAGAAATAAGGAACTTGAATAGCTCTATATCAATTAAAGAATTAAATCTGTGGTTAAAAACCTACCTACAAAGAAAACTCTGCAAGCCCTCAAAGGTCCATTCATAGGAGGATATAGGTAGTTGAGATTCTAAGATGCTAAATACATCCAAATAAGGCACTGAATGTGGTTCTCTGCCTATCTTTTAAAATTTTAAAAAATGAGTGAATGATTTTTTGGAAAAGGAAGAAAACTCCAGGCCCAGATTTTTTCACTATTAAATTCTAAACAACACAGAAGGAAGAAACAATACCAATTCTGCACAAACACTCTCAGGAAATTGAAAAGTAGGGGATTTTCCCCAACTTGATCTATCAGATCCATGTTATCCTGATACCAAAAGCAGACAAAGACATTACAAGAAAACTATATATAGACCAATATACTTTATGAACATAGTGCAAAAATTCTAAAAATATTTTAGCAAGTCAAATTCAACAATGTATAAAACAAATAATACATCATAGCCAAATAGGGTTTATCCCAGGAATGCAAGATCAGTTTAACATTTGGAAGTCAACCTGTGTAATATACCATGTTAACAAACTGAAAAAAAAAGTCATATGATCATCTTAATAGATGGAGAAAACATTCAGCAAAATCCAGCATCCTTTGCCAATAAAAACTCTCAACAAACTAAGATTAGAAAGGAACTTCATCAACTTGATAATGGCATATATCAAAAGCCTATAGGTAGGGGAAAAGAATCAAGATGGCAGAGTAGGAGGACGTGCACTCACTCCCTCTTGCAAGAGCACAGGAATTACAACTAACTGCTGAAAAACCATCAACAGAAAGACACTGGAACTCACCAACCCCACATCCAGAGACAAAGGAGAAGTTTCAATGAGATGGTAGGAGGGACGCAATCACGTTAAAATCAAATCCCATAAATGCTCGGTGGGTGACTCACAGGCTGGAGAACAGTTATACCACAGAAGTCCTGAGGGTTCTGAGCCCCACGTTAGGCTTCCTAACCTGGTGGTCCAGCAACGGGAGGAGGAATCTCCAGAGAATCCAACTTTGAAAGCCAGCGGGATTTGATTGCAGCACCTCCACAGGACTAGGGGAAATGGAGACTCCACTCTTGGAGGACACACAAAAGAGTGTGCTCAACAGGACCCAGGGGGAAGGAGCAGTGACCCCATAGGAGACTGAACCAGACCTACCTGCTGGTGTTGGACAGTTGCCTGCAGAGGTGGGGGGCAGCTGTGGCTCACCAAGGAGACAGGGGCACTGGCAGCAGGGGTTCTGAGTAGTGTTCATTGGCATGAGCCCTTCCAGAGTCCACCATTAGCTCCACCAAAGAGCCTGTAAGCTCCAGTGCTGGGTCGCCTCAGGCCAAACAACCACCAGGGTGGGAACACAGCCCCACCCATTAGCAGACAAGCAGATTAAAGTGTCACTGAACTCCACCCACCAAATCAGATTAAAGTTTTACTGAGCTCCGCCCACCCAGCCCAACTCACCATCAGTCCCTCCCATCAGGAAGCACCCATAAGCCTCCTAGACAGCTTCCTCCACAAGACGGCAGACAATCAAGTAGTATCAGCAGTATTTCATTTTGTGAAACTGAAAATCACAGCTACAGAAAGACAGAGAAAATGAAAAGGCAAAAGACTTTGTACCAGATGAAGGGACAAGCTAAAACACCAGAAAAACAACTAAATGAAGAGGAGATAGGCACTCTTCTGGAAAAAGAATTCAGAATAATGATGGTGAAGATGATCCAGGACTTTGAAAAAGGACTGGATGCAAAGATCGAAAAGTTGCAAGAAAAGTTTACCAAAGACCTAGAAGAATTAAAGAACAAACAAACAGAGATATGCAACACATTAACAGAAATGAAAAATACTCTGGAAGGAACCAATAGCAGATTAAGTGAGGCAGAAGGGCGAATAAGTGACCTGGAGGACAGAATGGTGATCATCACTGATGCAGAAAAGAATAAAGGAAAAAGAATGAAAAGAACTGAAGACAGCCTAAGAGACCTTTGGGACAATGTTAAATGTACCAACATTCGCATTATAGGGGTCCCAGAAGGAGATGAGAGAGAGAAAGGACCCAAGAAAATACTGGAAGAGATTATAGTTGAAAACTTCCCTAACATGGGAAAGGAAATAGCTACCCAAGTCCAGGAAGTGCAGAGAGTCCCAGGCAGGATAAACCCAAGGAGAAACACACCAAGATACATAGTAGTCAAAATGACAAAAATTAAAGACAGAGAAAAGTTATTGAAAGCAACAAGGGGAAAATGACAAATGAGATACAAGGGAACTCCCATAAGGTTAACAGCTGATTTCTCAGCAGAATCTCTGCAAGCCAGAAGGGAGTGGCACAATATATTTCAAGTGATGACAGGGAAGAACCTACAAACAAGAATACTCTACCCAGCAAGGATCTCATTCAGATTCGATGGAGAAATCAAAAGCTTTACAGACAAGCAACAGCTAAGAGAATTCAGCACCACCAAACCAGCCCTACAACAAATGCTAAAGGAACTTCTCTAAGTGGGAAACATAAGAGAAGAAAAGGACCTACAGAAACAACAACAAAACAATTAAGAAAATGGTAATAGGAACATACATATCGATAATTACCTTGAATGTAAATGGACTAAATGCACCAACCAAAAGACACAGACTGGCTGAATGGATACAAAAACAAGACCCATATATATGCTGTCTCCAAGAGACCCACTTCAGACCTAGGGACACATGCAGAAAGTGAGGGGATGGAAAAAGATATTCCATGCAAATGGAAATCAAAAGAAAGCTGGAGTGGCGACACTCATATCAGATAAAATAGACTTTAAAATAAAAAATGTTATAAGAGACAAGAAAGGACACTACCTAAATATCAAGGGATCCATCCAAGAAGAAGAGATAACAATTATAAATATATATGCACCCAATAGAGGAGCACCTCAATACATAAGGCAAATGCTAACAACTATGAAAGAGGAAATCAACAGTAACACAATCATAGTGGGGGACTTTAACACCCCACTGACACCAATGGACAGATCATCCACACAGAAAATTAATAAGGAAACACAAGTTTTAAATGACACAATAAATCAGCTTGATTTAATACATATCTATAGGACATTGCATTCAAAAACAGCAGATTACACATTCTTCTCAAGTGCACATGGAACATTCTCCAGGATAGATCACATTTTGGGTCATAAATCAAGCCTTGGTAAATTCAAGAAAATTGAAATCATATCAAGCATCTTTTCTGACCACAGCACTATGAGATTAGAAATCAATTACAGGAAAAAAACACAAACACATGGAGGCTAAACAATACGCTACTAAATAACCAACAGATCACTGAAGAAATCAAAGAGGAAATCAAAAAATACCTAGAGACAAATGACAACGAAAACACAACGATCCAAAACCTATGGGATACAGCAAAGGCTGTTCTAAGAGGGAAGTTTATAGCAATACAATCCTACCTCAAGAAACAAGAAAAATCCCAAATAAGCAATCTAACCTTACACCTAAAGAAACTAGAGAAAGAAGAGCAAACAAAACCCAAAGTGAGTAGACGGAGTGAAATCATAAAGATCAGAGCAGAAATAAATGACATAAGAGACAAAGAAAACAATAGCAAAAATCAATAAAACTAAAAGCTGGTTCTTTGAGAAGATAAATAAAATTGATAAACCTCTAGCAAGACTCATCAAGAAAAAGAGGGAGAGGACTCAAAGCAATAAAATTAGAAATGAAACAGGAGAAGTTACAACAGACACCACAGAAATAAAAAGCACCATAAGAGATTACTACAAGCAACTATATGCCAATAAAATGGACAACCTGGATGAAATGAACAGATTCTTAGAAAGGTATAACCTTCCAAGACTGAATCAGGAAGACATAGAAAATATGAACAGACCAATCACAAGTAATGAAATTGAAACTGTGATTTAAAATCTCCCAACAAACAAAAGTCCAGGACCAGATGGATTCACAGGTGAATTCTATCAAACATTTAGAGGAGAGCTAACACCCATCCTTCTCAAACTCTTCCAAAACATTGCAGAGGAAGGAACACTCCCAAACTCATTCTACAAGGCCACCATCACCCTCATACCAAAACCAGACAAAGATACTACAAAAAAAGAAAACTACACACCAATATCACTGATGAATTTAGATGCAAAAATCCTCACCAAAATACTAGCCAACAGAATCCAACAACACATTCAAAGGATCATCCACCATGAGCAAGTGGGGTTTATCCCTGGAATGCAAGGGTTCTTCAATATATGCAAATCAATCAATGTGATACACCATATTAACAAATTGAAGGATAAAAACCACATGATCATCTCAACAGATGCAGAAAAAGCTTTTCACAAAATTCAACACCCATTTATGATAAAAACTCTCCAGAAGGTGGGCACAGAGGGAACCTACCTCAACATAATAGAGGCCATATATGACAAACCCACAGCAAACATCATTCTCAATGGTGAAAAACTGAAAGCATTCCCTCTAAGATCAAGAACAAGACAAGGATGTCCACTCTCACCACTACTATTCCACATAGTTTTGGAAGTCCTTGCCACAGCAATCAGAGAAGAAAAAGAAATAAAAGGAATCTAAATTGGAAAAGAAGAAGTAAAACTGTCACTGTTCTCAGATGACATGATACTATACATAGAAAATCCTAAAGATGCCACCAGAAAACTACTTGAGCTCATCAATGAATTTGGTAAAGTTGCAGGATACAAAATTAACACACAGAAATCTCTTGCATTTCTGTACACTAACAATGAAAGATCAGAAAGAGAAATGAAGGAAACAATCCCATTCACCATTGCAACAAAAAGAATAAAACACCTAGGAATAAACCTAACCAAGGACGTAAAAGACCTGTACTCAGAAAACTATAAGACACTAATGAAAGAAATCAAAGACGACACAAACAGATGGAAGGACACACCATGTTCTTGGATTGGAAGAATCAACATTGTGAAAATGATGATACTACCCAAAGCAATTTACAGATTCAGTGGAATCCCTATCAAATTACCAATGGCATTTTTCACAGAACTAGAGCAAGAAATCGTACGAGTTGTATGGAAATGCAAAAGACCCCAAATAGCCAAAGCAATCTTGAGAAGGAAAGACGGAATTGGTAGAATCAGGCTTCCTGACTTCAGGCTATACTACAAGGCCACAGTGATCAAGACAGTATGGTACGGGCACAAAAACAGAAAGGAAGATCCATGGAACAGGATAGAAAGCCCAGAGATAAACTATGGTCAACTAATCTATGACAAAGGAGGCAAGGATCTACAATGGAGAAAAGGCAGCCTCTTCAATAAGTGGTGCTGGGAAAACTGGACAGCTACATGTAAAAGAATGAAATTAGAACACTTCCAAACACCATACACAAAAATAAACTCAAAATGATTAAAGGCCTAAATGTAAGGCCAGACACTATAAAACTCCTAGAGGAAAACATAGGAAGAACACTCTTCGGCATAAATAACAGCAAGATCTTTTTTGATCCACCCCCTAGAATAATGGAAATAAAAACAAAAATAAATAAGTGGGACCTAATGAAACTTCAAAGCTTCTGCACAGCAAAAGAAACTATAAGCAAAATGAAAAGACAACCCTCAGAATGGGAGAAAGTATTGCAAACGAATCAACAGACAAAGGATTCATCTCCAAAATATATAAGCAGTTTATCCGGCTCAAGATCAAAAAAACAAGCAACCCAATCCAAAAATGGACAGAAGACCTAAATAGGCATTTCTCCAAAGAAGACATACGGATGGCCAAGAGGCACATGAAAAGCTGCTCAACATCACTAACCATTAGAGAAATACAAATCAAAACTACAGTGAGGTATCACCTCACACAGGTTAGATTGGGCATCATCAGAAAATCTACAAACAGTAAATGCTGGAGAGGGTGTGGAGAAAAGGGAACGCTCTTGCACTGTTGGTGGGAATGTAAATTGATACAGCCACTATGGAGAACAGTATGGAGATTCCTTGCAAAACTAAAAATAGAACTACCATAGGACCCAGCAATCCCACTACTGGGCATATACCCAGAGAACACCAAAATTCAAAAAGACACATGCACTCCAATGTTCATTGCAGCACTATTTACGATAGCCAGGATATGGAAGCAACCTAAATGTCCATCAACAGATGAATGGATAAAGAAGATGTGGCACATATATACAATGGAATATTACTCAGCTGTAAAAATCAATGAAACTGGGACATTTGCAGAGACATGGATGGACCTAGAGACTGTCATACAGAGTGAAGTGAGTCAGAAAGAGAAAAACAAATATTGTATACTAACACATATATGTGGACTATAGAAAAATGGTACAAATCAACCAGTTTGCAGGGCAGAAATAGAGACACAGATGTAGAGAACAAACATATGGACACCAAGTGGGGAAAGCGGGGAGGGTTGGTGGGGGGAATGCATTGGGAGATTGGGAAACCAAATTGTACACTCTAAATATATGCAGTTTATTGTAAAAAATTAAAAAAATTAAAAAATTTAAAAAAAAAACCTATAGGTAACATCATACTTAATAGTGAAAGAGAGAATGGTTTCCACTTAAGATTAGAAATAAGCCAATGATATTCATTCTCACCACTTCTATTCAGTTTCATCCTAGAGGGTCTAAACAGAGCAGCAAGTCAAGGGGGAAAGGCCAAGATAAGAAAGAAAGAGAAAATTTACCTTTATTCACAGAGAAAATAATTATGTATGTACAAAATCTAACAGAATCTCCAAAAATCTACTAGAACTAATACATGAGTTTAGCAAGGTCTCAGGATACAAGATTAACAAAAAAAAATTTGATTATATGGCAATATGTTTGCAACAAACAATTAGACATTAAAAATTTTAAATATCATTTATAATTAAAAATATGTCAAAAAATGAAATACTTAGGAGTAAATCTGACAGAAGATGTGAAAGACCTATACACTGAAAACTATAAAACACTGTTGAAAGAAATGAAAGAATAACTAAATAAATGGAAACCTATACCTTGTACCTGGGTCAGAAGACAAAATATTTTAAGATGTCAGTTCTTTTCAATTTGTTCCGTAGATTCAATGCAATTCCAAACAAAATCTCAGTAGCCTTTTTCATAGAATTTGACAAGCTAGCTCTGAAATTTATGTGGAAATGCAGAAGTCAAAAAAAAATTAAAGTAAAAAAAAAGTTAAAAAGTAGCCAAAATATTTTTGAAAAAAGAAAAAAAGAACAAAGTTGGAAGGCAAACACTATCTGAGTTCAAGACTTATTATAAAGCTATACTATTCAAGACTGTGTGGTATTGGTGTAAAGGCAGACAAATAGATCAAAACAGGAGAATAGTGAGTGAGGAAAAGGCTTTCAAAAAATGTACAAAGTAGACGCAGTGGAACAAGAATAGTTTTTTCAACAAACAGAATTGGAACAATTGTATATCCTGAGGCAAAACAATGAACTTTAATTTACAACTCATACCATCTGCAAAAATTAACTTAAAATGGATCATAACAAATGTAAAGCCTACAACTATAACACTTCTGGGATAAAAAGGATAACATCTTTGTGATCTTAGGTTAGGTAAAGATTTCTTAGACCAAAAGCACAATCCATAAAAGAAAATTGATAAATTTGATTTCACCAAAATTTAAAACTTCTGCTTTTCAAAAGATATTGCTAAGAGAATGAAAAGGCAAGCCACTGAGGAAAAGAAAACATTTTCAAAGCATGTATCTTATAAATGACTTGTATTCAGAATATATAAAGAACTTTTACAATTCAATAAGACAAACAATCCAATAAAATAAATAATGGGTAAAAGGTTTGAATATCTTCACCAAAGAAGATATATGGATGGCAAATAAACACATGAAAAGATGCTCATCATTAGTCCCTAGGGAATTGAAAATTTAAACCACAATGAGACACCACTGTGCAGGTACCATAATAAAAAAGACAGACAATGTAGAGTTTTGGCAAGGATATGGAGAAACTGGAACTTCATACATTAAAATGATACCAACCAGTTTGGAAGTCTTTTTTTTTTCCCTAATATTTATTTATTTATTGGCTGCATTGGGTCTTCATTGCTGCACACGGGCTTTCTCTAGTTGCAGTGAACAGGGGCTATTCTTCATTGCGTTGTGTGTGCTTCTCAGTGTGGTGGCTTCTCTTGTTGCAGAGCATGGACTCTAGGCACTCAGGCTTCAATAGTTGTGGCACGTTGGCTCAGTTGTTGTGGCTCGCAGGCTCTAAAGTTGTGGCACACAGGCTTAGTTGTTCTGAGGCATGTGGGATCTTCCCAGACCAGGGATTAAACCTGTGTCCCCTGCATTGGCAGGCAGATTCTTAACCACCGTGCCACCAGGGAAGCCCTGGAAGCCTTTTTAAAAAGTTAAATATACACCTATCCCATGATCCAACCAACTTTTAGCATTTACTCAGGAAGAAAGTAAGCATATCTTTATACAAATATTTGTATAGCAGACTTAATTGTAATAGTCCAAAACTGGAAGCAACCCAAATGTCTACCGAAGGGGGGAATGGATGAACAAATTGTGGTATATCCATGCAATAGCTCAGAATAAAAAACAATAACTTTTTTTGTGCGTGTGTCTGCAGGGGTACATCAGGCATTTGTGGAAATCTTTATTTCTTCAAGTCATCAAATCTCAATTTTTGTAAATTACCCCAGCAGTAATTAACAAATAGTCCTCAGTCGGCTTAGAGTCATACATGACTTTTTTAATGCACAAGCCACTGCATCCTTTGAGGGCAACTTGGGATCTAGAGAGGCTTCTTGCCAGCCTGGAGCATTCTGATCTGCTTCAGGAATGCTCTGTCCTGGGGGTGAGTATGATGGTAATTTTAAAACTTTCTACTGAAGAATAGTTGATGAACAATATTATATAAGTTATGGGTATACAATATAGTGATTCACAATTTTTAAAGGTTATGCTCCATTTATAATTAGTATAAAATAATGGCTCTATTCCCTGTGTTGTACAGTATATCCTTGTAGCTTATTTTATACATGATAGATTCTACCTCTTAATCTCCCACCCCACATTCCCCCATCCCCGCTTCGCTCTCCCCACTGGTAACCACAATTGGTTCTCTATATTTGTAAGTCTGTTTCATTTTAAACAATGAACTATTGATACACAAAACAGCATGAATAAATTTCAACATAATTTTACTGAGTGGGAGAATTCAGATCCCCTAAAAAAAGTACATACTGTATTATATATATAAATATAAAAAACTCTAGAAAATCAAACAAATTTACAGTGACAGAAAATAGACTAGTGTTTACCTGGGCAGGGAGTGGCTAGAGAGGGGATACAGAGACTTGTGAGGGTGATGAATACGCTCCATACCTTGATTATGGTGATTGCTTCACAGGTGTGTGTATAAATACACCAAAACTTATCAAACTGTATGCTCCAAATATATGCAGTTTGCTGTATACAATTATACTTCAATAAAAATGTTTAAGAATTGTAATAAAAGTGATAATTTAGCAAGGACTTGAGGGAAGTGATGAAGTTAGCCTTGTGGATAACTAATGGCAGATTTTTAAAAACATATTAAGCAAATATTTGCAGTAAACCTTTTTTTTTTAAACCCCACAACTTTTCCTTCTAGTATAATACAGTATTACCTTTTGCATCAGTTAGGATTAGCTTTGGCTGCAAGTAACAGCAAATTTAAAAAGCTAGGAGCTAAAAAATCTCTCTTTCATTAATATAGGCAGTTTGGGGCTGGTATGACTCCATGTTGATTAGAGACACAGATTCTTTCTAATTTGTTGCTACAGATTCCGTTTTGTGATCCTGGCTACTGTGGGTCCTGCCAAAACATTTAAGAAGTCTGCCCCTCCTGTTAGGATACTTAGAAGTTGTGTATACACTCTTCTGCTTACATCCCATTGGCTAGAACTTAGTCACGTGACCACAGGCAGGCAGGGAAAACTAGGAAATGCTGTTTCATTCTGAGTTGCCATGTGTGCAGATGAAAGAGGAAGAGGGAGAATAAGGATTTTAAGAGACATCTAATCCGTCTTTGCCATATCTTCTTCTTTTTTGAAGACAACTCCTTTTCTCTTACAGAGTGTGTGGTTCCAGTGAAGGCTGCCAATCATCTTAACATCTCGTTGGTCACAGAGATGGGTGCATGACCTAAGCTGGACCAATGGGAGTGACAAAGTTGGGAGATGGAAACTTGGGAGCCCCTGGAAGTCATGGGATCATCCTCAGGAAAGCCAATGTGCAGAAGGCAGCAAAGACTGAAAGAAGGGTCCTGAAGGTATTCAAATCCCTGCTCCACTTACACTTGAGGCTTACTTGGCCACACTACTCACCCCTCATTTATGTTACCTGAGACAATATACCTTCTACAGCTCAGATGTTAACCAAAGAGAGCACTAATGGACCAGTTTTGGCCCTTGTGCAGCCTCCTAAGGGGCCAGTTTCACTAAAGAATTAACACTACCTTTGAAGCAATTCACATAAGAAGAAAGATAAATGGCTAGTAAACATATAAAACGATGCGCAGTATCACTTCTAATTAGGGAAATAATTATTAAAACAAAAGAAGGATACTTTTTGTTTGCTTAGCAGATTGACAAAGTTTCAAAAACTGGTTAATGTTCAATTCCTCTTAATGAGAAAACACACATTTTAATATACAATTATGAGAATGTAAATTGGTACCACGTTTGTGGAGAAAATTTTCCAATACTGACCACGATTTAGAATGAAAGTATCTTTTGACCAGCAATTTACTTTTAGGAAACTTCACTCCAGAAAACTGTGCATAAGGATATTCATCAGAGCACTATTTAAACAAGTGCAAGTTGGAGTCAAAGGAAAACGTTTTTTAATAAAAACAGTTCCAATAAATTATGGTACAGTCATATGATGGTACATTTTAAAACAATTTTATAACAAGGTTGTTTATAACTATGGCCCTATGGTATATACATAAAACTATTGTGGAGAGTAGGATGACTTTATGTGGTAGCATGTAGGTGGTACACTGTTAAATGGAAAGAACAAATTACACAACGGTATATAAAATATAATCCCATTTATTAAAAAAAATACACACATAGAGCCTATCAAAATTTGGGATTCCTTATTTCTCTGACTAGGACCTTACTTGCATTTTTTTAAAGAATTGCAACGAGACAAAAATCAAAGAATAGCAAGAGAGAGAGAGATGTAAAATAGGTTTGTTTGTTTTATTGTGGGAGATGTGTGTGTGTGTGTGTGTGTGTTTTGCAGTCCGACCAGGTGTTGTCCTGATACCAATCATACTACCCGTGTGCCTCTGCCTGAAGGTGAGCTTGCTCAATGATCTGAATGGGATTGGGCCCCAGAGTTGGCTCTGCTCACCAGGCAATGAGTGTCAACAGCATGGGGGATGTCCTGTTCCCTCTGCAGAACCTTTTCCAAACGAAGAGAGCAAATGTTCTAAAGCAGGAGGATGTTCAGATGCCTTCTACTAATTTCCTCAGAGCACAAATTGTCAGCCCATAGTGATGGCCAATGGCCAACCTTGACCTCTTGAGGCCCTGAGAGACAGACAGGTTTCTCCTCAGTCTTTTGTAGAAACGCAAAAAGCAAGCAATGCTTTCTATACTAAGTGTGGAGCAGGGTACTTATGGATGTTCCACAAATTCTCCTTTATGGCAGATGTGAGTCTTATCTTCTTGGAAAGATCACACAGTCTTGATGTAACTTGCTTAAGAATAATAGACGGTAGTTACAGCCTGTTCATCTCATCTGTTCTCCATGAAAAAAAAAGATAATCCTAATATATAGTGTTAGGGGCATCAGGTCCCCCCATCCTTAGGGATTTCCTTAAGGTTGTGCATAAATAAAGGTCTGAAAGGAGACACAAGAAACCATCCCTAGTGGGTACCCAGAGGCAGTGAGAACAGAGAGGATGGGGGTAGGAAGGTTTTCTGTGTGGTTTGAATATTTTACAAGTGTTTATTACTTTGTAATTAAACTCTTTTCTTTCCTGCTAAGACTTCATGCTGTATACCTATTGTGTGTGTGTGAAAATGGACACCCCCCCCAAAGGAACTTCCCTGGTGGTCCAGTAATTAAGGCTCAGCAGCCAAAAAAAGGGACCCCCCCCCCCAAAAAAAAATATAATCTGAGGAAAAGCTTGGCCCTGCATTTTCCTGTCTACTTCCATGAAAAAGTTGAATCACTCTCCATTTAGGTATGCATACTGGTTAGGTGCTTTCCTTTCATAAAGGGTATCAATTCTAGGCTGATTATGCTTAATTATAACATAGAACTTCTACACTTCAGGCTCTTCTGAGAAAATACAACCTTGAATTTTCTGGTGTTGAATTATTAACAAACGTTTAGTTGTAAAAATCATGTTCAGGGAGAACAACCTGATGGGAATGGACCCATTCTCTAGTCATTCTAAATTTTGTCAGGTTTGGGGACAGACCCTCAGAGAGATTTCTTGGGCTACATTGTCCCAACATCCCTCTCCTTCATGACATGACCCTTTTCTGACCTGCATTTTGGCATTTTGCCTTGAGTCTACACTGAAAGGTATTTTAAGAAACAGCCACATTTTAGTCACCATGGTATAATACTGTAGAATTGTTATTAAAAACATTTTCTGGACATTACAACAATATAGGAAAAGCAACATTTTTTCCTGAGCATCTGGTCCTCTTTTATCTTATGGCTACTGTGAATCTTGTAGTAGCTTCGCTTTCCCTTGGGCATTAGGAAACTCGGAGCCAAGTTTGTGTTTTTCTCGGTATCTGTGTAGAAGTTCATGGATGGATTTTTAGTGCCTGGACATAATGTTATATTATATTTTCAACCCTAGGTATTATATCTTTCTACCTTTTTACTTTCCCTTTGCTTCCTTTCCTCATTTATATTAGTAGATTTTTATTATTATATTTTATGTATTTCTATAAATGACTCCAAATCCTTTAAAAAATAAATAAAATGTACTAAGGGATTCATTTTACCTTTGGAGCATATAATTTGCTAAACCTTACATGATTCAAATCAGGATTCCAAAGTCTTGTATAATGGTTCTGATTATACCATGTTAATACCAGTGTCCTCAATATCAACATCAAACCCTATTATCACAACTCTAGAGTGACCATGCGAGTCACAGAATGTTATGGAGTCGATATTGTCTAGAATAAGCTATTGTGTTTTGGGTTAGTGACAAATATCATAAGACTTGCACTCTAGATCCAGTTAGTTTGTTCATTCATTAAATATTTATTACTAGTTTACTATGTACTGGGCACACAGTTAGGTTCTGTGGATACAACAGTAAACAAAAAATAGCCATGGCCTGTGCCCTCATAGAGTTTATAATCTAGAAGTGAAGACAGGCACTAATCAAATAATCCCACAGATGTAATTACAGGCCATAAGCAGGCTTTGGGAGCATATGATGTGGAATCAGAACTTGTTTTGGTCAGGGAAGACTTCTTTGAATTGAGATCTGCCGGATATCTGGAAGTTTGGGGAGAGGATAGGAAGAAAGCAAGAAGCATTTTGGGAAGTAGGAAAAGTGTGTGCAAAATCCATGTGGCCTGGGACTTCCCTGGTGGTCCAGTGGTAAAGAATCTGCCTTCCAATACAGGGGACACGGGTTCAATCCCTGGTCCAGGAAGATCCCACATGCTGTGGGGCAACTAAGCCCGCGAGCCAAAACTACTGAGCTCGTGCTCCTCAACTAGAGAGCCCACCCCGTAAAGTACAGAACTCACGTACCCCAGAGTCCACGTGCCACAACTAGAGAGAGAAAACCCGCAGGCCACAACTAGAGAGAAGCCGGCGCGCTGCAACAGAAAGATCCCACATGCCCCAAAAAAGATCCTGCGTGCCACAACTAAGACCCAATGCACCCAAAAACATAAATTAAAAAAAAAAAAAAAAAAATTCATGTAGTCTGAGGGAGCGCAGTGCAATGGGGAAACTGAAAGAGGAGCCATGTGGTGAAATGCAGACTTCTGAGGGACAGTGGTGCTAGCTGAGGCTATGCCCACAGACAAGTGGAATGCCACTGAAGCATTTCAAATAATAACTATCTGTGAGCTATGATAAATGACCCAACCTTTCTAAGCCCGTTTTCTCCGGTGTAAAACTGATCCTTAAGTGCATGGTAAATGCTGAGCTACCAATCCAGATCTCAGTAAAGTTACCATGGGGATTTAAGCTAAACTTTCTCTAGGGACCAGCACACTGGAAATTTCCATCTACTCAAGAGGAAAGCCATCTATAGAAAAAGAGCCTTTGGGGAGTTGTGGTTTTTGTAAATGAAAGTATGCGCTGTGAAAGAACAGTCTCAAATGTAAACAGGTCTGGATGGGTAACCGACATGGATCAGTATGTAGCCTATCCCCTTCAGGTAAAAGGCTTTTCCTTAATGCTTATGCTATTCTCCACAGAAAACTTGCAATATGCAAAACACTTTCAGATATATTGTTTTGTTTAATTCACACAACAAGTCTATGACTTAAGTATCATTTTTTACCTTTCAATGATGAGGAAACTAGGTACCAGAAAACCAGGCAATTTACCCAAGGTCAGATCACTAGAAAATAATAGAGCTGGATTCAAACTCAGGTAGTCTGACCCAAATCCATATAAACAACAGTCATCACAGGGGTCTTTACAAGAATGAATGTGGCTGGAATTCCCGGTCAGACCCCCTAGTGACAGTGAAAATGAGGGGAGAAGGGAAAACTGGATTTATGAGTCTTCATTCTGTGAACCTAATGTAAAAGGAATCTTATCTTCTAAGGAAATGTCCTCAGTTTCTCTCATCAACCTAGTCAGGTAGGGCAGGAGCAGAAAGTCATTTATCAATGTATAGTCAACCCTTGGTATCTGTCAGAGATTGGTTCCAGTACCCCTGAGGATACCGAAATTCACGGATGCTCAAATTCCTTATATAAAATGATGTAGTATTTGCATATAACCTACACGCATTCTGCCATATACTTTAAATCACCTCTAGATTATTTAAAATACATAATACAATGCAAGTGCTGTGTAAATAGTTGCCTGCACAGTGTAATTTTAAGTTTTGCTTTTTGGAACTTTCTGAAAATTTTTTTTGAATATTTTTGATCTGCTGTTGATTCAGTCTTTGGATGTGGAAACCATAGATATGGAGGGCCAACTGTATGTAACTACATGAGATGGTCCCCAGCTTAAAAAAAGGAAGTGAAACAGATAAACCCTCTGCCTATGGAGATAAAATGTTCCATTTCCCCCAGATGGCCTCGACAGGGGGTGGGTTTTGTGAGACCTATGCTTTATAAAGAGAAGGGAAATGTCACCAGACTCATATCTGTAGAACTTTGTTAGTGTTCCGTAGAAAGGGAGAAAATAACATGGTACCAGCTGTTAATACTTCTGTTTTAATAAGAAAACCACCTTTGGAACAAAATCAGACCCACACTGGGATAGAATAGGATGTCCCAGACACAACAAGTACTAACTTGGTGTGGGATTATTAAGAAACAAGCTCTACAATCCTGCTGAGTCTATGAGCAGGATCTATTTTCAGTTTTCAACTTATCCTGAGACACTGTAATCCTCTTGCCAAGTTGAATTAGAGAAGCATCTGTGGAAACCGATTAAGAATGTCACATTACCTAGGAAGAGAGCAACAGAGTGCTGTAAACTCTTACCTGGATAAAAGTGTCCAAAAGTGAAAAAAAGAAAAAAAAAGCCTAGCTAGTTGTAGAGTCAAATCTTTTGTTAACAAGGAAAAGGGAGGACCTCCTCTGGATGGACCAACTCCATACTCCCCAGGCAACTAGATTTCCATTTTTCTACTTTGGACAGTCCCAAGCTGAGCATGATTTGGCCTGAGAATCAAGTTTTCTTTATAGACTTCTTTGCCTGCATGCTTGACTTCTGCTGTCCAGACCTCTTGCAGAGGCTGTGCTCTTACCCCATTTTTGCTCAGTGGGTTCCTAACCATCCTCCTGGCTTTGAGTATCCCTGATCTCCTAAAGCATTCCTTTGGGATTTCTGGTCAACTTGGTTGCTGTCTGCTTGCCTAGTTTCTGGCACACGCTGAATTTTGCCTGCCTTTGGCTTCTGGATCACTAATTTTTTTGGGGGGAGGGGGAGGAGGGAGTCTTGTGTACTTCTAAACTGTCTTTTCATGCTTGCTGGCCCACAGCCTAGCAGACATCCACTTCCAGCTTTCCTTACCTGTATGATTTTTTTTACTTGCTTTTGCAAAGCACTATCATTATTCACAACCCCAGAACTGACATTGTTAAAGCCTGAGACGGAGCAATCAAGAGGAAATACCTTTTAGGAAAGAGGAAATGCAAGATTAGAGTAGAAGGTTGTTTACCCTTCTTTAGATCTGAATCTCAAAAGGCAATAATAAAGACTATAAAGTTTAAAAAAAGTCTGAATTCTAAGAGAAAGCCATTTATTGTTGGTAATACATGTAACAGAACAGTAATTATCTAAGAATAATGTAAAATAAAAACAGGATAGATCATTGATTCTTAATAATATTCTATTTTTAACTCAAAATGGATTAAAGACCTAAATGTAAGGCCAGACGCTATAAAACTCTTAGAGGAAAAATAGGCATAACACTCTTTGACATAAATCACAGCAACATCTTTTTTGACCCACCTCCTAGAGTAATGAAAATTAAAACAAAAATAAGCAAATGGGACCTAATGAAACTTAGAAGCTTTTGTACAGCAAAGAGAACCATAAACAAGATGAAAAGACACCCTCAGAATGGGAGAAATATTTGCAATCAAAGCAACTGACAAAGGATTAATCTCCAAAATATACAAGGAGCTCATATAGCTCAGTATCAAAAAAAACCAAACAACCCAATCAAAAAATGGGTGGAAGACTTAAAATAGACTTAAAATTTCCCCAAAGAAGACATGCAGATGGCCAATAAACACATGAAAAGATGCTCAACATCGCTACTCATTAGAGAAATGCAAATCAAGACTACAATGAGGTATTACCTCACACAGGTCAGAATGGCCATCATCAAAAAATCTACAAACAATAAATTCTGGAGAGGGTTGAAGAAAAAAGAACCTGCATACACTGTTGGTGGGAATGTAAATGGATACAGCCTCTATGGAGAACAGTATGGAGATTCCTTAAAAACTAAAAATAGAACTACCATATGACCCAACAATCCCACTACTGGGCATATACCTAGAGAAAACCATAATTCAAAAAAACACATGCACCCCAATGTTCATAGCAGCACTATTTACAAGAGTCACCTAAATGTCCATCAACAGAGGAATGGGATAAAGAACGTGTGGTACATATATACAATGGAATATTACTCAGCCATAGAAAGGAATGAAATTGGGTCATTTGTAGAGATGTGGATGGACCTAGAGAGTGTCATACAGAGTGAAGTAAGTCAGAAAGAGAAAAGCAAGTATCATATAATAACACATATATGTGGAAATTAGAAAAATGGCATAGGTGATCTTATTTGCAAAGCAGAAATAGAGACACAAATGTAGAGAACAAATGTATAGATACGAAGGGGGAAAGGGGTAAGGTGGGAGGAATTGGGAGACTGGGATTGACACATATACACTATTGATACTATGTATAAAATAGACAACTGATGGGAACATACTGTATAGCACAGGGAACTCTACCTAATACACTGTGGTAACCTAAATGGAAGTCCAAAATGGAGGGGATATCTGTATGTGTATGGCTGAATCATTTTGTTGTGCAACGGAGGCTAATACAACATGGTAAAGCAACCATACTCCAATAAAAATTAATTAAAAAAATAATATTCTATTCTTCATACCAAGAAAATTTTATTCCTTTGAACTATATGCTTTTAGCTTATGAAATTTTGAATATGTGAATTTAGATTTTCTTTTAAATGGGTAAAATTGAATTGTGCTATTTTCATAGGGATACACTGGCTCCTTTTGAAAGATTTACTTTTAGACTGTAGGAATTTATGAGAGTTAATTCTTAAGGTACATATATAGCAAGCCATTCCTTACCAACAATATATTTTTCTTATAAGTGTATTTTTCTTATAACTCTTGTCCCTTCAAAATTTATAAATGATGTGACTCTAGAATTGTATAATTGTAATTTTCTTTGGAATCAGAAAAGCAAATCCAGTTATTTTTGTAATTTCCAGAGTAGTATAAGCTTTGTTTTATTTTAAAGTGAATAGAGCAAAACAGCAGAAATATGTAGGGAGTCAGACAGCCTGTGATAAAATTCCAGCTGTGCAGCCTCAAAGTAAGACCTGGGGCAAATTACTCAATGTCTCTTCACCTGAGAAAGATTTTTAACCAATTCTGCCTCCTCAGTCTGTGACCTGGAATCAAGTCACCCTTGCCACTGGTTTAATCTAGACAAGATTCTAAACTTTACCTCTCTCCAAATGTCCCCATTCTAATAGTTAGACCTTTGCCTTGACTCCTGTTTCAAAATTTGTGTTCCAGCTGCCTATCCAGCACAGTTGATCACCTCTAGGTTTACAGCCCTGCCCTTCATACAGTTTGTGGTTATAGACCCTGACAGTCTTTAGATAGATCTCCCAGTTACCACTTTCAACCTGCTGGTCTGAATCCCAGAGTACCATCTCCCCCTGAGCTGCTTGATTTTCTGTCACCTCGACTCAGTGATCAACTTCTGCCTTGGGCCTCTCATTGACAACTATGGTCTGATACCTAGAAATGTTTTGAACACTTGCTGGCATGCCAGTATTCCCAAGTTCTAATCTTATCCCAGAGGATATGTTCAAGACTGTTTCTCTTCCCCTCTCTGGCATTAGAGGGCCATACCCAGCCTACTTCCAAGATGCCAGATATGTGATTCTGTATTACATGATCCTATAGCACTAAGAAATTGTTAAATTGTGTTCATTATAGTCTGTTTAATAAGATAGGGACTTGGGTGACATAGTTCAAAATGATCTCTATTAATGTAACAATGGTCAAAAGTTTTATAAGAGTTGGTACTTAAAGGGATGAGTTTTGTTTTCTAAGAAAATTAATTTGTGTGGAAAAGCTCATTCCCCTAAAATTCAAAAATGGGTTTTTACCTAAAGCTTTTTGGGAAAGTTTGTTGAAGATGCTGACTCGCCGTGAAGTTGTTCAATAACAAATTTCAAAAGAATGATTGTAAACAAACCTACTTATACAGTTATACCTTTGAATTTAAAAAAAAACCCAAAAAACCTTTTAATATTTCTTTTCATCAAAAAAAAAAAAAAAGGTAATCTTTCATGGCCTTCCAGCATTTTATTTTATTTTACTTTACTTTTGTTTTATTTTATTTTTTTGGCTGCTCCACGTGGCTTGCAGGGTCTGACCAGGGATTGATCCTGCAATGAAAGTGCCAAATCCTAATCACTGGACCACCAGGAAATTCCCAGCAGCATGGTATTTTAGACATCTGTGTGCAGTGCTTACTCTGTGCTAGGTATAATGCTAAAAGCTTTATAACATATAACTTCATTTAATCTTCACACAGGTTTATGAACTTACTACTAAAGATGAAACCGAAACAGAGAGATTTTAAGTAATGTGCCTGAGGTCACACAGCTAGAAAGTGGCAGAACCAGACAGTTTTTCTGTCTCCAGATAGCTCCTAATCATTACATGGAAACAATAAACACGGGAAAAAAAGAGAAGAAAAGACAAGAAGAAGAGAGAAAGAAAGGAGAAGAAAACTCAGGAAAAGATAAGGAATATGTGCCACACGAAGTTTGCAACCCTTATGACATTTTCTGAACTGGTTAGTTATAACTGGATTTTACTCGGGGTAATCAACAAGGAAACAGATGGGTCCTCTAAGACCTCGGCTATCATCTGAGTGAATCGGCTGTTTCCTGGATTAGGATGGTTATTCTTGTGTTCAAAAGAACTGGGAAATATTTAGGGCTGGTTTTCAGAAGGAAAGAAACACTACAAATCACCCAATGAACAGTGCTCTGGCAGTGCTACCAGGTCTTCTCTTGCTGCATTATGTCTCTACGCAATTTTCCCCTTTGGTAGAGAGCATGGCATATCTCATAATCCAAATTAAGAGGGTAGTCAAACCATATTGTGGAACGCTGTTTGAATACCATGACATTAACAGTTTGTCTATATGAAACCCCAAGACTATTGCCAGAGGCTGAAAATATTCTGAGTCTCAGACAAGTTCATATCCTGCTGAAGACCTTAGCCCACCATAATAAGGTAATCCCTTCAATAACTCCCCCCTGACAGGTTTTATATGATCATTTCTGACACACTTGCTACAGTCATTGTGAATTCTCAATACAAGACTTTTATTGCAACCTTTTTGTTAGGGAGAATTTCAATTTCCAGAATTTTAGTGTTATGCCTCAAGTAAGACAAAATCCTAGCACCTAATTATTATAGGCTATTCCTTTTCTCGAGGAACTATTCCCCGCCAAATGTCTCAGTGAATGTACCGATAAGAATAAGGAGTGGAATAAATGATTCTGTTTCAGATTCTGAATGTTGCTTTTCCAGTTTAAAACATCTTTAAAATATATTCTATTCTTATACCTTTATATTCTCCTGGCACCCTCATTTATTCATTCTTTCATTCTTTCAACAAATATTTATGAATTACGTTCTACATGCCAGGTACTTTGCTGGGTATTAGAGACATAATAATGAACTAGAATCCTAATTATTCCTTTTTTTCTTTTATGAAGCATTCCATATAAAAAACAGGTACACAAAATTCTTGCCTACTTTATATTAAGTTTCTGTGTTCCATACTCTTAACATCATTTCATAACATTTTGGAAATAAAAGTTTCATAATACTTGGTGCTGGTGTTAGTGGAAAATTAGAGAACCATTGTATTTTTTTAATCCAATATCCAATTTGTGTTTTCACAGAAGATAAAACAGAGCCCTGTCTCTCATTTTTGTCTATGTTCTCATGCTTAAAATACAACAGACTTCATTTTTCCTGGAGTACAAATTCAGTCTCCATCTTGCCTTACCAATACCCTAAGCCATCTAGTGAATACAGGCTAAACAGTGTGAATAAATAATCCATTTGTCTATTCTTTTCTCTAGGAAGTTCTGGTAAAGCCTGGGTTCTTTTTTAATTGCACTGTTAATCCAGAGCCTAATCTCCTCTCTTCTGTACTCTTCACTAGTTCCTTGCTTGCTTCCCATTTTGAAGCTTCATAGATGCTCCTGATTGGGTCTACTTTCCCAAATCACTATGAGGTTAACTCAGAGGTCAGAAAGTCAAATGCTTACAGGGACCACACTGGAAAAATAAATAAATGCTGGGGGCTGGGGCAGGAAAATTGAGGATTGAGGGGGACCATGGCAAACTGCAGAGCCTGGGCCTCCTCAAAGAGGAGGATGCAGTACGCAGTGCCAGCAAATTGTTGCTGAGTGAATGAAAGGTGGGGGTTAGCTGATAATCTGATTTTCAAAAGAGTCAAAAATCTAGATCTTTATGTAAAATGTCCCAATCTGTAAATGTTGGACCAGTCAAACAAAACATGTCTGCCCAGGCCTGCCATTTGCAATCTCTGCTCTCACTGGTGTCCAATTCAAAGAACTAAAAGCATTCAGGCTTCCAAAATGTCCTTGAAGAATGTGAGTTCTGTGATCCAACCCCACTATCAAGCAAAAAGGGAGAGACTTCTTATCAGGAGTGTGATTTGATATTGATGTAATCAATATATTTTCATTAATACTAAGTAGTAGAGGGGCTTCCCTGGTGGTCCAGTGGTTGAGACTCTGTGCTCCCAATGCAGGGGGCCCAGGTTCAATCCCTGGTCAGGGAACTAGATCCTACATGCTGCAACCAAACAAAAAAACCCAGCACAGCCAAATAAATAAATAAAAAAATATATATTAATTAGTAGATTGTCATTCTGCAGTTTTAAAAAAATATAATATACTAAAGTAATCCATGTAAGAAAATGGGGATGAAATATGTATTCAATTTTTTAAATAATTCAATTTCACTTTTATTTATATAAAGGAACACTGGCACTGGAAGAATACAATAAAAATTAATGAAAGTGATTATCTATGTGGGTAGGGACAAGGTAGAAAGGCAAGAGTGTGGGAATAAGAATTCTCAATGTATATTTTATTTAGGTTTTATTTTTGAGTTAGGTGAGAGTATTACATATTCCAAAATTAAAATTTAAAATGAAAGTAAAAGGCATTAAAATGTCCATTTTTTATTGCAAAGAAGTATGGTTGGTTGAAAAATAGATTAGAATGCATAAAAGTGTATAACAGGAAAAAATGCTACAAAGGAACTGGAATTACTAAAGTTCAAGAAGAAGAAAAGGGAACAATGTTACATTTCTGAGAGCTAAAGAAAGGATGTTTCATTTACTCTTCAAATGGGTGATACTATTTCAATTGTATTAAATCAAGATGGTATTTATATTCAACTGGACATATTTAAGAATTGTGTAATGATTTTATTTTTAAATGCCAATATTTACAACATAATGCTGGAAATAACTTCCTTTACAATTGTTTAATTTTATGAGAAAAAGATTTGGATGCTGATATAAAAATGAGGAAGGGATACATGTATTTTTCAAAATTCCTTTGGGAGTATGTAAACAAAAAAGTCCAAAGAACATTGATCTTGACTTTTCCTGTATTTGAAACCACTAAAGTTGCTCCTTTGTCTCTGGAAGGCCAAAGTTATGTTATACATGAGGACTAAGGGGCCACAAATTAGTGCCTCTGAACACAACCATATAGATCAGCTATCCAACCATTAATTTTGGATTAGCTAGATTTTATTTAGAAAAGCAAACCCTTAAGTTGCTTAAGAATGGGTGCGAGGTAAACAGGTAAATTTAGGTGTTTGTAAGGTGGGTCCTGCATGTGACATCAAGAATTTGCAGGGTCACTGTAACGAGTGTGGGAAGGAGAGCAAGGCCAAGAGGTAGAATGTTTCCTACCCAAATTTGCCACAGGTCAACCTGCTTGGATCCATCTTAAGACTCACACAGGTGGATTTAAAGCCACAAGTGCGAGTCCAATGGTACGAGAGCTCATCAAACCCACCTACAAGTTTCCCAGGATGGACCCTGGGGTAGCTGTTGCTCTACATGGGATGATAAGAGAAACTACCCAAGTGAGAAACGAAAATGATCTAAATTAATTTTCCCCTTTCAAATAAGAAAATGTTAACTACATTTAAACTTTGTTGACTCTAACTGGAAACTGAACAATCATTTCTTTTCATTTGGTTGAAACTTTGTCCTTGTTATCCCGGTTTATATCCTTTACCATAAGAAATCCCAGACTCCCAGGTCGCTCTTCGTCTCCCACCCACTAACTCACTCAAGGCTCTTCACGGCATCTATTTTGAATCTCTTTACCACACTCCCCAATTTCTGAGACTCTTCCCCTGTGTCCTGTGGAATTCACAGTCCTTCTTCAGCAAAAACCTTTGTATCCTCAGTCCTTTCTCTGAATATTTCCTTCACCTTCTTGTTCTAAAGCAAACCTGGCTCACCCCTGTGGATGCTGTTGTCCCTACAACCTTCCCAGAGCCCATGTACCACTGGACTTGGAGGTGGGAGAGGGGTCCTCTTTGCTCTTCATTGCTTCTCTCAGGTAATTCTCCCCACTGCCTATCTAACTCCTCCCCCTACACAGTATTTGTTTTAACTCGTGTCCTCTGATGTTATCACTCTCCTCATTGTGGTAGTCCCCTACTCACTCATAGATCACTCCACCTTATTTCTCAAGGACTTTAGCTTTTGACTACTGGCATCCTACCCAGCATTTCTCTTGTCCTAAATCTTGCTGTTTTCAATGTATTCATAGATAATTCTCATGATACTCTCTCTTTGACTCTCTTCCAATGACACTGTATTCCACACTCCTCAGCCATTCACTGCCATTGTTAAATTCTACACCAGACTTCGTCACTTCTTCATAATCTTAATTTCATGCAACCCACTCTAACTGCCACATTGTTGTGGTCACTCTGCAGAAGTGAGATAGAGTCCTCCACCTAAATTTTGTTTTGGATGTCGAGGCTGATGATGCTACACATGTACCAACCTTTTCAGAGTATGAAAAAGTTTATTTCACACATAAAGCAGCTTTCTGGGGAGAGCATGGCAGGCTCCAAGCTGGTCTGAATATGGCTTGAGGGAGCAGAAAAAGGAAACTTTCTTAGGGTTTATGGTGGTTGGGGGTGGGGCCAGGGTCAAGGGTCCCTCCTGTGGACTGGGTCTTATATAGTTTGAACTTCACACTGGCATCAAAGGAGGAAGCACCTGGGCTTTCTTATCAGTTTTCCCAGATGTAGGGTACAGGGAGAAGAGAAGTGATGGGGTATGAAGCTGTCATTGAGTATCAAAAATGGAGCCAGACCCTTTATGTTACACCCATCTTTTCAAACCATTCCCTCTTGTTCTCTGACTCCTACAGTCCCTCAACCCCACAAGGACTTGCAATTCACTGATCTTACCACCTTTTTTCTGTCCTTAATCTCTCCATATCTACTCTGCCCTCATCTTAAACTCCATGGTGAATCATAATCACTTCCTTACATCCTTGGCTTCCTTGCTTCTCTCTCCTTGTTCTTATTTTGTTGGTGAAAGCTGATTACACAGAATTCTAAGCCTACTCTGAGCCTGCATCCTGGCAGTCAATTATTGCTGGAGGAAAAAAGCACAATCACACTGACTTACCCCACTTAAATTTATGACCATGAACTCAAGTGAGCCCTTAATGACACTCAGCAAGCACATGATACTTTTTTCCTAGTCTACTCATCTTTCCATTCTCCTGGATGAGGACTTCACACCTTCACTTCTCTCCTCACCTTTGCTTACTTTTCTGAATCTCCTCTCCCCTGATGACCTTACTTCCTGTCTCTGAGAAAACTGAAACAATCAGAAGAGAATTTCCACAGATTCCTACCACCACTCCTACCACCTGCCTGCCAGGTTCCATAGATGAATAGTCTGTGCTCCTGTCTATAGACAATCCTTTGATTTGTGTGCTAGATACTGAACTCTTTTCCTCTCAAGGATACTGCTCCAGCAATTCTCTCTTCTTGCCCCTTCATAAAATTTTCCTTCTCTTCTAGGTCATTCTCATCAAAAACATATTTCTCCCAATTTTTTGGCCAACCTACTTTTGACTCCACTTCCACCACCAGTTACTGTGGTAGTGGGCTCTCCACCAAAGTGGAGAACTTCTCAAAAGAACTGCCTATAATATTAGCCATCTCCTCTCCTCCCATTTTTTCTCAAACCCACTCCAATCAAGTTTTTCCCCTTTTGCTCCACGGAAATATTACCAGTGGCCTCCATGGTACCAAATCCAACAGTCAATTCTCAGTCCTTACTCACATATGAGCACTCACATCTCCTTGATAACATTATGTTCACTTGGCTTCCAGGCACCTCGCTCTTGGCTCACCTACTTCACTGACTGCTCCTTCTCAGTCTCCTTTGCTGGCTCATCCACTCTCCTGCCTTGAAGTTGCAAGGTTTCATCCTTGGTTCTCTTCTATTTATACTCACTCCCTTGGTGATCTTGTCTAGTTTTGTGACTTTAAGTATCATTTAAATGCTGATAACTCTCTACGTTTTGACAAATATAAGTTTCTGATGACTTTTAGATCATACCAATGAACTGGCAAAAACTCCTATATATCCTGACTCCTCCCTTATCCCTTTGGAACAGTTCCTCAGAGTTATCTGTCTCCTGGGCTGCAGTTCCCAGTAAGGTTACTGAATACAATATAAATCCCATCTTAAAAATGCTGATATCTCTCATATATCGCTAGCTTGGACCACCCTTCTTAACCCCAGACTATACGTACAACTGCCTACTCAAGAACTACACTTGTATTTCCAATAGATATTTCAAATGTAACAAAGTGCAAAACTGAATTCCTTATATTTCTCCCCAAACCAACTCTACCTATAGTCTTCCTCATCTCCATTGGTTTTCTTTTTTACATATTCCCTATCAGCTTTATTATCCTATCTGATTTTCTTATTTATTACATTTATTACTTACTGCCTGTCACCCCCCCCACCCCGAAAATGTAATATCCACAAGGGAAGGGGTTTTTGTATTTTGCTCAGGTATATAATCAATTAACTAGAATAATGTCTGGATACTCAATTAACATTTATTTATTGAATGAATGAAAGCACGAATTAAATGAGTATTTATCATACTCAGAAATTACCGAAGTCTCAACTCAAACTGAAAATCAATGAAGAATGGGTTTATTTGCCAGCAATAAAACACCACACAGGTTTTAATCCTGTGTCTGTGCTTGGGTTGGGGGGAGGGGCGGGCAAGAAAGCATCTCTTCAGACACGGAAAGCACTAGAACAAAGCTTAGGTAAAAACCACAGTCGGAGTGACTAAAGGTTTGCTACTGGGGAAACCTCTTGTCAGAGCAGCAGGCCCGAATGAGTTCTAAGTGGCCACCTAAACTTTGTTGGCATCGCGTGAAAAGGTGGTATACGGGGTGAAAAGAAGCAAAAACGTATCTTCCTCCATTACAAGTCACTGGAATCAACAGCTGTTCTCCCGCTAGGGTGACGGTTTTTTCCCTTATTTGGACTTCACTGTCAAAAGAAAGACACCACACCCCGTGTAATGTAGCCTTCACTGAGAAGCTATGCCACGTCCCAGGTCTCCTGTCTTCAGCACTGTGTTTAATTCAGTAATATTTTTCTTTTTTCTTATTTTCTTTTGACTCAGGGTTCCTGGGTGGGGCCAGGAAGACTCTGAAGCTGTTTGAAAACAATACAAACCCAAAAGGTCAGACTTTTTTTTAAAAAAGTACTCAGGAAAAAAGTTTAAGGCCGTTAGAGGCGAACTGGATTTGGGGGGCACGTTGAGTTCAGCAGAGGGGAGCCCCGTCTGCCTTCGCTTAGGGGATGCGCCAGTGGGCGCCTCCCGCGGCCGCACGGGCCACCGTGGTCGAGGGAGAAAAAGCCGGTCCCCAGGGAAGGAGCCTCAAGCTTCCCTTGCATTTCCACGCAACCCGCCCAGACTCGTCCCGGCTGAAGGAGCAGAGTCCAAAGGGAGCGTCAGCCCCGCCGGGCGGGGTGGCGGGACGCGCAGCGCCGGGAGCGGGGAGCCGGGAGCGGGCACTGAGGTCTGCGCGGTCTGGGCGCTGGGCTCTCCCGCCCGCGGGGCGCACGCCCTGCCCCGGCCCTCCCCGCCCTCCGCGCGCGGAGCCTGCGACACCCCGGCTTCCGCGGGGCCCCCTCCCGCCTCCGCACGCCTCCCCTTTAAGCGCGAGGCGCAGTTGGATTTGTGTCGGCCGAGGCGAGGCGAGGCGCGACTCCCCTTTACGCCGGAGACGGCGGCGGCGGCGGCGGCGGCTCTGACAGCCGCAGCAGCCGGGCGAGCAGCGCAGGAGGCCGGGCCTCGGGCCGCCGGCCGCCGTCACCGCAGCTCTGCCGGGCGGGCTCGGCGCGCGCCGCCGCGGGGGCGGGGGAGTGGGCGGGCCCGGCCCGGCTGGGGGCGGAGAGGCGGGGGAAGGCGGGGAGCCGGGTCGCCGGCGCGCGGGTCCGCCTCTGACTGCGGCGCGGCGGGGCGATGTGTGATTACCATGGCGAGGAGTCTCTGTCCGGGGGCCTGGCTGAGGAAACCCTGTTACCTCCAGGTAGGCCGGCGGCGAGCCCTCCGCGCGCCCCCTCTCTACGCGGCGCTCGCCCGCCTCCCTCCACCCTCCCTGGGTCCGGCGCCCGCGCGAACCCCGCTGCCCCCTGCCGTCCGGCACCTGGCGGCGCGCCCTCCCCGGCCGCCCGGGCGCCGCAGCCCCCAGCGCGGCGCTGCCCGCGCCCCCCAGCGCTGTCCTGCCGCCCCCCGCCTCCCGAGAGCTCCGGGACGTGACCCGGGTGCAGCCCTACGCCCCTCGCGTTCGCGGCTCCGCAGTCTGGGCTTGGGACGTGCAGCCGTCTTCTCCCCGGTCCGGTGCTCTCCTCCCCCCTCCGTGGTGGGGCCCGGCGGGGTGGCTGTTCTCGACTCTGTCCTGAGTCTTCAGTAGGTGCTAGGAAAGGTGGTGTGTCATTCCTGCATATTTTAGAAAATTATGGCAGTTTGTCACATCAGTGTTTTCCCCAAACCCTGGAGGAGCGGTATGTGCCTTGGGCTGAACCCCTTGGTTCGGTCTCTCCATCACGCTCGTGATTTAAATGGGAGGTAGGGCTCGGAAGCCCAAGCGAGGCGGATGAATGCGTTTTAGAAGGAAGGGGACAGCGTCTTGTGCCGATCGCAAATACCCCAACAATGCAAACGTAATTCTCAGTCATGTCATGTGTACTGTTGGCGCGTTAGTTTTTATGATTTCCCGTTCCACCCTCTGTTCCGCTGCCAGTCAGTGTCTTCGAACCCTGCTACTGCCTTCATGTACTGTTGGTCTCCAGGGGGACCTAGTAGACACCGTGAGTAGATGAGTGCAAATCCATCACCCCAGTGGAAAAACAACTACAAATCAATGCCTCGCGTGGGTCAGCAGTGTTGTCTGCATTCAGAGGACAGTATTCCTTTACCGCTTACATTAAAAGGCTTAAAGCTATTGATACAGTATTTTGGGATGGGAATTCATGCTCAGCTGGTGCTTTTATCAATTACTTTAAAAGTTGAGAAGCAACCGTCATGGAGCAAGTGAATCATACATTTTTGTTTGGAAATTGCATGTGAATCATTTGTCTGCAATGCGTGATGTACTGCAAGTTGGAAGCATGATTGACAGCGCATGATATCAAGAGTATAAGAGTTAAAACTGAACGTTCTGGGTCTTTATAGCAGCTCCACCAGTAGTAGTTGTGCCTTGAGCAAGAGTAATTGTGCCCGTCTAGATTTCAACACAGGCCAGATGCCTCTTTGTAACTCTTTACATGAGAAAAAGAAAATCTTTCCAGACTCTATCCTCAATATAAGTTTATTGAGATATTTTAAATGTTTTTTTTAACCAAAACTGTCTAGCTATTTATTTTTATTTTTTTACATTTTGTGGCAGACTTTTAGACTTTGACTCCTTTGGTTCTCAGTGTTCTCCACAAATGTGGTTGTGACATGTTTTGGCACCATAGTACAAGAGCTTTCAGATTGGCTGACTTAAGATTAGTTTTACAAATAGTTACGCTTCTGTTAAAGGCAAACATTTGGTATTTCTGCTTTCCTGAATGTGCACATCATTATCTATTACCAAATTAAGGTAAACTCAGGTTTTAAGCACGTCAAAAGGATTTGGGGTCATAATGATATTTTAATAGGCTATTTCTATATAAAATAATGATTAAATAGAAAACTTTATTGATTACAGTATTATATTTGAGATAAATTTAAACCTTGGGAACCTGGTGCACTGGTGTTTTAAATATTGTCTTGGTATTAGTATTTATTCTCTTTATGAATTTCTTTATGAATTTTCTTGTTAGTTGTCCCTCACCATACTGTTTCAATTTAACCAGCTTAAAAAAAAAAAAAGGCCTTCAAATTACTCGTGTCATGCCTTCTTCTGTTCTCTATTGCCTAAATGCCTCACCTTATATTTTTAATACTTCCTCTACCATTAGGTGCTTCATGTAGATGTAATATTTT
The DNA here is from genome assembly GCF_030028045.1 of Hippopotamus amphibius kiboko. Lineage (NCBI taxonomy): Eukaryota > Metazoa > Chordata > Mammalia > Artiodactyla > Hippopotamidae > Hippopotamus > Hippopotamus amphibius. Next base: position 53,439,997 of record NC_080186.1, read on the forward strand.
AATTTAAAGTGAGGCTGTAATTAGTCAACAGATATAAAAGGTCTTGTTGGGCTTCCTAGGTGGCGCAGTGTAAGAATCCGCCTGCCAATGCAGAGGTCCCGGGTTCGATCCCAGCTCCGGGAAGATCCCACATGCCTCGGAGCAACTAAGCCCGTGTGCCAAAAAAAAAAAAAAAAAAGTCTTGTTGTGTTTGGGAGTAGGGGGAGGGGTGAAGAGTACTGAAGAAACTGAATGTCAAAGATAGAAGCAAGAGATGAAGGGCCGAGCAAGAAGTTGCCGAGACCAGCTTTGTGTACTTGCGGTTTTGCTGTTCATCTTCAAGTGGGTGGAGTCAAAAAGTAGTTATGTCCTCAGGTATTCGGCCGTAGGACTTGCAAGTTCCTCTTCCTACTCCAGTTTACAGCGGAAAAAAAAATTAAGCAATTAACATAATTATAAAGAAGCTTTGTTAGTATTTTCTTTAATACAGACATCACTATGATAATTGATAATGCTTCTAGAAACTGTAGTATTATGCGATTATATTGTTTTCAGCTATAATATGGCTTAAATAGGCATTTATGGACTAATATGGGGACCTAATTACTTTTTGTAGTTTTATTTCTATAGCAAAAGAGATTCTACTGCTTGTGAAGCAAAGAATGGATGTGGTATATCCATGTAGTAGAATACTACTCAACAGTAAAGAGGAATGAAGACTTGATATGTGCTATAACATGGATGAACCTTGAAAACACTGAATATGTGAAAGAAGCCACTCACAAAAGATCACATATTCTATGGTTCCATTTATATGAAGTATCCAGGAACAGCAAATCTATAAAGACAGAAAATAGGTTAGTTGTTGCCTAGGGCTGGAAGGGTTGGAGGGGAATGGGTATGAGGTTTCTTTCTGGGTTAACAGAAATGTTCTAAAGTTGATGCTGGTGCACAACTCTGTGAATATACTAAGAACCATTGAATTGTACACTTTAATGAATAAATTGTATGGTATGTGAATTATATCTCAACGAAGCTGTAAAAAAAAAGAAAGAAAAGAAACTGAGTTTATCCCGTTGATGTGGTCCTTCTCGCTGCCTCTTGTAGATTCCTCCAATGCCAGATTTTTGGTGCAGGGAGTACTTCATCTAGAGGACTGGTGCAGGCACACTGTTTGCCTGTGTGGCCTGTGAGCCAGGAGGGCTTGTGATCTGCCTGAAAGAGATAGCACACAAGCATTTACCTGAACAACAAGCCGTTCATGGCAGCTCATTCCCAGAGCACACTAACTTACGGTTCTGTCCTTCCTAGCTATTTTGTTGAAAGCTTACCTGGGAAATGGTACTTCCTGGACTAGATAAATGTTGTGGCACATTGTACGGAGTAGAACCCTGCCTCTGACAACAGAATCTGTAGGTGTGTTCACCAGTCTGGACCATTTTTAGGCACTGTTTTCCTTCCACAAACCATTGTGATGATACTCCTTTTGGCCTGCGTGGTGACCCAAAATGACACCTGCATTTGTCTCTTTTTAGCAGTGTGTCTTCTACAAATTAGGATCCACTTTGTTGGAGTTTACTCATAGTCTGAGTGGGACTGATAACACAGCAGCCCTATAATTCATGGGTTTTGCTTTATAATACCTTCTTCCTTCTCACTGTCATTAAGACCTGGAAGAATGAAAGTTAAGACAATTAAGCTAATTCTCTATACTTAGATTAGACACATTTTCCATTCCAGTCATTCTGCCTGCATGCCCTGTTACATATAAAAAGCTGGTGCAACTCTAATGGAATTTGAAGTCTGAGATACTTGGGTACTTCTGGAGGTTTTTCAAGTCCTTTAAATTGCAAAAGTTTGAAATTTCTTAAGGCATCCTCTTAAAAATAACAGTTTCAATATGTGTTCAGTAAGGCTGTGATGAATGGATGGATAGATGGCATGTTCTGATCAGAGTGTTAGCACTTGTTTAAATTCCTGATACCTACCTGGCTCTTTGACTTACATTAGGACTAGTCTTCAAATATGACTACTGTAGATGGTTTGGTTCTTTATGACTTCACGTGGATATTTCGTGGGATTTAGTGCCAGATAGGGTTACTGATACAGATTAGCTGGTAATAGTGACAATGTTGACAAATACTGTGGTAAGAGTAATATGGCTTCTTGTTCCTTTTCAGCTCCCAAGATTGTTCTAAATCTAAAGATAATAAGAGCAGGTAGTTGTTTCTTATTCTCCAAAGAGAGGAGGACTATAGGTGCTGTGGTTCTCATCAGCTCTGTTATACCTGCTGTTCCAAACTAAACTTTTGCCTTTGCCTGAAACTAAATCTCCAGAACTATGATTAGCTTTTGGTGAATATACAGGGAGCATATGTATCCCATAATATCTTAAATTCAAGCATAGCATTATAACTTTTGATATTACCATTAGTTGCTTTTCCACCCCTATTAGAAACGCAAAGAAATGGTGACTTCTCAGGCAGATTTCGTCCTCACATACTTTCAAGCTGCAGCATATAGTAAAAGGGTTTCTTCCTTGTCATCTTCCCAGGGCCTCAGTTTTTCATCTCAGTGTTGTTTTGTATCCTTCATAGAAGTTTTCTCTTTTTAGAGGTTTTCATTTTAATGTTTTCATGTATTAAAGTTACGTTAAAAAACAATACTATACTGTCTGTTAAATGCCATCTTTTTACATTGATTGAAAAGATAAATGCCTCACATTTTTAACACATCTATTTCTAGACATTCAAATATTTTGTGAACAATTTTCCTTTAAAACCCTTAATCTACAAAGTATACGAGTGTAGAAAAGCCAGGAGACTGTAAAATGAACATGTTTTAAAAACCCAAAATGTCAGTGGATGAATTTTTCTTTAGAAATAGTAGAGGATTTTTTTTTTGATGACTATTTAATGAAATTAAATAATTACCATTTTTAGGTGTGATCATGGTGTTGTGGATATGGTTTTTTTCCTTTTGTTTTGTTTTTTATTGTGGCCAAAATACATAGCATAAAGTTTACCATCTTAACCATTTTTAAGTATATAGAACAATATTGTTAATATATGCACATTTTTTGGCAATAGATCTGTAGAACTTTTTCATCCTGCAAAACTGAAACTCTGCCTATTGAACAACAGCTGCCCATTTTCCCCTCCCCACCAGCCTGGTAACCACATACTATTATACTTTCTGTTTCCATGTGTTTGACTTCTTTGGATAACTCATGTAAGTAGAGTCATGCAGTATTTGTTTTTTTGTGACTGGCTTATTTTACTTAGCATAATATCCTCAAGATTCATCCATCTTGTAGTGTATAACAGATTTCTTTCTTTTTAAAGGTTGAATAATATTCCACTGTATGTGTATACCACTTTTTCTTTATCCAGTCATCAGTTGATGGACATTTGGGTTGCTTCCACCTCTTGGCTATTGTGAATATTGGGAGTGCTAACATCTCTTTGAGATCCTGCTTTCAATTATTTTGTATATATATCCAGAAGGGGGATTGCCACATCACACGGTACTTCTATTTTTAATTTTTTGAGGAACCTCTGTACTGTTTTCCAAAGTGGCTATATCATTTTATATTCCCATCAGCAATGCATAAGGGCTCCAGTTTTTCCACATCCTTGTCAGCACTTGTTATTTTCTGGTTTTGGGGGGGTTTTGTTTGTTTAGTGGCCATCCTAATGGGTGTGAGATAATATCTGACTGTGGTTCAGATTTGCATTTCCCTGATGGTTAGTGATATTGAACATCTTTTCCTGTGCTTCTTGGCTATTTGCATGCCTTTTTTAGAAAAAGTTTCTTCTTGACTTATTGTTTGAGAATGATGTTTATTCAACAGAGTTATGGGTTATTGTAAACAGAGCTCCCCTTTCTTTCCTAAGAAGGAGAAAGAGGAAGAGGGAAAGATTTTCAAATACATTTAGAGACAGTGAGAAAGCACACAAATGTAGGACACTGTTAGCAATTGATTAATATAGGCATAAGGTATAAGGGTATTCTTTGCACTCTTCTACATTTTCTGTAGATTTAAACATTTTCAAAATAAAAGTTTGGGAGAAAATAGATTGGACTTCATAATAACTGAGAAATGAATGAACTGAGAAATGAATGAACTCTGTCCAAAGTTACATTAAGGGTTAAAAAAGAGAGATTTGATAGAGCATGTTTGAAGTCAGTGATTAAGAAAGCATGTTAGTTTTCCAGTGGTCCTGTAACAAATTGCCACAGATTTGGCAGCTTAAAAGAACACATTTATTTGCAGCACGGTGTGGCCCAGCTGGTTCTCTGTTCTAGGTTTCACAAGGTTGAAAATCAAGGCACCACTGTGGTTGAGTTTCTTTCTGGAGCTCTGGGAATGAATTGACTTCCAGGCTCTCTCAGATTTTTTTCAGAATTCAGTTCCATGCTGTCCTAGGATTGAGGGCTCTGTTTCTTTGCTGACGATTGCCTGGGGGTTGTTTTCAGCTCCTAGAGGCTGCCTGCATTTCTTGGCTCATGGCTCCCTTTCTGCATCTTCAAAGTCAGCTGTAACAGTATGTGGACTCCCTCACATGTTTCCAGTCTCTCTGACTTCCTCTTCTGCCTCAGCCCGTTTCTGCCTTTCTCTGCCTCATCTCTAACTCCTTCCTCTTCTGCTTTTAAGAGTTCATATGATTACACGGGGTCCACCTGGATAATCCAAGATAATATCTCTACTTTAAGTCTCTTCACAGCAGTATCTAGATTAGTGTTTGATTAAATAACCAGGGAGTGGGAATCTTGGGAGACAGCTTTAAATTCTGTCTACCCTAGAAACAATACAACTGAAAATTCTGACAGTTTAAAAAAAGTAATCATTTCCTAAACTATTTTGTCCCCTCCCCCCCATAACCATTAGGTTTTAAGATGTTGCCAAAAAAGAGATTTTATAAGAGAGTTACTATTGTATTTATCATTCCAGCAATTGCTGTGAGAGGAATCTTAGATATTTATTAAAGGAAGGAAAATACAAATAAATAGCTGCTGAACAACAGCATGTGGTGATACTTGTTTTTACCATAGATACTATTCTTAAATCTTTTGTATCCTTTTACAAACTAAAGTATCACTTTATGAACTCTAAGAAAAGATTCTTTAAAATGTAACCTATTGCTTTCTGTTTATTACTGTAACTAATGAACATTGTGGTTCTTTACCCCTTAAAGAAGGCAGTGCTTGGTTTTGTTTTAATGTGCCAGCTTATAAGATTCTCAGTCACACCTGATCCAGTAGAACTAAATTTGTATCCAGTGAAGGCAGAGCATGTTTATTACTCTGGTCTTGTCCTTTTTCCTGAGCATATAGTACTCATGATGTGCAAAATCATGCAGTATAGTACACATATTTTTACATATATTCAAAAATATTCTGTAATCACGCTGAGATATTGAGCTCCAGTAGTTCACACTAAGCACACCCTGCTGTCTCTGTCTTTCACATTCTTACTCTTCGCTGTTACCACCACCACCATCGTATCATCCTCACCATTGTCATTATAAATGAGGCTCTTGCCACCCCCATTTCTTCCAAGCTGCCAACCTCCAAGGCTTCCCTCCTTTCCCTGTTCAGTCAGGATCACATGTTCTGTCACTTCAGCTACTCTTCTTTGCTCACTGAGTACCTCTTTGCTTCTCTGATCTTCCTTTATTCTTGCCCTGATACTCCCACACTTTCGATCTCATCTTCCTTTGCCCCCTGCTTTCCTCAGGACTCCACCCTTCTCTGCTTCTCACTTTGTAGTCTCCTTGGGTACATGCATCTCTTCACATGGCTTCCACTACAACCCAAATACTAATGGGTCTCAACTCTGTATCACCAGCCCAGACTGCCACACCCTGAACTTCAGGTTTGCACTTAGCTGCTAATTTGATTTCTACCTCTAGATAGAACTTCATATTCAGTATGTCCAAAGCTAAAGTCCTGCCCCCAAATTGCTTCTTTCCCTATTTCAGTTACATACTCTCCAGTTACTCAAGAAATAAATATACCCATGTCCCTCTAGATTCTCCCTCTTTCCTTACCCTCATGTTTAATACCTCAGCAATTCCACTAGTGCGTCTCCTAAATAAATTTTGATTGCATCATCTCTTAAAAAAAATAGTGTTATCAACTGTAATCACCATGTTTTACGTTAGATCTGCAGACCTTATTCATGTGCAGCTGTATGGTTTTACTGGCCTCTCCCTGTTTTCCCCACCTCCCAGCCTCTGGTAGCCATTTTTGTACTCTCTGTTTCTAAGGGCTTGACTTTTTAAAAAAATTTTAGATTCTACATATAAATAATATGCTGTGTAATATTTTTCTTTCTGTCTGGCTTATTTCGCTTAGCATAATGCCCTCAAGGTTCATCTATTTTGTTGCAAATATCAGTATTTCCTTCTTCCTCATGGCTGAATAATATTCTATTGTATATATATGCCCCGTTTTCTTTATCCATTCATCTTCCAACTGACACTTTGGACACTTAGGTTGTTTCCATGTCTTGTGAATAATGCTGCAGTGAACAAGGGAGTGCAGCTATCTCTTTGAGATCCCAATTTTCATTTCCTTTGTCTATATACCCAGAAGTAGGAATGCTGGATCATATGGTAGTTCTGTTTTTTTATTTTTTGCAGAATCTCTATACTGTTCTCCATAGTGGCCGAACCAATTTGTATTCCCACCAACAGTGCACAAGAGTTTGCTTTTCTCCACATCCTGGCCAACATAGTTGTTTGTCTCTTGTCTTTTTGATGATAGCCATTCTAACAGGTGTGAAGTGATGGCTCATTGTGATTTTGATTTGCATCTCTCTGATGATTAGTGATGCTGAGCACCTTTTCATGTACCTACTGGCCATTTGTCTCCTGCTGATACCGTGATTGTCTCCTTTTGTCTCATTAGGCCCACTGTAACAGCCTCCACAAGAGCCTTCCTCATTTACCCCTTTCAGATCCACCCTCCACGTTATTTCCAGAGCAGTCTTTCCCAAAATGCCAATCTGCTCTAGTCTCCCTCCCTACCAGTGAAATCCTTCAGTGGCTTACCATTGCCTTCAGTAGACTAAGCAGAATCCTGAGCATGGCTCTTTGTTTCTGGTCCCTTCCTATCTTGCTGTGTCATTCCTGCTACTGCCATCTCATGCACTGCTTGCTCTAGCAATTCTGAAAAACTTGCAGTTTCCCAACACATCGTGCTCTCCCTCACGTCCACCTGTCTACCCCACAATTTCCTCTTTGCCCTAGAATGTCCTTCCCCCATTTCCCTGCATCCCTCTTTACCTGGTTTATTCTCAGTTTTCTACTTGTGCTTTAGGTTTCAACTAGAGAGTAAGTGACCTTTCAGCAATTCCTCCCTAACACCCCACATAGTATTAGTGTACCTCTTTTGTACCCCACAACTGTGGGTACATGATATCCAGCACACGTTTCTCTTACAGAACTTACGATGTTGAATCGTCATCAGTGGTTTTCATTATCTTTCTTTTGAGCCCCAGACTTATCTCCCTGAAAGCTGAGATGTCAGTTTCCTCTCTTTATCCCCTGTGCCTAGCCCAAAGCAGGGTTCAATAAATGTTCATTGAATGACTAAATCAGCATAAACATGTATAGAGTCATAGAGTTTTATGGAACTGATTAGATTAACCAATTACTTATATGGAAGAAAACGTGTATACAATAAGTGAAATAGTATAGGTAAGCTTACGATGCAAATCATGTCTCCCTGTCCTCTTCTCCTTACCCCAGGCTTTGCTCCCGAAAGGTAGCCTGTTTGAATCATTTACCTTTATGGATTTCCTGGTGGCTACGTTTCTGACTTCTAGAGCTGTGTGTCTAAAGGGAGCTGCACACACCCTGGGAGGTATATATGATGCTGAATTTGGATACTGGAAGAAATTATTTGAAATTGTGTTTATTCTCATATACTTTTTATATCTTAGACTGTTTTTGTCAGAATAGCTGATGATTTTCTGTTTTCAGTTTATTATTATAATAAGCATTTCCCCCCCAATAAAAATCTATTCAAAATTATTCTTATATACTTTTAATTTCTATTATTGTGAGTCACAGTATACATATAATAGATTAATATAATCATAATTTTATATAGAATATAAGTAAGTAAATATACAAATATCAGAGATTTGTGCTCTAAAATATTTTCCTGAGAGAGTAGAATGGTAAAAAAAGATTTGGGGCTGCTGCTCTAAATAATAGACTTTTACCTCTATTTCTTGATTTCTCAACTTTAGATAATATCTGTTGACTTTCTACTTTTAAGAAGAAGTATTTAGCCTTCTTACACTAGTCATCTCATTCTCTTCCAATGTTTCATTTAAATTTTACTTCTTCTGTTGCTTAACTTCAGATAATGACAACTCCTCATTTCATCCACTTTTGACAGACTGTCTACTCCCCCCTTTTATTAATATTTATTTATTTATTTATTTATTTATTTATTATTTATATTTATTTTAGCTGTGCCAGGTCTTTGCTGCAGCACTTGGGATCTTCATTTTGGCATGCAGGATCTTTAGTTGCGGCACGTGGGAATCTAGTTTCTCAAACAGGGATCGAACCTAGGCCCCCTGCATTGGGCACGTGGAGTCTTACCCACTGGACCACCAGAGAAGTCCCTGCTCCCCCGTTTTTACGAAGGGGCAGTAGAACATGTTCCATTTTTCATCTGTTTTTCCCAGTTTCTGTCAGCAACACTTTTTTTTTTTTTAATAAATTTATTTATTTATTTATTTAATTTATTGGCTGCGTTGGGTCTTTGTTGCTGTACATGGGCTTTCTCTAGTTGATGCGAGCGGGGGCTACTCTTCATTGTGGTGTGCAGGCTCCTCACTGTAGTGGCTTCTCTTGTAGAGCACAGTCCCTAGGCACATGGGCTTCAATAGTTGTGGCTTATGTGCTCTAGAGCACAGGCTCAATAGTTGTGGCACACGGGCTTCGTTGCTCCGCGGCATGTGGAAATCTTCCCAGAGCAGAGCTCGAACCCATGTCCCCTTCATTGGCAGATGGATTTTTAACCACAGTGCCACCTAGGAAGTCCCCGTCAGCAACACTTTTACATTGTTAAAGTTGATAACTTTTATGTTTTGTCCTATGACGATAACCAAATCTCCAAATAAGTTGAATCTAAAAGATGAAAACTATAAATAGTATTATATTATTATGACTTGTTAATTCTTCCATAAAGGAAAAATCTCCTTTATAAACCTGAGATCCATTGACCGCAGCATGAAGTTATTTTCTCCTTGTCAGGAAAGTGGGTAGAATTAACAGACCGGGACAAATGCTTCTTGTTATTAAGCAAATAACTGCAAAAATTTGTCCCTTTCCAGAAGCTAAGCCATATTTCTGCTGATAGGGAAGAGAACATGTGATATTCGCACATTCCCTATAAAAAGTTTCTTTTTGCTTAAAAATCATGCTTGCTTACCTTTTAATGTTCCTGCTAAAGAATAATAATTTAAAGCCTCGCCTTTGGGATCTGTAGTGAAGTAACAGAGTTATGATTTGATACCACTCTGAACCAGTTTCTCCCCTGAGCAGTCAACATACTGTCTTTTTTGGAATGGTTACCTGGTTATGCTCAGCTCTGGGGAGCAGGTATTTATTCTGTTATCTGCCCCTCGATCCAAGCAAACCGAGCTAGTTTTGAAGTCTTAGACCATCTGAATAATGAAGACAACTTTCATCTTCAGGAAAAGCACTGCAGGTAGGAACTGGCTATCATTTGGTGCTACAGTTCTAGAAAGTGCAAGAGTAAAGCACTTTTGGCCAGTCTTTGTCTTAGGGTCCTGAAATTTATGTCTTGAGACCAACCATATCAAAGTTAATTCTGGCCTAAGATGAAGGGCCTCTCTATTTTTAGTACCCCTAAAATATCATTCTATATTTAGTGCAGAGCCAATTTGTGTGCTAGGATTACATTTTCTTCTCTTCAGGGCCAGGGTCACGACTGCTTGACTCTCGAGACTGTAAGATCAATAACAACTACATCCCCTTTTCTCATATTCTAATTCCTTATAATTAGGGTACATGAGCGTGCTTCTTATTTGAAATGTAGCTTTTTTGTGACATTTGTCTTTTTTTTTCCCTTTTTAATTTTCAGGGAGTTTCTATTTATTAATTTTTAAAAATAAATTTATTTATTTATTTTTATTTTTTATTTATTGGCTGCATTGGGTCTTCAATGCTGCACGTGGGCTTTCTGTAGTTGCGGAGAGCAGAGGCTACTCTTCATTGCTGTGCAAGGGCTTCTTATTGCGGTGACTTCTCTTGTTGCAGAGCACGGGCTCTAGGCGCTCAGGTTTCAGTAGTTGCGGCATGTGGGCTCAGTAGTTGTGACTCACGGGCTCTAGAGCGCAGGCTCAGTAGTTGTGGTGCACGGGCTTAGTTGCTCCACAGCATGTGGGATCTTCCCAGACCAGGACCTACACCCATGTCTCCTGCATAGGCAGGCACATTCTTAACCGCTGCACCATCAGGGAAGACCTCAGGGAGTTTCTAATTGCCTTTTTTTTTTTTTTTGGCATAATATACCTTTTTTTTGGCATAATGTGCCTTTACTGTAGCCTCACTTTTTCCATATTCTCAGTTGTATTTTTTTTATTCTGTGGAATAAATCCCCCTTCATGACCAAATGCTTCTCTAGGCTGCTGCACAGCTGTCTTCCAGGGGTTTTCCTCCATTCCTCTTTGTTGGAATCACTGTTCTTAAGATCCTGGGTCTTCCACTGTTCTGATTTATGCCATAATTTTACTGGGGTATATCCTGAAATAAGTTCTTTAGAAAGGATGTGAGGGAAGTAAACTTTCTGAGTCATGTCTAAAACTGCCTTTGTTTGTAGTTAGGTTGGGTGTAGAATTCTGGGCTGAAAATAATTTTCTTTAAAACTCTGAAGACATAGTTCTATTGTCTTCTAACATCCTCTGTTGCTGACAAGAAGCCAGTTTGATTATCAATCCTCTGTGGGTGACCGGTTTTTCCTGTTCAGGGTCTCCTTTTTATATTTGTTTTAGAATTCCTTGAGGAAATGTATAAATGTGAGTCTTTTATCAGTTGGTTGTATTGAGCACTCACTGAGCCCTTTCAATCTTAAGATTTGGGTCTTTCTTCAACTCTGGGTAATTCTATTAATGTATAGCTTTTCCCTTCTCTTTTTTCTCTTTCCTCTTTTGGGGGGCTGTTAGTCAAATGTTGTACCTCTTGGATTGGCTCTTTGTATCTCCCCCAGTTTCTCTATTATTTTCCATCTTTTTATCCACATACTCTCATTCTGAGTTTCTCAACTTTATTTTCTAGCTTGCCTGTTGATTTTTTCCTTTTCTAATTACTTTAAATTCTGACTTTTAAGTTTAGAATATTTCTGTCCAGTTCTTTGTTCCTTTTCTGTGTCTGTGGTTTCCTATTCCTTGTTTATATGCATAGTAATACCCTCTGGATCTTTTGACTGTAGTAGTTTTTTAAAAAAATTTATTTTATTTTCTTACGTCCCTTAATTATATTTGTTCCCCTCAGGATTCCTTTTTCTGTATGTTTTCCTTAGCTCTTCTTTTTCATGCTGCTGAATTTCCCCATGTGCCTTGGTTGTCTATTCATATTTTAGAAAGCAGGGCTGAGAAACTGGTGTGGATTTCCTTTGCTAATTTAAAAGTTGGCCTCTTTCCCCCCTAGACCTATCACCTGAGTGGATGGCTGACTGTGCCCTCTGTGTAGGTGGGATGCATTGGCTGGCCTGCTTGCTCTGGGGTGAGCCTGTGCTCCGGCCCTGGGGGCCCGTGTCAGAGGAGTGCTTTACCTGGGGCGGACTGTACTACCATTAGAAGCCTTGGCTTTCCTCAGGTTGTTTGTTCCTCCAGCTATCTGGCTTTTCAACTGAGAGTTAATGCCAGACTGCCTGTGATCTACATGGGGGTGGGGGAAGCAGATGGCGGTGCCAACCAGCACAGTGCCAGGTACAGACCTTCCATTATCCCCACTGTCTTCAGCCCCACTTCTCGCTCCTGCCCGCCCTCATACCTCTGGCCCAGAGCCCGGAACCATCAGGTGTTCCAGGGCAGATTGGCTCTCTAGATTCCTTCTAGCATTCCAACAAGCAGTTTGGCTTCCAGCTCCTTTAGGTTGCCTTGTGGAGTATTCTGGGCTGTGGCTTTCTTTGCCCATCTCGTCCATCAACACAATTCCATCTGCTTTTTGAATTCTAGAAGTTTGTTGGATCTTTCGTCCATTGGTGAACCCCCTACTTCCCCTTCCTTTCGGTATTAAACGTTCATTGCTTCTTTTGTCTCCCTTCTTTGAGTGTGGTTTTGCAAGCTTTAAGTAGTGAATATATATCCTCAGTCTACCATCTTGAACTAAAAATCCTGATAATGAATTTTAACTATCTATAATCTGAATATTTACCTACCCTGTTTATCTTCATGGCTGCAGTGTCTGTTTAAGCATTGCATAATTAAATTATTTCAACAAAATAAGGCAAGAGAATTGGAGTAAATAACTTCAGGAGATAAAGATACAATGGCACATTTTTTTCCAGAAAATCTATGTAATAGCAACAGTTTATTTAAGTAAAAAGAAAAGAAAAGAAAAAACTACTCAATTAAAGATTAGAGTCTTAAAATTTAGCATCAATTTTGTGCCTGATTTCTTTCGATAGGTTATAGCCAAAAAGGATATTACCTGCTGTGTATCAGGTAAGCACTGGGTTTGTAGCAGTGACTGTGATAGCTCTCTGCTGTCATAGAATTTGCATGTTGTTTGGGGGAGGGGCATTTATTATCACTTAGGTAATAAATGAAATTTAAAAATAACCACGCAATGAAAACATCAGGTAGCTATGTGCACAATGCAAGTAATTGAAGTAGGTGATGTGATAATGAGTGTCAGGACATCTGTGCTGGCTGGCTGGCTGGCTGGCTGGAGAAACTGAGATCTGACTAGCAAGCAGGAGCCAGCCAGGCAAGAACGGGAAACTTGGCCTTACCCTCAGAGAGCGTATCCTTTCCTCTTTAGTCAGTGCTGCCCACCCCTCTTTTGGTTTTGATCATCTTTCTGTCCTGTAGAAGATTTTTATATTAATGTAATGAATTGCCTAAATATTTCATCAGCTTTTAAATAGCACTTTAGTGAAATAGAAAGACTCATGAGATAATTTATTCCCCTAGGACAGAGAAGGGATAAACAAGCCTTTTTAGTCTGTGATAGCAGAATGGTTTGGTGAATTTAAAGGCCTTAATTATTATGCTTTAAGCAACAACTTAATTTGCTTCAGTCTGATTCTTAGCTTTCAAGTAGAGTCTTCCTTTGATATATTGTGTTGCTATTTTGGCGCTTGTCGTTTTGCTATTGCACTTTCCCTCATCAAAAAGCATTTCCTGCTCACGTCTTATATAGTCCTGGTGCTTGTATTGATACCATGGGCTGCAGATGCACATTAGCTTTTTTTTTTTTTTAATATTTATTTACTTATTTATTTATTGTATTTTTGTCTGCATTGGGTCTTAATTGCGGCACGCAGGATCTTAGTTGTGGCTTGCGGGCTTCTCTCTAGTTGTGGCGCACAGGCTCCAGAGTGCCTGGGCTCTGTAGTTTGTGGCACACAGGCCTCTAGTTGAGGCTCTTAGGCTCAGTAGTTGCGACCCAGCCCCGAGGCATGTGGGATCTCAGTTCCCTCACCAGGAATGGAACCCGTGTCCCCTGTATTGGAACATGGACTCCCAACCACTGGACCACCAGGGAAGTCCTGCACATTAGCCTTTATCTTTAAATTGGATACACTTTTCAAGGATAGTTTAAGGGGACCGATTTGTAGATCCGTAAATTCCCCATGTACTTTTTGCTAACATTGTTTTCCCTGAGAATGTGCCTTTGATGGAGCTGCAGGGGCTGCTTTCCCACCTTCTATTTCACAGTTGCCCTTCTTCCACTATTACAAAAGAAAGGCACACTGCTCATCCATCTCAGATCTTACAAAGGTCCCTGGATGTAAAAGCCACCAGGGTACCAAACAAAGGGTAATTGAAAAGATCGGTGTCTGTGTTGAGGTAGTGAATGAGTAAGTAACACTATCTCAAGGAATGACTGGATAACAGCTCCTTTTGCAATTCAAATAGTTTCCCATTTTTTGCTGCACAAAACTAAAAGACCTAATTGAGTTGTTTGCCAGTGAACGAGTAGATCATTAAGTATATACATATATATTGATATTTTAAATGGTTAATATTATTGTATATGACTGATACTTTTTAAACTTAATTTTTATTTTATATTGGAGTATAGTTGATTTACAGTGTTGTGTTAGTTTCAGGTATACAGCAAAGTGATTTTATGTGTGTGTATATATATATGTATATATACACACACTTTTTTTTTCCTCTTGGCTGTGCCACAGACATGCAGGATCTTAGTTCCCCAATCAGTGATCCAACCCATCCTCCTTGCAGTGCAAGCACAGAGTCTTAACCACTGGACCATCAGGGAAATCCCTGATTAAGTATATTTTTGGTGGTAGATCACTATTATTTTTGTAACATATGTCAGAAGATTTCAAAGAATCGAGAAATAATTGCTCTAACAAAACTTCAGTTCTCATTTATGTGGAAAAAGTTTCTCATCACCTCAAGTTGTGAAAACAAGAAGTAGGGACAGAATTGATACTGAGTCCTGTTTCATTCTGGCAATAAATAATAGTCACTGCAAGGAAATGTGAACTAACTGAAGAAAAAAATCTCACTCATCTCTTTTAAAAAGTTTTTTTTTATATTTAAATTTTTTAATCCAGAATTTGCAGTATATTTATGTTTAATTGGGTGGTTTTCTTTTATGTTTTTAATATATTATTTTTTCTTTATTGGAATATAATTGCTTTATGGTATTGTGTTAGTTTCTGCTGTACAACAAAGTGAATCAGCTTTATGTATACATATATCCCCATATCCCCTCCCTCTTGAGCCTTCCTCCCAATCTCCCTATTCCACCCCTTTAGGTCTTCACAAAGCATCAAACTGATCTCCCTGTGCTCTGTGGCAGCTTCCCGCTAGCTATCTATTTTATATTTGGTAGTGTGTATACGTCAATGCTACTCTCTCACTAAGTCCCAGCTTTCCTTCCCCGCCCCCACCCCCCGCCAGTGTCCTCAAGTCTCTTCTCTTATGTCTGCATCTCTATTCCTGCCCTGCCACTAGGTTCATCAGTACCATTTTTCTGGATTCCATATATATGCATTAGCATATGGTATTTGTTTTTCTCTTTCTGATTTACTTCACTTTGTATGACAGACTCTAGGTCCATTCACCTCACTACAGATAGCTCGATTTCATTCTGTTTTATGGATGAGTAATATTCCATTGTATATATGTGCCACATCCTCTTTATCCATTCATCTGTTGATGGACATTTAGGTTGCTTCCATATCCTGGCTATTGTAAATAGTGCTGCAGTGAACATTGTGGCATATGTATCTTTTTGAATTATGGTTTTCTCTGGATATATGCCCAGTAGTAGGATTCCTGGGTCATATGGTAGCTCTATTTTTAGTTTTTTAAGGAATATCCATACTGTTTTCCACAGTGGCTGTATCAATTTACATTCCCACCAACAGTGCAGGAGGGTTCCCTTTTCTCCACACCCTCTCCAGCATTTATTATTTCTAGAATTTGTGATGATGGCCATTCTGACTGGTGTGAGGTGATACCTCATTGTGGTTTTGATTTGCATTTCTCTAATGCAAATGATGTTGAGCATCTTTTCATGTGTCTGTTGGCCATCTGTATGTCTTCCTTGGAGAAATGTCTGTTTAGGTCTTCCACCCATTTTTGGATTGGGTTGTTCGTTTTTTTGATATTGAGCTGCATGAGCTGCTTGTGTATTGAGGGAGGAGGGAGGAAGAGGAGGAGAGGCAGACCAGGGACCCTCCAAGACTGAGAGATCTGGGGAAGCACTGCAGGCGTTTCCCTTGCCCATGTGGCCTCAGGAAGCCTGTCAGGGTTCAGAGTCTGGTCTCCTGCCTTCCAGTGCCCCAGGAAGCCTGTTGGGGTTCAGGGTCTGATATCCTGCCTTCCAGTGTCCCCTCCAGCCTCATGGGTCCTAGGGGCATAGGATGGAGGGAGCAGGGAAGAAGACAGACCAAGGGGGAGGCACCCTCTGAGATCAGAGGATGGGGGTGGGGGGGGTGGATTTCCTAGCATTTAAACCCGGGCCCAGGGAGCCTGCTGGGGTCCTGGATCTGGTCCTTTACCCCAGGACCCAGAGGCACTCTTGGGCCCCTTCTGCCTCATTGAGCCGAAACCCCACTCCCCACCCCCACTCCCAAGGCTTTTTTTGGCCCTGTGAGACATAAGCATAGGCCCCACCCACTGCCTAAACACCACCCCTGCCTAAGCCCCGCCCCCACAGCCAAGGCCTCTTCTGGCTTTTTTTCCTTGCCCCCCCCCCCCTTTTGCTGTTGCAGTTCTGGTTTTCTTTTTTGTTTTGTTTTGTTTTCTTTAATTATAAAGAAAACTCAAATCAGAAAAAAAATTAACACTTGAATTCTTTTATTACAGAAAATAAAGAGAAATTTATTTTCAATTTATAGATAATTTTTTGTTGAGGAAAAATACAATAGAGTGGCAATAAAAGATTTTCAAACACAAAATGAATTATGTTAAAAAAAATTGTGTGGGAAGAGTCGCCTTTCCTGATGTTAATTCTTACTATATAGCTTTATTAATCAAGCTAGTGTGTACTGACAGAAGGGTACACATAGATCAATGGAATAGAATAGGAAACCTAGAAATAGAGCCACATTAATATACCTAATTAATTTTAGACAAGGGATCTAAAAATAATGCAAATGGAGAAGGGATCACCCTTTTATTTCCCCAAGGGATAGCCTTTTTAATAAGGCTATCCAAATGCTGAAGTACTTGGATATCCATTGGCCAAAAACAAAAACAAAAAAACATGGGACTTCCTAGGTTGCACAGTGGTTAAGAATCTGCCTGCCAGTGCAGGGGACACAGGTTCGATCCCTGGTCCAGGAAGATCCCACATGCTACGGAGCAACTCAGCCCATGTGCCACAACTATTGAGCCTGTGCTATAGAGCCCGTGAGCCACAACTGTTGAGCCTGTGTGCCGTAACTGCTGAAGCCTGTGTGCCTAGAGCCTGCGCACTGCAACAAGAGAAGCCACGGCAGTGAGGAGCCTGCGCACCACAATGAAGAGCAGCTCCAGCTCGCCACAACTAGAGAAAGCCCGTGTGCAGCAACGAAGACCCAACGCGGCCAACACATACATACATACATACATATATACACACATAAGTTTATAAAAACAAAAAAATGAAAACTTTTACCTAAATTTTACAAAAATTAACTCAAAATGGATCATAGGGACGTCCATGGTGGCACAGTGGTTAAGAATCTGCCTGCCAATGTAAGGGACATGGGTTCGAGCCCTGGTCCGGAAAGATCCCATATGCCGCGGAGCAACTAAGCCAATGAACCACAACTACTGAGCCTATGTACCTAGAGCCCATGCTCCACGACAAGAGAAGCCACCACAATGAGAAGCCCACACACCACAATGAAGAGTAGCCACAACTAGAGAAAGCCGGCATGCAGCAATGAAGGTCCAGCACAGCCTAAATAAATAAATAAGTAAATAAGTAAATAAATAAAATTTTTAAAAAATGGATTTGAGGGCCTAGGACTAGGCAAAACATTCTTTGACTTGACACAAAAAGCATGATCCATAAAAGGAAAAATTGATAAATTTTCACTCACCAAAATTAAAATCTTTTGCTCTGCAGAAAACCTTGTTAAGAGGAGAAAAAGACAAGCTACATAATGTTTATTGCAGCACTGTTTACAATAGCCAGGACATGGAAGTAACCTAAATGCCCATCAACAAATGAATGGATAAAGAAGATGTGGCATATATATACAATGGAATATTACTCAGCTATAAAAAGGAATGAGATGGAGCTATATGTAAGGAGGTGGATAGACCTAGAGTCTGTCATACAGAGTGAAGTAAGTCAGAAAGAGAAAGACAAATATTATATGCTAACTCATATATACGGAGTCTAAACATGGTACTGATGAACTCAGTGACAAGACAAGAATAAGGACGCAGATGCAGAGAATGGACTGGAGATCTCGAGGTTTGGGGGGGCCGGGGGTGAAGGGGAAGCTGAGACAAAGTGAGAGAGTAGCATAGACATATATATACTACCAGCTGTAAAATAGATAGCCAGTGGGAAGCTGCTGTATAACAAAGGGAGTTCAGCTCGATGATGGATGATGCCTTGGAGGACTGGGACAGGGAGGGTGGGGGGGAGTCGAGGGAGGGAGGGAATACGAGGATATGTGTATAAATACAGATGATTGACTTTGGTGTACCTCAAAAACTGGTACAAGAGTGTAAAGCAATTATATTCCAATAAAAAAAAAAAAAAAGACAAGCTACAGACTGAGAAAAGATTCTTTTTTTGGGGGGGGAGAGGGAGAAGATATTTTGAGCCACATATCTGACGAAAACTAGTAACTAAAATATATAAAAAACTCTTGAAATTCAACTGTAAAAACCAAATGGTCCTGTTAGAAAATGGGAAAAAGACATGCACAGACATTTCATTGAAGAGGATATACAGATGGCAAGTAAACACAAAAGATGTTCAACTCAGGACTTCCCTGGTGGTCCAGTGGGTAAGACTTCGAGCTCCCAATTCAGGGGGCCTGGGTTCCCTCCCTGGTCAGTGAACTAAACCCCATATGCATGCCGCAACTAAGAGCCCACATGCCTCAGCTGAAAAAAAACATGCTGCAAAGAAGATCACGAGTGCCACAACTAAGACCTGGCACAGCCAAAATAAATAAATAAGTTAATTAGTTTAAAAAAAAAAAAAAACTTCAACTCATTAGCCATAAGGGAAGTGCAAATTAAAACCATAATGAGATATCATTGGAATGGCAAAAATAAGAATAATGGCAATATCAAATGTTGACAAGGATGCAGAAAAACTGAATCATTCATACATTAATGGTGGGAATGTAAAATGATCCAGCTACCCTGGAAAACAGATGGACAATTTCTTAAAAAACTAAACATACAACTATTATATGATTCAGCAATTAAACTCCTGGGCATTTACTCCAGAGAAATTAAAACTTACTGCTGTGAACTAAATTGTACACACATACACCCATTCATACGTTGAAGACCTAACCCCCAATGTGTGGTATTTGACGATAAGGCAGAGCCCTTGTATTGGGATTATGCCCTTACAAGAAAAGCTTGTTCTCTCTATCTGCCACTTGAAGACACGGTGAGAAGGCAGTTATCTGCAAGCTGGGAAGAGATCTCTCACTAGAATCTGACCATGATCTACAGTATTTTGTTATGGTATCCTGAGATGACTAATATGTTTACACAAACCTATATATGAATGTTTATAGCCACTTTATTTGTAATAGCCCCAAACTGAAAACAACCCAGATGTCCTTCAGTGGATGAATGGTTAAAGAAATTGTAATTCCAAACCGTGGAATATTACTCAGCAGTAAAAAAGAATGAATTATTGATACATGCAGCTACTTGGATGAACCTCAAGGATCATATGCTGAGTAAAAAGCCAATCTCAAAAGGATACATATTGCATGATTCCATTTATATAATATTTTTGAAATAACATAATTGCAGGGATGGAAAACAGATTAGTGGTGTCCAGGGGTTAGGAAATGGATGGCAGAGAGGGAGACTATAGCTATAAAGGGGTAGTAAAAGGAGTCTTGTGTGATACAGTTATGTATCTTGATTATAGTTACACCAAGTTACATATGTGATAAAATTGCATAGCACTACACACACATGCACACATGTACAATGAGTGCATATGTACTGGTGAAACATGAATGAGCTCTGGACTGTACAAATGTCAGTTTTTTGCTTTTGATATTTTGCCGTTTTTAGTTACGCAAGATATTAGTGTTGGGGGATGCTGGGTGAAGAGTACATGGAACTCCTTGTATAGCGTAGCATTTTCCTGTGAATCTATAAATATTTCAAATTAAAAGTTAAGAATAATTTGTGGTGAAAGTAGAAAGGAAAATAAGTTCAAGAAAGAAAATAAGGTATAGAAAATTTCTGACCATTCTGAACCAGTTGTCCATCACTGTTTTGAAATGGATAGTGGCGGCTATCAAATTGCTATAGAGTTTAAATTCCATTTGATACATTTAAGGTACCATAATAGCTTTATTTTAAAGTATAAATACTTACAATATGTTAGAAATTACTCCTTTGTAACTATATAAACTTGTGAAAATTTTTAGATGTCCGTTTTTAAATGTGCCACGGGGGCATATAGTTTTTAAAATTATCTTGGGCATCTACAAACCAGGGATGGAACCCATGCCCCCTGAAACAGAAGTGCGGAATCTTAACCACTGGACTGCTATGAAAGTCCCTAGTTGAAATATTAAAGAACTCGGGAGCTGTCGATTGAGGGTAGGATTGTAGTGTCAAAAAGCCATTAAATAAATAAGAATACAAAATATAGCTCAAAAAAGAGTAAGAAAAGAAAGAAGTGTTGTACTGTGTTTAGATAATGCTATTGGCTTCTGATGGCCTTTTTTTTTTTAATCAATACAGGTATGTTTAGTTGCTGTGTTCTATATAGGCAAGAGAAGGGAAGGAAAGAGAGGCAGAAGAGGTTAGGGTTTTAGCAGGCTATGTTAGTGGGGGGGCAGAGTGACAAGGGATGTTTACCTCCACCTCCAGCAGTCACCCTGGGAAAGGACTACATCACGTTAACCTTTAGATAATGTAAGATTTCGGACCTCCTGTTTCTACGTCCCAAAAAGAAAATCTCTGTATATGCTTGATGATGTCTCAGTCTTTTTTTTTTTTAATTGACTGCATTGGGTTTTCATTGCTGCACGCGGGCTTTCTCTAGTTGCAGCGAGCCAGGGCTACTCTTCATTGCAGTGTGCAGGCTTCTCGTTGCAGTGGGTTCTCTTGTTGCAGAGCACAGGCCCTAGGTGGGCAGGCTTCAGTAGTTGTGGCATAGGGGCTTAGTTGCTCAGCAGCATGTGGGATCTTCCCAGGCCAGGGCTCAGACCCGTGTCCCCTGCATTGACAGGTGGATTCTTAACCATTGCGCCTCCAGGAAAGTCCCCTCAGTCTTAAACAGAGCGTTAAACCTTCCATTTCACCATTAACTGACTTAATATACAAGTATAGTTGTAGTATAAATGAGTTTCAGTCATTTGATACATGTAAGTTATGTCTGATCATTTTCTAGTTGATAGAGGAGTGGAATGTGAAGGAATATTTATCATTCGATACAAGAGGGCATTTGGGAAGGTGGGGAAGTGGGGAGTTAAAGTTTGAAAGCTACAAATAGGAGCAGAAGGTGAGATATTTTGGTCTTGCTAATGCATTGTTTAACATGATTTATGAATGTTTTGGTTAATATTTTAAAATACTAAAATACTGCTGACTGCTTTATTAAGGAATTTATATCTCTGAGGATTAATTAACCTAAAATAGATCCCATTAAATCAGATTAATATAAAAATGGCCCATAGCTAGAGCTACCAAGTAAATGTAAAAGTCATTATATTATGTAGACGTCCCTCCCCAAAGGTGGTAGAAATTAATCATACAAAATGATACTCTTGGGGTATAAATGTCTTATGTAGCAAGTATTTTTTAATGAAGTGATTTTGAATTTAAAGAAAAGTGAGAGAATTCTAATGTTGTATGCTTTTAAGATGAGTAACATGCCTTAGCCTGAGATTTCCGGCATGTGATTTGACTTGTATCAAGCCCCTTTGTTTTTCTTAGCCTTATTTTTTTCATTTACTAGTGAGATGATGATGATAGGTGATAGAACAGTTTTTTTACATCCCTAACAATATTTTCAATTTTGAAAGAGGAATGCTTTAGCTTCCTCATAAAATGCTGTGATATATACATTTTTATCAATTTATACATTTTTGAATGACTTTCAGAAAACATATTATGGTCTTCTATGTTGTACTCTTGCCTATTTCAAAGATATTTTTGACGTCATTAATGAAACGCCCACTTTCTTCCTTCAGATTGTCTGTTTATCTTGGTATGTGTTTATGGTTACCTTGGAGAAATCAATGTATTTTTTCTTATTGAGAGCTGTTAATATATCCATTACATAAAGATTTCTAGAAATTCATATACCAGCTGTTTCTACATTTAGTCATATTGAATATAGAAAACTTTATTATTATGTATGATGATAAAGAAATGCTTTAACAAACTGCAAATTTCCACAGAATGTTTTTTCACTTTCAACAAGTAAATAGGGACATATTTATGTTACCTAATATGAAAAAGATTCTTCTAATATTTTTGTAGAACTTTGAATAAGTAAACAGTTTACATTTTTACTTGTGGAAAGGGCCTAGATAGAATAACACAATAGAGATATAGGTCGATGCTATCTATCTATGTTTACTAATAGAGCCACATGTGATTTCTCCCCCCTGTATGTATAAACACTTTCAAGGGTCTGGAGGCTATGTCCTTCATCTAGGTGAGTGGGTGTGGCTTAGATTCACACCCTGGGCCACCTCCATAGAGAAGTTGTGAGGATTATAGTGTCATCAGGGGGCTGCTTTACCTATAGGTGTTGGGAGACGTTGGAGTGGAGAGTATCCTTAGTTCATAATGAAAGATTATGGCTTTGTATGAAATACTCTGACATACTCATTATTAAGTATATAACTCTCTATATTGGCAAGTATGTTTTCCCTCTGTTATAAAAAATGGCATTTAAGGTGTTTGGTTTCTTTTTTAATTTTTATTGGAGTATAGTTTCTTTATAATGTTAGTTTCTGCTGTACAGCAAAGTGAATCAGCTATATGTATACATATTTCCCTTCTATTTTGAATTTCCTTCCAATTTAGGTCACCACAGAGCACTGAGTACAGTATCCTGTGCTTTACAGTAGGTTCTCATTAGTTATGTATTTTATACATAGTATCAATAGTGTATATATGTCAATCCCAATCTCCCAATTCATCCCACCCCTCTCTTTCCCCCTTGGTATATCTGTATGTTTGTTCTCTACATCTGTGTCTCAATTTCTGCTTTGTAAATAAGATCACCTATACCAATTTTTTCAGATTCCACATATGTATGTTAATATACAACATTTGTTTTTCTCTTTCTGACTTACTTTACTCTGTATGACAGTCTCTAGGTCCATCCACGACTCTACAAATGACCCAATTTCATTCCTTTTTATAGCTGAGTAATATTTCATTGAATAAATGAACCACATCTTCTTTATCCATTCCTCTGTTGATGGACATTTAGGTTGTTTCCATATCCTGGTTATTGTAAATAGTGCTGCAGTGAACATTGGGGTGCATGTTTCTTTTGAATTATGTTTTTTCTGGGTATATGCCCAGTAGTGGGATTGCTGGGTCACATGGTAGTTCTATTTTTAGTTTTTTAAGGAACCTCCATACTGTTCTCCATAGTGGCTGTACCAATTTACATTCCCACCGACAATGCAAGAGGGTTCCCCTTTCTCTACATTCTCTCCAGCATTTATTGTTTGTAGATTTTGTGATAATGGCCATTCTGACAAGTGTGTGGTGATATCTCATTGTAGTTTTGATGTTGAGCAGCTTTTCATGTGCCTCTTGGCCATCTGTTTGTCTTCTTTGGAGAAATGTCTATTTAGATCTTCCACCCATTTCTTGATTGGGTTGTTTGTTTTTATGTTATTGAGCTACATGGGCTGTTTGTATATTTTGGAGATTAATCCTCTGTCAGTTGCTTCGTTGGCAAATATTTTCTCTCATTCTGAGGGTTGCCTTTTCATCTTGTTTATGGTTTCCTTTGCTGTGCAAAAGCTTTTACGTTTCATTAGCTTCCATTTGTTTATTTTTGTTTTTATTTTCTTTACTCTATGAGGTGGGTCAAAAAAAGTATTGCTGCGATTTATGTCAAAGAGTGCTCTGCCTATATTTTCCTTTAAGAGTCTTCTAGTGTCTGGCCTTACATTTAGGTCTTTAATCCATTTTGAGTTTATTTTTGTGTATGGTGTTAGGCAGTGTTCCAATTTCATTCTTTTGCATGTAGCTGTCAAGTTTTCCCAGCACCACTTATTGAAAAGACTGTCTTTTCTGCATTGTATATTTTTGCCTCCTTTGTCATAGATTAGGTGACCACAGGTGCATGGGTTTATCTCTGGGCTTTCTGTCCTGTTCCATTGATCTATATTTCTGTTTTTGTGCCAGTGCTGTACTGTCTTGATTTCTGTAGCTCTGTAGTATAGTCTGAAGTCAGGGAGCCTGATTCCTCCAGCTCTAGCTTTTCTCCTCAAGATTGCTTTTGCTATTCAAGGTCTTTTGTGTTTCCATACAAACTGTAAAATTTTTTGTTCTAGTTCTGTGGAAAATGTGGTAATTTGGTAGGGATTGCATTGAATCTGTAGGTTGCTTTGGGTAGTATAGTCATTTTCATAATATTGATTCTTCCAATCCAAGAACATCGTATATCTCTCCATCTGTTTGTGTCATCTTTGATTTCTTTCATCAGTATCGTATAGTTTTCTGTGTACAGGTCTTTTGCCTCCTTAGGTAGGTTTATTCCTAGATATGGAATTGAAGGTTTAAATAACCTTCAAGTTGAATGGTTCAAAAATAAACTTTGAAATTTCTTACAAATGAAGGGTGATAGAAACAACCTTAGGTCAAGGTGTGATTTTTAACTTTGAAATGGACCTTTGATCCAAACTGACAGTTACTTTTTAAGTTTAGGATTTTCCAAAGTAGAATGAGTAACATTGTTTATTTTCTCTTAGATACCATATTTTCAACTTGGGAAAGTACCTACTAAATGATATTTTTTCTGAACAGAGAAGCATCAGATTAAAGATCAAAAACTGAGTAAAGATCAATAGTCCAGTCAATTATATTTTTTCTTCTACCTTAAACTTTATTAAAGCTTTACTAGCATTCATATTAAATAATCAATACTTGTCAGCATAACTTTGGAAAATAATATTCTCTAGAGGAAGGCTTAAAGAAATGCAGACACCCATGCACAAACAAGAACCTTCTCAGTGATCTTCATTTTTGAGAAAATTGCTTTGTCTATCCTTGCTGCTAACATTAGGGCGTAAGTGGAAACACTCACCCTGAATTGGTCTAATTTGAGACCAGTCTGATGAGACCTCTATCCAGTTTCCCATTTAGCTGATTGTTAAAAGCTGTCAAACATTTTTATTGTAGGCCTACTGGTGGCATGGGCTTTCTGTCTTACTCAACACCCAGCTTTCACTCCTTAACAGTCCAGTCCCTCTGTGGGTCTTTATAAAATCACTTTAACCTTCTGAAGTGATTAGGCAAAAGCCAAAGAAGATTATCATCACCCAATGCTCTAAAGCCCCCAGTATGACAATGAGGTGATATAAAATGGTGATTAAGAGCATCAGCTTGGGAGTCAGACACACCAGGATTCAGCTCCTGGCTGTACCATGTATGTGCTGTCTGCCTTTAGACAACATATGCAGCCTAAATCTCCTTAACATAAAATCATTAAAATAATAAAAGTATTATTTCATGGAGTTATGAGAATTCGATGAAAGAATGTATACAGTACACTTTACTCTGTGTATAGCTCATAATATAGACAATGATAAGGGGAGGAGAAGAAAATCACTCTTTTCTAATGCCTTTAAAAATTTTTTAAATCAGGAAAGAGCAAATTCCTTGCACTAGACTGTTACTAGATCTCTAATTCTTTGAAGCTATGAGTTTGGTAAAGGTTACTCTGCAATTAGCTTAGAATCAGTTTCATTATTAGCCTTTATAACATACTTTGACATTTATCCAAGAGGGGCTGATTATTTTATGTGAAAGGCCAGAACCTTAACACGAAATAGCAAGAAAAAATACTACTTCTTAACTTTTTATTTACGTGTAGCATGCATATGGAAAAGTGCATATATAATTAAGAAATAGAACCATACCAGCACTCTAGAAGCCCTCTTTATGTTCTCTTCCTTTTACCACCATCCCCAGCGATGATAACTACTATGCTGACTTTTAATGGAAGAGATAATAGATTATATTTTGTCTGTTTTTGTTTTTATATATAAATAGACTCATGTCTTTTGGGCCTGGCTTCCTTTGCTTAGCATTATGTTTGTGAGATTCATCCATATTGTCATGTGTAGTTGTTATTGAGTCCAAGCTCATACTGCTCGCAGCACAACAGTCCAGTAAATCAAGAGATGAGGTATTGGGGCAAGGAGTAGGGACTTTATTCAGAAAGACAGCAGACTGAGAAGATGGTGGACTAGTGTCCCAAAGAACCATCTTCTCTGAACTAGAATTCAGGCTTCTTTTATACTAAGAGGGTAGGAGGGGTGATTGGTTGTTGCAGACTTTTTAGTGCCAGAGTCCTTTGTTCTTACAGCAGTCCGTGTAGGTCCAGTCTCGATGTTCCTATAAACCTCCAACAAGACAAATGTTATTCTCTGTTCTGCAACTTTTTATCTCTATATGAATGGGAAAGTGTTTTACCTTGAAAGGTCAGAGCCTTGAGAATGGGTTTTCTGGGATATTTCAGGTTATTGGCAGCACCCTTTTAGTGATTAACTTGTAGTAAAAGCAATAGAATACAAAGGTTAAAGTAAAAGAAATAGATCCAATATAGAGTGATATTTGTTCTTCTCTATTACATAGTTATGTATATTCATTTTCATTGCTGTATAGCATTCTGTTATGTGAGCACACCCCAATTTATCTGTTCTGCTGTTTTTGGATATTTGGGTTATTTCTAGTTTTTAGCTGTTA
Source organism: Hippopotamus amphibius kiboko (assembly GCF_030028045.1). Taxonomy (NCBI): domain Eukaryota; kingdom Metazoa; phylum Chordata; class Mammalia; order Artiodactyla; family Hippopotamidae; genus Hippopotamus; species Hippopotamus amphibius. The sequence goes on from NC_080186.1 coordinate 53,466,842, forward strand.
CAGATATTAAAGCTGTGGAGATTTTGGTACTGTCTTTTGGTGAATATATGTAAATATTTCTGTTGGACTGGAATTGCTGGGTCATAGGTATACCTACACTAAGTTTAAATAAATAATTATACTCAATTTTCCAAAAGATTGTACCAGTTTATACCACCAGCAAAATATAATTCCAGGGCTTCCCAGGTGGCACAGTGGTTAAGAATCCGCCTGCCAATGCAGGGTACACGGGTTCGATCCCTGGGCCAGGAAGATCCCATATGCCACAGAGCCAACTAAGCCTGTGTGCCACAACTACTGAGCCTGTGCTCTAGAGCCTGCAAGCCACAACCATTGAGCCCATGTGCCACAACTACTGAAGCCTGCACACCTAGAGCCTGTGCTCTGCAACAAGAGAAGCCACCACAATGAGAAGCCTGCATACCACAACGAAGAGTAGCCCCCACTCACCACAGAGAAAGCCTGAGCAGCAACAAAGACCCAACGCAGCAAATAATTAAATAAATAAATAAAATTTTAAGAAGAGATATATATATATAATTCCAATTGCTCCATGTCCTCACCAATATGTCTTCTTTACTTTAGACATTCCGATGTGTGCAGAATATCACATTGTGGTTTTAATTTGCATTTTCCAGATAACAAATGAAGTTGGACATCTTTTTAGGTTTATTTTCCATTTGGATGGCCCTTTATGTGAAGTCACACAAGTTCAAGTCTTTTGTTCACATTTCTGTTGTATGGTGTATATTTTTCTTATTGATGCACAGGAATTCTCTATGTAAAATCTATGTAAGTCATTTTTCAGATATATTATTGTTATATCTTCTTCCACTTTGTGAGTTGTCATTTTTCCTCGTGCTGTCTCCTGATGAACAGAAATGCTAAATATAATCAAATTTATCATTTTTTTTTTCTTTCGTGGTCAGAGTTTTCATATCCTGTTTAAGAAGATACAAATACTTAAAATACTTTAAGGTCACAAAGATATTTTAGCTTTTTCTCTGAAGCTTTATTATCTTTCATATTTAGAATTATAGTCCATCAGGAACTGATTTTTGTCTATGGTGTAATTAGAGGTTGATTTCCAACTGGATATTCAGATGACCTTTGCTGAGATTTTTTGAAAATCAGCATGAGTACTTTGGTAATGATGGGTCATTTACTGCAAAAATGCATTCCAACCCTACCCCAAAAGTAGACCAAAAGAGCATTTTAAGACCTCTTTTTCTTTCCTGGTTTGCCCTTGGTCTCCAGCGCAATGAAGCAGGTAGGGATTTCTGTTGATTCCCATAAGCTAAAAGTGATGTCTCCTAGAGTTAGGTAAAGTATAACATGCAGCAACTGTGCGGTAATACTTGCAAACTATTCATGATGGGTTAGTCACCAGTTAATGTGCTATAAGGAAGTTGGAGTGATTGGAGAAAGATGTGGACCTAACAGTATCTAGTTTTGGATTTTATATGAAAGATTTTTAAAAAGTAAAAAACTCTGTAATAATAATATTGCCTTACATTTATAGAACAGTTTACAAAGTACTTTCATTTACACTATTTCATTTTGATCCTTATAGTAACTAGCATTGCAAGGTTTTCAAGACAGATATTATTGTCCCCATTTAACAGAAAAAAAAAAAACCCTAAAATTCAGATCAGTTAATCATCTTGATAAGTAATTTGTTAAAACTGATAATCCAGTAGTCTTATTCCTTTGATCCAACCATCTTTACAAGACTACTCTAGGCAAATTGAACCAGAGATGCAGAGAGCCCCCAAATATGATTTATTCTCTCAAAGGGATATATAAAGCTTCAGTGTTTAATCAAAACAGAATATTTTAGGTCTGATGAATGAGCTGGAGCTTGGAGGGGTTCGGGTCATAGAGTTTGATAATCTCACATTTTCCTATTGTCTTCTTACACCTGTCAATTGAAATAGCTCTTTATGATGCGTTAATCCCTTTTTCTAGCACTTTATAAATAAACCTTGTGTTTGTTGTCTGTTAGCAAACAGACACAGGACCTGAATGCAATTAAACTGGACATGAAGACTGGTTAAGAATTTAATTCTGAAAGTATAACTCAGAGGTCATCAAATTTGCATGCTCCTACTCAGTTGTAAGCTCCTGGCAGCTGGTGGGTACAGGGACTATATTTATACATTCTGGGTTTCCCTAGAGTAACCAATTGTGAACCGCATGTCATGAACATCTATAGTCTGTGTGAACTAATAATCGTCTCAAGTAGAGAAGTGAAGGTAAAAGTTGTTTCTTCTAATGGCAGTTTAAAAAAAAAGATCTAAATGAAAAAAAGACCTATCTAAAAAAAAAGACCTATTTGTTAAAAGGCTGAAACAAATTATCCAGGGCCATATATAAGAGCATTCAATAAAGCAGTAGATCAAGGTTCTTCCTATCTGGTAGAGGTGCATGGTACTTGCTATGGTGATTCTGGCAGAAGTAGACTAAAATAGCAACTCTAAGCTTCTTTTATGTTCTTCTCTGTTCCCCCTTCAGAAAAACTAAACTTTGGTTTTCAAAACTATCTACTTAGTTAAATGAATGCAGAAAGACATGCTCTAAATCACCATAATTTCAACTGTGTACTACCACAATTTTCTGATGATAGTGTTCTCTCTGACCCTATGCGGAGCCAAATCAAATGCGGAGTTTTTTTTATAGTAGAGATAATATTTCCTGTGTTTTAACTTGTTTAGTTAATCGAATATGGATCGATGTGTTTATTTCTTTGCTTTACTATTTGAATAAGTTATAAGATAATCAGGACAAGGTAAAGATCTTATTCTTGAGTTACCTGAAATTGCATTTTAAATGGTAGAATTAATTTTAGTAATCCTGAACCAATCTGCTTGTTTATGGATAAAGAGGAAACAGGTTCAGAGTCACACAGCTAGTCAGTAGCAGAGCTAAGGTTTAATTCCTGGTCTTATGATCCTGATTCTAGTGCCCTGCCACCTTTAAGTAAATTGGGGCATAATTTTTTAAAATTTATTTTATTGAAGTACAGTTGATTTATAATGTATTAATTTCTGCTGCACAGCAAAGTGATTCAGATATATATATACACACATATATATATATTCTTTTTCATATTCTTTTCCGTTATGGTTTATTACAGGATATTGAGTATAGTTCCAGGGACATAATTTTTAAAGTATCTTCCCAAGTTTAAAGATATAGAATTTCTTAATTATGTGTTCATAGTTTTGTATCCATTTCTTACCTCATTTTACTTTGGTGACTCTGAGACTTAAAATATACAGTTCTTTTAAAAACTATTATGTATGGGGCCACGAAATAAAGGTATATTGCCATTTCTAGTAAAATACTGATTGAGAAAGATCCTATGACTTTCAAGTTTTTGAAATGACTAAAATTAAAAGTTTAAGATACAGGCAACATGATTATTTCAATATCATTTAGAAAGGTAGTAGTGTTCAACAGAGAAGTTGAAAGATTATTGAGCTGAGAGTCTTGAGACCCACATTTTGTACTGACACCAACTAGCTATGTGATTTTGGGCAAATAATCTACCTTCTTCGGGCTTCAGTTTGCTTGTCTGTGAAATAAGGAAGTAAGGCTAGAATTGTAACTGTCTCTTTAGTAAATAACTCTCATTATTGCAGAATATGAGAAATTAAGCAGAGCAAATTTGTTGTCAGAAGTCTTTGGACATGAAAATGATCTGTGCATTACATTCTTTATCTTGACACCACTAAGTAACCACAGACTAGCCAACCAGCAATCAATCTCCATCTGTAGAACAGGCACTGTTGTCCATGTATAGAAGTCTGGAGAAGGGCCAGATTTTATTTTTGCCAGAAATACTCTTGGCATATCTGTATCCCTAGAGACGACTGTTTAATTTTGTGGTGCAGTGCATAGTTTAGTGGAAAAGAAAAGGAATGCTGAGCTATTGCATTCTAAATGCTCTCAGGGGTAGCTCTTGTGCGTTCGTTTCTGTACTATCTACGTTTCAAGATGTGAGGAGTGGAGGTGAGCCAAAATGAAATAAAAAGAGGAAGGTGAGAAACCATCCACGGTATATGCTGACTCTGGAAATGAATTTGAACTGTGTGAGTTATGTGTGTTTACATGTTGGATTGGCCAAAAAGTTTGTTCGGGTTTTTCCATAATATCTTACGGAAAAACCCGAATGTGCTTTCTGGCCTACCCAATATATTGGAAACTTAAGATCTATGTATATAGTATTAACTGTCTTGCCAGGTTTGTTAGACATTCTTGTGCTAATTTTTTTCATTTTGAACTAGTCTCCTAGCTGTAAATTGTTTAAAAAGAACTTCATTTTTGGAAACATGCACTTTTTTTACAGATATTCCAAAACTGTCACATTATTTTGCCTTCTAGAAATAAAGATAAAAGTATCTGAATTTCAATAAATTTTCCACTGCTTTTTATTTATTTGTAAAGATCCCAGTTAACAACTGGATTTAAAATTCATTTGTTTGAGAAAGTTTATTTTGTGACGGAAAGTTAAATGCTGAAGATTAAATATCTGAACTTCATAAGCTATAAAAATAAATGAAGTTGTATTTATCTAAAATGTCATAGTATGTCACCACGAATCTTCATCCCTTTATTTTCTCAGTTCTTTCAGTCCTTCAGGTACCTTTAAAATCCTTCTCTCCTAACCTCCATGTCCATTTATTAACAGATCCTAATAACTTTACTTTCATAACGTCTCTCAGATTTCACCTTTCGTGTTTATTGTGTTGGTCCGTCCTAATCCAGGCTGGACCTAGGTTGCTGCAACAGCCTTCTAAGTAGTCTCCCTGACCTTGGTATTCCCTTTCAAATGGTTAAACTAAAATCCAGATTAATCTTTAAACATCAGTTTTACCAGGCTGTATATCTGTTTAGAAATCTTAAAACTTTGTAATTCAACTCTCAATGCTGTCAGGCCTTTAAAACCATCGGTATATGGTCCTTTCCTTTCTATCCAACTGAATTAATTCAGCAAATACTGTTTTGAGCATCTGTGTACAAGACACTGTACAAAGATAAAAATAAATAAAATTTAGCTTCTCGCCAATGTATAATATCAGCATTAATGTTAACATATCCAGGATTTTTTTTTCTTTAGAAACTTGTTCTACTTCACTCCATTGCACTTAGACTGTTCTTGCTAAGGTTATCAGTGATCTCCTTATTGCCAGATTACTTAGGCAGTTTTCAGTCCTAATTGTGCTTTACGTGGCATTGGGTGCTGTCGACCATGTCTGCTTTGTTGACACGTTTTCCTTCCTCTGTTTCTAGGTGTAGAAACTATTCACATTTTTTTATTACTTCTTGGAATGTTTTTTTAAGGAACAAAGGTTTCATTTTGTTGATCTTTATTTTGGGTTATTTTCTATTTTATTAATTTCTGTGTTTATTCCTTTCCTTCTACTTCGTTGGGGTTTTTTTTCCTGGTTTTGTTTTTCAGTTTGTTTTCCTGTTCTTACAACTTCTTGAGATATACGTTTAGCTTTTTAATTTTTATTGAAGTATGGTTGATTTACAATGTTGTGTTAGTTTCTGGTGTACAGCAAGAGATTCAGTATACATATATATATTCTTTTTCATATTCTTTTCCATTATGGTTTCTTATAAGATATTGAATATAGTTTCCTGTGCTATACAGTAGGACCTTGTTTATCCATTCCATGTATAATAGTTTGCATTTGCTAGTCCCAAACTCCCAATTCACCCCTCCCCCACACCCCTCTCTCCTTGGCAATCACAAGTCTGTTCTCTATGTCTGTAAGTCTGTTTCTGTTTCATAGATAGGTTCATTTCTGTCATATTTTAGATTCCACATGTAAGTGGTATCATATGGTATTTGTCTTTCTCTTTCTGACTTATTTCACTTAGTATGATAATCTCTAGGTCTCTCCATGTTGCCGCAAATGGCATTATTTCATTCTTTTTTTATGGCCGAGTAGTATTCTTTATCCATTCATCTGTTGATGGACATTTAGGTTGCTTCTATGTCTTGGCTGTTGTAAATAGTGCTCCTTTGAACATTGGGGTGCATGTATCTTTTCAAATTAGAATTTTCTCTGGACATATGCCCAGGAGTGGGATTGTAGGATCATATGATTAACTCTGTTTTTAGTTTTTTAAGGAACCACCATGCAGTTCTCCATAGTGGCCGCACCAATTTACATTTCCACCAACGGTGCAGGAGGGTTTGCTTTTTTCCACACCCTCTCCAGCATTTGTTGTTTGTAGACTTTTTAATGGTGGCCATTCTGACTGTTATGATGTCGTACCTCATTGTAGTTTTTTTGTTGTTTTAAAAAAATATTATTTATTTATTTATTTATTTATGGCTGCTTTGGGTCTTCCATGCTGCACACGGGCTTTCTCTAGTTGCAGCGAGCAGGGACTACTCTTCATTGTGATGTGTGGGCTCCTCATTGTGGTGGCTTCTCTTGTGGAGCACGGGCTCTAGGCATGCAGGCCTCAGTAGTTGCGGCACACAGGCTCAATAGTTGTGGCTCACAGGCTTTGTTGCTCTGCCGCATGTGGGATCGTCCTGGAGCAGGGACCAAATCCATGTCCCCTGCATTGGCAGGTGGATTCTTAACCACTGCACCACCTGGGAAGTCCCCTCATTGTAGTTTTGACTTGTATTTCTCTAGTAATTAGTGATGTTGAGCATCTTTTCATGTGCCTGTTGACCATCTGTATGTTTTCTTTGGAGAAATGTCTACTTAGGTCTGCCCATTTTTTTATTGGTTTTTTTTTTGTTATTGAGTTGTACGAGCAGTTTGTATATTATGGAAATTAAGCCCTTGTCAGTCACATCATTTGCAGATATTTTGTCCCATTCTATAAGTTGTCTTTTCTTTTTGTTTATGGTTTCCTTTGCTATGCAAAAGCCTGTAAGTTTGGTTAGCAGTGTTGGATGAAATGTTCTGTGTTAAGTCAAGTTTCCTAATCATATTATGTTGTTCAAATCTTTTCCAATCTTACTGCGTTTGTTTTTCTTTTCTTTTTCTTTTATTTGGTCTACTTATCCTATCAATTACTGAGAGAGGTGTTAAAATCTCCCACAACTATTGTGAATTTTTCTATTTCCCTTTGCAGTTCTGTCATTTTTGCTTTATGTATCTTAAGGTTGTATGATTAGGAGCCTATTAATCTAAGAATGCTGTATCTTCATGATGATTTCACGTTTTTTCATTAGTAAATATCCCTTGAAGTCTCTTTCGGCTAGTACTAATATAGCTATATTATCAGCTATGGTACCAGCTATAGCTACACCAGCTTTCAGTTTGTGTTTGCTCAGTATAACTTTTTCTACTCTTTTACTTTCATCCTCTTTATAGTCTTAAGTTACACATGAATCTTATGAAATTTTTTTGTTTCATTTTTATCTAGTCTGAAAATCTTTGTCTTTTAACAGCCTATCTTTCTTTTTAACAGGAGCATTTCGTTCATTCATATTTCATGTCGTTACTGATCTCTGAGTTTATTATTTTGTTTTGTCTCCCTTAGTTAATGTAATGTTACTGTCTTGGTTCTCATCGTATCTTTCAGAGGTTTGTTTGTTTTTTAGTTTGTGTGTGTGTGTGTCACTCTCTGTTCACCACTTAAATGCTTATGTTCCCCAGGATCTCATTATTTGCCTTTTATTTTTCTTACTCTGTATAGTTACCCTTGGTAACTTTATTTATACTTATAATTTCAACTACTGTTTACTTGCTGAGCTCCAAGCCTGTGTAATCAGTTGCCTCCTGGATTTCACCACTTGGAAATCCTGTCGCTTCCCCAGATTCATCATATCCAAAGCTATACTTGCTTTTACTCTAAAACTGGTCTACTGACTATATTCTCTGGGTTGGTGAGTATCACTACCATTCTTTTCTCAGTATATCCTGGTCTATGCTGCCTGCATATTCAGTCTCCAGGTCATAGAGCCATCTCCTTTCTATTCCCAAAGCCACTGCCTTATTTTAGGTCTTTATTGTAATTTGCCTACATTTTTAGAATAGTCTTCTAAATGGTATTGTTGCATTTATTCTTACATCACTACTTTCAGTTTCCATTGCTTTCAGAATAGTGAAGGGTTTTATGCAGAACAGTGATATCAGATTTGCATTTTAGATATATAACTGAAAATTTCTGGTGAATATGGCAGTTATTAAAGATGTCTAATGGCTATGTCCTTCCAAGTCTAGTAGATTCTCTAGGCAATGAATTTCTAACTTTTTCAACCATAACCTGTAATAAGAAATACATTTTATATGACCAGTACACACACACAAGTAACTGAAGCAAAAGTTTCAGTAACAATACTTAACGTTTTCTGCTTCCTTTACTGCATTCTGATATTCTCTAGTCTAGGCCATTTCATTTTTTAAAATGCTGGTTATGGTCCACTAAGTTGATTTCACTGCCTCTAGTTTGAAAAATTTTGTTCAAGAGTTTGTCTCTTTCAAAGGATCTTTTTTTTTAATTAAAAAAAAATTATTTATTTATTTGGCTGTGCCAGGTCTTAGTTGCAGCAAGCGGACTCTTTCGTTGTGGCATGTGGGATCTTTTTTTAGTTGCGGCACATGGGATCTATTTCCCTGACCAGGGATCAAACCCAGGCCCCCTGCATTGGGAGCAGAGTCTTAGCCACTGGACCACCAGGGAAGTCCCTCAACGCACCTTATACAAAGGAGCAAAGGCAATTTGATGGAGAAAGGATAGTCTCTTCAACAAATGGTGCTAGAACAACTGGATATCCATGTGCAATAAAGTAAATTTAGACACCGACCTGAAATCTTCCATAAAAGTGAACTCAAAATGAGTCATAGACCTAAATGTAAAACACAAAATTGTAAAACTTCTAGAGGATTACATAGGTGGAAAATCTAGGTGACTTTGGGTTTGGCGAGGAGTTTTTAGATTCAACACCCAAAGCATGATCCATGAAAGAACAAAGTGATTAGTTGGACTTCATTAAAATTAAAAATTTCTGCTCTGCAAAAGGCACTGTTAAGAAAATGAAAAGATAAGCCACAGATTGGGAGAAGATAATTATAAAGCATTTATCTGGTAAAGGATTAATATCTAAAATACACAAAGAACTCTTAAAACTCAACAATAAAAAAGCAAAACACCCAATTAAAAATGGACAAAAGATCTAAACAGTTACCTCATCCAAGAAGATAAACAGATGGCAAATAAGTATTTGAAAAGATGCTCCACATCATATACCATTAGGGAAATGCAAATTTAAACAATAATGAGATACTACTACATACCTATTAGAATGGCTAAAATTCAAAGCACTGACAATGCCAAATGCTGACAGGGATGTGGAACAACAGGAACTCTCATTCATTGCTTGTAGGAATTAAAATCATACAGCCACTTTGGAAGATTTGACAGTTTCCTACAAAGCTAAATATAGCCTCTTACCATATGACTCAGCAAGCATGCTTCTAGGTATTTACCCAAGTTAACTGAAAATTTATGTCTACACAAAAACTTATCCACAGATGTTTATAGCAGCTTTATTCATAATTGCCAAAACTTGGAAGTAACCAAGATGTCTTTCAGTGACTGTAGTACATCCAAACACTGGGATATTATTCAGCAATAAAAAGGAATGAGCTATCAAGCCACAAAAAGACATGGAGAAAACTGAAGTGCATATTGCTACATGAAAGAAGATAGTCTGAAAAGGCCATATACCATGTGATTCCAACTATATGCCATTCTGGAAAAGGCAAACTGTGGAGACAGTAAAACTAAGAACTGTAGAATAGAGAGTGAACCCTAATATAAACTATGGACTTTGGTTAATGCGTCAATATTGGTTCATTAATTGTAACAAATGTGGCACACTAATATAAGATATTAGTAATAGAGGAAAATGAGGAAGGGAAGAGAAGGAATATATGGGAACTGTGTACTTTCTGCTCAGTTTTTCTGCAAATCTAAAATTGCTATAAAAAATAAATCTATTAATTTTTAAGTAAAAAAAGAAAAAAGAGTAGTCTCTCAATCCATTCATTCAAGAAACATTTGTTAAATACCAACTATGTGCCAAAGAGTGAAGTACTCGAAGTAATAAATTCTATAAGACATATCTCTTTCAAAGAGTGTATAGTCTAGTGGGGAAAGTAAATCAACAATTGGGGTGATATTTGCTATATCAGAAGTGTGTATAGACTGTTACGTGACCCAGGAAGGGGTCATCTTAGTCTGGATTGAGGAGGGGAAGAAGTCACAGAAAAGACTACTCAGAGGTCATGCTTTGTTTGAGGTTTTTAGGGTGAGTAGCAGTTGACTAGATAAAAATTTGTATGTCAGGGAATGAGCACCCTGAGGAGATGATATTCTATTGTCTCTCTATATAGACAAAACAGTTTCTGAAAAGGCACAGAGGTAAGAATCAGCATGGTATGAACAGAAAATTACAAAATTACAAACTTGCCTTAGTTATAGAAGAGTTTGCATGTAGGGGTAATGTGAGTCATGAAATTAAGGGGGTACATAATATCCTGGAGGACCCTATGTGTTAAATGAGTTAGTTTGTACTTTATCCTGAAAGCTAAGGCAAGTTACTTAAGGTGGGTTTTCCTGATATAAGAAGATCCCTCTTGCTTTCTTCTCCAAATACATAGTAATGCTGGATAAACTGTAAACTCTCCCAGCTTTTTTGTAAATATATAACAGAACTTGAAAGCAAGAAAAGGAAATCCACAGATATCAGAAATGAAGAGGAAATTAAACATGAAAGACAGTTAAAGCCAAGTGGACAGTGAGGAGTGGGAGCTGTAGTTTTAAGGACTACATGAGGTGAGGAGAGGGAGCTTCAGGCCTGTGATAATCAGCAAATTGGAACTGATCTATGTGTTGAAGATTGGGAGCCACAGCGGGCTCTTGAGGAAGGGAGTACAACAACTATACCCCCGTGGCCTAAGGAAGCAACAAAGTGCTTAGAGCTGGGGTTTTAGGCCTTTGGGGAGTCAGAAATAACGAATAGGGCTAGAGGGAGGAGATGGCCAGTGACCCAGGCCTAAGCCATTCAGTTCATGGCATTCTTCTAAATGCCACACTTGGTTCAAGGGTAGTTATTTGTTAGAAAAATGTGTTCAGGTGAAGCGAAGTCCAGCACCAAGTTTGATGGTTGCATAGTGATAACTTCTTAAGATGTCTTTCTCTGGATTTAGAGATGGAAGCATGTGACTATGCTAGCTGCTAGTTGCATCTCCTGATAACTTGGAGAGTCAGCCTTTGGATAAAGATGAACTTCTCAAAGGTAGAATGGAGAATCAAAGGAACTGACTCTTGGGAAATAGTGTTGAGATGTTGAATCAAAACAGCACTGAGGGCTTCCTAGGTGGTGCAGTGGTTAAGAATCCGCCTGCCAATGCAGAGGTCACGGGTTCGATCCTAGCTCCAGGAAGATTCCACATGCCACGGAGCAACTAAGCCCGTGTGCCAAAAAAAAAAAAAAAAAAAACAAAAAAAAAAAACAGCACTGAACGTTTCCAACTTCCGATAATGGCATAGTAGATTGTTTATGATATTCTTTTGCAGAGAATGTGTGCATGCATGACTGTGTAGTGTGTGTGTGTGTGTGTGTGTGTGTGTGTGTGTGTGTGTATGCTTAAACAATAATTTGAAGGCACTGGAAAAAAACCAAGACAAAAGAGAAACTTAGTTTGGAAGAAAGTCCGTTTGAGGGCATTCCCCAGTCTTTGCCTTGTTCCATAGGCAAAGGTCTTGGATAACAGGGTTCAGGACCAGCAGAGCAACTGGGAATTTAGGGAGAAAATCATGGAAGGAAAGGAGTTACATAAATATTAGCCCACAAACCTGCATTTAAAACTTGCCAACTCCTATGTAGGTATGGGCAGGCCCCAGGGAATGCAATCCAAAATCAGTGCCCAGAAACTAGAAGAACTGAGAGACGTTTCAGCAGTTGCTGAAGGCAGGGGAGACAGAATTTGAGAACTGAGTCCAGCCAAATTTACTGCCTGCAAGAACAAACATGAGTCTCCAGAGGAACATAACAAAATCAGAATCTTGACAACATTTATATAATATGTAGTATCTAATAAAAATCCCTACACATATGAAGAAACAAGAAAACGTGGTCATACGCAAGAAAAAAAGTCAATAACAGACCATCTCCAGGATGACCCAGATGTTCAAATTAGAAGCCAAGAACTTTAAAGAAGTCATCATAAATATGCTCCAGGACTAAAAGGAAAATATGTGTATAATGATTAAACAGATGAGAAATCTCAACAGAGAAAGAGAAACTATCTTTTAAATCAAAATTATAGAACAGAAAAGCACAATAACTGAAATGAAAAATAAACTGGATGAGCTTAACATCAGACTTGTGATGTCAAGGAAAGAGTTGGTTAACTTGAAGACAGACTGATAACAAATATTCAGGTTAAAGAGCAGATAGAGAAAGATTCGTGAAATGTAAACAGAGCCTCAGAGACCTCTGGGACAACAGCAAGTTGTCTAACATAACATGTAATTGGAGTCTCTAAAGGAAAGGAAAGAGAAAATGAGGCCCCCAAAATTAAGAAATAATGGCAAATTTGGCAAAAAAAAAAAAAAAAAAAAAAAAAATCAACTTATGGATCCAAAAACCATAGCAAACCCTAAGAAGAATAAATGCAAAGATAACCTCACTAGGTACATTTTAGTCAAACTGCTGAAATCTTGGTTTTAGCCAGAGAAAAACATATTATACACAAGGGGCCAATCATACAAAAGTACAGCCAATTTCTGCCAGACCTGTACTATAAGAAATGCGAAAAGAAATTCGTCAGGTTGCAAGGCAATGACACTAGATGGTAACTCATATCTTCAGAAATGGATGAAGATCAATAGACATGGTAAAAATGTGGGTAAATTTAAAGCACTATGTTTTTTTCTCTTAGTTTCTTTAAAAGACATATTAATGGTTAAAGCAAAAAAATTAGCACTGTATTGTGGAATTCATACCAATACCACAAAGTGAGGTATATAGAATTGTGCTATTACAAGATGGCTATATTTAATGCTTAGTAGTACAGTATTAACTCTAAGTAGATTGTATTTAGTTGAAGATGCATGTTTTAATCTCTAAAGCAACCAATAAAACAAAATGCAGAGTTCCAACTAAAAGTCAATGGGACCACAGTGAGATACCAGTTTATACCCACTAGGTTGGCTATACTAAAAAAGATGGACAGTAACAAGTGCTGACAAGGCTGTGGAGAAATAGGACTTCTCATACACTGCTGGTGGAAATGTAAAATGGTGCAGCTGTTTTGGAAAACAGCTTGGCAGTTCTTAAGTTTAACACAGTTAGATATGACCCAGCAGATCCACTCTTAGGTATATACTCAAGGAAAACGTACATCCACACAAAACATGTATGTGAATATTAATAACTTATTCATAATAATCAAAAAGTAGAAACAACCCAAGTGTCCATCAGCTGATGAATGGAAAAGTAAAATGTGCTGTATCCATTCAATGGAATGTTGTTCAGCAATAAAAATAAATGTCGTACTGACATACTACAACGTGGATGAACCCTGAAAACACTATGAAAAGATGAAGGGATCCAGTCAAAGATGATCACAATATTCATATTGTATGTTAATATATGAAAGGACCAGAATAGGCAAATCTGTAGAAATGGGAAGTTGATTAGTAGTTGCTTAGAGCTGAGTGGATGGGGGGAATGAGGAAGGACACCTAATGGGTTTGGGGTTTCAATTAAGGGGATGAAAATGTTCTAAAATTAGATTTTGGTAATCTATCTAAAATAGATTCACCCTGTGAATATATTTTTAAAAAAAACCATTGAATTGTATACTAATTTAAGTGGGTGAATTGTATGATATGTGGATTATATTTCAATAAAACTGTTTTTAAAAAGCCAAGGGAGAAATCAAAATGGATTACTAAAACCTTTTTCTCATTTAACCCTAAAGGAGGAACAGTGAAACAAGCAAACAAATGAACAGATGACACAAATAGAAAACAGGTAGCAAAATGGCAAATCTAAATCCAGCCAAATCAAATGTAAATGTTAGACTAAACTCTGCAATTAAAAGGCAGAGATTGTCAGACTGGATAACAAGCATGACCCGACTATAAGTTGTCTACAAGGCATGTGCTTTTAACACAAAGACACAAGGTTGAAAATAAAAGGATGGAAAAAGATGAAAAGATATGCCATGCAGACATGAATCATTAGAAATTTAGAATAGATATTTTAATAGTGGACAAAAAATAGACTTCAAAACAGGGAGTATTATCAGAAATAGGGACATTTTATAATGATAAAAATCCCAATATAACAGGAAGACATAATTACAAATGTGTATGTGCCTAATAATGTAGTTTTAAAATAGATGAAGCATAAAACTGACAAAACTAAAGGAAAAAGGATTCAAATCCGTAATTGTAGTTTGAGATTTTCACACCCCTTTACAGTAATTAATAGAACAACTAGGTCAAAAATCTGTACGGATATAGAAGATCTGAGGAGCACTGTTAACCACCTTGACCTAATTAATATTTACAGAATCCAACACCCAACAATTACAGAATACAGAATCTGTTCAGGTATCCTGGAATTTTTACCAAAATAGACCATTTATAGAGCCATGAAACAAGTTTGAATAAGAGTTAAAAGATTGAAATCTAACAGAGTATGTTTTCTGATCACATTGAATTGAATTAGAAATCAGTAACAAAACGATACCTGGAAAATTTCCAAAGATTTAGGAATTAAACAGTATATTTCTGAATAACGCATGGATCAAAAGAATATCAAAGGGAAACTGGAAAATATTTTCATGTGAATGATAATGAAAAACAAACATGAGCATTTGTGAGATGTAGTGAAAGCATTGCTTAGTGGGAAATGTATAGCTTTAATTGTTCATACAGGCGTACCTTGGAGATATTATGGGTTCAGTTCAAAACCATTGCAACAAAGTGAATACTGCAATAAATCAAGTTGCATGAATTTTTTTGGTTTTCCAGTGCATATAAGTTATATTTACACTATACTTAGACTATTAAGTTTGCAACAGCATTATGTCTAAGAAATATATACATACCTTATCTTAAAAAGACTTTATTGCCAAAAAATGCTAACCATCTTCCCTTCAGTGAATTGTAGCAGTAATATCAAAGATCACTGATCACATAAAAATATAATAATAAAGTTTGAAATATTGTGAGAATTACCAAAATGAGACACAGAGACACAAAGTAAGCAAATGCTGTTCTCACTTGCTGTTGCAAATGGTGCCTATAGACTTGCTTGACACAGGGTTGCCACAAACCTTCAATCTGTAAAAAGTGCAGTATCTGTGACATGTAATAAAACAAGATATGCCTTATTAGAAAGAAGGAAAGGTTAAATTTTATTTTGTATATTTTTAGAAGTTAGAAAAACATAAGCAAAGTAAACTCAAGAAGAAAATTAAGAAAATAGCAGGTATAAATTAAATAGAAAATAGACAACAGAGAAAATTAACAAAGCCAAATGAATTCTTTCAAAAGGTCAATAAAATTGGAAAAACCCTAGAAAAAAACCTAGATAACGAAAAAGTTATCAGTATTGGAGAAGGAGAGGGAAGTATCATCATAGATCCATAAACTTGAAAGGCTAATAAGGGAATTCTATAAATAAATAAATAATAATAATAGTAAGGAAATTCTAAGAACAACTTTTGCCAATAAATTTGACAACTTAGTGAAATAGAAAATTTCCTGGAAAAATTCAACTTGCCCAAACTGACATAAAATGAAATAAAAAATCTGAATAGGCCTGTCAAAGACTTTGTGAAAGAAACTGAATTTGTAGTAAAAGACATTCCTCTAAAAAAACTCCAGACCCAGAGAATATCACTGGTAAATTATATCGAACATTATGAAAGAAACTAAACCTTACAAACTCTTTCAGGAAATAAAGGAAGAAACCCTTCTCAACTAATTTTATGAAACTAGCATAATCCTGAGACTAAAACATAGTGAAGATGTTACAAAAAATTAAAATAAAAAATCTCTTATAACATAGACATAAAACTCTGTAATAAAATATTAGCAAGTTGAACTCAGGAATGTATATAAAGATTAATACAGCATGACCAAGTAGGTTTTATCCCAGGAATGTAAACTGGTTTCATACTTGAAAATAAACATATTAACAGAATAAGGAAAAACATATGATCATCTCAATAAATGCAGAAAAAGCATTTGACAAAATTCAGCATAAATACTTCATACATGGATCTAGAATTAGAAGGGAATTACCTCAATCTGATAAAGGTCATCTACAAAATAACCTTCAGCCAACATAATTCAAAGTGGTAAACCACTGCGAATTCCCTGGCAGTCCAGTGGTTAGGAATCCATCTTTTCATTGCAGGGGGCACAGATTCCATGCTGGGTTGGGTAACTAAGATCCCACAAACTGCGTGGTGCAGCCAAAAAAGTAAAAAGAGTTGAAGACAAATTAAAAAAGTAAGATAAATGATAAACCACTGAACACTTTCCTCTTAAGACTGATAACAAGGCAGGGCTTCCCTGCTAGCACAGTATTTAAGCATCCGCCTGCCAATGCAGGGGACATGGGTTCGATCCCTGGTCTGGGAAGATCCCACATGCCACGGAGCAACTAAGCCCATGCGCCACAACTGCTGCACTCTAGAGCCAGTGAGCCACAACTGATGATGAGCCCACGCTCCGCAACTACCAGAGCCCACGCACCTAGAGCTGGCGCTCCAAAGCAAGAGAAGCCACCACAATGAAGAGTAGCCCCCACTCTCCACAACTACAGAAAGCCCGTGCACAGCAAAGAAGATGCAACAGCCAATAAATAAAAATTAATTAATTAATTTTTAAAAAATAGAAAACTGGGAACAAGGCAAAGGTGCCACTCTCACAGTTTCTACTCAAAATTTTCCTGACTGTCCTTGCTAATGCAAAGAGATAAGGAAAAGTCAAATGAATAAAGATTGGAAAGGAAGAGATAAAAGCTGTTCCTATACACAGATAATTTATTAGGTAATGAATCATCAAAATACTAGAAATCATAAAATACTAGAAAATGAATCATCAAAAAATTATTTTCATCAATAAGTGAATTTAGAGACTTCCCTGGCAGTCCAGTGTTTAAGACTTAGCCTTCCAGTGCAGGGGGTGTAGGTTTGATCCCTGGTTGGGAAGCTAAGATCCCTCGTGCCTCACAGCCAAAAAAACCAAAACATAAAGCAGAAGCAGTATTCTAACAAATTCAACAGAGACTTTAAAAATGGTCCATGTCAAAAAAAAAAAAAGTGAATTTAGTTTAGCATTGTCTTAAGATACAAGATCAGTAAAAATATTAATTGTATTTTTACATATATATGAGATTTAAAAATCAATTATATTTTAATAGCATAACAATAAAATAATTAAGAATAAGTTTAACACACACAGCTCTACCTGAAAAGTACAAAATACTGCTAAAAGATAAAAAATGTAACTACATAAAAATATATAATTTTCATGGATTGTAAGCCTCAATACTGTTGACATATTACTTCTTACTAATGAATCCATAGGTGCAATGTAATGCCAATCATAATCCCAGCTGATTTGTTTTGTACATAAAAATAGATCAGCTACTGCTAAAATTTATATGGAAATGCTAAGGACCTAGTGTAGCCAAAACAATGTTGAAAAGGAATAACAAAGCTGGAGCATTTATTCTCATCAAGGCTTAGTTATAAAGTGACAGTACTCAATATACCATGGTATTGGTATAAGGGTAGACACATAGAGAAATAGAAATAGGGTTCCAGAAATATACACACATATATACAGTCAATTGATTTTTGCTAAAAGCACCAAAGCAATTTAATGGAAAAAAGAAACTTCAAGAAATGGTGTTGGAACAACTGGCTATCTAAAAAAAATAATTAACCTCAATCCCTACATTGCATCATACACAAAAATTAATTCAAGGTAGATCAGAGACCTAACTGTAAAAATTGCAACTATAAAGCCTTTAGGGAGTTCCCTGGTGGCCTAGTGGTTAGGATTTGGGGCTTTCACTGCTGAGGGCCCATATTCAATCCCTGGTTGGGGAACTAAGATCCTGCAAGCCATGTGCAGTCAAACCTCCCCCCGCCACCAAAAAAAAACTATTAAAGCCTTTAGAAGAATATATGGGAGAATTTTTTTTTTGCAACCTGAAAGGCAAAATTTTCTAAGGCACAGAAAGCAAAAATATTAAAACAAACATTGGTACATTAAACTTCATCAAAATTAAAAATTTCTGCCCATCAAAAGATGCAGTTAAGGAAATGAATGTGAAATCCACAAGCAGAGTTGGAGGGGAGTCACAAAACATATATCTGACAGAAAACTTGTATCAGGAATATGAAATAAATTACTACCACAACTCAATAAATGACACCTGTCCCAAAGACTTAAAAGACCTAAACAAACACTTCACAAAAGAAATTATATGAATGGCTAATAAACATAAAAATGCAAACACCATTAATCATCAAGGAAATACAAATTAAAACACTATGAGATGGACTTCCTAGGTGGCGCAGTGGTTAAGAATCCGCCTGCCAATGCAGGGAACACAGGTTCAATCCCTGCCCCAGGAAGATACCACATGCTGTGGAACAACTAAGCCCGTGAGCCATAACTATCGAGCCCATGTGCCACAACTACTGAAGCCCATATGCCTAGAGCCTGTGCTCCACAAAAAGAGAGGCCACCACAATGAGGAGCCCACGTACCACAACAAAGAGTAGCCCCTGCTCACCACAACTAGAGAAAGCCCATCTGCAGCAACAAAGACCCAACACAGCCAATAAAATAAATAAATAAATTTATTAAAAAAAAAAAAAAACCACAATGAGATACTTCCTATTCCCTAGAATACCTAAAATAGTAAAGCTGAAAATACCAAATGGTGAGAATGTGGGGCAACTGGAATATTCATACACTATGGATGGAAATTTTTTTGGCAATTTCTTAGAAAGTTAAACATATATCTACCCTTTAAATCAGTAATTCCACTTCTGCATATTTATACAGGAGTAATGGAAACATACTCCACAAAAAGACTTGTGCAAGAGTGTTCATAGCATCTTTATTCAGTGTTCAAAACTAATAACCCACATATCTATAAGTGGGAGAATAAAAAGTTGTGGTTGTACACATAAAGTAGCATACTGCTCACCAAAAAAAAAAAAAAGGAGTATACTATTGATCCATGCAACAGATGATGGATCTTATAGACATAATGCTGTGTGAAAGAAACCAAACATTGAAAAGCATATGCTGAATGATTTCATTTATATAAAATTGTAGAAGAGACAAAACTAATCTCCAGTGGAAAAAAATTGGAACACAGGAAGCCTAGGACTAGTGATGGGGGGCTATGGTTTGACTGGGAAGAAACACGAGAGGACTTTCTGGGGAAATAGAAGTGTCCTATACCTAAATTCGATGTGGCTTATACAGGTATGGCCATTTGTTAAAATTTTACAGTTAAGATTTGTGCACTTCCATTTGTGTACATGTTACCTGATAACTTCCATTACAAAAATAGCAATCAAGTTGCAGTAGGTAGAAGGGGGAGGCATCCATGACACAAGAATGGCAGAATCTTGAAGTGTTGAAGCTGGGTGATGAGTTCATAGGGGTTCATCGTACCATTCTGCTTACTTTGTATAGATTTGAAATTTTCCATAATAAAGTTTTTTGTTTTAAACCAGTTCCCCCCATACTACAGGACTTTCTAATTATTTGAATCTATAAATTTTATTTCTGTCAAACCCAGTTAGAGATGGATTTTCTGTTACTCGTAGTCAAAAGCATCTGAAATAATATACTAGAGATTGTAGTGGTTTTTTTTTTTAATCTATCATTTCTGCATAACAATAAACCTAGTAGTTGGATCTTATCTCAGTTTAGCAGATGGAAACAGGTGTCTACCGGGAATTAGATAAGAAGATATGCTCATCAACTGTATGGCTGTAAATTGGAACAGGGGAATCCACTAGCACACACATTGACAGAATGGGGCCGTTGGCAGTCCACGCATTCTGTTTGTTGTCAAACACCAGGTCTAGATGTCTTTCTCATCCTCAAATAAGAGGTCACATAGCAATATGGGTCTTATAAAACTTTTAGAACAAGGGAAAGGGAACATCATCGTGAAGATTTAAAGGAAGATCAACTCTGAAAATTATCTTTTATAAAAATTGTAAGAAATTTTTAAACTTTTCTGTGTCCTTTTTTGATGCAAGAAGACAAGACTTCTATGGAACTGAAGCATAAAAACAAAAGGAACAAATAGGCTAAGATGAAAATGGGGCAAAGAGGATCAATAGATGTAGGTGAACAACATGCAGTAACGGAATTAAAATACAAATTGGAGATGGTAAAAAGTAGGATTCACATTGAGGTGTACTGAAGCAATGATGTGGCAAACACATTTGAGAAATGTCCTGGGAACTCGGAGAAAGAAAAGAGATTGAAAACTGTGGGAGAGATGGGAGCTACGGATGACATCAAAAGTCAGAAGGTGAGGCGAAGCTTTCGGGGGAAAGGCTGTGACTAGGGAGTCTTGTATCCAGCTGCATTTTGTTTCATTCATGAGGATAACAGCCATTCATGTGTGCCAGGATTCAAAACTATGCCAACAGTTCACATAACCTTCTTGATAAACAAAACATTTAGTTGACTGAAAAATCAAAATGAAGAACTTAAGAAGAGAATATATGTTATGAAAGTCCTGTGAGACTTCCTAAAGGACTACCAGTAAGCAGAAGGCAATCACAAGTTCTTGTTGGAATCCTCCTCCTGCCAAACCACTCCAATGGAACTGAGGACACTGATGAATCTACAGGAATGTGTGTCGTTTACTATCTGGAGTAAACTTAAAAGCAAACAGTTTCCTCATGAGCTGTTATTCCCCCAGGACAAAATTGTGTAATTGGGCACAAACAATTCATTTGGAAATCATCTCCCTCAGGCACTGTTTACTACAAGATTCAGCAGCTCAAATAAGAGCAAAGTACCATAATGTTAAAAAAGAAGAAAAGAAAAACTCAGGAAAAAAAAGACTGAAAGGAAATGCTTCGAAATGTTAAATTAACACAACATTGTAAATCAACCATACTTCAATTTTAAAAAGTTAAATAAATGATTACTACGAAACTATATGATTTTTAATCTTTGACTTTCTTGTATTTTTTAGCTTTTGAAATGAGCACATATTGTTTTTCAGTTCAAAAAGAAAGAAAAATTGATGAAAATGCTGTTACGAAGCAAAAAAAGCATACAAAATAGTGGAATGAGAGAGAGCCAAAAACAATTAAGATTTCATTACAGTTAAACCAGAGAATACATGTATTATTCAAAGTATAGTATTAGCTAAAACAATGTAAAAGGGAACATTCGAAACATTCACCTTTTTTCAATTTTGAAATTCTTAAATTTTATTTTTATTTATTTAAATAATGACTTATTTTAATAATGGCTTTACAGTTTTTCAGATATATCAGTTTATGAAACATCACAACAAATAAAAGCAAACAACAAACAAAAAAGACCAGATTGGGATTGACATATATACACTAATATGTATAAAATAGATAATTAATGAGAACCTGCTATATAGCACAGGGAACTCTACTCAGTGCTCTGTGGTGACCTAAATGGGAAGGAAATCCAAAAAAGAGGGGATATATATATATATGTGTAGCTGATCCACTTTGCTGTACAGCAGAAACTAACATAACATTCTAAAAAAACTATACCCCCCCCAAAAAAAAACAGGGGGCAGAGAAGGGAAATATGTAACCCAAAAATAGTACATGCTCACAGAATACACATATCCCAAGTACAGCTACAGTCTTCAAGTAATAGAACAATAGTGAATATATGATTCAGACCCTACCAGTCAAATCATAAGTAGAACCTTAATCATAAACCTTTGTCTTTGGATCAAGCAAGTCATTGGGTGCTAGAGCTATGTTATAGACCTGCTATGCCTGTCTGGTTTCTTTGGGATGTGTTATTCATTCCATTGTTTCCCCTTCAAAATTCTTAAATTTTAAAAGTGGATCATAAGACAAACATGAGGTCTTATACCCTTGTGCAGTGGTCTGCAACCTGAGGTGAAAAATAAGATTGATGACCTTCAAGTGTGATGGATTTCCAGGTTAATTGGAGAGCCAAGGGGCTGAGGACAGACTCCTGGTCTCTTGTATTGCCCCTTTTGTACATGGCTTGCTTGTACTTCTTAGTGGCTACCCTAATTTGATACTTGACAGTAGAGGCAGGATCAAACTTTTAGTCATACCCACATCTAATAGGCCTCATCTCTAGCAATTAGCAGCTCATCCTTCTCGGACATCTGAAGAGAAAAGCAGAAATCTACCACCATGCCAGCTCTAGACAGTTCCACATGCTCATTCCCTGCCTGCCAAGGTGATTAAGTTCAAGTACCCTTGTCGGGAGCCTGGGGACCAACAGATGACAGCTCATCTCTTGCTTGAGTATTCCTTGGAGAGTTCTCTGTATACGCTACCCTGACTCAGGAAATCTTTCCCTACGCCTTCCCTAACCTACTTGTCCTTCAGAATCTTGTAGGTCTTTCACTTTGGATCCATTTCTTGTCTACTGCCGAGCCCTGAGGACCTGGTCTTTCTCCAGTGTTTTTACTCCTGAGACATTGTGCCCAAGACTGGGCCCCGCAGCCACTTGCCCACCTAAGTCTGGTTCCTGGGTTCCCACTCTCCTACTATCCTCAAGGGCACTTAGAATGTAACAAATTGGTTATTTTTAAAAATCTCTTTACCACCAAACTCTCCTGCCAACTAGTAAGCCTGTTTATGCTACCTTATTTTACTTCAGATTGTTTTACACATTTATTTTCTGTAACTATCTTCAGGACTTGGTCTGATGTTCTCATCTTTGTATTCTACTTTCATCCCCTCCTTTTCTGGGGAGTCTTTCACAATTTTTCCATCCTGAGTGTGTTTCTATAGCACTTAAAAAACTAAAACACATAATTGCTTTCTCAACACAATTGTAAACTCCTTGCGGGCTGGAATAGTGTCTCATACTTTTGTTATGCAACATAGGACAAAGCATCCTGGGATTTAAAATAATAATAAACCTTCCATAACAGCAGCAAGTAAATATTTCTCTGGCTCTGCGTTAGCCTCCCAAATGTGGAAATTCTGGCTTCCTTCAGACTCTTTCCCAATTAGTTCAGAGCGTCCCCAGGGATAGCTCAAATCTGCTTTGGAATACTGTTCTCTAGGCTACTTTGTGGATAGCTATTTCCCCCAGCCTATGTTCCGTGAATGTTTTTCTCTCTGCCAGCACATCCCACACCCCCTTTCTTCCTTTTACACTCTGGCTACTATGGTAAAATATTCTGCCACCCCGTGGTCTGATGCACAATGTCCTCTGGGGCCTCGTTCTTTTTGGTTCTTCATCTGGTTTAGTTCAAGATGGTATTTCCTGCCTCTCCAGCACTGAACCATTGTTCTTACCCTAGCTTAAGTGCTAAGATTCACTTTCTCTTGCCATGAGTTTCATACCCAGGAGGATACTTGAGCCATTGAGCAAGTAGCCCCCTTCATGGGCCAACCCACCAACCAAACATATTAAGACATGTCACAATTATCTAGGATTGAGCCTGGGACCATCTCCTCCAGGAAGTCTCTCCTGAGTCGCACCTGCCCCGACCATTACCTCCGGTTAAATAATATACATCTCTTCTTTTACCGTAGTACTCTGAACATGTCCTGGATATAGTTTTTATCATGTTACATGGTAATTAACTTTTTATGAACCTGATTCCCCATCCAAATTATGAGCCCTTTCAGGTAAGGAATCATGTCTCATGCCTCTGAGTGTCCAGCTTAGTTCTTGGCACTAAGGTTCCATAGAAACTCAAGCTGGGCCCCTAATGTGCTTGTGTGCACCACAATCCACTTGGCTCAAATAACACACTGTTTTGATTAATGGCAGTTCTCCCTTTGATAAGGATTTCATGCCAAGGTGGTTCCTTGTTTTTTCCTTTAAGATTTATGTCAAATCAATTTATCAAATATTGAATGAAGCCCTATGTGTCCTAAGTACATACTGCCCAGCCCCATAAAGATATGGAGATGAATAAGACGTGATTCCTGCACAGAGGAGGTCACAGAAACTTTTTGGGGTTTCTCTGCCTCCATTTCTCCCTTCCTTCCTCCCATTCCTTTTCTGGGTAAATTTTTACTGAGTCTGGAAATGTGTCTAATGGAGTAAATACATGTAAAAAGGTTTTTTTGTTTTGTTTTGTTTTTAGATTTTACAATACAGTCTACTCAGTGCAACAATAGAAGTTTATTCCAGATATAGAGATAGCACAGAAGAAAGCATCATAGAATTCTTAGGGTGGTTCATGGGGGATCCTGGAGGTGATTACTTCTAAGTGAGTTATAAAGGATAAAAAGACACTCCAGATGCTCAGGTGGGTGAAAGGTACTTTAAAGCAAAGAAAAAGCATATGCAAAGGCCTAGAGATGTGAAGTAGCATTGTATTCCAAAAACAATACTACTTTGGTATCTCTGCAGCATAAAGTTTAGTAGAATGGCGGTGGTGTGGGGTGGGAGATGAAGCTAATTGGCAATTATTTTAAGTGCTAAGGTCTTTTATGTTTTCAGGCTTTTTAGTTAAGAGAATGATAGTCTCCAGTATAGCTGGTGGTATTAATAATCCAAGTGTGAACCCATTATATTGTAAATTTCCCTCATAGAATTAAAAAAGATTCTGTAATCATCTAGCTGTAGTTTAGTGTTCATTGTATGAATGAATAAGATTGAAAAGAATATGCTCCCTGGCTGATGGTCCTATTGAGGGCAAAGAATTTACCCACACAAACAGTTCAGAGCACTTAACCAAGCAATCTACAAACTAGTGCAAACTAAAACTGTAAAGACAATACATGAGCAAAATCTTTTTTTAAACTGAAGTATAGTTGATTTACAATGCTGTGTTAGTTTCTAGTGTATAGCAGAGTGATTCAGCTATACATACATATATATATATATGTACATTCTCTTTTTCATATTCTTCTCCATTATGATTTATTACAAGATATTGAATATAGTTCCCTGTGCTATACAGTAGGACCTTGTTGTTTATCTGTTTTATATATAGTAGTGTGTATCTGCTAATCCCAAACTCCTAATTTATCTGTCTCCTACCCCGTTTCCCATTTGGTAACCATAAGTTTGTTTTCTCTGTCTGAATAAGCACAGCTTGATGAGTTATAGGAGTGATTTAGGAAAGTGTGAGTTATAAAGAGACAACCCGATTTGGGGCTTAAAAACAATTTCCATCAGAGCTAGCTGAGCATAGAAAATGCAGAATTGAGGAATGTACTTGTAAATTAGAAACCTTTTAATGTTCTGTAGTCTATAGTCAAGAAATGACCTTCTAGTTAGACCAACAAATAATCATCTTTGAGCTTTATAGTATAAACAGAGGCAAATTTATTTTTTCTTTATAATAAATTTGTTTTCTTATTCTCTACTGGTGACATGAGCCTGTGTTGTCTTTAGTTAACAATTATTTTCCACTAATTTTATTTTTATGTACTTTTAGGTATTCAATTTGCCTTAGAGATTGTTTATTGTTTATATAAAATGAGTTTCTATGTTTCTGCCAAGTCACCCACAGTCCAGACTACACTGAGATTATTTCAGATTCTCTTTTCATCTCATTACTCTCAAAAATACACCACAGCTTCTGCCTTTTCCCTTGTGAAACGCATTAACTCTTCTCCCTGTTCTGCTAGGGCTCACATCTCCACAGCCATCTACTTGGATATTCTTTCCTGTCATGGAGCTTGTGTGGACTTTTGTCAGCTCATAGAGTTTGTATGTGGACCATCCTAAAGCCTTTGATCATTAAATCACATTTCACACTTAGGACTTAGGCACACTCAAATTTACCAGATGATGTGTTATAATGAATCCTCCAAAAGAAGGATGGGGGAACTTTCACTTTCTATTTGTATACTTTATAAATTATTTCAGTTTCACAATGAGCATTTGGTATTTTCATAATAAAGAGTAAAGATAACCCAATTTTGAAAGATGAAATTCAACAGTAGAGCCTTTAGTACCATTTCAGGTCTGTTAAATTAACCTCTTTATATCTACACAGACACCCACACACACACCCATAGTCCATATTAATGTTGAAAAATTCATACTAGTTTGGAAAGCAAAGAGCCATAAAAATGTTCCTACTGTATGGCCTAGAAGCTCTACTGCTGAAAAACAACCTAAGGAAATAATTCAAAAGAAGGAAAATATAAAAATCTATACAAAGCTTGTCTACACACAGAAGAATTGGGGAAAAGAAGACTTTAAAGTCAGCATAAGGGGAAAAGTTAGGAAAATAATGATACATCAGCTAGATGGCATTATTATTGCAACACTGAGAATGATTGTCATAAAAAACTATGTTAACAACATAGCATGTTTACAGTATAATGAGAAAATACAAAATTATATGTAGACTGATTATAGCTGTATATAAAATGAATTACATGTGGACAACTAGAAGGAAATGGATAATGAAAACAGCTGTTCTAGTTCACTAGAATTATCGGTGAATTTTTAAATTTTATTGAATGTTTTTTCAGTAAGTAAAATTGGAAAAATTGAAAGAGTTTCAAATTGTCAGTTCAGATTATCATTGTTCTGGGACTTTTGCAGCAAAAAGAAGAAAAGACTCTGAGCCTCTTTCCTCTTTATTTCACTGGCCAAAAGAATTACTCCTGAGGAAAGAAGGAAATGTCTACTTTCTTAGAAAGTTATAAAAAGGAACATTCTCAGGGCATAGGATACTGGAATGACCTCCTGCCGAGGATTGTAGACTCCATTCTTAGAAATCTTTAAGAAGGTAGTTGTGGTTGATTTATTTATTCATATTACTAAAGATGCATTAAATCCAATAATTTTTAATAACCTCTTTATTGAGATAAAATTAATGTACTGTAAAACTCTCTTTGTATACATGCACACAGTCAGCAGTTTTTAGTATAGTTGCAGATTTGTACAACCATCCCTATTATTTATTTTTAAAACATTTTAAAAAGCACCCATTAAGAAACCATACCCCATTTCTCTCTCTTGCCAGTCCCTGGCAACCACTAATCTACTTTCTGTTTCTATGGATTTGCCTTTTCTAGACATTTCATATAAATGGAATCATACAGTATGTGGCCTTTTGTGTCTGCTTTCATTTAGCATAGTAATTTCAAGGTCCATCCATGTCATAGCACATATCAGTATTTCATTCCTTTTTTATAGTTGAATATTAATATTCTGTTGTACAGTATGCCACATTTTGTTTATCCATTTGTCAGCTGATGGACATTTGGGTTGTTCCCATGGTGTGTATGCATGTATACGTGAAACTGTTGTGAGTAATGCTGCTATGAACATTTGTGTAAAAATTTTTGTGTGGACATTTGTTTTCAGGTTTTTTGGCTATATACATAGGTGTGGAATTGATGGGTCTTATGGTAAGTCTGCATTTAATTTTTCGCGGATTTGGTTTCCAAAGTGCCTGCACCATTTTACACTCTCACCAGCAATATATGAAAGCTCCCTGATGATCTTTTGTTTTGATATCCCTTCCCATTCTTTTTTTGGCCTCACCACGCAGCATGAAGAACTTCCCTGACCAGGGATCGAACCCATGCCCCCTGCAGTGGAAGCACAGAGTCTTAACCACTAGACCACAGGGCAGGTCCCCCCTTCCAGTTCTTAATGCAATGCTTGACATGTAGTAAACTTGAATAGATGCCAGTTATTCTCACTGATGATGTCATCAGTGTTACTAGAGAAAACTGGAAGTTGCCTTGTGTCCATTGTCTCTAAGTAAAATGAAGTCACTGTATTATTTTCCAGGCTCTATTTTGGCTTTTTTTACTCTCAGTAATTGGTAATGATATTTTTTTTCCTTAATTATATTTTCTAGAGAAAGCTTATAAACGTGTGTGTGAATTTCTTCCTTTTCCTTCAATAAACTATTTTGACATAATTCTGAAGTCTGTAAATATTAAATAAATACATGTACTCATATATGTAGGGCATGCCATTTTGTCCTCCAGGGTCCCCAGTCCTTTTCCCCTAAGTCTGCGGGTGCTTCTGTGGCAAAGCAGCTGGCTGGCAGAGCAAAGGAAGGTGAAGAACAACAGAGACCTAGGCCTTGAACACTGGAATCACCATGGTTAGAAGTGCAGTAGGGTGTGTGGGGGTCTTACCTGTGGTCTCACTTTCCTGTCCTCACCCCTTTGCCATATTCCTCCTCTCTCACGCCCTAACGGCCTCCCAGATATTTCCTATTCCTACTTTAAGGGAAGTTCATACAAAGGAGCTTCATGTATGGTAAATGATTAAAGTGTGGGGAATCCTCTGGTTGCCCAGTGGTTAGGCCTCCATGCTTCCACTGCAGGGGACCCAAATTGGGGAACTAGGGTCCCACGAGCCTCGTGGGTGTGGCTAAGAAAAGAAAAAAAAGGTATTGAGAATACGGATATCTCGGTCAAGGCATTGTTTAACACCATTTATGGTTTTTCCCTATTGCCACATTTGTAAAACGTTTTCTTCCCCTTGTGACCATTAATCCAGTTCACTCAACTGATATTTATTGCCCACCTCGTATGTGCCAGGCACTGTTTTAGGTGCCTGTTCTTCTTCTTCTTCATTGCCTTTTGCTCCCACCTTTTTCTGTCGCTTTATATTTCCCAAATTGGAAATCAGAGAGAGAAAAAAATGAGAGAATGAAATTGTAGGATGTAGTGTCTCTGTATAGTATATTCTCTGCATATTCTAGTAATCATTTCACTGATTTTCTTTGATTTCACAAAATTGTATGTTTTCCTTAAACACCTCAGAGATGTGTGAGAGGACATCCCATTTGTGTGTACATTGGCTTTGAGGGCTTCTTGCCAGTTATCTGCCTCTTTCCAGAATGGCAGTGTTGATTTGTTCTTTATTTTTGAAGTCTGGCGAAATGGGAAAGGGGTCCTGGCAGGAGGAGAAAGAAAAATATAAATCAGAGAAGATAGGTAGAGAGGGGCAAAACAAAAGGCTCTGCCAGAGAGAGGGTTATGAATCAGAGTCATGGTTGAGGCCTCCAAGTACATAATATCTTATATACAATATTATTATATTATGTTGCCATTATGTGTCAATTCAATAAAGTGGTATAGTTGTAGCTCATGGTGCCAGAAGAAATTTTAGAGATTATTTAATTCACTTACAAAAAATATGTCTTGAAACAGGCAAGGTACCCTATTTCACCCTAATTAATACAGAGGTTAATAATAAATTCCAATAAACTGGAAAAATAAATTGGATATATTTGCTATGTTTTATTTACTAACTTGGAATCCATCTTTGTAGTAGTCTTAAACCAGAAATGTTCAACTAGGAAGACAAATGAATATTCCAGTATTGCCCCCCTCTCTCTCCCTTTTATTTATTTTTTTTCCCCTCATATCGTGGTATAAGGGAGAATGAGCATTTGTAAAGCACTGGGGCAAACAAACAGGGCTACTGTCAACTGGAGGTGACTGACCTGAGGTTGAGGCCACCAGTATCTTGACCTATCTGTAACTCTATCTCACACACCAGTTGAGGAACTCAGAAATAAATCATGTAAACCACAGTATTATGGTGAGTTAGTGTTGAATTTTACCCTTTACTAAGAAAGGCAGTGTGTTTTAGCATGAGCAAGGTGACTGGAAATAATGGCCTAATTAACTCCATAGCTTCCTATATACGTATACAGATGATGTTGTGGCTGGTAATATATAATGTATGACAACAGCAGAAAACAAATAGATAGTGCGTATTTTAGATTATTAAAGCTGGACTCTAACTTTTAGATTTTCATGGTCACTTGGGTTTTGGAGAAAATATGAGGGTATTGGACTATAAGTTCTAGACCTTTGGACTCATCAAGCCTTAGAGAAGGAGGTATTGGGGCTTGAAGGTTCAAGCATGTAAAACATTTTTATAGGTATCTAATATCCTATAGTATTTTGAAAATTACATCTGTATTTTCATAGAAAACTTTTGTTTTCTGCCTTTTTCCCTTTAGGACAAAAGGAATTCTTTAGAGCAATTATCTCAGAATAAAAAGCAAAAAAAAAAAGTGGGAATCCAACTTTAAATAACTAAATTATTGGTTTACTTTTTAAGAGCTATAGCATATTCTTTTTATTAACAATAATTATTATTACTTATAATAAATCATTTAGAGTTTAATGAAATCTTGTAGTGGAAGGAATCTTAAATAATGCATTCTAGTTCTGGCACTATTGCCAGTTAAGTAGTTGTTCAATATAATCTCGTTGTAGTAATCTAGACAGGGGTTTCCTGAGAGGTTTTGCTTTATTTAGCTTGTGTCTGTAACTCTTTCCCCCCAGATTTAATATGAATAATCTGGGGAACCTTTAAAATGCATATTCCCAAGCTTCATCTTAAGGATTCGGATTCAGTAGATCTGGGGGTAGGTCCTGGCAACCTGCATTTAAAAAAATTACATCAGCTGATTTTGATTCAAAAGAACAATGGATTGTACTTTGAGAAACATTCAGTTATAACTTTTATGATGAATAAGTAAGAAACCTTTAAATTTCTTTGTGGCATGGAGGATTTGTGGTTAGGTGAGAGTTTTAAGAGCAAAGTACTGATAAAATTTTTCAAACACCCACATGTTGAAAAAAGAATGTTTTACTAAACTGAGTATGTACTTGCTCTGAATCAACAAGAACTTTGAACAAAAAGGAGCTTGCCTTTGGTTCTTATTCGTGTTGAAGGAGTCCTGCCCATCTCTTAACTGTCGGGCCTGCCTGACTACTCAGGATTTACTTGGGACAAAGAAGGCAGAGACTCCTGTTTTAGTTGCATGGACTGTATAAGGGGAATGCTCTGCCAAGGTGAACGACTTATAAGCTCTGAAAATAATGTACTCATTAATTCCTTATTTTTGGTAAATGAAGTTCCACCTAAAGCAATTGACCCATCCTTATTTTTTCCCCTAAACTCTAGTAGTCAAGTCATTTTAAATGACTGTTGTTGTTGAAAAGCAGATTCAAAGAAATCGTCCTATTCGACATTTTTGGGGTGCTCAGTTTTCTTGTTGAAATCTGATGGGTGTCTCTCTGCACTGCCTCCTCAAATAAATAATGGGAACGTTTTCATTTGGGAACTCTTCAGGCACACAGTGGAGTCCAGTCTGACTCCTGTGTATATGCTTTGAGCTAGTGAGGTGTTCTGTGGAAGCCCTTCTCTCTAGGCTTGGGGCGAGGAAGGATCAACCCTGCCCTTCCTTTCAAGAGTATTTATAGGATAACAACACATCTCTCCAAAGAAAACTCTTGCAAATCCTCCCTCTTTAATGTCCCCATCTGACTGGGGTTGGAGTCAGAGAACCAGCCCTGGCCCTTTTGACTTTAAATGCTTGTGTTTTCTTAGCCACCTCACTTTGGTGTGTAGCTTTTATTGTATCTTTGTGCTTCACAGCACAAAGCATATAGCACCACATATTATATATAACTTGGTACTTTATGTAGTAAAAATACAAAAATATACATGAGAAAGATAGACACTAATTTCCAGAAAATGATTTCCTCTGAGGATGAAGAGAAAGGTGAGGAATATAAGGGGAAAGGGTTAAGATCTGGTGGTAACATTGTATTTCTTCTTAGAAAAGAGTTTTAAATTAATATGGCAACCTGTTGACATCTATTTACATTTAGTGGTAGGTACAGAGCTACCTTTTATGTTATTTTCTCTATTTTTCTTTTTTTAAAATTTTTATTGGAGTATAATTGATTTACAGTGTTGTGTTAGTTTTAAGTATACAGCAGAGTGAATCAGTTATACCTATATATTATATCTGCTCTTTTTTAGATTCTTTTCCCATAAAGGTCCTTATAGACTATTGGGTAGAGTTTTCCTGTGCTATACAGTAGGTCCTTATTAGTTATCTATTTTATATATAGTCGTGTGTATATGTCAATCCCAATCTCCCAATTTATCCCTCCTTCTTCTATTTTTTCTATGCAGACATTTAATCTATATATTTGAAATGTTTTATAACTTTAAATTCGTTGAAAAAAATGAATCTAGGTTACAGTAATTTTTCTGTTTTAGGTTTCTCTCTCGCTTTATTCTCAAAGACAAAGAAAATAGAAGTCATCTGATTAAAAACTATCCCAACTCCCCACCCAGATACCTACACGCACGCGCACACACACACGTGCACCCTCCTTTCTGTCTTCCCTCTGGGCACAGTGGAGTCGCTGTCTCTTCACCTCTGCTCTGGGTCCCTTCTAACCTCTCAGAAACCTTGTGCTGTTAATCTGCCAACACCTTACTCTCTTCAGACTATCTCTTTCTGCTGACTTCCTGTCAGTATTTTAAAATGTGCTAGTTCCTCTTAGCTTAAAAAAAAAAAATGCCTCAAAGTAGGTGCAGTACCATTTACAATGCAGGCAAAAACATTTTCACTTAGAAACTGTCTCAGTGCATTTTCTTTATAAGTGAGCTCCTTTTCTTCTGTGTAAAAATTGCTATGATCAAAATAGCTGTCGTCTGTCTCTGAAGTATTTTCTATAGGTTTTGTTTTTAGCCTTCCTTGGAATTTAGGAGAGAAATGGGAAGGCAATTTTAGATTAACACCTGTCTGAGAAGTTCCAAAATGAGAGACGGCCATCTGGTTTGCACAATTTGTAATATTTTTGAAATAGGGTCTTATCATTCCAAACAGATGTTTAGGCTATTCTAAAATAATACTTAATTTTTAAACAGCTACAACTATCAACATTTTACTATCAAACTGAAAAGAGGATCATTAGATGCTGGTGACGTTCACTCCAGGAACATCACCAGCATCTGCTTCTGTGACCTCTCTGTTCTCTGAGAGACTGATATGGGCAGTGGAAGGCCGCATTTCTCATTCCTTGGACTCACATAACCTGAAGGCCCATCTTAGATTCCTCTGTGCTTCCACTTATTCTTTAGAATAATGTACTTAGGTCAGGCCTGAAGTAGTCAACCACAGAAGCTCTATTCAGTGCCCCACTGGTCTGTGTATACCTGGGCTTTTGTCAAATCTAGTACTAAAGATTCAGAGAGCATCAACTATACTTCAATTTTTTAAAAAATTAAAAAGAATGGGACTTCCTAGGTGGCGCAGTGGTTAAGAATCCACCTGCCAATACAGGAGACACGGGTTCAATCCCTGCCCCAGTAAGATACCACATGCCACGGAGCAACTAAGCCTGTGCACCACAACTGTTGAGCCCATGTGCCACAACTACTGAAGCCCAGGCACCTAGAGCTTGTGCTCTGCAACAAGAGAAGCCACCACAATGAGGAACCCACTCACCACAATGAAGAGCAGCCCCCTGCTCACCACAACTAGAGAAAGCCCATGTGCAGCAACAAAGACCCAACGTAGCAGCCAATAAATAAATAAATAAATATTTTAAAAAATTAAGAAGAAAATATTAAAGAGCATATTAAAAAAAGATCAAGGCCACTGTCTTGAAACTGTAACTGCAAATGAAACTAAAAATATAAGTTGCCTATAGAATTGGGTACTGGAGATGGTGAAAAAAGTGCATTTGAAAAACCATTGGGGACTTCCCTGGTGGTGCAGTGGTTAAGAATCCATCTGCCAATGCAGGGGACACAGGTTCAATCCCTGGGCCGGGAAGACCCACATGCTGCAGAGCAACAAAGCCCATGTGCCACAACTACTGAGCCTGTGCTCTAGAGCCCGTGAGCCACAACTATTGAGCCCATGTGCTGCAACTCCTGAAGCCCACGCACCTAGAGCCTGTGCTCCACAGCAAGAGAAGCCACCACAATGAGAAGCCCACGCACCACACTGAAGAGTAGCCCCCACTTGCCACAACTAGAGAAAGCCCATGTGCAGCAACAAAGACCCAATGTAGCCAATAAATAATTAATTTTAAAAAAAGAAAAGAAAAACCAGTGAATGTTAATTGTTGCAAGCTTTTTGGGAAATGTGTATGTATCATTAACCTTTTAAAATTATATACCCTTGACCTAGAAATTTTCTTGCTGAAATCTCTCCTGAAGAAATAATCAAATACTCAAGCAAACTACAGTAGGCAATAGGGTAGAGTGAATACAGACTCTGAAGCCAGGTTGCCTCAATTCAAATCCTGGTCCTCCTATTTACTAACTAGTATAGCCTTGCTTAAACTTCCATGTGTTTCTCAGTTTCTCCACCTGTAAAATGAAGAATAGTCCCCACTCATAGAGTTCTTATAAGGAGATTTAATAGTAAGGAGGGGAAGATTATCTGTTAACTCCACAACAATGCTGCATAACAAATTGTCCCCAAAACTCAGTGACACATAATGAGCATTTATTTCTCGCTCATACATCAACAGGTCAACTGGAGTTCAACTTTTCTAGGCTGGGATTGGCTCCAGGCTATGGGTTTGGTTCAGGTGGGCTACAGTGTCACTTATTCTCCCAAGATAAATGGACTACCAAGGACCTGTTCTTCTGGCAGTGCTTGAAGTATAAGAAGGCAAGTCCAATTGTACACTTTCCTTTGCATCACATCTACTAACAAACATTGGCCAAAGCAAGTCACATGACCAAACCAAACATCAATGAGGCAGGGAAAGTCAGGGAGGGGGAAGGAATGATTATTTACAATCCAAGGGTTGACAAACTATTTCTATAAAGAGCCAGATAGTAAATATTTGAGGCTTTGTTAGCCATATAGTCTCTGTTGCAACCATTTAACTCTGCCATTAGAGCATTAAAGCAGCCCTAGACAGTAAATCAACGAATGGGGTGGCTGCGTTCCAGTAGAATTACAAAACCAGGCACAACAGTGTAAAGCAATTATATTCCAATAAGGAGCTTAAAAAGAAATTACAAAACCAGGTAGCAGACTGGATTTGGCTCGCAGACCACAGTTTTCTTACCCCTGACCAATTTACTGCACCAGATTGGACTTTTTGTGGAGATAACAGTTCCTGGTACAGGGTACACTAATAAATATTGGCTCTCATTAATAATGTTGTTGTTACTGTTAAAAGACCACAATATTGGAAATAATAAATATGTCCAACAATAGAAATAGGGTTAAATAAATTATGGCATACCCATACTATAAAATGTTATGCATTCATTTGAATATCATTTTTTAAATATCAAGACTATGTAATGGCCTAGGAATGTGTTTAATAGTATGTTAAGTGAAAAAAAAAGTGATAAATGATATTTATCATAAGACCCCAATTTTATTTTTCTTACAAGATAATGTATGTTATATATGTATAATGTATGTGTGTGTGTGTGTGTATATATATATATATATATAATGTATGTTATACATTATGTAACAGCTACAAAAGGAATACACCAAAACTGGATCATTTACTTTTTTTTTACATAATTATTTTCTGTTTGGTTTTGTTTTTTATTGAGATACAGTTAACATATAACATTGTATTAGTTTTAGGTATACAACAGAATGATTTGATATGTGTGTGTATACTGTGAAATAATCACCACAGTTAGTTTAGTTAACATCCATCTCCTCACAGTTAAAATTTTTTTTCTTGTGATGAGAACCTTTAAGATCTACTCTCTTAGCAACTTTCAAATATACAGTACAGTATTGTTAACTGTAGGCACTATGCTGTACATTACACCTCAGGACTTATTTATCTTATAACTGGAATTACATATTTCTTTATTGTCCATTTTTTCTATACTGGAAGTGTACTGTTTTCTGGTACGAAAGTACTTTGATGAGAAAAAAATAATAGAATCCGGGTCCACTGAGGACTCTTCTAACTCTGATGTAGTTATCATTTTATATGTCGCTTTTGTTTTAATTGCTTTACAAATTAGGACTTTACCTTCAGAGACATCTGATTAGAATGGACTAGATAGAATTTTCCAACCTGTTATATTGATATTTTTAAAGTTGTTCTGCTCTAGGGCTCCTGGAAATCTGTGGCAGGGTACCAGCCATGGGAATAGAACCCCAACGTGCCTCTCAGGTCAAAGGAACAGTAGCTCTTTCTGACCACATTCCCTGAGCAGCCACAGTCCTTTCAGTGATACAAAGGCAGAATGTTGTTGCACAGAGGTGAACACCCTCTTGCACCCCTGCTCCGGCCATCCCAGTATCTGAACATACACATCTGCTTTTCTCATGCATCAGAGAGAGGTTAGGTTTCAACATTTAATTGCCACTGTATCTGGAAGTCACACAAATGAATCCTGGGAAAGGAAGCTCCAGAACCTAGCTGCCTTCTTCATCAATCTCACAGAATATTAACTAACATTAATTTCCTTTTAAAAATCCTTCACAATAATCAAGTTTCATCTAAATTATAATCAGTTAGCCTCTGGAGACTCCAAGATTCTAAACTCTGTTGAAAATTATGTTAAATTAATCAAGTTGTACAACCGTATAGGTAACTATTCCATATAAATTTTGCCCTAAAATGTGCTTCAGAATCTGAAGTTTAAAGGGACCATGCTGTTTAATCTCTGAGTTTAGGTAAAACGAAGCTAAACTTTATTTTTAGTAAGTGAATTGTTAGTGAATTTAAGTTCCCACTAGGATTCCCATGTAAGATTTGCATGTGGATATTGCATGTTTAGTAAGTTGTAGACCCAGTTTGGTGCCTCAGGTGTATTAAAAAGGGAAAATGGACACCTGATTTGCCCATTCTGGGTGCCCAAATCTTAACTGAAATACTAAGGTAGGGTGAATTCTATTTGGAAACTTATATATAACCATATCTCAAGTTGTTCTTTAACTTAGGACTTTATGTATATAAGCTAAAGATTTATTGATAGTAACTGAGCTCATGATATGGAATAAAAACTATATTCAGTCAACTTAAAGACAAATATATACAACTACAAATACTGTTAATGGATTTTAATTGCAATTTGCAGTTCTGCCCCACTAAGGAGGAAGGAAGAACCCTTCATCTGAATGGCCAAGAAATGGTCTGGCTAGGACCTCCACATTGTTTTTCTCCTCACCCTTAGACCCCCTTTTGCTGATCCTATCTGGGAGTGGTGGCTGCTCTCCAAAGAGGACCCCTCAGTAGCCATGCCTCCTGCTGTACATGCCTTTATGGAGTACCCCCTACATTCCATCTGATCTGGCCCTATGTAACCAAGAGACTGGGGCAGAGATGACGTAACTTCCGCCCTGGTCTCTCTACTCTTGCTCTGGGGTAAGTCAGCCATCATGTAAGAAACCTAACTATCCTAAGCACCATGCTCAGAAAGTCAGCTAGCCACATGCGGCTGTTCCAGCCTTTCCAGCCAAGGGGCTAGATGTGTGTGTGAAACAACCACCCTCGTGTCCAGCCCAGTGAGTTCTTTGTCACATCTTCAGCCCTAATCACGAATGCATGACAAACTTGAGAGAACTGACCAGCTGAGTCCAATCAACTCAGAACCATGAGAGAAATAAATTATTTTTGTAAGCCACTGAGTTTGGGGATAGTTTATTACACAACAATAGAAAATTGGAACCCTTATCTTTCTTAACCCCTGTCTTTCTGCACTGGGACGTTGACTGAGTTCATTTGCTCTTGCAAATGCTAATATTCCTTTTGTGTCCAGTGCTGATGGGGGCTACACCTCCCTCCAGTGTGCTCTATAAAATGCTGGCCGTCTTCTTAGTCATAAAAAGCCTTCTGTGTGCCTTTTTTAATCCTGGGGATGCTTTTGCTCTGTTTTCCTGGCCTTACAGCTCTTTTAAACATGTACCTGGCTTGTGGTCTTTAAAGTAGCAGCAGCAAAACAAAGAATTACAGTCTTCAACCTTAAGTGAAAAAAAGTTATTTCCTCACTGAGCACTAAAGTCACACCCACCCCCAGGCACTTCTGTGACACTTCCCATATAACACGTTTAGACTTCCTCCAGGCACAGCTGACTTTGGCCAAAACTGTTTAATCATTCTCACATCACATCAGCATATGGTTGAACTATTCGTTTTCATTGTCTCTCCCAAACCTTCTAAATCCGTGTCTAGGAACATTGGATGAAATATATGAGACCCACAGAGTGTCTAGCATGGAGCCAAGCATGGGACGCAGCTCCGTACTATGTGTTCTCTTTTTTTCCCCCCAATGAAGCTTGAAGAGAAATGTGTATGTTTAAAAACTTAAAAAATATATATATTTATTTTATTTTTGGCTGCATCAGGTCTTAGTTGCAGCAAGAGGGATCTTCATTACAGCATGTGGGATCCTCCGCTGCAGCGCGTGAGCTCCTGGTTGCAGTGCACAAGCTTCTCTCTAGTTGTGGCACTTGGGCTTAGTTGCCCGACCAGGGATCAAACCCGAGTCTCCTGCATTGGAAGGCAGATTCTTAACCACTGGAACACCAGGGAAGTCCCTAAAAAATTTATATATTGATTGTGTATAAAACAAAGTAAATTTCTCACTTAAAAGAAAAATAATCAGACAGTGGAATACTCTGCAGCAAAGAAAATGTACCAATTATGGCTGCGTGCATCAGAGAAAGATATGTCACAATAGAATACATGGTATATACTTCTATTTCTGTAAAGTTTAAGAGCAGTGAACATCAAATTTTGCATTTTAGGCATACATGATCTATGGTTAAAAACATAAAGCACATTTATGATTATCATCAAAGTCAGGAGCATGTTAATTAACCCTTTATTGGAGAGGTCACACAGGGGTCAGTGAAGGCACTAAAACTGTTTCTTAACCCAAGTGGTAGTTACATGGGTATTTACTTCCTAGTTATAATTTAAGTTGTACTTACATATTTTAAACAAATCTATATGAATGATATACTTACCAGTTAAAAAAAAAGTTTTTAAAAAGCAGTCAAGAGACTTCTAGATCCTAGATGTATGTTTTTAAATAGATATGCTAAGCACCTATATGCAAATGTATGATTTTTTCAGATTAAAAAGTAATATATATTCATTATAGAAAATCTGTGTAATAGAGAGAAAAATAAAAATCATCCATAATCCTACCACTTTTGACATTTTGAGATAACCACCCTGGACATTTTGGTTTATTTCTTTGCAGTTTCTGCAGTCTTTTGGTGACTTTCTCTCTCTCTCTCTCTCTCTTTTTTTAAAGCAAAATTAGGAACATACCACACGTTGTTTTGAAAGCTGATTTTTTTCTCGTACCATATCATGAGCACTTTCCCATACTTTGACACTCCTTTGAAATAGTAATTTGCTATTGAAACTAGCCACAGGCTTAAGAATCACCCCATCCAATTAGTTCCCCAAGGAAATGTTCTACATTTTTGATACTGTCAGCCCCTAAGCTATAAAAAATATGAACCGGCATTCAGAGAAAATATGAAAATTATCTGCTCCCTGTTAGAATTTTATTTCTAGAGTTCTAATAAAATCAAAACAGAGACCATGCGCATGCAAATAAAACCTTTAGAATTTAGATCGGAGAACAGCAACAATTATTCCTATAAAAGTGAAAATTCAGCTCTTAGATGAAGAATACTAAAGTGCCGATCAATAGACTAATAGTGCCCTTCGACAAGGAATTCTTCTCTAAAGTTTTGTTATAAAAAAGCATTTTCGGACTTCCTAGGTGGCACAGTGGGTAAGAATCAGCCTGCCAATGCAGGGGACATGGGTTCAAGCCCTGCCCCAGGAAGATACCACATGCCGCCCTGTGCACCACAGCTATTGAGCCCATGTGCCACAACTACTGAAGCCCACGCACCTAGAGCCCGTGCTCTGCAACAGGAAAGGCCACCGCAATCAGAAGCCCACGCACCACAACGAAGAGCAGCCCCCATTCACCACAACTAGAGAAAGCCCGTGTGCAGCAACGAAGACCCAACACAGCCAATTAAATAAATAAATAAATAAATAAATTTATTTTTTAAAAAAGGCATTTTCATGCTCAGGACAAGTTGGGAACCATAGATATTTTTAGAACCTTTCTTTTCACTATTTTTAACTTGTAAAAACTCAAGATTTTCCTTGTGTGGAATGACATGAAAGTTCTTTTCTTGTGTTTCTTTGGTTGAGTATCATAGCTGTTTCTTGATGTTTATAAAAATTAGCATGAGGATAGTTTAGATACATTTAGGTAATTTTCTTAATGGTTTTTCCATAGCCCGCCTACTAAGGAGTGAGACACCCTTTAATAAAGATACAAGATTCATTCCAAAGTTTATCTGTTATGTGTTGTGGTGTACAGTATTTACCTTATTAGATGGTTTCTTTATATTTCTCTTTTTTACAGCTAGCATATTTTTCAAAAGTACTATTACTATAAATATCTAGAGTTTATTTAAGAAAAGGGTAAAAGTTATATTTGGGGATATGTGTCGATAATTTTAACTTTAGTTTTTTTTCAGCCAGATTACTCCTAAATATTTAGCAGTAAAAGTTAGCTAGCTTCAATGTTGTCAGTATAACAATAAGGAAAATAAGATTTTTGAAGTTTATTTCAGAGTAATGGGTAATTGAAAAACTTGAATAAAAATGTTGTACACATGAAACTCATAAATGTTATAAACCAATGTTATCTCAAAAAAAAGGCAAACGTCTTTCAGCTTTTTCTATGAAATGATGAAATCATTGTATTTGAGTTTTTGCCAAATGATAACCTTATCAATTTGTTAGCTTTTCTGTGTCCAAGTCCATTAAATATATTAAGTAAGATATGACAGATGTTTTTCTTTTTGAAATTAAGAACATCTGTGTAGGGAGTATTTAGGGGTAAAGCAGATGAGACTTTGTGCTTTATATGTTTGTAAAAGATGTTGAATGTGAAAAAGTGGTAAGTAATATAGAAGTAGTCTTACATGCCTAAATTTTGATGTGTTGCCTCTTTATGCCTATTTTTAAAACTTAATGTAAAATTATTTGAATAAGATCATAGGTTTTGTTTTGAAATAAAGTTATCGCAGTGAGATCAAACAATATAAAAAAAGGACAAGTATCACTTTTCTTTACAGTAGAATTGGTAGAGAAAGTTCATTTCATCATTTATATATTTTCCATCTCCAGTGATTTTTCTTTATAATAAGATATTGCCAGTCATTTAGTCATAAAGAATTACTTCTGTTATTTCCAGACAGATGTTATATTTTTCTAATTAGTAGTTTATGCCTTAAAGACTAAAATAAAATGATAATGTCATACAAATTTGATTCTTTCAACCCCATGATTTTTTTCATTTTATTATGTAACCATAATACAAGTTTTCAAGTTTTCTCAGCCTTGGCACTATTGACATTTGGGGAGACAGTTCTTCGTTGTGAGGGGCCCTTCTGTGCTTTGAAGGATGTTTAGCAGCATCTCTGGCCTCTACCCGCAAGACTCCAGTAGCACTCCCCAGTTCCAGACATTGCCAGGTATCCCCTTGGGGCAAAACTGACTCCAGTTGAGAATCACTGCTGTAGTGTATTTACTAAAATTCTTATGCCTTTCAGGAGCATAATATGGAGTAAAGCAGTGTACCACTAGTAGCTAGGCACAAAATCAACAGAACAGAAAAGCTGCTGGGCTGTATTTTGGGTAGTTCAGCAAAACTAAAGAGGTCAGAAACAGTAACTACATTTCTTAATCAAAGTCTAGATTGTCTAGGTAATTGGTACAGAACAGACACTGGGAACATTGTAGTGAGTGCCACACAGGGAAATAAAATTAGTTAATAGCTACAGATGTCATTTATGGCTGTTTTTCTTCAATCTTTATTTTAAAACGTGAAGCAGCAGGATTTGCAGAAACTAAAGGACGCATGAAGGTCCTATACTATTTTATGTTACTCTCAAATCACAGTAATTTCCATGGCATCCTGGAATAAAAACGTGTTTCACTCCTTTTGTCATTATATCTACAACAGGTGATGCCCAGTGCCCTGCTGGGAACATCATTAATCCAACTTCCTCTCCAAAATTTTTGGCATTCTGTATCATGACGAGCACTCAGTGGGCAAGCCAGTTTACAGGGTGTTTTTCCGTTTAAACATATGCCAGAGAAAAAAATTCTAATATAGCTATTTGAGAGAAAAGCAAAATGATTTCAAATTTTATTAAATTGGCTGTGCAGGACGGAGAAATGTACAAGTCTTAGCTGCCAGCATCTGTTAAGCTTAACATGCATTTGAAAGCTAATAGAAATTATTGATGGAGAGTCCAAAAGGTAGTTGACATTGCTAAACTTTTTGAGGTGGGTGTCAAGAAGAAAGTAAAGCAGAACCAAATTCTGAACACTAGGAGAGAACCCTATTCACCAGGTCTATCTTGTTTCCTTTACTCCATGACTTCTACCTGCTGCAGAACAAGGCACAAAAAGGAAAAAAAGAAAGTATTCTTTTACACTGTATTGCAGTGTAAGGTCTTCCTTGATTGTTTTTTTACTGAATGAATTGAGAGTAATCCTTTTTTTAAACCCCATCTCAATGTTAATATAAAATCAGACTTCTCACGTAGGTGGATGATTGTAACTTTATTGCCATTAAAAGATTTCAAAATGCATTCATGCCTCTTTGTACACATAATGAAAAATGGGCACCATAATGAAGATTGATATTTCCTTAAGTCTGCTTAGTTTAATTCTGCTGTCTGCTCTTCTACAGTGCCGTGTCTCTAATTGTACACAGTTTAGTGATATCTAGGAATATAAAGTTGTTGCCCATAAGTAAAAATCACAAAGTTGGTTTAAAAAAAAAGATTGGCTTTTCTTTTAGTTTTCCTAAAATAAAGCGATTTCAGTAATTTTATTCAGTAACTTCTTGACTGCTAAAACTTTGGTTGCCTCTGATAATGCACTATCATAAACAAAGGTGTAAAGGATGTCATATATATAACATGTATGTGTGGAGGTATATATAGTATAGTATATATAGTATACATTTAGGGATGTATCTCAAGTGAAGAATTAAGAATTGCTAGATGAAAATGTTTAGAATTTTTGATGTATATGGCTAACTGCTCTTTCAGAAATGCTGTGACAACATACTCTACCACCATCATAGAAGTAGAAATCTCTACTGACTTTT
This sequence comes from Hippopotamus amphibius kiboko, assembly GCF_030028045.1. Classification (NCBI taxonomy): domain Eukaryota; kingdom Metazoa; phylum Chordata; class Mammalia; order Artiodactyla; family Hippopotamidae; genus Hippopotamus; species Hippopotamus amphibius. Next base: position 53,510,018 of record NC_080186.1, read on the forward strand.
CAATTCTTATCCTGAACCCTCCATCTACTCTTTCTTAATCTACTCATGAAAACTCTTATCATGTCCCATTTTATCTTTCAGCTTTGTTTACAGTGATTTTTGCCACAGCTTTAAACTTTTTATATAGTCAGTGTCTTCTTTTAGAGAGTCTGTGGTATTTAGAATTTTTGTCATCTCTAAAAATGTTTTTGAAAGATCCCTACATTTGTATTATATTATTTCAGATTTTACATGGACATCAGTTTCCTGTGGAATTTATTTTGATGTAAGATATGTTTTAGGTATTTAAATATGCTATTTCCAAATGATTAACAGTTGTCTCATCATCTTTTATTAAATAATCTTTCTCTAATGGCCAAAAAAAAAAAGAAAAGAAAGAAAAGATTGGACTTCCAAAAGTAAAATCATTCCGTACTATAGTTGTTCAAGGAAGCCTCTTAACTGTGTTAAGGGTACTTGTGTAGTAGATTTTATTTGTCCCTTTAACTGGAGATATTCCAAAAGTGCCTAAGGCAGCACCTGGCACTTAGTAGACAGTAAATAGTTGCTGAATGAATGTGTGGGAAGCGGGTACCTTGGTGTGGAAGTATTCTTTATCATACAACATAAAAAAAATGTTTAAAAAGTAGAGAAAAACATGTACAAAAGGAGGCATATAACCATCACCCAGCTTGAGCAGTTACCAACTCATGGCCAATCTTGTTTTAATCATACCATACCTACTTTTCCCTTCCCATATTATTTTGAAGCAAATCCCAGATATAATTTCACTCACAAATATTTCAGTGTCTATCTCTAAAAGACTAGGTCTCTTTTCTTTAAATATGACATTATTACACCTGAAAAATTAAAATAATTCTTTAACAGCGTCGGTATCCTGTCAGTCTTCAAGTTTTCAATTGTCTCATAAATGTCATTTTTTTTTACAGTTTTACATTTGAATCAGGACTCAAAAAAGATCCACAGACTGTGATTATTCAATATACAGCATTTCTTAAGTATTTTTTGACCTTTGGTTTTCCAGTCTTCTGTTTTCTCCCTTGTAATTTATTTGTTGAAGAACTGGGTTATTTGTATTTGCAGCATTTCCCACAGCCTAGACTTTGCTGATTGTATCCTAATAGTGTCACTTACTTAAGTGTCACATATTCCTCTGTCTCCTGTATTTCCTGTAAACTAGTAGTTGGAGCTAAAGGCTTAATCAGATTCAGATTCAGTTTTCTTTTTGGCAAGCCCAAAAAGAAGGTGGTGGCCAAATCGTAATGACAGCATTATTGGCTTTTTGTTCAGTGCCCTGCAAATTGAGTTTGCTAACATTTGTTGAGTATTTTCTTTGTGCCTAGCAATGTGCTTATGTTCTATAGGCATTATGTCATTTAATCATATTTAAGCTTTGTAATACTAGTACATATCAATTTTTATCTGATGACTAGACCTCTTATTAGAACCAAGTAATCTTAAATGTCTTTAAAACAAACTGCTTGGTGTATACCCCATTGTCACTTATGTGATTTAATTTGGAATTCTATCCAAACTTTCTTTTTACTGGATTCATTTAGAGCTATACAAAAATCACTTGCATTAAAGGCATTTTAAAAAATATTTTAATAATAAAGCTCAGAGACCTATCATTTAACTGTGAATTCATTGTACTCAAGCTTTTTGGTACTGAGAATCACCATCCCTTAACCTCACAAAGACCCGATATCTAAACCACAAATAAGGCCAGCAGAATTCAGTATTTCCCGAGTCTCTCTTTCCTCTGCACTTATTGTCTTCTGCAGATGCACTTGTCTCTTTCATCTCTTTCTGCTTTCTTTGCCTGCTCACAGTACTCACAGTATCCTACTGTTGCCCAGTGTGAGAAACTGACTCGTGATTGTAAAAGCAAAACTAGCTTTTCGTTGTTTGTTTACGTATCCTTATTTTGCTCAATTCTCCCCGTAGTCCAAAATTCGGGTGTTTATAAAACCAGACCATTGGAGTTCCAGACTCAAAAAATAAATGTCAAATTATCTTGACCAGCTGACACTTTTGAAGATTAAACTGTTTAATATATGGTTGACGGAGAAAAAGCACCAACTGACGCGAGTCGCAATTAGGTATCAGAGCACTGGGCGCAAAACAGTGCAGAGAGGATCCTGTTGTGCAGCTTTACAAACTGCCATGCAGGGAGTAATTTATTCTTTATATGTCTTAACCTTTCTTCTCCTTTAATAGTTATAACTTTCTCCTTAAGTTTCCAGAATATCATTAGGTGAAGCATTTGATCGGTTGAATAGAAGGAACATAAAGCATTGGTGAATACAGCAAGGAAATAGGAATGAATGTGAAGTTTAATTTCTTACTCTGGTTGTACCTCACTGTGAGACGTTAGACAAGTAGCCAAATTCTCTGTTCTTATTTCTTTAAAACACAATTATTTTACCATGCTTATTCATAAAGAACTTTACGATTCTTATTTGAGATAGTCCTCTGTAAGCTTGTAGTAAGTAGAATTGTGTCTCTCTTTACCTGATCTTACTGGGTGCCCGGGGTAGCATGTGCACGTGCTTGTGCTTAATGAGTAGCTTTGGATGCTGGTGGTATTTGAAAAGTTATACATTTTAAAGGGTATTTTGTTCCCTTTTCCTTGGCAAGACCAAGGAGCTTCCTCTTCTAAGACCAGTGCTGTTTGGACTCAGTGAAAGTACACTTTGTTCTAGAAGAATTGCCATATGAAAGCCTAGAATATATATTGAGTTCTTCCAAGAAAGGGGGAAAAGTCATGTTCTAGGACAGTGAATGCTGACTTGCTGCTGAATGAATGATTGTTATGTGCTCTTTTATTTACAGGCTCGCTTCTCATATGTGCGAATGAAATATCTTTTCTTTTCCTGGTTGGTGGTTTTTGTTGGAAGCTGGATTATATATGTGCAATACTCTACCTATACAGAACTATGCAGGGGAAAGGACTGTAAGAAAATAATAGTAAGTATTTTTTATTTTCTAGTATATGGAAAAACCTATTTTTTATCGAAGTATAGTTGATTTACAATGTTGTGCCGATCTCTGCTGTACAGCGAAGTGACTCAGTTATACACATATATACATCCTTTTTAAAATATTCTTTTCCATTGTGGTTTATCCCAGGAGATTGGATATAGTTCCCTGGGCCATACAGTAGGACCTTGTTGTTTATCCATTCTAAATTTAATAACACATTAAAAATCCTATATTAAGAATACATTATATTTACTACTTATATATGTGCTAAAAATTATTTTCAAAAAGTAAAAGTTAATTTGATTTTGAGTTGTGATGAACTTCTTAGCATTTTCATATGACTGTTAGTATGACTGTTCCCCACTTTGAAAAATCCAGTATTCAGAAATCTGAATATATGATACAGACTAGTGTGAGAGGATCCTTATTACAAAGAGGAATTTTTGTTTTTCAAATATACTTGAAGTTTACTCCAATCAGATGGATTTTTAAATATTTATAGTATGAAAGTGTTATTTGCAGGCAACCTTTCTGGAACACATCTTTTGAATAAATGGAGTCATTCTCAAATACCGAAAATTTATATAAAAAAACCATATGTGTATTTATTATTTAATTTCTATCCTAATTATTGGATATATCTCAGGAAAATCACTCTATCAGTCTAAGATTTGTAATAGCAATTATTGGTTCCATAGCACTTACATTTTAAATGTTTAAGGATAAGTAAATTTAACTCCTTGTTTTTTGCTAATATCTTCTATATAAATAATATTAAAACATTTCACCTGAGAATTATATTTTGACATAATAATTGTTGGGATCCCAATCATCATAACTTATTAACGATTCTATAATTATTGAATGGTTACTTTTCTACCAGGCCAGTGGTGCTAGGTATGTGAATTTAGTAGCGAAGAAGTTATCTTGACCTTATGAACTTAGAGTCTAGCAGGGAAGAAAATGAATAATTACAGTAAGGTAAGGTAAATGTTACAATAGCAAATGTTATAGGAACATAAGACAGGAAGAGCTGAAGCTTTCCAAAGTTCTAAGAAAATAAAAATCAGTTTAACTCCAGGTACTCTGTAAGTCAAGATAAAAAAATTTAAAAAACAATTACGAAAACCATTATTCCCCAGGAGTATTACAGCCTCTTAACTAGGCAGGGGAGAAATTACTAATATAAGAAGCAAGGGAATTAATTAGCAAAGAATAGTCCCAAGTCGAGGAAGGTTGAAAGATGTCAATCCAATTGACTATTCCAAATCCTTGAGGAATTTTAAAATAAGAGGAACCTCTGGAGCCAGGCAATATACTGGATACTTTACATGGTCATTAGTACTTAAAATAATACTGTGAAAGCCCGCCCAAGCCCACTTTACAAATAAAGAAATGTGGCTAGCAGAGAGAACAATTTGTCTGTGATGGTAGAGCCAGAATTTGATCCTAATTCTATCTCCATAGAAAGCGTATGCTCTTTCTGCTACCCAATGTCAGAAAAGACTGATAAATGAAGTTATAGATTAATAAAGCTAACAAAATCCCCCACAAAACTCACCAGCTCACCTTCAATGAAGAAGAAATAAGGGACTTCCCTGGTGGTGCGGTGGTTAAGAATCTGCTTCCCAGTGCAGGGGACAACGAATTTGATCCCTGGTCCAGGAAGATCCCACATGTTACGGAGCAACTAAACCCGTGCACCACAACTACTGAGCCTGTGCTCTAGAGCCCAAGAGCCACAACTGTTGAGCCTACATGCCACAACTACTGAAGCCCATGCATCTAGAGCCCATGCTCCACAAGAGAAGCCACCGCAATGAGAAGCCCGCGCACCACACCAAAGAGTAGCCCCTGCTCAACACAGCTAAAGAAAGCCCATGCGCAGCAACAAAGACCCAATGCAGCCAATAAATACATAAATAAATTTGTTTAAAAAAAAAGAAATAAAAAGTTATATAATCAACTAATAACATGTAAATAACCAAAACTATTTGAAATGTTTATTTCCTTTTTTTAAGGTTACCTTTCTCAAACTGGGTTCCTTGGGGCACATTAAAAGGTATTCTGTGATCAGATATATTTGAAAACAGAGGGTTGAACAAATATAAATAGCTGACTTTACTGGGGACTTCTCAGGATCTTTAATACTACTAATGTGCGTTCTGCATCTTCAGAGAAAGCAAATATACTTGATTAGGAAAAAAATCCATGTCCACTGCAGCCCTCCCAGGAAGACCTATTAACATCATCTGGTTATATTAGAAGTACTGTTCCAAGAGATTAAGCCAAAAGGAAATAGACATGCTTTTATCTTGTTTTTATACAATAGCCTTTAAAATGTAAGACATATATTGGTATATATTCTGAGTGAATTATAATTGAGGTACCACATTATTTTTCCTTTAAGTTCACTTTAATTGATAAGGAACGGAAGCAGAATGTAATTCTAGCATAATTGAATGGTTATCTTTATTTTTTAAATTAATTATTTATTTATTGGCTGCATTGGGTCTTCGTTGCTGCACATGGGCTTTCTCTAGTTGCGATGGGTGGGGGCTACTCTTCGTTGCAGTCAGCAAGCTTCTCATTGCAGTGGCTTCTCTTGTTGCAGAGCACAGGCTCTAGGCACGTGGGCTTCAGTAGTTGTGGCACGTGGGCTCAATAGTTGTGGCTCACAGGCTCTAGAGCGCAGGCTCAGTAGTTGTGGCACATGGGCTTAGTTGCTCCACTGCATGTGGGATCTTTCCGGCCCAGGGATTGAACCCATATCCCCTGCATTGGCAGGCAGATTCTTAACCACTGTGCCACCAGGCAAGCCTCTAATGGTTATCTCTCTAAAACTTGAAAATAATGAAAATGTTTTCTGAGCCTAAAATATCTTTTTCCTAAGCGTGGCTTTAAAAAAAAATTGTAGTTTCTCTGCATTTGGGAGTTATGTTTTTAAAACTTACCACAACTGGTGATACTAAGACCAGTAGTACTAAGATAGTACTGATAATGGCATAGGAATTGTGTGATTAAAACTAAAAAGCAGGCAGAGAAACTATTTTTTTAAAGTACATGTTAAAGCTTCAAGGAGCTAACAAAATAGTGAGGAATTACTTGATCAAGATCTGGGAGAGGATAAGATTTAAGAGAGGTAAGCCTAAATTTTGTGGCTGTGTTTGCCTGGAGATGTATGACCTTAAATACAGTCTTATAGGGCGAGGAAGGTAAAAATATAGTCCACTTTCTACCAAGAGTGGGACCTTGGCACACCTTGCTTTGGGCGGAGACCCCAAAGGACTGAACACCAAAAGTGAAGGTGAGCTAAAAGAACCTTAGAGAGGCGAGCTGACTTTTGTACCTTCTTTTTCCGTTGAGGAATTTGCTGATGCTGGGCGTGAGCAGGGGTCTGAGAACCAGGACTGTATACTGGGAGAGTGCTGCTGCTGGCGACAAGAAACCAGCAAGCCTTTAGAGAAAACTAAGGGAGCCTCAAGCATAAAGCCAGTTATCCTGTTAGGATAGTTGCCAAATCCTGGGGCTTTGCAGAGTGGGAGGCTAAAAAAATATCATTAGAAAGCCTTTGAAAAGCAGACATTTTGGCAGTCTCACAAGATACAGACTAGAGTTATGAACCTTCCAGGGGGAGAAACCTCAATGAATTTCCAGGCCCTCAGTTAAAAATCCTGGAGGGCTGTGCTCCTGGAATGGAGATGACAAAAATATTTTGAGCTTTACCAGAGGTGCAGTTCACCCTGCACTCAGCATAGCCCCTGACTGGTTTAAGGTAGTCAGCTACCATTATATTTGCCTACTAGAGGGAAGGGAAATACTCTCTGGAGGCATTATGTAGAAGATTACAGGGCATGCCAAAAGACAAGACATGACTGAAAACCAAGAAATAAACATGGACAGTAGAAGCAGATCCACAGATGACCTAGATATTTGTGTCATCCTAAAAAGATTTTAAAATAACTACGTTCATGTTCAAGTAGATGGGAAAAAAGGTAGAGGATATAAATAAAACAATGGATAATTTCTACAGGGAATTGAAATTATTTAAGAGAATCAGGAAGATAATATGGAAGTTCCTCAAAAAGTTAAATATAGAATTACCAGCGGGACTTCCCTCGTGGCGCAGTGGTTAAGAATCTACCTGCCAGTGCAGGGTACACGGGTTTGATCCCTGGGCCAGGAAGATCCCACATGCCTCGGAGCAACTAAGCCCATGCACCACAACTACTAAGCCTGTGCTCTAGAGCCGGCAAGCCACAACTCCTGAAGTCCTCATGCCACAACTATTGAAGCCCCCCACTCCTAGAGCCCATGCTCCATAGCAAGAGAAGCCACCGCAATGAGAAGCCCAAGCACCACAATGGAGAGTAGCCCCTGCAAGCGGCAACTAGAGGAAGCCCGCATGCAGCAAGAAGGACCTAATGCAGCCAAAAATTAATTAATTAATTAATTAAAAAAAAAAAAAAAGAATTACCAGCAATTCCACTTCTAGTTATATACTCAAAAAAGTTGAAAGCAGGGACTCAAACAGATACTTGCACACCAATGTTCATAGCAGCATCATTCACAATAGCCAAAAGGTGGAGCCTCTCTAATGTCCATTAATAGATGAATGCATAAACAAAATGTGATATCTACATACAATGGAATATTATTCAACCTTTAAAAAGAATGAAATTCTGATGCATACTGCAATATGGAGGAACCTAGAAAACACTATGCTAAATGATATAAGCCAGATGCAAAAGGACAAATGTTTATGTGTCCACTTATATGAGGTACTTAGAATAACAATTTTATATAAATTGGGGAAAAGGGTAAAAGGAGTTAAAATGTTTAAAATCCTTATCATATTGCAGAGTAGGGAAAAGCTATTAATCAGTTAACTTTAGACTTGCTAATTCAACTATGTACTTTGTTATTTCTAGGGTAGCTTCTGGGACAGGAAAAGAGTGTATCATTTTCAAACTAATATAGGAAAAATGGAATAAATAATAAAAGAACACTTAGTCCTAAAGAAGGCAAGAAAGTAAAGAAACATAATAGGCAGAAGAAGTAGAAAACACAAAATAAAATGATAGATGCCACAAATTCAATTCCCTGGGAAACAGACTCAGAGACTGAGGATTTGCTTGAAGGAAGTTTATTGGGGTGGACTTTTGAGATTAACATCTGTGGGGAAGTGAGGAAGGAAGATTAGACCAGAAGGAGAAGTTTAAACTGCAGTGCAGTAGTAATAAAAGTCTCAGTTGATTTACAGGGAACCTGGAGCTGGGATGGCCTTGCAAAGGTCCAGGCCTTTATACCCTCTCACTGACCGATCATTGGATACAGTTTTCCACCCTCTCCCACCCTCCAGCTGAGGGCAGGTCCCAAAGAAGGATTCTGTTGAGAGTTGTTGGCTACCTTAGCAGCTGAGGGAATGAGTACATGAGTACTCCAGTTCTAGAGGAAATATGGGTGGCTTACCATGACACTGACTGTAGTATATCTAAACCCAAATATGTTGGTAATTACATTAAGTGTAAACGGACCAAATGCTTCAGTTAAAAAAACAAAGATTGTCAGACTATATTAAAATTTAAAAACAAGTATATGATATTTATGATACATATCTAAAATATAGATGCAGATAGATTGAAAGTAAAAGAATAGAAAAACATGCAAATATGCAAATTCTAAAAGGGGAGATGTTTAGAGGAAAAACCATGGCTATATATATATTTATGTAAGTTTTATATCACACAGACTATACCTCTTTTTAAAGTCTGAATCAGCCCTTACTGGCTTGAAATGCATTCCCTTTTAAATTTGCTTCTCCCAAATTGCAGTTTTGCAGTAGCTGCTAAGTAATTGTCTGGCCTTTTTGTAAATTATGGCAATATCCATGCACACTTGTTCTGGTCCTAGTAATTCCTGTTCTGAAATGAGGAGTCTAAACTGATTGTCTCTCTGCATCTGTATTACCGTATAGACTGTTCTCTTAAGTGGAATGAACTGAACCAGAGCATATAATAAGATGGCTGGTTTTCAGTTTGGGATATAAATACATAAAACTGCATTATCTCAAAACCACATTTAGCAAAAACATGCTTGCCAAAGGATTACAGTATCTAGTGTATAAACTCTGAACAGATTTCCTTCAAAATCCTCAGTCAGTTTCATCTTAGTGAACTAAGGAAGATTACAAAGAGACACAGAAGGTCCAAAAGTAGCCCTACAAATATTGTTACCTAAAGTTTAACAATGAGGGTTCTTTTCTTCCTTTGAAAGTTGGCAGTTTAGCTTTTAACCTTTATCTAGTTTTTTTCCTTATTTTTAATAATTTAATATTTGTTTTCAAGGTAATTACTGTCACATAAAAATCATATAAAAAGTATAGTCCATTTTAGGAGACATCATCAACAAATATTTCTTGAACATTTACTACATGTTAGTCATTATCCTAGGTGCTGTTGATACAGTAGTAAGCAGAGTCCATGCCTTAAGGAGCTTATATTCTTGTAGTGGAAAATGAATAACAAAAATGAAAACAAATAAATGACTTCAGGTACTGAGAAGTGCAGTGAGAAAGGATATAATAGCAATATTTAGTAGAGAAAGGCAAAGGCCTTCTATCTTGACCAGAGTGGTTGGGACAGGCTCCCCTGAGAAGAGGGCGTTTTGAATTGAAACCTGGTGAGAAGCAAGCAGTTGTGTATCTGAGCAAAAAGCATGTAAGGAGAAAGGACCATGAGTGCAAATGCCCAAAGAACAGAGCAAGCTTGGGAACTATGACTGGTTTCATGTGTGACTTATGAAAATCTGTCTCATTGCTTTAGTCATATCAGTGCATTTTAAAACCTTAGATATTAATGATACACTACACGAAGTAAGAGGAACTTCTTGATTACCAGTACTCAATCATATCATGTTAGTCTATTGAAAAAAATACTAGCCTGGAGTCAAAGAACCAGCCTTACCCTTTCTTGTGGTGTATTGTATGACTTTGAATAAATGACTTCACTTCATTGACTTGCTATTAGTTCCATTGTACAGGTGAGAAAAGTATCTCTGCCCTACCTGCATCACAGATTTTATGAGGATAAAGTGGAAGTGAATCAATGAAGCTGAATTGTACTCTGATATATCTTTTGTTTTGTTTTAAAATAAGTGTTTATTTTATCCCACAACATGAAAAACAAAGAAGTTTCTTGGGCAGCTTAAGTATCTGACATATCTATTGAATACAGGGAAGGTTCTCAAGTCCTTGACTTGATTTCATTTGGCCTGGGGAGAGTACCCTAGTACTTGTTGTCCCTGTAACCATAGCATTGTACTTCAGAAATTTCCCCAGAAGATTGCTGTGACTCTCCCATTTAGAGCATTGCCTCAAGGTGAGAACATTGTTTAGGTTAGGAATGATAGGTGATCAAGAGAGTGGGAGAAGCAGTTTACTTATGTTTAAGAATCATCCTCTGACTCAGCTTACATAGCTTCTGTCTTCTCTATATATCTCCGTCTCTGTCTTTTCCCCTTTCCCTCTGTTTGTGTGTGATGGGTCATATCTGTTGTAGTAGCTAAGTGCATAAGCACTGGAATAAATGAACTTCAGGTTTGAGTTCTAGCTTTGCCATTCCTTAGCTGTATAGGTTAGGCAAATTATTTAGCCTCTATAAAATGGAGATTAATAATACTATATGTCTCATCAGGTGGTTGTAAGGAGAAAATGAGTTCATGTATTAAAAGGCTTAATACAACACTTAATACTTGACACATAGTAAGTGCTTGATAAATTATTATTATTATCTCAAGTTTATGCCTTTGAATCTGACTGGGAAGAAAAGATATATACATACACACATACATACATGACATTATATGATCAGTTGTATCAATCAGGGTTCAAACAGAGAAGCAGAGCCAATAAAAATATATATTAAGAGAGGTATTATTTATTATTATTTAAAATTTTTTGTTAATACAGATTTATTAATATTTATTAACAACATGGGTGTTCCTCAAGGGCATTATGCTAGGTGATATGTCAGACAGAGAAAGATATATATCATATGATCTCATTTATATGTGGAATGTAAAATACAACAACAACAAAAAATCCAGCTCATAGATACAGAGAACATATTGGTAGTTGCCAGAGGAGGGGGTGAAGGGTGGGCAAAAATGGATGAAGGGGACCAAAAGGACCAAACTTCCAGATATAAAACAAATAAGTCATGGGGACATAATCTACAAGATGGTGACCATAGTTCATAATACTGTATTGTATATTTGAAGGTCACTAAGAGAGTAAATCTTTTTTTTTTTAATAAATTTATTTATTTATTGGCTGCATTGGGTCTTCGTTGCTGCACACGGGCTTTCTCTATTTGCGGGTAAGCAGGGGACTGCTCTTCATTGTGATGCACAGGCTCTTCATTGTGGTGGCTTCTCTTGTTGTGGAGCACAGGCTCTAGGCACGTGGTCTTCAGTAGGTGTGGCACATGGGCTCCATAGTTGTGGCTCAAGGCTCTAGAGCACAGGCTCAATAGTGTGGCACACGGGCTTAGTTGCTCTGCGGCATGTGATATCTTCCTGGGGCAGGGATCGTACCACAAGCCCCCCACATTGGCAGGCAGATTCTTAACCACTGCGCCACCTAGGAAGTCCTAAGAGAATAAATCTTAAAAGTTATCATAAGAAAAAAAAAATTCTGTAACTTTATATTAGATGCATGTTAACTAGGCTTCTTGTGGTGATTATTACACTGTATATACAAATACTGAATCATTATGTTCTGTATGCGAAATTAATATATGTCAATTATATCTCAGTTTTTTTTAAAGTGAGCGATTTCTTGCAAGAAATTGGCTTACCCAATTGTGGCAAGTCCAGAATCCAAAAGGCAGGCTGTCAAGAATGACAGGCTAGAGCTCTTGGGCCTAAGCTAAAGCTGCTATGCAGAGACAGAATTTCTTCATCAGGGAAGCTTCAGCAATGCTCTTAAGGCCCTTCAGCTAATTGAACCAGGCCCACCCAGATTATCTAGGATAATCTCTCTTAAAGTCAATTGATTATGGACACATCTATAAAATACCTTCACAGTAACACTAGATTATTGTTTGCTTCATTAACTGGGAGCTGTAGTTTAGCCAAGCTGACACATCCAAAGACTATTACATCAGGTTAAAATATTTCGTTTGTACTACAAAGAGTTGTATTACAGAAGTGTAAGGAAAGAAGGCTTCAATGACTAGAGAAATCACTATGGGTAGAATAGTAGAGGAAAGCTTCATAGAGGAGGTAGATCTTCTGTGGGACCTTATAGAATAGGAAGAATTTGGAAAGACACTAAAGAGCATCTTTCTCCTTCTAATTACAAACCAAACTTGCCTTCGGACTTTTATCCCAAAGAGCAAGATGCTGACAGATCTGAGAAGTCCCAGAACCGTGCATTAGTAGTCAGTGACTCACTGCCTTGGTCTCTGGGCCTTTTGGCTACCTGTGAATTAATCTTTTCCTCTTTTATCTTTTTATAGTAAATTTTAAAAAACGAAGTTAGAATGTTGAACAAATCAAGTATGTATTTCATATGCATTATGTTCTGCATGTGAATTAGTCTAATTTAGTAATCAAGTACATTTCTTATAATTTCAACATTGGAAATCACTATAGAATATTATTGTTACAGCCCTGCAATGTTTTTCTCGAACCAATGGATAATTTTTGTTAAAAGATGTTATGAAGTTAATGGAATTCTTAACTAGAGCTTCTAGGAAGCTAGAAGCCAAAACTGAGATTAATTTTGCACACTGTACATTGACTTACACTTTGAATTCAGGTTTCTTGTTTTTAGTTTTTAATAGAATTATGAAACCTTCCACTGTTATATCCATTACTTAGAGCTAGATTCTAGTGAAATGCATAATAGGCTTTTAAAACTCCAAGAGGGGAAATGGCGTGGGGGTGGTGTTCCCTAGGAAGTCAAGGTTAACTCGTGGAAGCTGTAAGGAATGAGAGCTGTATTCTGCTCTTCTTTGTTTAAAGGCAGCTCTCTCTGAAACTAAGGGCAACCAATAACTAACCCTAATTAGATGCGCCTGGAAGGATCCATTTTTTCCAGTTGTGCTTTTTTCTTTTTTCCACCAAGCTAGTTACAATATGTTGTATCATACATTTTCTCGGATCATAGCAATCACTAATTCACTCATTATTTCAGCAAGGTCCTATTTTGTGCCTAACCATAAAGAAATTTTGTACAGTTTGACTCTGTGGTTTGCTGGGTTCTTTAAAAAAGAAAAAAAGAATGATAGGGGAGGGAGAGAAATTTTCCTTCTATACGTTTTTCAGGACAGTTTTGTTTAATATTGAAATTTATGGCATGGTCCTCCATGATCGCGAGTGTTCTGAGATTCTACCTGTGTAATAATGAGGAATCACTCCGTGTGATATTCTGGTGAACCTTGGTAACTATTATGTGAGCCCATGCTTTAAAATGGAAGCATTAAAAGATGAAAGAGCCTCTAGATTTTATTATAGTCTCTTTTAAGATTTAATGGCTAGAGATAATGGTTTGTTGCTTAAAACAACTAGCTTAACATGTACTAAATTTAAGTATTTAGAATCATGTTTCTGATTAGATAGCAGTTCATAACGAATGGTTTCACTTAGCTTTCATCTGCTCAGGATCAATTATTATTTGACTCTAGAGGTTCATTTTGTGCTGTTATCTTATATTTTTAAAATATGTGGAACCAGTTCACTTGGAACATACTGCTTTTAAAGCACAAGCTTAATTTTTTCTTTTAAAAGTATGGTCTTCCTTTATGCCAGTTTGAGTTAGGTTACCAATCTCTCCTTTGCAAACTTACAGAAAAATATTTATTGAACAAATTTATTTCAAATCTTAACAGAAGTAAGCCCTATTCCAAGGATGATCTTTCTGGTTAAATTATAGTAGCATTTCGAGTGGCCTTCACATGCTGGGCTGCACCGTCTCATGTCACATTCACCATGATGCTGAGCCAGGTGGCATCATTGTTATGAGCATCATTCCTGAGAAGCAGTAAAGAGACTAGGGGTTAAAGCCAGCTTAGAAGAAACAAGCCAGCAATAAAAATCACCATGTGATTTTAGTTCTGTGCTTACTAGCACTGTACTGAAACCTGGAGATACAGAGATAAGGCATGTTCCCACTCCGAAGATGCTTACAGACTAGGAGAGGACATGAAAAAATAAACAAGAAGTACATAATTGAGACTAGGAGTAGGGTTGGTATATTTAGAAAAGAAAAGACAAAAACAAAACAAAACAACAAAAAATAGGATACCTGATTACATTTGAATTTAGAATAATGAGGGTGTGTGCCCCGAATATTACCAGTAAACTAATAACTTTTAGTATATGTCCCATGCAATATATTTTTTTTATTGTGCAATTATATCTGAGAAGGTTCCAGAAGACTTTCTGGAAGAGGTTGTATCTGGACTGAATTTTGAAGAATTGAGCAGTGCAGGCAGAAAGAGGCATGTGCAAAGCTACAAAGATATGAAAGAATGCTACATTCCAGAAACAGCATGGCTAGAGCAGAGCACATGAGGGGCAGTTTATAGAGGTCAAGTTAGCAGAGTCAAATTCAAAAAACCATGCATGTTGTGTTAAGGGTAGTAGAGAATCAATAGATGTTTTTAAACAGGGAAGTGAGTGATCAGATTTATGTTTCAGACGAATTTCACTGGTTGTAGTAGAGGGTGGATTGGATAGGAGACGATCGTACACGCAGGGAGACCAATTTTATGATTGTTGTTGTAATCCAGGCACAAAGCAGTGAGAGCATAAACCATGGCATTGGCAATGGGAGTAGAGGAAGAAATAGCTTCAAAGGATATTAAGGAAATAACTTGATCGCCAGCACATGGCGACCAGCTGAATGTGGGAGGATGAGGAAAAAGGAGGCGGTTAAGACAACTCACTGTTCCCTCCTTTGGTGCTAGAGGAGATGAAGGCACCTTTCAGTGAGGTAGGGAATAAAGGAGAACGACCCTCGGGGGAGAGGAAGGCGGGAGATGGTGAGTTCAGTTTTGGGAAGGTTGAGTGTGAAGTACTTGTAAGTTATCCACGTGGAGACAGGAGGTCCAGGAAGCACTTAGATATTTAACCCAGGAGAAAGGTCTGTGTAAAGAAAGAGGCTTGTTAGAGCCATGGGAATAAGCGTTACCCATGAAGACATACAGAGGACCCAAAGAAAGTAGAATAAAACTCTGGAAAACAACATTTATGATTATTAGAAAGGAAGAGAATAACTCCACAAAAAGACTCAGAACAAGTGGCCAGAGAAGTAGGAGAAAAACGTGAGGAGAGAAGCCATTACAAGCACGAATGCTGAAGAGGTTAAATAACGTAAGAACTTAAATCAGCGATTCAGAGTTCATTGTCAAAAGTGTTATAAGTATTTACAAAGTGTAGTATAGTCTAAAGCCAGAATATGTTGGATCAAGTTTGAATGGGAGGAAATATGTATTGATAGCAAGTTTAGACTACTGTTTCTAGAAACTGTGCTGGAAAATCTGTTGGTTGGGGTTTGGTTTGGTTTGAAATTTTTTTTTAATAGTGATAAAATCCATGTAACATTTACCCTCTTAACCACGTTTGTTTTTCTGTTTGTTATTACTTTTTGTCCCCACTTTGTAGAGATATAATTGACAAATAAAATTGTAAGATATTTAAAGTATGCGGTGGTTTGACATACATATACACTGTGAAAGGATCCCCTTGTCAAGTTAATAACACGCCCATTACCTGACATATTCACTTTTTTAGTGTGTGTGACAACAATTAAGTTCTACTCTCTCAGCAAATTTCAATTATACAATACAGTGTTATCAGCTGTAGTCACCATGTTATAACACGTTAGATCCTTAGACCGCGTTCATTCTATAAACGAAAGTTTGTACCCTTTACGATCCTCTCCTTATTTCCCCCACCCTCTCAGCTCCTGGCAACCACTTTCCTACTCTCTGTTTCTATGATCTTCTTCTTTTTTTCTTTTTTCAAATTCTACCTATGAGTGATACCATGCAGTGTCTTTCTCTTTCTGGCTTATTTCACTTAGCATAATATCCTCCAGCTTCGTTTATGTCTTTGCAAATGACAGGCTGAATAATATTTCATTGTATCTGTATACCACATTCTCTTTATCCATTCATCTGTCCTCAAACACTGAAGTTGTTTCTATAACCTTGGCGATTGTGAATGATACTGCAGTGAACATGGAAGTACTGCTATCTCTTTGAAATAATGATTTTGTTTCCTTTGGATATATACCCAGATGTGAGGTTGCCGGATAGCATAGTAGTTCTATTTTTAGCTTCTTGAGGAACAGCAATACTGTTTTCCATAGTGCATCTTAACCATTTTTAAGTGTACAGTTCAGTAGTGTTAGGTACATCTATATTGTTTTGCAGCCAGTCTCCATAACTTTTCATCTTGCAAAACTGAAACTCTATATCCCTTAAACAACTTCCCATTTTCCCTCCCCCCAAGCTCCTAGCAACCACCATTCTACCTTCTGTTTCTATGAGCTTGACTACTTAAAAGACCTCATATAAGTGAAATCACACAGTATAGTCACACTTGAACAACATGGATTTGAACTGCATGGGTCAACTTGTGGTGGATTTTTTTCACTAAATACATACTACAGTATTGTATGACCTGCCACTGTATGTATATAACCACATTTTGTTTATCCATCCATCATCCATGGATTCTTGGGATGCCTCCACCTTTTGGCTGGGAAATTGTTTTAAACTGACCTAATCCAGTTTGGTCATGCACACTTCCTTATATTCTATTTTGAAAGATAACGGTAACCACAGAAGATGTTTGATATAGGTGAGTATTAACTACTCCCACACAACCTTTTTGCTAGCTTGTAATGAAAATAATTTCTACTATACACATAGACATTTATTCAGCACATATAAGCAGTCACAGAACATTTCTTATAATCAGTCTGTAAGCTCATTAAAGTTCTAACTCTGGCCTTTTAGGTGCTCTATCAACTTTCATGAAAGATTTCAGAGGCAGCTCCTGTTATCCTTGTAATTAGCATCAGGCAACTAGAAGTTCTGAACCAGTGATTCTCAAAATGTGGTCTCTTTGACCAGTACCATTAGTATTACTTGGAAACTAACTGCAAATGCAAAATTTCATCCCCATCTAAAACCTAATGATTCAGAAACTGTGAGAGTGGGGTCCAGCTGTCTGTGTTCTAACAAGACCTCCAGGAGAGCTGAAGCTCCCTGAAGTTTGAAAACCTCTGCTGTGAAACAACGAGCTCTGGGTGCCTCCCTAAAGATAAAGGTATGGCTTCAGCTGGTTCTTATACCCTCTTTGTGAAAGAGTAGGAATCTCTCATATTTTAGGCAATCCACATTTCTTAATGTCACCAATGATAGTTCATTTCTAACTTCCCCATGCTGTTTAACTAGCCACAAATTTCACCAGTAAAATCCTAACTTGTTAATTAACAAAATCTCAGAGATGGATCAATCCTTATCAAGATATGGATAATATTGTAGAAGCCCTTACAGCAGCTGCTTCTGGAGCAGGGGCTTCCTGACGACCTTATGAGGATGCTGGCCAAGCACCTGTGCCTTCCTGACGGTAATGTTAGAGGCACCTGGGCTGTAAACAGGCACACAAGGAGCACACTGTGTATGCTGAAAGTACAATACAGACATTATAACAGAAGGGAAGGAAAGAGTGGAGAGGGTTCATGTGAGGAGGGAGGTGGACAGGGCAAGGCACAGGGAGAAGAGAGGAGGGGAGGGGAGGAGAGGAGAAGAGACTGAGTGCGTTAATGGCCGAGAGAAAGACTTTAGGAGAGAGAGAAGGGATAAGAGGTTGAAGATACAGTGAGCGTGCAGAGGATGGTGAAGTTGATTTAAAATAGTTGATGTAGGGAATGGGTGAGGGTGCTGACTAGAGACTCCAAGAATTTTCAGGAATTAACCCAACTATTGTGCTTCTTCCTAAGTAAGGAGAAATTGGTAAGATTGTCTGAAATACATCTTTAGAACATGGATCTTAGAAAATTATTTAAAACCTAGTACTATATATCTGTTCATTGTTATTGTTCCTTGTGGTACAGTTCCCATCGGTCACGAATTTATTCCTTCAGCGCAAATGGGTTTTGTAAAATGTAGCTGAAGAGTGCCATCTTCTGGTACTATGAGGTATGTGCAAGCAAAGGGGTTGTATGGTAGAATCATCACAGTAAAATAAAGCCTTTGATGTTTTCTGCGGAGTATTGTAAAGTTGAACATTCTTTATAGTCTCTGTGTCTTTTTAGTTAGCAGATCAGATTACTGACAGTGATTATAGTTTGTGTGTATGGCCGAGCCTGAAAACAAGGCAAAACAAAAAACAAAACAGTATGTGGCCAACCATCCTTTTCATAAAAGCATGTGGGAAATTTGCTTTTGGTTTGTGAGATGGAAGCTACAAGTTGAAGAGCCTGTTCTTTGTGACTACCTCTTTGATGCAGGCTTGGCTTGGCGCCTTTGCTCAAAACAACAATCTGATTCTTGCAGCTGAATGCCAGATTTGTCTTCACTGTTTCCCAGCTTACTAATAAGATACTGGTTTGTTGTCCACCCCCCCCCCCCTTTTTTTTTAATGTTTTAAATATTATGGAAGTGCATTCATTTTATCCTCAATGAGGTTTTAGAATCAAAACCTCTGTGTTCTTTATGATGGTTATTTATTAAACATTTATTAGACACTTAAATACCAACCTCTGTGCTATGTGCTAGAGGGAAAGAGAAGTTCAAAGATGACTAGGACCATGTCTGTGCCTTCAAATCATCTCACTTTGTATTGGGGAAGATAATGTGATGGTAAATGATGTTAGATTTGGGAATACAAGGAAAGAAGTGAAGAGACTATAGGCTCTTCATTATTATAATACAGCCTCAGGATTATTCATTGGAAGACAGGTGTGGTGGAAAGGGCCATGTTTAAATTTTGACCTTAGGCAGAGTTGCAGATAGAATGTGCCTCAGGGTGCAGGAGCCGAAGATCGGGACAGTTGAAGCAGATAACTCTATTAGTCCTATTCCAGGAGCTGTTCATAAGAAAATGCCCTATTTCTGGATAAAAAAACAGAATACGCCTAATTCATTCATCCATCCAGCAAGTGCTTTTTATATGCATTTAATTAATTGCAAAATCCCAAGGAAACAAACATGAAAGTCCTGGCCCCACTTTGAGTTGCTTGTGCAAAGGTAATGAATGTGATCAGGGCCCCTTAGCAGGAGCACTGGGGACAGGCATCCAAGCCCACCACTATTAAACCAGCTCTGCGTGTTGCTCTCCAAGATAAATAATCCTGGTTCTTTTACTTCAGTGGTTGAAAGCACAGGCTCTGGAGGCAGACTATCTGGGTTCGGCCAATGCCACCACTAACCTGCTTTGCAAGTTTCTTAACCTCCTCGTGACCTCTCTTGCCTCAGTTTCTTTAATAATAAAATGGAAATAATGATAATACCTCTTTCGTGGGGAGGTTGTGAGGATCAAAGAGAAATACATGAAAAGTTCTTAGAACAATGTTGACATATAGAAAACAATATAACAAACACCTGTGTACCTACTATCTACATAACAGACCTTAACCTTTTGCTTTATTTTTAAAAAGGAAAAAAACATGACAGTGCAGTTAAGCTCTCTTTATCCTCCCTGGTGTTCTCCTTCCTCCCCAGCAGTAGATACCATTTTGAATTTGGTGTGAGTTCTTGCCATCATGTTTTCATGCTTTCACTAAGTATTTATGGAGACACAAATAATTATATAGTATTGCTTTGCATGTTTCTAAACTTTAATAAATGACACTAAACTGCACATATCAATCTGCAACTTTTTCCACTTCATATTATGTTTTCAGCATTTTTCTGTGATGATATGCATAGGCTGAGTTTTTTCATTTTAATTACTGTATAGTATTTCATTGTATGAATATACCACAATTTACTCAGCCGTTATCCTGGTGATGGACATTTATGTCGTTAATCATTTTCCACTCTTACAAACAGCACTACATCCTGGATGGCACCTCCTCCTGGACTATACCTTGACCTGATATTTTTAGAGGGAAAGATTTTTTGTTACTGATTAAATTTTTAATGTTTATTAGTCTTACTCAGATTTTCTGTTTCTTCTTGTATCACTTTTTATTTTAAAAATATCGCTCATTTTAAATGTATTGCCATGGAGTTGCTTATATTACTTATTATCACTACCGTTTCTTTCCTAATAATCTTTATTTGTGCCTCCTCTTTTTCTCATGATCAGTCTTGCTAAAGGTTTCTCTCTTTTGTTAAAGTTTTCAAAGAACTAGCTTTTGGTATTGCTGATCTTTTTTTTTCCCCATTAACTTCTGCTGGTTTTTTTGGTCTCCTCCCCCTCCCCTCCCCCGCCCTCCCACCCTCCCCCTGCTCCTCTTCCTCCTCCTCCTCCTCCTCCTCCATTGATTCTCATTATTATTGGGATTTTTTAAAACATCTTCTGTTGAATGTTTACTATTTATCTCAATCTCTTATCTCATCATTGCATTTAAAGCTGTAAATTTTCCTCTAAGAACTGCTTCAGCCACATCACACAAGTTTTCATATGTATAACTTTTGTTATCGTTCAGTTCTAAATATTCTGTATTTCCCTTGTGACTTCTGCTTTAACCCAGAAATTATTAGGGATGTGCTTTTTCATTTCCAAACATGTCTGTGTCTATTTTTACGTTATTTTTATTGTTGATTTCTTATTTATCTGTTGTCAGCAAATTGGTCTATGTGATCTAAAATCCTTAGAAACCCTACACTATACCTGCAGGAGGTTTCACTCCTGAGTGAGGCTGAGGCCCAAGAACTCCCACCACCGTTGCCTCAGTGAAGAAACATGCCAGTGAAATTGCTGGCCATCTGATACCAAGGATGGTTCTCTGTTTCCTAAAAATCCCCATAGGTTGACCTGGACAAGAAAGTATTGAACATCTCCCCGTGAAGTCCCCCACAAACTTGAGTCCAGGGACTAGATTGCTCCTCCTATGGAGATGAAACCTAACATTCTTGACTACAACCCAGTCTAAAGGAGAAAGGAGGCATGGTCAAGGGCTCACCCAGGAGCTTCTACTAGCAATAGCCGAAGGGCAGCGGATCCTAGGTATTGGTTTTTAACTCTACACGTGGGCAGGACTCTCAATCTCTATCTGGGCTATCCTTTTCCTCAGAGCAAATTGGTAGGTGTTGGAAGGGGGACCCAGTGGGCAGGTCAGAAGAGTGTGCTGGCCTTTCCAAATATTGAGTGATTACCATAGCCCACTGAGCTTTGGCTATTTCCTTAGGACCATGAAAGATTTATGCCCGCAAAATGAAGGGCTCAAGAAATCATCCTCAGTCCTTGTCCCACAACAAGAGGAAGCCCAATCTTTGGAAGCCCAATCATCGCAACCCTCTAATAAGTTACACTATCCCAAGAGCCAGAAGTGGGCAAGATTGATCTGTGAGAAGCGTAATGTCATCAGACAAAGAGAACCAGACAGATGGGGAAAATTCTGGGAAAGAGCAAACAAAAGGTAATTGCAGAAACCAGAAAAGAACAAGATCTAAAGCAGAGATAGGAGATGGAGATCAGAGGAATTCTCTCAGTTACGAGAATATAGCCATAGCCTTTTCTTTTTAATTTGTATTGGTTAATTTCTTCTTTCTGCTTTCTTTAGATTTTTTTTTCTAATTTCTTGATTCTTTAATTCAGTTGTCTTGTTCTATGTTGTTTATTAATGTAATTAAGACTTTGCATTCTTCTCTAAATATTTTAATTTTATCATTAGTTTTAGCTTTAGTTTCTGATATTTAAAAAAAAGATTATTATATTTTTTATCTCCCAGATGCTTAACATTTCAATTTAGGCTTTCCCTTTGACTCAAGAATTAAAAGAACTTTTAAAATTTTCCAGGTAGATTTTTTGTTAATTTCAAATTTTATCATATTGTGATTGGAGAATACTGCTTCTGCCATATCTACTTAGTGGAATGTATAGAGGTTTTGGTGTAAATTTGTAAATGTTCCATGGGCATTTGAGAAAGTCTGTTCTCAGGGCAATTAGATTTACCTTATTCAGATTATTGAGTTCTTTTATATCTTTTTTTGTAAACTTTTTATCTGTCATGGACTAAGAAAAGTGAATTAGGGGGACTCCCCTGGTGGTACAGTGGTTAAGAATCCACCTACCAATGCAGGAGACATGGGTGCAATCCCTGCTCCAGGAAGATTCCACCCTCGAGACACAACTACTTGGGCCCACATGCCACAACTATTGAAGCCCCCGTGCCTAGAGCTTATACTCCACAACAAGAGAAGCCACCACACTGAGGAGCCCAAGAACTGCAACGAGTGTAGCCCCTGCTCGCTGCAAGTAGAGAAAGCCCATGTGCAGCAACGAAGACCCAAAACAGCCAATAAATAAATAAATAAATAAATAAATAAATAAAATTGTTGACACTGTAAAAAAAAAAGTGAGTTAGAGTCTCCTACTTCTAATGCCTTTCTGTATATCTTTTTCTATTTCTTATAGATTTCACTTAATGAATTTTTATGTTACTTTATTCACTGTATAGAAATTCATGCCTGTAGTATTATATCTTCATTGTGGATTATATGTTTCAACATTATAAAGAACTTTTCTTTTTTGCCTTATTTAGTGCTCCCCCCTGCCCAAAATTCAACCTCATCTGGTATAAGACTGTGGCTTAACTTTTCTCCTTGCATTTGGCTAGTATACCTGTGCCATCTTTTATTTTCAACGTTTTTGACATTGTTTTCTGAAGATATTTTTCTTACAATAGGTAAGCTTATCCCATTGACATTTATAGATATGTCTTAGTTCTGTATCACATTTTATGACCTACTTTTTGTTTTTAAGGATTCATTTGGTTTGTATATTTCTCTGGCGGGTATATATTTCTTTGTTTTATGCATGTTCCTTTTGATAATTTAGGAAGGTTTGTATTCTGATTTTAGCTCTTCTAGTGGTTAGCCTTATACTATAACTTTTAAAAATATACTTTATCCTCTATTGCTTCAGACCATATCTATTTATTCCCTAGTACAAGTATGATAATTTTATTACTTATAATAAAAAT
This sequence comes from Hippopotamus amphibius kiboko, assembly GCF_030028045.1. Lineage (NCBI taxonomy): Eukaryota > Metazoa > Chordata > Mammalia > Artiodactyla > Hippopotamidae > Hippopotamus > Hippopotamus amphibius. The sequence continues at coordinate 53,533,179 of NC_080186.1, forward strand.
ATTATTACTTATAATAAAATTATTATACTTCCCTCCATCCCACCTCCTTTATTCTACCTAATTTTAATTAATGTATTATTATTATTAGTTCTTCAAGTAATCATCTCTATACTTTTGAATACACTTCTGTGTCTGTTATTTGATTTATAAGATATAAATGTTAATTTTTGACCTTGGATGTTAAAGATAAGGAAATCAACATCCTTTTGCCACCTCTCATCTTCTTACATCTCCCCTTCTTGGTTTTTGTTAATTTTGTTACTTTTACTAGTATAATTTATAATATTACCAATTCTGAATAACATGTAATGGTAATTAAGAGAATGAGCTCTGGGACCAGAGTGCCTAGGTTGGAATCTCAACTTTATCATTTTGTAGCTTGAGCAAGTTACTTAATAGCTATTTCTGTTTCCATATTTTTACAATGGCTATAACAATAGGTTCTATCTCACAGGGCTGTTGTCATAATAAAAGCGTAGCTCTGGAACAGTGCCTGACACATAGTAAGCATCTAGTAACTACCAAATACTGTATTAACAATTATTATGAAATAGATTTCCAGGGTGGTTTTCATCCCAGTCGTACATTTCAACTGGTTTACAGGCTCAATTTCTCTGTTCATCTCTTGGTTGCCTAAAATTCATTCTTTAACAGTTCTTCAAGAGATGCTAATGGGAATTCTATCTTCTGATCCTTACATGTTCAAAAACATTTGATGCCTTTTACTTGAAAGAAAGTTTGACTATGGAGAATAAGAAGAGTTATTTTGAGCACTTATTAAAATCACAGGTGCTCTATCCTCATTAAACCATTATAGCTCATTAATAATGCTATAAATCAAGTAGTATTTACATCCCCTTTTACAAATGAGAAAATTAGGACACAGGCAGGTCACACTTCCTTTCTCAAGCTTTGCTGGCATTGCACCACTGTTATCTACCTTTGAATGTGGCTATGAAGAAATCTGAGGCCAATCTGATTTATTTCCCCTTTTTAAAAATGTCTTTATGTTTTTGCCTGGATGCTCAAAGGATTATTTATTTTTGAAGTCCAGTAAAATTCAGTGGGATATGTCACAAGGATCATTCTATGTCAGTTTCCTTGGGACATTGTGTGTCCTTTCAATTGGTAGATTAAAGACTTCTTTCACTTATATGAAGTTCTCTTGAATTCTACTTTGATTATTTTTTCTTTTCCTCATGTTCTATTCTCCCTCATATGGACATGCTGGATATCCTTTGTCTTCTTTTTTTTTAAGAGAGAGAGGGCTTTTTTAATTAATTAATTTTTATTTTTATTTATTGGCTGTGTTGGGTCTTCATTACTGTATGCAGGCTTTCTCTGGTTACGGCAAGCGGGGGCTACTCTTCGTTGTGGTGCACAGGCTTCTTATTGCAGTGGCTTCTCTTGTTGCAGAGCACAGGCTCTAGGCGTGCAGGCTTCAGTAGTTGCAGCACGTGGGCTCAGTAGTTGTGGCTCATGGGCTCTAGAGCACAGGCTCAGTAGTTGTGGCGCATGAGCTTTGTTCCATAGCATGTGGGATCTTCCTGGACCAGGGATTGAACCCATGTCCCTTGCATTAGCAGGCAGATTCTTAACCACTGTGCTGCCAGGAAAGCCCCCTTGGTCTTCTATATCTATGATTTTATCTCAAGTTCTTTTTAGTTCTTTTTAAATTTCCATTTCATTTTGCTCACTTTTCTCAACCTAGCCCTCATAAGTCTTACTGTGTTGTTATTTTTGTCTGCTCCCCCCCTTTTTTCCCCATTCATAATGTGACTTTAATTTCTATGACTTTTTTCTTTTACTTTCTGCGTTCTGCTTGTTTATTTTACATTTACTTCTTTTGTCTCATCATCATGTATTCTGCTTTGAGGTCTTATTTTAAACTGTTTCATTAAGTCCTTTGAATTCATAGCAATATGTTTGCTGTGCTTCATGGCAGTATTTTTCTGGAAAATTTCTTTGTTTGACATGTCGTTTCCTGTTCCTTTCCTCCTTTTCCTTGTAGATTTGCTGTATAGATCCCCTGCTTGTTTTTGTTTTGTTTTGTTTTTTGTTTTGTTTTGTTTTGTTGTTGAGTATTACTCATTACTGAATGAAAGGAGTTCTTCAACCAGCTATTCGCAGAAAGCAATTGGGACAGTGAAATGAGCAAGTGGCAAAACTTTTGTGGCCCAGAGTTTGTTTGTGTGTATGTGTGTGTGAGAGAGAGAGAGAGACAGAGAGAGAGAGAAAGAGAAAAAAAGATGAGACGGAGACACTCACACAGTTTGGTTTAGCCTGTCTATCTCCCCAGCAACTACAGAGACGCTCATAATATAGTCTCTCCCAACCCTTATTTTCCTTACAGACTGCCTCCAAAATAGACAACATTTTTAAGGATTTTATCAATCAGCACTGCCTTGCCCTGCTACTTCATGGTGCCAGATAGAGTCCTTGGAAGTTCCCACAGCTTGTGCCCCTTAAACTTTCATTGCAAACCAGGGTGATGGTTCTGTTCCTCCAGAATACCACCTATTCAGTGCTCTGCCAACTTTGTCTGAGAAGTGAGGTATTTAATCTCAGCATCCTTCGGTACTCTGGGGTAATTTTCACTGTATTTGGCAGGCCATCCTCATGTATTGTGCCTTAGGGTTACATGGATACCTTATTTTGTCAAAGGGTTTGGTTTTTTTTCCTTTTTTTCTTTTTCTTTTTTTTTTTGGCTGCGCTGCACGGCTTGTAGGATCTTAGTTCCTCAACCAGGGATTGAACCCAGGCCCTCAGCAGTTAGAGCAAAGAGTCCTAACTGCTGGACCGCCAGGAAATTCCCATCTTTTCTTTTTTTCTTGTTTAGGGGCAATATCAAAGATGACAAGATGACAGAGGTGACTTAATTTGTTATTTTAAAATATTTCGGTATTTTAAACTTTATTTTTTCTTTAAAATGGAGCCACTTTTTAAAATTGAGTGCTCATCTTCTCACAGAGAGTAGGTAACATACCACCTCAGGCCACGCTAAGTGGGAAAATAGTCTCAAAATTCTGTGCACACCCTGGTCCGCAGCAAGACCTCTCATCATTATATACCTACTAAGGAGCAGATGTTGGATTCAAATCCAAGTCGGTCCAAATCCAAAGCTTGAATTCTTTTCATCATAGAACTTTCTCTTAAAGATTATGATATCTCCTTAGTATATTTCTTCTTTTTTTAATTTTAATTTTATTGGCATATGGTTGATTTACAATGTTGTGTTAATTTCAGGTGTACAGCAAAGTTATTCAGTTATACATATATTCATTCCTTTTTAGATTCTTTTCTCTTAAAGGTTATCACAGAATATTAAGTAGAGTTCCGTGTACTATACAGTATGTCCTTGTTGGTTATCTATCTTATATATAGTAGTGTGTGTTTTGCCATCCCAAGCTCCAGATTTATCCCTCGCCCCCACATTGCCCCTTTGGTAACCATAAGTTTGTTTTTAATATCTGTAAGACTGTTTCTGTTTTATATGTAAGTTCATGTGTAACTTTTTTTTTTTGGATTCCACATGTAAGTGATATATGATATTTGTCTTTCTCTGTTTGACTTACTTCACTTTGTATGATAATCTCTAGATCCATCATGTTGCTGCAAATGGCATTATGTCATTCTTTTTATGGCTAATATTGCATTGTATATACGTACCCCATCTTCTTTATCCATTCTTCTGTTGATGGACATTTAGGTTGCTTCCATGTCTTGGCTATTGTAAATAGTGTTGCTGTGAACATTGGGGTACATATATCTTTTAGAATTATAGTTTTCTCTGGGTATATGCCCAGAAATGAGATTGCTGGATCATACGGTAGCTCTGTTTTCAGTTTTTTAAAGAATCTCCATCTGTTCTCCATAGTGGTTATACCGGTTTACATTCCCAGCAACAGTGGAGGAGGGTTCCTTTTTCTCCACACCCTCTCCAGTATTTATTGTTTGTGACTTTTTGATGATGGCCCTTCTGACCTGTGTGAGGTGATACCTCTTTGTAGTTTTGATTTGCATTTCTCTGATAATTAGTGATGCTGAGCATGTTTTCGTGTGTTTTTTGGCCATCTCTATGTCTTCTTTGGAGAAAAGTCTATTTAGATCTTCTGACCATTTTTTGATTGGGTTGTTTGTCTTTTTGACGTAGAGCTGCATGAGCTGTTTGTATATTTTGGAGATTAATCCTTTGTCAGTTGCTTAATTTGCAAATATTTTAATATGTTTCTTCTCATGAATATTTTTCTATTAACTACGTTTTTATTTCCTGGTTTTTAGTGTGACAAGTACAAGACTGGAGTTATTGATGGGCCCGCATGTAATAGCCTTTGTGTTACAGAAACTCTTTACTTTGGAAAATGCTTATCGACCAAGCCCAACAATCAGGTATGGACATTATGAATAAATAGTCCAGATTTATGGTGCTCTCTGATTTTACCTTAACCTAAATTAAAGCATTATTAAGAGAATTCTTTTTTTTTAATTTATTTATTTTTTTATTTTTTTGGGGGGTACACCAGGTTCAATCAACTGTTTTTATACACATATCCCCGTATTCCCTCCCTTCCTTGACGCCCCCCCTCGAGTCCCCCCCACCCTCCCCGCCCCAGTCCTCTAAGGCATCTTCCATCCTCGAGTTGGACTCCCTTTGTTATACAACAACTTCCCATTGACTATTTTACAGTTGGTAGTATATATATGTCTGTGCTACTATTAAGAGAATTCTTGAACCAGAACTTTAGGACATTTTAAATACTTTAGTTGTGTATGTGTGGATTCACTCATCCCACAGATGTTTATTAATCGCCTATTCCCAGCATATTCCAGACACAGTGGTGATTAAGATAGATAAGATTACTTCCCTGAGAGCCTCACATCATCCCAGAGGGATGGGGAACATAAACCGCTGATAAATAAATAAGCAAGGTAATTACAGAATGTGCTGTGTTTTATATAGGATATACACAGGGTGAGTTAATGAAAAGTACAGGGAACAGAGAGGGTAGAAATGGGCTTTAGAAGAGGTGATCAGGGAGGGCCTTTCTAAGATAAAATCTGAGCTCATACCTGAATGAAGAATTAAACTGCAGGCATGGGCAAGGGACAGGTTGAGCTAAATCACAGAAGAAGAACTATAAATAGCCGATAAGCATAATGGAAAACTGTTCTACCTCACCTATCATCAAAGAAATATAAATGAAAACAATAGGACACCACTGGGCTAGAAGAAAATACAACAAAACATCAGCACCGGTTATCCTTGGGCAGTGGAATATTGAATGTTTTTTATGTTCATCTTTTTTCTTTGAATTATTTCTAAATTTCCAATATAAATATTTATTCCTCTTATAGAAACTTAAAATAGATTTTAAGTCTACAATACTAGCCATGTTTAAGAGGATTTCTAAAAAAAAGTCCAGTATTTGCATATCTGCTACATGCTAGGTACTGCTTGAGGCATTGGGAGAGACCATGGGGAACAAGACAGACAAAGCCTCGGGCCTCTTTTGCCTTATGTTTCATGTGAAAGAGGACAGATGATAAAAGAGTCGATAAAGAAATAAGATCTTTTCAGACAGTGCTAAGGGCTGTGAAGAAAATAAAATGGGGTCATGTGTTAGAGAGTGACCTGTGACGGAAGAGGGATCTATTCTAGGTAGGGGGTTGGGGAAGGCCTACCAAAAGTGACACCTGGGCTGAGACCCGAATGATGTGAAGGAACCAGCCGTATGAAGATCGGTGAGAGTGCATTCCAGGCAAAACCAACAGCAAGTGAAGGAGGTCATGAAACAGGAATAATGTTGATAGCTTCAAGGAACAGAGAAAAGACACGTGTAGGTGGGATATAGAGACCCAGGGAGTAAGTGGTAAAGATCAGGTTGGAGAAGCAGACCAGCTCAGAAGAAGCCTAGCAGACAATGAAAAGGCTTTGGACTTTATTCTGATTGAAATAGAGGGTTTGAAGCAGAGGAGTGATTAATATTATTACTTATTAATATGACCATATTTGTTTTTTATGTATAAGCAAGAATAGACCGTCTGAGTTCACATGCTGGCTTTGCTGCTGTTGTATTCCCTTCAGCCTGCTGATCCATTTCTCTCTGCTTCCGTTTCTCTATCAGTAAAATGAGGATAATAATAGTATCTATGGCATTGGGTTGTTATAGAGAGTAAGATAATCAAATAAATTAGTAGACCGTAGCACATAGTAAAGCACCATATAATGTTAGTTTGATAAATAGCTAGATAGTTAATAGTGACTAATTCTGGGAATTAGGGAAATGGGTGTAGAACTTTTCCTTTCATCTTTCTGTGTAATTTGACTTTTAAAAAACTATATTTTTACTTGCATTAAGAAATAAGAAAGATCTCAAATAAAAATCGAGCTTTACAAAATAAGGAAGTATAAAATACAGAGCAAACTAAACCCAAACCTAGCAGAAGAAAGGAGATAATACAGATTACAGCGGAGATAAAGGAAATAGAGAATAGAAAAACAATAAAGAAAATCAATGAAACCAAAAATTGGCTCTTTGAAAAGGTCAGCAAAATTTGACAAATCTTTAACTAGATGGACTGAGAAACAAAGAGAGAAGACTAACTAAAGACAAAGAGAGAAGAATAACTAAAATCAGAAATGAAGGGGGGACATTACTATCAGTTCTACATAAATAAAAAGGATTATATGAGAGTACAGTGAACAGCTGTACACCAACAAATTGGATAATCTATATGAGATGGGCAAATTCCTAGAAACACAAAACCTACTAAGGAATAGAAAATCTGCATGGACCTATAACTAGTAAGGAGATTGAATCAGTAACCAAGTCTCCTAACAAGAAAAGCCCTGGACATGTGGGCTTCACTGGTAAATTCTACCACCAAACATTTAAAGAAGAGCTAACACCAATCCTTTTTTTTTTTTTGGGGGGGGCCACGCCACATGGCATGTGGGAATCCTAGTTCCCTGACCAAGGATCAAACCTGTGCTCCCTGCAGTGGAAGCTCAGAGTCCCAACCACTGGCCACTGGACCACCAGGGAAATCCCACCTTAATCCTTATTAACCTTTGTTGGTTCAACATACGAAAATTAATCGATACACTACATTAACAAAATGAAGGGGGGGGGAAGGATCATCACAATTGATGCAGAAAAAGCATTTGACAAAATTCGTGATAAAAATACTCAACAGGGCTTCCTAGGTGGCGCAGTGGTTAAGAATCTGTCTGCCAATGCAGAAGTCACGGGTTCGATCCCAGCTCCAGGAAGATCCCACATGCCGCGGAGCAACGAAGCCCGTGTGCCAAAAAAAAAAAAATACTCAACAAACTAGGAATAGAAGGCAACTACCTCAACATGCTAAAAACCCTTATATGAAAAGCCCACAGCTAACATCATACTGAACCGTGAAAGACTGAAAGCTTTTCCTCTAAGAACAAGGCAAGAATGTCCACTTTCACCACTTCAACATAGTACTGGAAGCTCTGGCCAGATCAATTAAACAAAGAAATAAAAGGCATCCAAGTTGGAAAGGAAAAAGTAAAATTATTTCTGTTGACATTTGATATGATCTTATTTGTAGAAAAACCTAAAGATTCCACACACGAAAAATGATTAGAGCTAATAAATTCAAAGTCAACACACCAAAATCAATTGTGTTCCTAACAATGAACAATCCAGAAAGGAAATTAAGAAAACCATTGCATTTGCAATTGCATCAAAAAGAATACTTAGGAATTAACAAAGGAGGTGAAAGACTTGTACAAAGAAAACTTCAAAACATTGCTGAAAGAAATTAAAGACATAAACAAATGTAACCACATCCCATGTTCATAGACTGGAAGACTTAATATTTTTAAGATGTTACTATTACTCAGCGTGATCTACAGATTCAATGCAATCCCTAGGAAAATCCAAAAGGCAATTTGCAGAAATAGAAAAACTTATCCTAAAATTCATATGGAATCTCAAGGGACCCTAAATAGCCAAAACAATCCTGAAAAAGAACTAGAAAGCTGGAGGACTCACTTCCTGATTTCAAATCTTACTGTAAAGCTGCAATAATCAAACAATGTGGTAGTGGAATAAGGACAGATATATAGGCTAATGGAATAGAACAGAGAGCCCAGAAATAAGCCCTCACATATATGGTCAAATGATTTTTGAAAAGGGTGCTAAGACCATTCAATAGGAAAATGACTGTCTTTTCAACAAGTGGTACTGGGAAAGCTGGATATACACATGCAAAAGAATGAAGTTGGACCCTTACCTAACACCATATGCAAAATTTAAGTCAAAATGGATCAAAGATCTAAAGGTAAGAACTAAAACTATAAAACTCTTAGGGACTTCCCTGGTGGCACATTGGTTAAGACTCCAAGCTCCCAATGCAGGGTGCCCAGGTTTGATCCCTTGTCAGGGAGCTAGATCCCACATGCATGCTGCAACTAAGAGTTCACTTGCCACAACTAAGGAGCCCTCAAGCCTCAAATAAGGAGCCTGCCTGCCACAACAAGTAAGACCTGGTGCAACCAAATAAATAAATATTTTATAAATAAGTAAAAGTTTAGATGAAAACATAGAGCAAAAGCTTCATGACATTGGGTTTGACAATGATTTCTTGCATATGACTCCAAAGCCACAGGCAATGAAAGAAAAAATAGACAAATTGTACTCCATGAAAATTTTAAAATTTTGTGCATCAAAAGACAATATCAGGCCTTCCTAGGTGGCGCAGTGGTTAAGAATCCACCTGCCAATGCAAAGGACACGGGTTCGATCTCTGCCCCAGATGATAGCACATGCTGTGGAGCAACCAAGCCCGTGTGCCACAACTGTTGAGCCTGTGTTCTAGAGCCTGTGAGCCACAACTACTGAGCCCGTGTGCCACAACTACTGAAGCCCACTCACCTAGAGCCATGCTCTGCGATAAGAGAAGCCACCACAATGTGGAGCCCGAGCACCACAATGAAGAGTAAGTAGTCCCCACTCACCACAACTAGAGAAAGCCCATGTGCAGCAACGAAGACCCAACACAGTCAATAAATAAATTTATTTTTTAAAAAAAGACAATATCAGTACAGTAAAAAAGAAACACAGAATGGGAGAAAATATTTACAAATCATGTATCTGATGAGGGATTAATATCCAGAATATACACAGAGCTCCTAAAACTCAACAACAAAAAAAACCAAACAGCTGGATTAAAAAATGGGCAAAGGACTTGAGTCGACATTTCTTGAAAAAAGATATACAAATGTGCAGTAAGTACATGAAAAGATGCTCAGCATCACTGATTACTAAGGAAATGCACACGAAAACCACAAGAAGGGAATTTCCTAGCAGTCCAGTGGTTAGGACTTGGCACTTTCACTGCTGGGGCCCAGGATTCAATCCCTGGCCAGGGAACTAAGAAAAAACAAGCAGATACAATGAGATACCTACCACCTCACACTCATCAGGATGGCTACTATCAGAAAAAAAAAAAAAAAAAAAACCCGGAAAAGAATTGCTAAGTGTCCTTGGAATCATTTTCTGATTGTATAGAGAGTATGAAGTATTGACAAGTGTCAAAACAACACAGGACAAGCATTGCTCATTTATTCTGGAGGGGAGAAAACAGAAAATAACAAGTGTTGGCGATAATGCAGAAAAACTGAAACCCACTGTTGGTGGGAATGTAAAATGGTATAGCCACTGAGGAAAACAGGTTGACAGTTCCCCAAAAAATTAAAAGTAGCGTGACCGTATGATTCAGCAATTCCACTTTTGGGTATATATGTAAAAGAATTGAAATCAGGATCTCAGAGATATTTGTACATCCATGTTCATAATTATTCACTATAACTAAAACATGGAAGCATCCCAAGTGTCCATCAGTGGATGAATGGAAACACAATGTGGGATATTCCTACAATGTAGTAGTATCCAGCTTTAAAAAGGAAGGAAATTATGACACATGCTGCTATGTGGATAAAACTCGAGGACATTATGAAATAAGATGGTCACAAAAGGACAAATTCTGTATGATTCCACTTATATGAGATACTTAGAGTGAGTAGTCAAAATCATAAAGACAGAAAGTAGACTGGTGGGGACTTCCTAGGTGGCTCAGTAGTTAAGAATCTGCCTGCCAATGTAGGGGGCACATGTTTGATCCCTGACCCAGGAAGATCCCACATGCTGCGGAGCAGCTAAGCCCAAGTGCCACAACTGTTGAGCCTGTGCTCTAGAGCCTGTGAGCCACAACTACTGAAGCCCACGCACCTAGAGCCCGTGCTCCACAACAAGATACTGTAATGAGGAGCCCACTTGCCACAACTAGAGAAAGCCCATGTGCAGCAAAGACACACAAAAAAAGACAGTAGACTGGTGATGGGCTGGGGGCTGGGGGCTGGGGGAGGAGGGGGAACAGGGAGTTATTGTTTAATGGGTAGAGAGTTTAAATTTTACAAAATGAAAAGAGTTCTGGAGACAGATGGTGGTAATGGTAGCACAACCTTGAACCTAATACCACTGAACTGTATGTTAAAAATAAAGATGGTAAATTTTCAATTTTTGATATTTTACCACAGTTTTAAAAATGTAAAATAATAAAATTGATGACCATGGTCAAAAAAATATACATATATATATTTAGGTATGCAACACTTATATAATTCAAAAAAATTAAGGAAAAACTTTGAAGTATGATTTTAAATTTGCAATTCAGAAAGTCAGCTCAATCTCGATGTTTTGTTGCTTGTGTGTGTTTTTTAAGAGGAGTAAGACACTAAAAAAATTGTGGTAGATTAGAGTTTTCTACTCTGCCTAAAGAATAACTTGTTATTCTTTTCACAGATGTATTTAGGGATTTGGGATAACCTACCAGGTGTTGTGAAATGTCAAATGGAACAAGCACTTCATCTTGATTTTGGAACTGAATTGGAACCAAGAAAAGAAATAGTGCTATTTGATAAGCCAACTAGAGGAACTACTGTACAGAAATTCAAAGAAATGGTCTACAGTCTCTTTAAAGTAAGTATATGCATTCACATGTTACTAGTGTGAAGCGGTACTCTTCTGGAAGTTGGCAGGACCTCATTCTGAGCCATAAAAATGTTGCTATTCTTTGACCTATATCAAGGACTCCATCTTGAGGAAGTAACCCAAAGAAAATTAAAAAATGTATGGAGGGTGTTTAACATTACTTACTGTAGCTAAAAATGTCCAGATGTGAGAGGATTCATTAAGTAGATGGGCTGCTATATAACTTGACATTATTATAACTGATACACTTTTTTAAAAAGGTGAACTAAAATTAGTAGACCCTGATTGCAAATTATTTTTTTAATTTAAATAAATACTCAAAGATTAAATAGAAATATTAAAAGATGAAAATATTGGGAATTCCCTGGCAGTCCAGTGGTTAGGACTCCGTGCTTTCACTGCCAAGAGTGTGGGTTCAAACCCAGGGAATCTCTCAGGCCATGTGGCGCAGCCCAAAAAAAAAAGATGAAAATAATTACACTTTTGGAAAGAATCTTTTTCTTATTTTTATTGCTCTTATATTTTCACTCAAAATGTTTCTTTGGACCGTTTACACTTTTAGACTGTTTTATGACAGAGAACATTCACAGGGAAAATACTTTTAGCCTTCATTATTGGAACATTACAACTTGAATAAAAATAATTGTTAATGTAATAAAAATTACAAAACAGGAGAAAATAATTTGTAGTCGACCCTTTAACTTTGAATATGGGCAAATTACACTGCAATTTTGCAAGTGTATGAATAAGACAGAGGATAATTAGTTAATGACTTGGTTAACTGTATTTATCTACAGGGTCTAAGGAGGTTATGGGCATTAAGGTGGCCATTTCTTAACAGACAGATATACTTAGCAAAGTGGGTTTTACCTCAAGCACATAAAAACATAGTTCTAACTTACTTAGCAAACATTATAAATATTTGGAAATGTATTAAATCTCTTGTGTGTATTCAGTAGCAAGATTGTTACTTAGCATAGTAATTATCCCTGAAAAGGAAGTCAGTATGTGTGTAACATATGAGATACTTGTTTTCCATTCCTTCTGTATAATTACCCAAATTCTTATCTTTACAGGCAAAGTTGGGTGACCAAGGGAACCTCTCTGAACTGGTTAATCTCATCTTGACAGTGGCTGATGGAGACAAAGATGGCCAGGTTTCCTTGGGAGAAGCAAAGTCAGCATGGGCACTTCTTCAATTAAATGAATTTCTTCTCATGGTGATACTTCAAGATAAAGAACATACCCCCAAATTAATGGGATTCTGTGGTGATCTCTATGTGATGGAAAGTGTCGAATATACCTCTCTTTATGGAATAAGCCTTCCGTGGGTCATTGAACTTTTTATTCCATCTGGGTTCAGAAGAAGCATGGATCAGTTGTTCACACCATCATGGCCTAGAAAAGCTAAAATAGCCATAGGACTTCTAGAATTTGTGGAAGATGTTTTCCATGGCCCCTATGGAAACTTCCTCATGTGCGATACTAGTGCCAAAAACTTAGGATATAATGATAAGTATGATTTGAAAATGGTGGACATGAGAAAAATTGTGCCAGAGACAAACCTTAAAGAACTTATAAAGGATCGTCACTGTGAGTCTGATTTGGACTGTGTCTATGGCACGGATTGTCGAACTAGCTGTGATCAGAGTACAATGAAGTGTACTTCAGAAGTGATACAACCAAACTTGGCAAAAGCCTGTCAGTTACTCAAAGACTACCTACTGCGTGGTGCTCCAAGCGAAATTCGTGAAGAATTAGAAAAGCAGCTGTATTCTTGTATTGCTCTCAAAGTCACAGCAAATCAAATGGAAATGGAACATTCTTTGATACTAAATAACCTAAAAACATTACTCTGGAAGAAAATTTCCTATACAAATGACTCTTAGTTCATTTGGACATTGTGACCACTAAGAAACTTAGCACTTCAAAAGTTTTGAACATTTTTCTAAATGGCTTGACTCAAATCCTTGTCAGTTACACAAAATTCCTTTGCCCTGGTCCTAAGGAAGCCATCATCTTAAAATACATGCTGGTTGCTCAAGTAATGGCAGGAGTTATAGGATCAAAAGGTCCAGAAATTTTTCATTCCTGCCCTTTTAGAAACCCTGGTACATCTCCTAGTACATTCACTGTGTAACTACTTTGACTAATGACTTAAAATAATGCTGTGAAAAGCCTCATTCCATAAACATCAACAGTGAATTTTGTAGATTTGTTAGCCAAAATATCAGTGCTGGAAATTGTGTTTGCATTGAAGCTGCTGTTTAAAAAAGAAAATTTATAAATTTAATGTCTTAGCATGGTAAAGTTTGCACATTAACAGATATTAAGACTGCAAAGCAGGTAAATTAAAATTACTCCTTTATAAACAGATGTTGGGTTAATAGCATGGTTTCTTGTAAAAACATTCAGCTCATCTAGACATCAAATTTCATGTGGCTTCACAAGGTTGAGTGGCTCTTATCCACTGAAAACCCATCAGGAAGTGTTCTACGTGGCAGTATATAATTGTCAATATTAGAAGCTGAACATGGATGAGGTTTCATCATCCTAGATTTAAAGGGTCTATATCTTAATGTCAGCCAGCCAATTGGTCCTTCAACTCTTTAGGCCCAACGCAGATACACACATCTTGAATCTGAGCTATAGGAAAGTGGGACATTAAGGGCAGGACTCTGAAATCATGGAACTTCCTATTAATAATTTTCCATTTTTAGACACTATTCCCTATTGGCTGAAGGGCTATTTCTTAAGAGGCATGTAAATGTATCTGTCTAACACTTTTTCTCATGTAAACTTGATATACAAGGGTTAATATTTGGTCCTCTTTCATGTTTATTCAGATCTGGCATGTGCCTTTCAATTCCATAAAATGAAACACCTCCTGTGATTACTAACCCTGTACCTTCTGCTCAAAGGTTTCACCTGGTTAAAGTTAATATATGTTAAAATTATATGACCTTCATTGGACAGCTATATCTCAAAACTTAAAGCCATGGATTAGCATCAGTTTTGCTTACTTTAAAATTATAAACTTTGAAGGTACTTTTCTTCCCGCTCATCATGTGGTTACAATAAATGAATGGAAGAAATATTTCTAGGGGAAGGTTTGTCTGTTGCTTGCCAGAGCTGCACATCATACAATTCAAGGGGATAACTCCTGTCAGGAAGAACAGACACCCCAGGTATGAACTTCAAGGCAATATGTAAGACATTTCCTGGGAAAAACTACACTTGTTTCTGGAAGGAAAATACTGTCAATTTTAGGTATTTCCTACAGTTTCATTAACAAGAGCTTAACACAGAAACGGATACTTAGTCAATAAGTTTATTATTTTCTTTATCTGAAAAATTTTCACAGAAATTGTGGTTTGGTTTATTAACTCTCAGTAGCCCGTTCCTGAGCTCTAAGGAAGCTTGCCTTCTTCTGAGCTACCCGATCTTTCTTCTGGGCAAGTGACATTTTGGGACGGTTCCACCTACAAAACAAAGTAAAAAGAAGAGAAAGGGACATAAATTTTAAAAATCATAGCTAAAGAGAACAGAAAACATTTAACTTTGAAAAAGACAGAATTTGTAATAAGACGGAGGTCAAATAATCCAAGTCCAATACACGTTCTCTTCCTTAGCCTATTAAAAAATGCAGTAATCGATACTTACGATGTACTGGGATAGAATGGGCTGCCTTGGTAGCATCCAAGGCCAATACATTTCTATCACCACAACTACTTTAGCAAACCTGGTTCCCCTCACCTCTGCAACATCATGCAGAGCTAGTGATCGAGTTTGCACAACTTCACTCAGAGTCTGAGTGAGATGAAACAAGGCAGGAACCCCTCCCAACCTCTTTCTCTTCAAAAAACAGTAAGACACATACCTCTTCTTTTTAACTTCTTTCTTAGGCTTCTTCTCATACACTGGATTCTCTCGTATTGCAGCATGAGCTTTCTTATACATCTCCTCCATCTGAAACAAAGCAAAGCAAACAGTACTTGGTTTCATTTCATATGCCCTAAACATAACACAACACACTGTATTCTACTGCTTGCTCTATTTTGTCCTTCTAGGCCAGATTCTCAAAAGGAGCTAAACTAGGTCAATGTTGGTATCTGTAACCCATCTTTTCCTAAGTAAGTGCCAGTTTTTACCATAGGCAATATGAATTGACACTATTCACAAAACATTAACTTACTAACCTTCCTAAAAATTCGCATGTATTTCTGAGTAATTCAGCTACATTCTCAAATCACTCAAGTTTAAAGCAAACTGTTTTCTGTAGAAGCACATTTTATGCTCATTTAAAACCACCTGACCTAAATTCTTTCACTCAAGTATGGATACATGCCAGTATTTAAGATGTTAAGATGAAGAATACATGGACCAACAAGCAATTGCCAAATACATCTCTGTCCTCCCACATTCCCCATATTTCTATTTTCCACTGATTTCTGATAGGTCTTTTCAAGTTATTCCCAGGATCCCATACCGAGGATCTCTTGATCTACTACCACAAATCACTAGTATCTGGCAGCAGTATCAGGCCCCTGTGGAATCAGAAAGAGGTCTGAATTTCCCTAGAAAACCACAAAGGCTATCCAATTAGAAACATTAATGAGAATTTTGTTCTAAAACTCAATAAAAAACAATGTTACAACTCTCTGAAGTGTTTCAATACCCTCTAACCCCCCAAATGATTACTGATCACATGGAAGATCAAACCATGAAAAGAAACTATAAAATGCCTAAAATTAACTAACAATTACAGCCTTCCTAAACAATGAGTCAAGGTAATCCAGGTCTCTAAAACTACTCCAACGCAGATAAAATGCAATTACTATAAAGTTCATTACCAAAGGAAAATGCTGCAAAAACTTTCATTGCACTTGAGACCTCAAAACCTAAATTCCTTTTGAAAGTTAATTTCTCTACTTCTTTTAGCTATTACAAATCCATTTAATGACTTCAAATGTAGTCATTTAACAAATCTAAGCAACCCAGTTCATTTCTTCCAAGAGATCAATCTTGTAGGAAATACAACCATGTGTGTAGATAACACCATGAGTTTAGTTTATAAAGACCACTTCCTGTTGGAGACACACCAGATATCTGCAGAAGACTTCAGGAGGCATACGCAGGCAGAGGCCTCCACAGATAAAATTAATGAGCTAGCTGGAAAAGTATCGGTTGGCCAAAATGTTCATTCAGGTCTTCCCATGTTATGGGGAAACCGAACGAACGTTTTGGCCAACCCAATATTAGCCAAAGAATGGTCTGGCTCAAGTATAGCATGCATATAGGAAAGCATTAGGAAACAGACATCTGAAAACAGATTGGGAATCCATAGCTTAGAAAGAATTCTGCAGGCAAAGCAGAATCATAGGCAAAAATAAAAGGTATTTTTACTAGGGTGATGTCAGTAGTAACATAAAGGAATATACTCATGTGAAAATTAACATGCATTTACATTGCTAATATAAAACTACCCATTTCCTAGCTCAAAAACTCAAACTGTTTATTCAGCCCTAGACTGTGTACTAAGCATACAAATAACAGAAAGTGATCTTTCCCCCAATTATAATTCTATTAAATTTTTTTCAGACATAGGTATGCCAAAATACAAACTATGCACTAACAGAAAAGAACCTAATAAAAACAATTACTTGACATGTAATCCATCAATTTACATACAATTCTGTATTTGTAATAGTTTAATAAAAATCTATGATTTTTGTGTTCTATGCCTTCACTATCAAAACTGGCACTACCATCTTCAATTACTCCAATGTGTTAATAGAGATAGCCCTCAGACTCAACTTTAGGGGTGATAAACTTTGCAACATTAAACTCACTTTTGAAAACATGGGTCCCTTCACTTCTGCAACATCATACAGAACTAGTGATAGAATCTGTACATCTCCCTTTTTGTGTGCATGCCTGAGACATTGATAAAGTCCAGAATATAGCCCTTATCAGCTATGATGAAGAAATTTTTTTCCCCATGACCTCCAAATGAGTGAAGTTTAGTAACTTCTAGCACCTCATATTGGAGCAGATTATAACTATGATCACATTAATGAAATTTATAAATATAGAACAGCCAAATGCGTAAGAACCACCAAAGGCTTTACATTTGGATGCCTGAAGCCTGCCATCCTTCAGCATCTAAAAGATTCCCAAAAGCATGTTGACAAGTCTAGCTCCTTATAAAAGCATCTTGTCTGACTTTTAATCTACCCCAGACCCAACATCCCAATTTCATTTTAATGTGCTCATATTCAACTGTTAACCTGAAATAAAACTGTATTAACGTACCCACTCAAAACAGGTAGGAAACCTAGTTCTAAAAATTTACCAATACAAGCATTTTTAGTTAAATTTTTACCATGTCTGGAGTTACGTTGTTCTTTATGTATTGAGAGAATTGTTTTTTGTAAGCATCTTCATCTTCTTCAATCAGGTAACGCATATAATCAGCAACGTTCTGCCCCATGATGTGCTTTCGGTGTACCTCAGCATTGAATTCTTTGCTTTCTGAATCATAACCAGGGAACCGTTTGGTACTGAAATAAAGTTTTCCATGTATTAATATATATTGGCTATTAATATAGTCACTTCACTAGAAGGAATTCATTTCAATAGCTGCCATCAGTCCCGTCTTGAAACAATTAATTGCATCACATGCAACCAAAGGACCAACTACTGACTGCTCAGTTAGTGGGATATCATCATTCAGCAGCTAATTTCTGAATTCCAGGATAGAAAGTCATGCCACAAGCACCTTTAAAAACCGTTAAATGAACCAAGGCCACTATAAAGTTAGTTCTCCACAGGAAAAGGGTTTTAAAATTACTCTCCCTAAGTCCTACAATTTCTCAGTGGTGCCTCAGGGTATATGTTAATAAATGATTTGTTCCAGATCACATGTAACAGGTGCCTTGCAAGAGAACTGCCAATACCCCCCCACCCACCCCCAAAACCCCCACCCTACATTATAAAAGTTAAGTTCCAGTTAGGCTATGTTTTATTGCTCCTCGCCCCCCAAAAAAGCAAACCAGAAAAAAAAATGTTTTGGTTGTAAAGTCACCGACCACTAAAACATCCCTAAGAAACTAATAAATCACCTTAAGATGTATCTACTCAACAATAGCAATCATTAACTCAAACCAAGGGAAAAACCAAATTAAAACCTACTTACTAGCTTCTAGGAACAGCCTACCCTGTGACGTCCAGTGGGAAGTTTAAAAATTTATGTCTTTTTCTCAAACTCTCCCCCATCCCAAATTCACATTTCCCCATAACTCAGTAAACCAATTCTCATTCTGAATTAAAAAAAAAAAAAAAATGGGGAGAGTGTTTCTGGAACTGAGTTGCTGATTTCTAACCAAAACTAAGCAACATACAGAAGGTAGCAGTTTCAACGCTGGCTCTTCTATTCATTGCCTCTAAAACCTTGAACAAATCATTTCACCTCTGAGTTCCAGTCTCTTCACTTATAAACCATTATACAGTTCCTTCCCATCCTGGCAGGTTCCTTATGCATGGTACCCAGAACATGGCAGGTACACAATAACAGCTACTATTACTTTAATTGGTTCAGTTATATCTCCACAGTCCAACCAGTTAGAAACAGTGCAGTATTAAGAGTCCAGGCAACGAGGCCTTGATTACTATTATTACCTGTGAGGGATAGACAAGCCTCCATCGACAGCTCCCTTCAGGGCCCCAAAAACTTTATTCCCAGTAGTAGTCCTGGCAAGCCCTGCATCCAAGTAACAGGTGAAGGCACCAGGTTGACCATCAATGCTTTCCACATTGTATTCATCTCCAGTCACCTCGACTTGGCCTTCATAAATTTTGTCCATACCAAACCTATTAAGAAGCTATTAACAAAGAAGCCAGTCTAAATGCTTGTCAGAATATATTCAACTTCAACAATATCTCAAAATTCACAATTTTAATAACCTGACAAAAAACTTCCTTCCAATTCACTTTTCCCTTTATCCCAATCTATTTTTAATTAATTAATTAATTAATTAAATTTATTGGCTGTGTTGGGTCTTTGTTGCTGCACATGGGCTTTCTCTAGTTGATGCAAGTGGGGGCTACTCTTCATTGTGGTGTGTGGGCTCTTCATTGTAGTGGCTTCTCTTGTTGTGGAGCACAGGCTCTAGGTGCATGGGTAGAGCACAGGCTCAGTAGCTGTGGCGCGCAGACTTAGTTGCTCCGCAGCATGTGGAATCTTCCCGGAGCAGGGCTTGAAACCATGTCCCCTGCATCAGCAGGCAGATTCTTAACCACTGCACCACCTAGGAAGTCCCCAATCTACTTATAATTATCAATTTTTAAACACCACAAAAAGAAATTTCAGACATCCAATTTTACCCACAACTATAACTGCTTAACGGTTTCTGAATCTGCTGCACTGTCTACACTTGATTTTTGTAGTAATCAATTAGGACATGATACTTAATTGATTCTTATATTTACTCAAGGGAGGTAATCTTCACTTTCCTTCAGTCATATCTGGCTATAATTCAACAACCAGATATTAAATATTATAATATGTAGATTTATTTAATTTGATTAACATATTAAAAGTAGGATCCCGTGCTGAAGAGAATATCTTTTGTGGCTCTGCCCTGCTACTATATTATGTGAATATGAGCCACTACTCTGCTACTACATGTCATCTAGCTATGGGAAGTTTCACAAGTGGTGCCTCTGCACCAAGATGCTCTCATATAAAAGACAATGCCCCAACCCAAACATGTTTATAACCACTGAAGATGTGGGTCCCCAACAAAAATTTCACTGCAAAACAAGGTCAGTAACCAAGAAAACAATAATAAGGCAAAGATCACATGTTCATTTCCTTTCTGTATATTACAGGAAATACTGCCACCCAGAGGCAAAGATTATTAAAACAAAAACGAATCCCCCCAATCAATGCCTGCTCCCAACCCCCGCGCCCCGCCCCCCGTCTCAAAAGCTTAAGGCACTGCTTCTCAAAATTTAGCATGCATATAAATCACTTGGACATCCTATCAAAATATAAATTCTGAAGGTCTGGAGTATAGTCTGCTTTTTTAATGTACCCTGATGGTCAGAAGATCTACACTTCCGAGTAGATCTGTCCAACAAGGTAGCCACCAACTAGCCACAACCAGCTTTTCATATTTACATTTAAAACTCAGTTATCAGCAGCACTAAAACACATTTCAAGCCTTCAATAGCTGCATGTGGCTAGTGGCTACCATATCAGACAGCAAAGATTACAGATACCCGTCACTGCAAAAAATTCTACTGGTCTAAGATATAACCAACAAACAGGGCAGAAAAAGAAAAAAAGAAAAAAGACTTCCCCAGATTAGAAACTATCTATCTCAAACAATATATTTATATAAAATTATCTCCCCTGGTGATGCCATTGTAAGCCATAGCGCAACAGCAGGCACTCCTGTCCCCCACAGCTGAAGGTATCTTATCCATGTGTGAACCATGTATGTTACAGACAACTCCAGTGAGCTAATTCCAAAACACATCACTTAAAGTAATCTTGTACCTACCCTGCGGGCCAGCAGCAGGCCAGTACAATATGCTGCAGCATAGTTTGTCAGGCCAACCTTCACACCATATTTTGGGAGTTCGTGAGCATAAGCTGCACAAACTATCATATCTCCTTCTATACGGGCATAGGCAATCTACAATAAGAGAAAAACCAGGTTAGTAATGTTTTCACGGTTTTGTGGATTACTTGTCCTAAGTGCCTTCTTTTTCAAAGGACTTAAAAAGCCAGACACAGATCTGCACCACTTAAGATTTGTCTTTGTTAAGCCCACTCACCTTCAACAACATATTACGGCTTGGTCAACTACAAAAGATATCGATTTATGCGTTTGTAAATATGTCTGACTAATTTTACAGTAAGTCTCAAATTACCACAGACATCGAATATTAAAATACCTCTGGAATAAGTTATACTGTAGTTCCTTACTTCTGAATAAAGAAGAGACCCTAAGCTGGGATAGCTGGTGAATTAAGGTGGCACCCTGAAAAATCAAAAAGGAATCCCTGATTATTTCCAACACCTTTTAAACTAGGCATATCTAAGTCCCACAACGTTTCAGAAACCTAATATTTAGTTATCTGAACTTGGATATGGAGAAAGAGAATGCCTTCGTGACCAATAAATTAGTTTGCTCAGAAAACAGGTGTGCCTGCCTCCTCCAAACCTCCAGTGTGAAAAGTTTTCCTAGTTGTAAAAGCCCAGAAAACTACCTTCCAGGAGCAAACTGCCACTTTCTGGAAATCTTTTACATGGGAGACACCTTCATACGTATTTACTAAAACCTATTTCAAACAATAAGCAGGAATAAGAACAATCTTAAGAGTCTAATTTAACGTTCACAACTACCTACCTCTTCAAAACAGTGGATAAATGTTCACGATGAATTCTATTATCCTACGGGAATTGGAATGGGCAAGAACCTTCTGGGTCTCAAATTTATCCTCCCACCCCCACAAAAACAGCACAGTATCATAAAATTTCTCTAATCTACCCCCCCCATTAGAAACTGAATGGGATTAAACTTGGTCATGATTGCCAAAGAGTTGATCTTCAGCGTATTTTTTACAGTACTAATTTCCCAGACTCCTACTTCAGACCTACCAAAATAACGACTCACTTAATATTCTTTGGAGTGCCAGGCACTAGATTAGATGGACCTAATGCACATACATATGTTTCGCTTCGCAAGTACAACTTCTCTACCACAGTGAGGGCATGAGCCGGGGTGGAGGCTACCATCCATTATTTGAGTCTAGAATACAACTTACCTGACAAATGATATCTCTGTTGGTTACCCGAACTATCATTCTGTATTTGGGTGTGTTATACTTATTTTTATCTTGGATTACCAATCGTTTTCGAGCATAGTAGTCAGTTTTGCCCTCTGAAAGAAAAAAAATAATTAAAAAAAAAGCCTACTTCACTGTAAAGCAGATTCTTTTCATATTGTGAACATGAAATCCTGACCATACCTCGCCGTCTTCTAAATTTCACTTGGTATCTCTTGAAGTAGGCCTTATTCTTGACAACTTTCACAAACCCCTTTAAGATAAAAGAATGTTATTAAAACCTTGATAAATGTTTCAGCTTATGATACTTCTGACATTTAAGTTAACCATGTAACAAAATAACAAACTTCAAAAGTGAATTCTGACAACCATCACTTTCTCAAATGAGGTCAAGAATCACTTTTTCTTCTACTTTCCATCTGTCAAGACTGACAGTTTTATAAAACAAAAATGAATCGGCGTGAAAAATGGAAAGAAAAAACAAACACAAAATGCAGACCAATTTATTACATTCACCAGTTATAGAGCTGTCACATTGATTTTAAACTTTTAAACTCTCAACTTTTGTTCCCTCTTGGACCAGCAACATTCCTAGTGCCAAACTTTTACAAAACACTGCACAAGACAGCAATCTTGGAAACGTCAGTCTATTCTTAATACTGTCCCATTTCGAGAACCTAATGTTTCCCCCTTTCCACAAACGTTTTTCAAAAGCCTAAATTACCTGCTACAAAACACAACTGGCCAAGGATATATTCAGCAATTACTCCCGATTAAAGCAACACCGTCCCTCACCAACTAAGGCAACACCCCACCCGAAAAACTACTAGAAAGCGGTGCCAGCGACAACCTAAAGAAAGAGACAGAAGACGCCTACCAAACTAATCGAGCTTCCTTTCGGGGCCCATAGACACCACAGCCTCCAGGTTCTGCTGACGGTTTTGACTTAAAAGCCACTTCTTCGGCCCAAAAACACAGGTTTTCTTAACAACTTGCCGGCCCCGACGCTCTCCCGGAAAACCCACCAAGCAGTCATGGGTGGAGCTGGGTGCAAGAAGCCGCAGCTCGTCTCCACTCAGGCATCCCCCACCTAGTCTGAGACTGACTCCATGCAATCTCCTCCTCCCGGCCGCCTGCCGGTGCCCCCTCTGCCAAGCCAGCAATACCCCTGCCGTCTGTCGACTACACTCACCCCATCCCCAATCCTCTACCCCAGCTCTTCATCTTCTTCAACCCCTCCCCCCCCCCCCCCCATGCTTGCGCGCCGTGGCAGCCATTAAGGCCACGCTGGGAGTTGCAGCCCGACCAAGACAGAACCGGCAATCTAACGCCATCCGATCCCTGCAACGCGCTAAATGGAGCCCAGGCGGGCTCTAGGACAAGGAGAGGGAACCCCCGTGCATCCGTAGCCCCGAGATCGAGATAGCCACTCACCATTCTGTTGAACAGAGGACTCAGCCGCCACTGAGTTGCAGAACCAGCACGGCTCCGGGGGGAAAAAAGGCCGCGCCGCCTGCGCAGGCGCAGTATGTAGCGCCGACCATCACGCCGGCGACGTGTGGAAGAGAGACCCGCAGGCTACCTGGCGTACAGTATGCCGCCCCCTGCTGGTGGGCAGACCAATGCTGGACTTCACCTACCCAAAACAAATCCTCCAAGTCGCGGGGTCGCGTATCTCCTGACTGGTAAAATCCCACAGGGAGGGGCGTTTAAGCATTAGCAGGGAGGATTATAAAAGGCTTTCACTTTCCTATGCTAGGAAGCTGTTTCATAACGAACTTTTACTTTTGTAAGCAAGAAAAAAAAAAGATTAAAAATTAAATAGAATGAATTTGCTCTAGAGCCCTGTTGCCCCCTTCTTGACTACTCCTCCAGGTCCAGAGCACGCAGGTTCCCCCTCAGGAAGCCAAGCCTGGGTTAGGGGCCTTCCCGCAGCAGCTCTGTACCTGTCTCAGCCTTCCCTAGATTGTAAACTCCCTGAGGGTGGACCCTGCTGACAAGTTCACCTTTGAATTTCCAGCACTTAGCATAGTAGCGCTAACATTCAGGAAGTGTTATATTTGGTAAATGGTTTAAAAAAAAAATACTACTCTCTCCCTCTGTGTCTTCCCTGATCCGTGAGGGCCTCATTCCTTTTCCCTCCTTCCATCACTCTCATCTAGTCAGCATAACCTTTTTCTAAATCCTTTTTTTCATTCTATTAAAACTAGTTGCAACTGAAGAACAAGTCTTTTCCCTATTCTCCACGCAGAGACTGAGAAGAACCAATCAACCAATCCACCAAACAAAAAAGCGCCTCAAGAGACAGTATTCCCTCACCCAACAGTATTTCATTTCAAAGGTGGTCTTTGGGCTATTGCATGGGAATTGTTTGGATATTAGTTAAAATGCAGATATCTAAATATTCACTGCCTCTACTAAATCAGACTGGCTGGCTTGGGAACTGGGAGTCTGCATTTTATATTTGGCCTCAATCAAACCAAGCCAAAAGGTCTCAGGAAAGTAGAAAACAAATTCTGTTTTCCCAGCAGTGGAATCTACTGACTCCACCAGGAAAAGAAGACAAATTACCTACCGGCACAGCAATTTGAAGATTCCCATCCTTAGGATGAATTTTAACTCTCTGCCCCCATCCTCCAATGATTTAAGCCTGCTCGCAGGACATGCATGTGTATGAGTTTAATCTAGCAGGAAAGAATCAGCATATAAACTGCTGAGTGCCAGATCTGGGAGAAGGGTCTGCTGAACAGAATGACAAGGTTAAGTGGTTCCAAAAAACTACCACTTGAAAAAAAATCAGAATTACGATGCCAGTTTCCTCTGGTTTCAATTTGTAACTTCTTATATAACCAGAAAAATTTACATCGAGTCCACTCTGGCCAATGTTGACAAAGCCCTCAATGAGAAATGCTAAAACATTCCTCACAGGCAAGTGTGGTTCCATCTTTGTCAAGTGGCTTTTGAAAATGTAAAGAAAGAGGCATACAATTTGTTTATAGAAAATACATAAGACCTACGTTTTGGTAGTCCATCAAGTTATTAGCCTGCAAAGCATGCCACCTGTCTTGGTCAGGCCCTGCTCCCATTGCAGGTGGAAAAATCAGAAAGAAAAGTCTACCTGGAAATAGGCACAGCCCTAACTTTTGCACGTTATAGGGCAAGAGTACATATGAAGGCCTGCATACCATTAACCTGAATAGTTGGAAGTTATGAAGCAAACTAACACAATTAAATGTTTTGTGCTTCTTATCTTGCTTATTATCTTATAAACCTTTATAAGAACGAAATTAAAATATGTGTACCTATTCCCTTTGGTTACAGCTGGGAGGTTGTGGCTAGCACGACTGGCTCAGCCAATGCAGTTGGTGACACCAGGAACCAGGGGGAACTTGTCCAGCACACTCGGCCAACATAATCTTGTTCAAGTGGTAATACTTAAAAATCACCAGTAATGGGACAAGTCAGTTTTGTGTGCCTCTTGATATGATGCACTAAGAACACAGAAGGACTTCTTGCCAAGTGTATATAGTTTAATCTAACCGTCTGATACATGATGAAACTGCAAACAAACCCAAATTGAGGGATAGTCTACAAAGTAACTGGTCTGTAGTCTTCAAAAATGACAAAATCATGACGGATAAGGAAAGACTAAAGAACTATTCCAGATTGAAACAGACCAAAGTGACATGACAACTGCATGCAATGTGTGATCCTGGACTTCATCCTGGACAAGAAAGGAAAAAAATAAAAAGGAAGGTTTTTTATTTCTTTTGTACAAAGGACATTCTCAGAAAAATCAGTAGAAATTTGAATGGAATCTGTGGATTAAATGGTAGTAATAGATCAATGTTAATTTTATTTTGATAGGCATACTATGGTTATATATGAGAGTGTTCTTATTTTTTGGGAAATACACTCTGAACTATTTTGGAGTAATAGGCATTATTTCAGCAACTTGCAACAAATGACTCAGAAAATAATTACATTTGTGTGTATATACACATATACATATATGTAAAAAAGAAAATGATAAGGAAACATGTTAAAATGTTAACCATAGGGAATCCAGAAGTGTATATAAAAATTCTTTGTACTGTTTTTACAACCAATTTGTGATCTTGAAATTATTTCAAAATAAAAAATAAAACACTGGGAATTCCCTTGGCGGTCCAGTGGTTAGGACTCCGTGCTTTCACTGCCTGTGAAATACCTGGTCAGGGAACTAAGATCCTGCAAGCAGCACGGTATGGCCAAATGGGGGGGAAAAAAGAAAATTATTAAACATAAAATATTGATTCCTGTTAGAATAGGAAATATTTCTTTTATTATATGAAGTGAAAGCAAACTCGGTTTTATGAAATATGTCAAGCACTTATTACAAATAGAAAATAAATCAGCAGTTTTTAGTTCTGGTAGTGATGATTTAACACCAAAATATGGAAAGTTTTCTATGATGTTACCCATATATTATGACTTTGAGGTATTTACTGCCCTCATCAGCTAGTTCTTTGTTGAAACCACCGTAACTATGATCGAAAACCATGTTATCTCAAAATGTTTTTTTCTTTGCAATTGGCTTTTGCTTTACATGACTTTATGGTTATACACCGAAGGGTAGCAAATAGGTAAACTCCTTTATGGTTGGATCCCCTCTTTTGATATCAACACATTAGAAATATTCTAAACCTGTATTTTTTTTGCCATACCATGTGGCATGTGGGATCTCAGTTCCCTGACCAGGGATCAAACCCATGCCCCCTGCAGTGGAAGTGCATGGAGTCCTAACCACTGGACTTCCAGGGAAGTCCCTTAAACCTGTACTTTTTATCTAGAGAAAAAATAATTAGCCTTCAATGAGAGAAGAAACTCTGTTTAACAGGAAAATGTGTAAAGCTGTGATTTTATGGGATTGAAAGCAAAACAGCAAGGACAATCAAACATAATTATGATAGAGTATGTCTGGGTGTTCTGTTGATAGGCAATTTATGTCTGAATGACTAAGATAAAGACATACAAAATTCATAAATTATATTTATTCCATAAAATTTCCTTTTTTTTCTCTTCAGCAAAATCTCTGTATTGTTATCACCAAGATAGCACATCATTTGTGTTCTACAGATAAGAAGACCAAATTGGACAACTTTTCTTGGATCATTGTGGTTCTTGAATAATTTATTAATTTCAATTAGGAGAGAACAAAAGTTATTAAGACACAAGAAAAGAATGGCTTAGGGTATATATAGCTCTCCTACCAAAGCTTAATAGGCCTGAGGTACTTACAATTAAATTGAGAGAAGCCTTTTTTTTTTTTTGGCCGCACCATGTGGCATGTGGGATCTTACTTCCCTGACCAGAAATCGAACCCATGCCCCCTGCATTGGTAGCATGGAGTCTTAGCCACTGGACCATCAGGGAAGTCTCAAGGGGTAAGTCTTGAAAGAAAGCGATACAGATGTGGCTACTGACACATCAAGCTGACAAGAATGAAAATAAGAAGCCGACTAAATTTTGACACCATGATCCTGGATTAAGAAATCTGTGAGTAGAGATAGGATTAAGATGGCGGGAGTAGGAGGACGTGCGCTCACTCCCTCTTGCAAGAGCATCAGAACAAATAACTACTGAACAATCATCGAGAGAAAGACACTGGAACTCACCAAAAAAGACACCCCACATCGAGAGACAAAGGAGAAGCCGCAATGAGACGGTAGGAGGGGCGCAATTGCGTTAAAATCAAATCCCATAAATGCTGGGTGGGTGACTCACAAACTGGAGAACAGTTATACTGCAGAAGTCCACCCACTAAAGTGAGGGTTCTGAGCCCCACATCAGGCTTCCCAACCTGGGAGTCCAGCAACGGGAGGAGGAATCCCCAGAGAATCAGACTCTGAAAGCCAGCGGGATTTGATTGCAGGACCTCCACAGGACTGGGGGAAACAGAGACTCCACTCTTGGAGGACACACAAAAAAGTGTGCTCACCAGGACCCAGGGGGAAGGAGCAGTGACCCCATAGGAGACTGAACCAGACCTACCTGCTGGTGTTGGAGGGTTGCCTGCAGAGGTGGGGGCAGCTGTGGCTCACCGAGGAGGCAGGGGCACTGGCAGCAGGGGTTCTGGGAAGTGCTTATTGGCGTGAGCCCTTCCAGAGTCCACCATTAGCCCTACCAAAGAGCCTGTAAGCTCCAGCACTAGGTGGCCTCAGGCCAAACAACCAACAAGGTGTGAACACAGCCCCACCCATTAGCAGACAAGCAGATTAAAGTTTTACAGAGCTCCGCCCACCAAATCTGCCCACCAAATCGGATTAAAGCTTTACTGAGCTCCACCCACCCAGCCCTACCCACCATCAGTCCCTCCCATCAGGAAGCACCCATGAGCCTCCTAGATAGCTTCCTCCACAAGACGGCAGACAGCAGATCAAACAGTATCAACAGTATTTCATCTTGTGGAACTGAAAACCACAGCCACAGAAAGATAGAGAAAATGAAAAAGCAGAGGACTTTGTACCAGATGAAGGGACAGGATAAAGCCCCAGAAAAATAACTAAATGAAGAGGAGATAGGCACCCTTCCAGAAAAAGAATTCAGAATAATGATAGTGAAGATGATCCAGGACTTTGAAAAAAGACTGCATGCAAAGATCGAAAAGTTTACCAAGGACCTAGAAGAAGTAAAGAACAAACAAACAGAGATATGCAACACATTAACGGAAATGAAAAATACACTGGAAGGAACCAATAGCAGATTAAGTGAGGCAGAAGGGCGAATAAGTGACCTGGAAGACAGAATGGTGATCATCACCGACGCAGAAAAGAATAAAGAAAAAAGAATGAAAAGAACTGAAGACAGCCTAAGAGACCTCTGGGACAATGTTAAACACACCAACATTCGCATTATAGGGGTCCCAGAAGGAGACGAGAGAGAGAAAGGACCTGAGAAAATATTGGAAGAGATTATAGTTGAAAACTTCCCTAACATGGGAAAGGAAATAGCTACCCAAGTCCAGGAAGCACAGAGAGTCCCAGGCAGGATAAATCCAAGGAGAAACATGCCAAGACATATATTAGTCAAGTTGACAAAAATTAAAGACAGAGAAAAGTTATTAAAAGCAACAAGGGAAAAACGACAAATAACATACAAGGGAACTCCCATAAGGTTAACAGCTGATTTCTCAGCACAAACTCTGCAAGCAAGAAGGGAGTGGCATGATATATTTCAAGTGATGAAAGGGAAGAACCTACAACCAAGAATACTCTACCCAGCAAGGATCTCATTCAGATTTAATGGAGAAATCAAAAGCTTTACAGACAAGCAACAGCTAAGAGAATTCAGCACCACCAAACCAGCCCTACAACAAATGCTAAAGGAACTTCTCTAAGTGGGAAACATAAGAGAAGAAAAGGACCTACAAAAACAACAACAAAACAATTAAGAAAATGATAATAGGAACATATATACTGACAATTACCTTGAATGTAAATGGACTAAATGCACCAACCACAAGACACAGAGTGGCTGAATGGATACAAAAACAAGACCCATATATATGCTGTCTACAAGAGACCCACTTCAGACCTAGGGACACATACAGACGGAAAGTGAGGGGATGGAAAAAGATATTCCATGCAAATGGAAATCAAAAGAAAGCTGGAGTAGCAATACTCATATCAGATAAAATAGACTTTAAAATAAAAAATGTTACAAGAGACAAGAAAGGACATTACATAAAGATCAAGGGATCCATCCAAGAAGAGGAGATAACAATTATAAATATATATGCACCCAATATAGGAGCACCTCAATACATAAGGCAAATGCTAACAACTGTGAAAGAGGAAATGCAAGGCAGAAATAGAGACACAGGTGTAGAGAACAAACACATGAACACCAAGTGGGGAAAGCGGGGAGGGTTGGGGGGGAATGAATTGGGAGATTGGGACACCAAATTGTACACTCTAAATATATGCTGTTTATTGTCTGTTAACTGTATCTCAATAAAAGTTCTTACAAAAAAAAATTTCAATTAGGAGAAACTTTGCTGTGCTGAAGCAAGAGAAACTGAAATTTTAAATAAAGTTCATAAAGTAATACTTAGATTTGGAAATGAACCATGATTTTTCACATATCACATTCAAATAATATAATGGTGTCATATATGATAAATTATTGTTTTCAATAGAATACAATCGAAACTATTACGATATTTTGGTATTATCATATAAACCACTGCCAGTTTAATTGCAATTTTCTCTGTCTCTTACAATAATATCCACATCAACCCAAGTTTTGTTATTCTTCTTACAATAGTTCAATGATAAGAGTATGATAAAGGAAAACAAAAATAGTAGTATGTTGCTCAATTTGTTCAAATGTCTTTTCAATCAGATTATATACACTGACCTATCGGGGTCAGAAAATAATCTCTATAGAAATTAGTTTTAGGTTTATTTGTACACATTTTCCTCTTCACAGTCATGCAAACTTTTCCATTTCCTTCTAATTTTCTTATATTTCATTAGAATGTCACATTTGTTGAATATTTCTCCTGCAGTTTCATTCAATTTAGAAAAAGTTGTCTACAATTTTAATATTTTTAAAAATTAGGTCAGTTTGGGGTTTGAACACGTACTATTATTAAAAGCAAATAATACTACATATTAAAAAACTAAATAGCACAGATTCAATATTCTTTTTTTTTTTTTTTTGCCAAAGATTGATTTGCTCTTTATTTGAGCACCGTCTGTTGTTTCACTTTACTCTTCTACAGCATCTTATGACTGGTCTAAATCAAATCTAACTTTTAATACAATAAATACCTCTGGAACCAGGAACTGGAACATAAAGATAAACAAGAAATTAGAGGCTTGGTTTTACTCAGTTATGAAACTTCATTATTCCAGAATCTTTTGTGTTCACGTAATCACAAAGAAAGGATTCAACAAGTTAATTTGGTTTTTTGTCTTTCCTAAAAAAAATTTCTGTTACTCAAATCCTCCTGTACTCCAAAAAAGCAGTATCTGTTTCAAATGTTAACAGCAGGACAGACCTAAAACCTCCATGACAGTCAGACACAATTGCCTTTTGTGTTGATGACACAGTACAAGAAATGTGGAACAGCATTTCCCTGGGGCCTGGAAGGTGTTGATTACCAGGTCAGATGCTTAGAGTTTCTGGTGAGAGCTAAATGCCAAGTCCTAAGTGACAGAGGCAGCCTTAGCCATGCATTCCTTGATAAATTTACTTTTCTGTGTATTTGTGATATGCAGGGGTTTATTAAGTACAGGACCGGGGCAAGGGGCCTGGCAAGGGCTCCTCTTGCCCAGATTAAGCGAAGGTACTTCCTGGAAACATCACAACCACCAAAGATCACCTGACTTGAAATGTCTGATCTCTTGCTCCCTGTTGGCCTGTTCTTCCAGACTAGTCTTAGTGACTCAGACTTGATTGGGGAGGATAGTGAACAGAGACTAGAAAGGGAGTTGCAGGATTTCTACATATACATGAGAAATAGCAAACAGCTATTGAGATCTTATAAGCCAGAGTCTATGCTAAGCATTTATTATGTTATCTCATTTAATCTCAAAACTGCTCTAGGAATAGTTCATTAGCCCCATTTTACAGATGAAGAAAAGGATGCCACAGCCAATCACAGTGGAACACAGGGGGATTTTTCGAATCTGAGCCTGCCTTAAAACTGTACTAAAAGAAGGACCTTGTACTCTAAAAAATTCATAAATGTGTATATTTGTCTTTGGAATATATTTCATGACGTATTTTTGTTTGATTAAGGTGTAAACATTCTTTGGCTTAGACTGACTCCAGTTAACTTTGTTTAAAAATAGAGATGAAACTGCAGCTAGTAAAATGCTTGTCATCTTCTAAGTTATCAAAATGAACTTGAAACTTTACAAACTTCCAGAAAATGAAGACTTAACAAAATTCTGATCGCTCTGAACTAAGGAATATAGCTTGTTCACCAGACAAAGCCCAAATTATTAGAAGCAGGAGAGGAGCCCTTGAAGCTTAGAGAAGGCAGTCTCAGGACAAATCTGGGAAGTCCAGAACCACCTTATTAGATGGATAGTTAATACATGAAAGTCAAAAAATTTAAATGATTCAATAATATTTACATGTTTTCCTGGAGACTAGATTTATAGTAAGTCATTAAGAAAAAGTCTGAGGGCCTTCCCTGGTGGCGCAGTAGATAAGACTCCAGGCTCCCAATGCAGGGGGCCTCGGTTTGATCCCTAGTCAGGGAACTAGATCCCACATGCATGCCTCAACTAAGAGTTCACATGCTACAACTAAGGAATCCACCTGCCACAACTAAGGAGCCCACATGCTGCAACTAAGGAGCCCGAGAGCTGCAACTAAGACCTGGTGCAACCAAATAAATAAATAAATAAAAAATTTTTTTCACTAAAGAAAAGGTTTGAAAGTCTAGGGATTACTAAACTTCAGAGGTCAGTGCTGCTTTCAGGGCAGTTATCATCTATCCTGCTCACCTAAAAAAATCTATTATTGCCACAAAATTGATAGGGGTATGAAATAAGGGTAAAGAAGCAGCTGGCTAGGAGTTTGTTATGTGGTAAGGAACCTATCTTGGAATTAAAAGTATGTGTCTTCTTGTTTCCCTGGAATCATCAAAATTAACTATAGTCTTATTTCACCAGTTCTTCAAGGCTTGAAACATATGACTGATGACAAACTCCATAAATCCTTTTGAGATTCCACTTGTTAAATGACACTAATAATAGCTGTCTCCCTCTTCAGTTACTTTGGGAATGTAGGAAGGACCCAAGATGTACACAGGAAAGCCCACCAAGTTCTTTGGGAGAAACAACATAAATTATTGTGGCTGATGCTCCCCTCAACACATGACAGTAAAACCAGCTTCTGGATTCTCCCTGTTTCCTGAGTCAGCTTCTTCAAGGAAATATTGCAAACAAAAAAGGTGTAATTAGATCTGTTACAGACAACTTCAAAGTGATGGTCATAATGTTCTGAGTCATTCCCGCATTTCTGTGTGGGGTCAGCATCTTGAAGAGTCTGTGCGTAAAGGCACAGTGTCTTGAATGGCACTTGGCACTGGCATCATAGCCATTAGATGAGCAAATACACAGAATGACTCTAGGAGCTCCAGTGGAGAGCAAGACAAGTACATGAAACGTGCTTGCTATGGAGCAAATAACACCAAGAGCCTTAAAGTCATACTTGATGCCTCTCTTCTAATCACGTTCCACATCCATGAACTGGTGGCTGTATTTTTTTTGGTCGCACCGCCCAGCTTGCAGGCTCTCAGTTCCCCAACCAGGTATTGATCCCAAGCCACGGCAATCGAAGTCCAGCATCCTAACCACTAGGCAACCAGGCAACTCCTGTGGTGGCTGTACTTTCATACGTATATATCAAATATCTGACCACTTCTCATGCCCTGGTCTAAGCTACCATGATCTGTTACCCAGATCACTGCATTAACCTCTTAATAGGTCTCTCTGTTTCAAACCTTGCACTCCTACAATCTATTCTCCACACAGTCAGACTGATCTTTAAAAATATGTCAGATTGGGCTTCCCTGGTTATGCAGTGGTTAGGAATCTGCCTGCCAATGCAGGGGACACGGGTTTGAGCCCTGGTCGGGGAGGATCCCGCATGCTGCGGAGCAACTAAGCCCGTGCACCACAACTACTGAAGCCCATGTGCCTAGGGCCCGTGCTCCTCAACAAGGGAGACCACCGCAGTGAGAAGCCCGAACACCCCAACGAAGAGTAGCCCCCGCTCACCATAACTAGAAAAAGCCCATGCACAGCAACGAAGACCCAACGCAGCCAATAAATATTTTTAAAAAAAGTCAGATAATGTCACTTCTGTCCTTAAAACCCTTCAATGGCCAAAGTCCCCACCAGAGCCTATGAAGCCCTACACTCTTATCTTGGAGCTTTTGCACTAACTATTCCCTCTGTCTTGGTAGCTCATCCCCCAGATATTCACGGGATGTGCTGCCTTATTTCGTTGAAGTCTCTATTCAGTTGTCTTCTGTTCAGAAAGGACTTTCTTAACCACTCCATCTAATATAGAACACTCCATCACTCTCTATTCCCCATAGTCTTCTTTTTCTCCAAAGAATTTATTACCACCTAGCAATTATCAATTTATTTGTTAATTTTTTAATAGTCTCTTTGCCCTCCCTACACCAAGCACTCCCATAAGGAAGGGAGGGACGTTATCTGTTGCAATCACTGCTGTATCACCAGCATGAAGAACAGAGCTTGGTACAAAATGAATTGAATAATAAATGTAATGAGAATAATATCATGATAGGCACACTATAATCTCTGATCATTTATTCTTATCATCCCATTTATCAATTGGTATGTAACAATCTACCTCAAAACATAGAGGCTTAAAATAATCGCATTCATTTTTTTTTGCCGTGAATCTGTAATTTGGACAGGGCTCAGTTTGGATGTTTTAAATCTGGTCCATTTGGCATCAGCCAAAGCAGCTCAACTGGGGCCAGAAGGATCAACATTCAAGATGGCCCATTCACATGGCTAGTAATTTGGGCTTGCTATCGGCTAGGAGGTTGGTTCCCCTCCATGTGGTCCTCTCTGTGACTTCTTCACAGAATGGTGACTTGGTTCTTAGATGGAGAGTTCCAAGAGAACAAGGTAGAAGTGCGTGGCATAGTGTTATTTCTATAGTACTCCACTGGACGAGGCAGTCACAAAGGCCCACCCAAGAGAAGAGGCATGGACTTCACCTCTTACTGGGGGAGTGGCATGGTTCTAGAAGCATATGTAAAATGGGAGAGATTATTATAGACATCTTTTAAAAATACAATATTTTAGGGACTACCCTTGTTTTCCAGTGGTTAGGACTCTGTGCTTCTCTACAGGGGGCATGGGTTCAATCCCTAGTTGGGGAAGCAGCGTGGCCAAAAAACAAAACCAAACAAACAAACCCCAAAACAATCTTCTATGCTAATAAAACCAATTTTTGAGAAACTAGAAAATAATTATAACAACAAATATATTGGTGTGTATGGAACTGTGTTACATAATAACTGTACTTTTGGGGGCTCATGTTAAAAAGTTATGCTTAGAGTATCTCAGAAAAAAAATACTCAGTTTCATTCCGAACTTCACCTCTGGTCCTACCTTCTGAGGTTCTTTTCCAGCTTCTATAACCACCTCTTTAAAAGGGACTTCAACCAGGACTGAATTCTTCCTTTTTTTCTTTCCTCTACCATTTAAAAATTATATTAAAGAAAATTTAAAATATCAATTAAAAGTCAATAAGTGAAAAAAAAAAAGTCAATAAGTGTATTCTGACCACACATCCCAAATGTTGTAACTCTTAACTGTCCTCGTTTTCAAATATTCCTTCTTTTGTGAAGCTGGATAACTATGATTGTTCGTCTTTTAATTTTACGTGAGGTATTTTTTGTTGTGTGTAAGTTTACAGTTGATTATGGGTTGTTTGGTATTGCTTGCAGTGCCTCTGTGCACCAGAATGAGGATTGCACTCAGAAAGCTGCCAGATGATAAAGCTGTATTTCAAGAGACAAAAGGCAAATAGGGAAATGAACAAATGATCTACTCCTCTCTGTCCAAGTGTACCTGAAGAAGGGCACAGCTACTGGCTACTGTCCCAAAATATGGGAAGTAGGGGAGGAGGATGCAAATGAAAATCTGGGGGAAGCTTTTAAAGATTCCTCTATTTCCACTAACCAAGGGGCAGGAGCATGTCAGTTTAAGTGTTTGTGCATGTGTGACTGCGTGTTTGTGTGTATGTTTCAGGTGGGGTAGGGAGGATAGGGAGGAATGCCTGAGGAAGATAACGTGGGTAATGACAGAGTCAGTAGGTGTCAGTAAGCAACTTCACAAAACAAAAACAAAAACAAAAAGATAGGAAGTGAGCACAGGACTTCATGGACATTATACAGTTCATATTTATGTGCACTTCTGTGTTTGGCCCTAAAATATGAGATGAGCTATATGTGTGCCACAACTGTCCTTTGTATTTCAATCTTCTATAATACACAGATGGACATCCTGCCTTCAGCACGGAATTGATTGTATCCCCTAGGCCCACTGTCTCCTAATTTTTGCCCCATTTCTTTAACCCATTAATACCTGCTGCAAGTCTTTGGTTGAGATAAAGAGCAGCTTCGGATGGGACGCCCTTTTTTTTTTTTTTTTTTTATTTATTTATTTATTTTTGGCTGCATTGGGTCTTTGTTGCTGCACGCTTGCTTTTCTCTAGTTGCAGTGAGCGGGGGCTACTCTTCCTTGCGGTGCACAGGCTTCTCATTGCAATGGCTTCTCTTGT
This sequence comes from Hippopotamus amphibius kiboko, assembly GCF_030028045.1. NCBI lineage: Eukaryota > Metazoa > Chordata > Mammalia > Artiodactyla > Hippopotamidae > Hippopotamus > Hippopotamus amphibius. Next base: position 53,569,406 of record NC_080186.1, read on the forward strand.
TGCGGAGGATGGGCTCTAAGTGCACAGGCTTCAGTAGTTGTGGCACACGGGCTTAGTTGCTCTGCGGCATGTGGGATCTTCCCAGACCAGGGATCGAACCTGTGTCCCCTGCATTGGCAGGTAGATTCTAAACCACTGTACCACCAGGGAAGTCCCCTGGGATGCCTTTTCAAGAATATCTGAGGTTCAGTAGTAGTGACTTTGTATATCCTGAAGACCTTAAGTGACTGAATCAATTCTGGGATAGTTTAAAATTTGAAACCAACAAAGCAGAAAGACTCCAGACCATTATGGGCCTCAAGGTCAAAGAGGAAGAATGGTCTTTAGTATCTGCACAATCCTCATTAGCACCACAGTCATTGATATACATAATTAGTATTTTCTCAGTTTCTGTAAAGTGTTATATAGATGCAGCTTCAAGACCTGTTCCCTCACCCTAACTTCCCCCCTAGAAAGCTGCCTGCCCCAGGCCCCTGCTGTGTAGGAATCCTGAAGCCATCACTAGTTGCTTATCTGCAATAACCCAACAACATTTGGCTTCCTGACTTAGCTTGATGATTACAGTCTTATCTTCAGTTTTTGAGGGGGTGCAATTGAGAGTCTTTGAACTTTGCCCAACTTCAAGTCTCATACAACCAATGTAGTTGCAAAGTTTACATGGGAATAACAAGTTCTGATCAGCATTAGTATGGATACTTTAGGTGTAGTTTTAACTTCTTTGCTTTCAGTTCACTGTGTGTACTCTGACCATTTAATCATGGAAGTAATCATTAAAACGTGGTGTCTCAGCTTCCCCTTGTCACTGAGTTCATCAGTACCATTTTTAGATTCCATATATGTGAGTTAGCATACAATATTTGTCTTTCTCTTTCTGACTTACTTCGCTCTTTATGACAGACTGTAGTTCTATCCACCTCATTACATGTAGCTCCATCTCATCCCTTTTTATAGCTGAGTAATATTCCATTGTATATATATGCCACATCTACTGTATCCATTCATCTGTTGATGGGCATTTAGGTTGCTTCCATGTCCTGGCTATTGTAAAGAGTGCTGCAATAAACATTATGGTACATGTTTCTTTTGGGATTATGGTTTTCTTTGGGTATATGCTCAGTAATGGGATTACTGGATCATATGGTAGTTCTATTTGTAGTTTTTTAAGGAACCTCCAAATTGTTTTCCATAGTGGCTGTACCAACTTACATTCCCACCTACAGTGCAGGAGAGTTCCCTTTTCTCCACACCCTCTCCAACATTTGTTGTTTCCAGACTTTGTGATGATGGCCATTCTGATTGGTGTGAGGTGATACCTCACTGTGGCTTTGACTTGCATTTCTCTGATGATTAGTGATGTTGAGCATCTTTTCATGTGTTTGTTGGCCATCTGTATGTTTTCTTTGGAGAAGTGTCTATTTAGGTCTTCTGCCCATTTGTGGATTGGGTTATTTGCTTTTTTGGAGACGAAGTGAGAGAGTAGCACAGACATATATATACTACCAACTGTAAAATAGATAGTGGGAAGTCGTTGTATAACAAAGGGAGTCCAACTCGAGGATGGAAGACGCCTTAGAGGACTGGGGCGGGGAGGGTGGGGGGGACTCGAGGGGGGAGGGAGTCAAGGAAGGGAGGGAATATGGGGATATGTGTATAAAAACAGATGATTGAACTTGGTGTACCCCCCAAAAAATAATAAATAAATAAATAAAATTAAAAAAAAAAAATCCAAACCAACAACCAAACAAAAAAGAAAACAAAAACAAAAACATGGTGTCATCTCAATCATAGTGAAGTAAAGGCCCAGTCTAAAAAAAAAAAAAAAAGGTTTAAAATGGCCCTTTGCTTTATTTTTTTTTAATTTTTATTTTATATTGGAGCATACTTGATTAACAATGTTGTGTCAGTTTCAGATGTATAAAATGGCTCTTCAGATTAAAACCACAAGCATAAGAATAATTTTTCATCTGCTAAAAGTATAAAATTAACATGAGTTTCCAGATAGAAGACTTTTAAAATTTTGCTGTTACCAGTATTTGACATATTTGTTAATGAATCATAAGTCCTTTTTCCCAGAAGAAAATAAGTTTTTTCTCTATAATAGAGTAGATAACTTTTTTTTTCCGACCAGAATTCTTCTCAAGGAGAGCACAGTATTTGCTGGAGAAAATACTTGGATAAAGTGCTGGTGTGAAGGGTGAGATTCCAAGGACATTGCTAAATTGTTCTGTAGAAAGCCAGCTGAAGACTTTGCCTTGCTTCTGGAAGGGAGTAGGTGGATGAGAAAGAAGGGAAAGCGGAGAGAAAAGACTGAAGCTTTCTGTGAATTGACCTCTCTCCATGATCCCACAAATCTTCAGCGAAGTCTACTAAAATTCACAAAATGTTGGTGCAAGTAAATTTCTTGTAAAAGCTCATGAAGGGCTGAGTTGTGGGAAGGCATTATTGAAAGAGGAACAAAAACAGCAAACCCCAAAATATAAGGCAAGGCAGAGATGGCCATGAAATCAGAAGCCACTAGGAATTAACAGAAACCTCGATTATGACATTGGATTTTACAGATCTCAGAAACTGAGGGATTGAGCTCTCTGAGGGCAAACGGGGTTCCTCAGCTGAATCTGAAATAATCCTCAAAGAGAATTTTTTATGGAAGGTAGAGGACTACCTAACACAAATTGTCAAACCTGACAGTTCATGTCAAAAGGAAGGGTAACTACTGCCTAACTTCATAATTTGGAAATTTAAACCCATATAATAAGAATTGTTTTTTTTTTGTATTACCTCAAAGAATCTACTAATTGTGTTTTTTAAAACTCCCTCTTCCATCTCTAAAATTTTGCAGAATTATATCTCATTTTTAAGTAGTTAACTGGGGCTTAAGACTGGAATTCTCATATGCCCAAATATCAACTTTGATAAACCTCCCCAGAACTGATTTATGTTCTGCTCTATTATAATTTGCTCCATTCCTCTGCACCCTGTTTTTCTGGGATGAATGTTAAGCTGTACCTGTGAAGGCCTGGGTTTTAGGGTGAGCAGCTTCTAGATTTCAATATGGCTCCAGCAGTTATTATTCCCTGAGCCCCAAATTCTTTACCAGAGAAATAGCAATAGCAATAATACCTGCCTCCCAGAGTTACTGTGAAGATTAAATAAATACTCAATGTTCATTCTTATTAGCAGTATTGATGGAAATATTAATGGAAATACACATAAACCCAGTTTCTATGCTGGTGTTTTCTAATCTTCTCAGTTTTCAGGTTTATCTCTTGAAATGGATAGGGGGAAAGTGTCAGTGTACCTGAACACAGAAGGAGTTTCTCCTGAATAGGACTAGGCATAAACAAGGCAGGCAAATGATAACAAGGGATTATTCAGAACACCACAACCAGAAGGTTCCGTAGCTACCAAATGCCTCCTCAACTCTTGTCTAGTATTCCATGATCAAAAATGTAGTCATTTAAGTAAAGGTTTGAATTCCCTGATGGTCCAGTGGTTAAGACTCTGCACTTCCACTGCTGGGGCCCGGGGTTCGATCCCTGGTTGGGGAACTAAGATCCTGCAAGCTGAGTGGCTCGACCAAAAGAAAAACAAAAAATAAAAAATAAGTAAAGAAAATTTCAAATGTAAATACAAATACTGCTGGTAAAGATAACCATGGAGTGAATAATTTTAAACATTCCTTTCCTAAGAAGAGGTTTTGAATGAGATTCTGAAGGAGAAAATATGGGGGCAATGAACAGACTTCTGATAATCACAAAAAGAGAGAAAAAATTAGAAAATTGAAAAGGGGTAGGCCTCCTCCAAGACAAACTTGAAAGATATAGTGATTAAAATGTTAGTAGTTAAGAGAGTCTGTCTGTAAAATCCTGACACTGTAGCAGATTATAAATGTGGGCAATGTTGGACAAGCCAACATGGAGAGTGGAGATTGCAGGATATGGGTACTATCTTCAAAACCAGACTCAGTGGTTAGGTTTGCTTTCCTGCCTCTCACTCTTAAGTTGCTTAACCCCATTGTTGGAACTTACCTGGGCTAATTTCTCTGGAAATTCATGTGGTCTTGGAAACTGAGAGCTAGAACTGAGGATCACAGTGCATGCTCTGGCTACTCTCAGGCCTGGGGCTCTTGGCTTTGAGGTAGTTTCTGTGATTTCACCAGAGACTTGGGGGACTAAGCATGCACAGGAGATCTATTTGAGACCAAAAAGATTCCCTAGAACATGGACTTGTCAAGAGTCAGACAAGCTTAGGTCTGCATCCTGACTCAGTGGCTTACTCATTGTGTGACTTTAAGCAAATTACGTAACTGCTCTAAACTTTAGTTTCATCATCTGTAAAATAGGATTAATAATACTTACCTCATGGGGTTGTTGTGAATATTAAATAATACAGTTCATGTGAAGTACCTAGCATTGTATTTGGTGCATTGTAAATGCCCAATAAATACGGGTTTTTTGGTAATTATTTTTATATGGCAGTATGATGGTTTCTCTTATGTGTCAACTCAGCTAGGCTGCGGTGTCTACTTCTTCAACCAAACATTAATGTACGTATTGCTGCAGTGGTATTTTATGGATGTGGTTAACATCTACACTCAGTTGGCTTTAAGTAAAAGAGATGACCCTTTATAATGTGAGTAAGTCACATCTAATCTGTTGAAGAACTTAAGAGCAAAAACTGAGATTTCTTGCAGAAGAAATTCTGTCTCAAGTATGCAGCATAAAATCATGCTTGAGTTTTTAGTCTACCAGCCTGCCCTACAAATTTTGGACTCAGGACTGGACCATCGGCTCCTGCCTGAGTTTCCAGCCTGCCAATCTGCCGTGCAAGATTTCAGATTAGACAATCCCCACAATCACATGAGCAAATTCCTTCAAAGAAAGGAATTGTGTGTGTGTGTGTGTGTGTGTGTGTGTGTGTGTGTGTGTGTATTCTATTGATTCTGTTTCTCTGGAGGACACTGACTAATACATGGGTTATACTTTGGGCATAGATCAACACAGTTTTAGAAAATCCAATTGAGACAGTGGAAAGAGAGAGGGGACAAGAGAGGTTCTAAGAAAAATAGGATCCTCTAAACAGCTCCCTAGACCCAATTAGAATTTCCACAGGAAGTGAGAGTCCCTCAACTAGTGTGCAACCCAAAGTAGCTACACAAAGCTGGGCCTGGTCCCCCCATAGGGACTTCTACTCACTATTACTGATGATCTCCCACTGTGAGTTGCTTGCTCAGCCACACCCCTTCCTCTGTGATCCTCTGGGATTCACTGGGAGGAGTGGTCAGAGGTGCTTCTTTCCACCTGGGTCAGGGACTGAGGACTGAAAGATGCTGTACCACAGTCATTGCAGGAACACTAGCCCTCTCAGCCTCCTGTTCCTTAGTGGCTCTGGAGAAAAGTCAAATGGGAACAAAAATTTCCTCCAATCTCTAAGGATTCCGAGGATGGACTCTTTCCTGCTTTGTGTCACATACTGACCATTATATGTTTCCAAAAATACTATAGATATAACATAGTGATTGGAATCAGAGTTGGAAGTTCCTCTCTTAGAGCTATTAATTACAACTCAGATAAACTATTGCTGCATCTGGGCAATGAAGCAATTAATTAAACAGAATTTGTTTAGATAATACTCATGTTAAAGATTCAGATTTTAAAATTCAACTTGTCAAATGACTCAAAAACCACTCACTTCACACTCTACTTAAAATTACTTAAAAATCAAGGCATCACTATGCTTTGAAGACCATCTGAATAAAGGGAAACCTAACAGGCATAGTACCACTGGACTATCTCAGTGAGAAGCTTTTTTTTTGTATTATGAACATGAAATGCCTAGCTGATTAAACATGGCCAATTATATACACTCTTTTGTCTTGCTTAAGTTTCTTACACCGTGGGTAACTTTCTAACCTATCATCAGAATTTTCTACTTCCATCTATTCTCCATACTTCCATTGTTTTGCCTTTCTGAAATTCCAGTTTTATCAGATCATAATAAATAATGAGCTTCCTCTGATTTAAACCTGAGTACATAAAACAGTAATGTCTATTTATATTTTCCAATTAAAACTTTATACACAGATGTACAGAACAAACATATGGATACCAAAGGGGGGAAAGTCTGGGGGGTGGGGTGTTGGGGTGGGATGAACTGGGAGATAGGGATTGCCATATATACATTACTAATAAGAAAAGAAATCAAGTTGTACACTTTAAATATCTGCAGTTTATTGTACGTCAATTGTATCTCAATAAAAGTTCTTAAAGGAAAAAAAAGACAATATAAGCTATCAATGCTGAGAAAAAAAAGAAAAAGAAAAAATATAAAATTGTACATTTTAAATATCTGCAGTTTATTGTATGTCAATTATATCTCAATAAAAGTCCTTAAAAAATAAAATACAAAAAAAAAAAAGATTTACATTATATTCAAAACAGAAAAAAAAAAAACCTCTATAAAACTTTCTTACCATGGCAAAAGTGTTTCCAAATATAGAGCAAGATCATTATAATATCAGTGGATATTTATTGGAAATTATGTCATTGTTTGGCCAAATTAATTCTGAAAAAGGTTGAGCTGAGTAAGGAACTCATTGTGTCCCATCAGGTGTTCATATGTTTCCCAGATGCTACTCAAGGATAGGGAAAAAGGGTCTGTGGACAAGATTAAGCATGGAAAGGTGTGATCCTTCGGATACTCAAGAATTTACCAAGCCAAAAAGCCCAAAAGGAGGTGATAAGGAAGGGGAAATTAAGCCATGTGTGAAAACTGTTGATAAAAGTTTAGATGACTGACTGAGGAATCGAATTGAAGGGTCAGAATGACTGGGTAGACAGTGAAACTGATGACCATGAAACTGAAAGATCAGAATGAGGAGGCAAGTATTGAGTAAATATTGATAAAATTTTGTATTGGTAGAAATACGTTTCATCCAATTTTCCATTAAAGAAAAAATTTGAGGAAGAACAAAGCTGTAAAATCATAGAAAAAAGGTCGTTCATTTGAACAAAATCTGAGTTTTGATCTCATTTGTGTCTCTGCCTACTCTGTGTCTACATCCAGGTGGCTCAACGTATTTGGGGTAAAAGCGCAACCATGCTGACTGCTCTCATTTTAAATTTGTGACTCTGAACCTCAAGTGGGCCATTGATGATGCCTGGCAATCATAGTGTGTTTCCCTAGTGAATTTATTTTTTCACTCGCCTAGACAACTGTTTCATACTTTCCTCTTAGCTGCTTCTCCTTCTTCCTCCTCCCCTTCTTCTTCCTCTTCCTCTTCTCCTCTCCTTCTTCTTCTTCTCCTCCTTCTTCTTCTCCTCCTCCTCCACTTCCTCTTCTCCTCCTCTTTTTTTTTTAATGAATGCTTCACAAATTTGCATATCATCCTTGCACAGGGACTATGATAATCCTCTTCGTATCATTCCAATTTTAGTATATGTGCTGCTGCCAAAGCAAGCACTCTCAGCTTCTAAAATTGCCAATACTGTCTACACCCTCACTCTTGGATGACTTTTCTTCTTCTTTCACTGAGAAATTACAAGTACAATCAGAAAAGAATGTCCACAAATTCCCAGCACCTCTACCCACCTCAACACTTTTGTGTACAGATACCCTGCCTTTTCTCTTGTAACAATGGATGAATTGCGCATGATTCCATCTGAGGCTAACTCTTCCACACCGGCACGTTACTCTGTGATGTTGCTGCAGTAATTCTCTCCTTTTTCTCCTGCACCCTCAATTTCCCCTTTCTGATAGATCTTTCCCATTAACATCTAAACATGATATTATTTATCTCACTTTAAAAACAAACAAAAACATTTTCTTACAACTACTCCTCCATCTTTCACCTTTCCTTTACAGCAAAACTCTTTCAAAGATTTGTCTGTTTCTCTGATTCCACTTTCTTTCCCCTCATTTTTTCTTGGCCCCACTCCAGTCAGGCTTTTGCCTACACTGTTCTATGGAAACAGCCCATGGTCACCAATAATTTCCATTTTGTTAAATCCAATGGTCATTTCTCTTTACCCATCAATACCAATTGACTCTGTATTCTTGAGCTACTTTTTTTCTCTTGGCTTCCCAGACACTATACACTCTCCTGGTTTCCCTTCCACTTCACTGATTGCTCTTTCTCAGTCTCTTTTGTTAGCTCCTCTTCTCTTCAAGCTTTCTAATTGTGCCTTAGCTAAGGCTTGGTCTTCGAGCCTCTTCTCTTTTTCTTCTGTACTCAGGTCAATTTAATGGCTTTACATGTATCAGTAAGTATGATCCCATTTTTATAAATAAACTATAGGTATTCATTTACTCAGAAATGAGACAGAAAGAGACCAAAAAAGTTAATGGTGATTATCATTCGGTGATGAGATTACAAGTGATTTTAATCTCTGTAATCATGTTTTATACAATTAACATGTAACGTTTCTGTAATCGTATTTAAAGAAAAAAGGAAGGATACATGGCTAGAGGGATGCAGAGAGATTTACCCAATAAACTTTAAAACATTCTTTTCCCACCCTAAGCATCAGAATGCTTTGGAAATAATGAGAGGCATGCAGATTTGAAGCAAATCTTTGGGTGTGGGAGAAAGAAGCCTTGGTCAACAAAAACTATGCCAACTTGCTTACATTGTCCAGGATGAGATCTGTTTATATTTCCCAGGCTCTGAATGATTGTCATTCTCCTGGGGAAGGACAATGGGAAAGTCCGAAAGCTTGAGGATCCCAGTCTTTGAGTCCTTAGGCTCCAGAATTTTCTCTGATGTAGAATAAAAATTCACTGAATATTTTGTTCCCTACAAATTGAATTTTAATAGTATTACTTATTGTTTACTAAATCAGAGTTTTCTTCTTTAAAAATTTTTTGGTATGTAATATTTGCTCCAAAAAAGAATATCTGCATGTAATGAAACTCAACAGTAAAACAGACTGCCTTAGACAACTCAGAACTTTACCTGGTCCCTATACATCACCAATACCTTTGCATGTACCTGGGCCACTCCTTTCCTATCCTATTCCCCTGCCTCTCTCCCCTGAAAAAAAACCACTAACCTGATGTTGTTCTCATTTTCATATCTATTTTAATAGTTTTGTTGGGTGGGTATACTTTCTTAACGTATTATTTAATTCTTTTTAGAAGTTCCTAAAAATAGTAACATATCTTATGAGGCTTTCTGCAAATTGCTTTTGCAACTCAATATTATGTTTCTAAGGTTCATCTACACGGCTATGTGGAATTGTAGTTCATTCATTTTCACTGTTACATAACATCCCATTGTGCTAATATTCCATATACATTCACCTGTCAATGGATATTTGTTTTTAATTTTTTCTATTATGAACAATGCTGTTATGAACTTTCTTAAAACTTACATACATGTGTAAGAGTTCATCTACGCCGATAGCTTTCATGCTTTTTTTCACTGCAACCCAGGTAATAAGTACATTTTACTCTGCAATTCAGTACACCCATATGGCACAGATGGTTAGCTGTTCATACACTTCCATAGCGTAGAGTTGTTGCTGGAAAACAGAAGTTATATAGAAGTGTATTTTCAAATATTGAAGCCTCTGGAGATTAAAATTGATTTATCTATCTTATCTTTAGGATAGAAAGGTAAATAGATAAAATTTTTGCTGTTGACTTTAATTTAGTTGCATTTTGGTCAGAGAAAATATTCCATATGACACCAATTGCTTGAAATTTGTTGAGACTTGCTTTGCTGTCTGTTTAGAAATGTCCCTTGTCAATTTTTAGAAATGTTCAGTGTGTGCTTGAGACAAATGAGTATTCTCAAACTATTGGAGACAGTTGTCCATTTTTCTGCAATAAATCAAGGTTAATTACTTTTAAAAAATATTTTAAAACAATGTTTACAGGGGAAATGATTTGCTTTAAGAATTTGCTTTAAAATACTTCAGTTCCTCTTACTCCCTCGGAATAAAACTGCAGAGATATCTCAAACAAGATTGCCAAAATGGAGAATTCCCTGGTCATCCAGTGGTTAGGACCCAGCGCTTTCACAGCCGTGGCCCCCGCAAGCCATGCAACATGGCCAAAAAAAAAAAGATTGTCAAAATGGGTTAGAGGTTCTTAGAGGTTCATTACATCATACCAAGTTTCCTCAGAGTGTGGCCTTCCAACCACTAGCATCAATACTACCTGGGAAGCCATTAGAAATGGGTCCCACCCTTAACCTACTGAATTAGAAACTGGGGGTGGAACCCAGCAATCCGTTTCAACAAACTCTTCAGGTGATTCTGGTGCACACTAAAGTCTGAAATTTTACCACAGCCATCTTATAGTTGATATTTGCCTGACATCTTTTTCTAGTTGAAATTCTATTAAGATAATTGTACATTTATACACAGTTATAAGAAATAATACAGGGAAATTTCTTGTATAGTTTGCCCAGTTTCTCTCAACGCTAACATTTTGCAAAACTATGGTATACCACCACCAAGTTTACAGACATTGATAGTTTGTCTCTTTTCTGTCTCTTTAAACCTTTCCATATTCTTATGTTTTAGGTATATCTCTTGTAAAGAGTTGGGTTTTATTTATTTCTTTACTCCAATCTACTTTTAACAGGCTAGTTCAATCCATTTACATTTATTAAACTACTAACATTTCTACTTGTTTCCACTTTCTATTTTTTATTTTCTTTTTTCCTGTTTCTTTCTTCTTTATGGCCTTTTTTTATATTAATGTTTAAAAATTATTATCTTGTATGTTATCATATTCCATTTTCTCCCCTCTACTACCTTGGAAATTGCATATTCTATTTCTGTTCTTTTAGTGGTCACCCTTGAAGCATTCTTAACAATATCTAAAGTTAATTCTTCCCTTTAAAACAATATAAGGACCTTTGAACTCTTTAATCTGGTCATCACCTTACCAACCTAAATGCTATTTTTTCCTGTTTTCTGTTTTATCCTTTGTTTAATCCTCCAAATTAGCAGTATTTGTTGTTATACAGATATTTGTTTAGATTTGACTATCTGCTTACCGATATCTTTGCTCACTAGTTCATCTCCCAACTTTTAGCTAGCATTATTTTTCTTCTTTCTTTTCCTGCTCCTGGTCTGAGACCAGCAACAATGGCATCACCTGGGCCATTATGAGAAATGCAGACTCAAGTTCTTCCTCAAGATCTACTGAATCAGAATCTGCATCTTTTTCTTTATTTTTTATTTTTTATTTTTTACAATAAACTGCATATATTTAGAGTGTACAATTTGGTTTCCCAGTCTCCCAATTCATCCCCCTCAACCCTCCCGGCTTTCGCCACTTGGTGTCCATATGTTTGTTCTCTACATCTGTGGCTCTATTTCTGCCTTGCAAACTGGTTGATTTGTACCATTTTTCTATAGCCCACATATATGTGTTAATATACAATATTTGTTTTTCTCTTTCTGACTCACTTCACTCTGCATGACAGTCTCTAGGTTCATCCATGTCTCTGCAAATGTCCCAGTTTCATTGCTTTTTACAGCTGAGTAATATTCCATTGTATATATGTAACACATCTTCTTTATCCATTCCTCTGTTGATGGACATTTAGGTTGCTTCCATGTCCTGACTATTGTAAATAGTGCTGCAATGAACATTGGAGTCTTTTTGAATTATGGTGTTCTCTGGGTATATGCCCAGTAGTGGGATTGCTGGGTCCTATGGTAGTTCTATTTTTAGTTTTGCAAGGAACCTCCATACTGTTCTCCATAGTGGCTGTATCAATTTACATTCCCACCAGCAGTGTAAGAGCGTTCCCTTTTCTCCACACCCTCTCCAGCATTTACTGTTTGTAGATTTTCTGATGATGCCCATCCTCACCAGTGTGAGGTGATACCTCATTGTCGTTTTGATTTGCATTTCTCTAAGAATTAGTGATGTTGAGCAGCTTTTCATGTGCCTCTTGGCCATCCGTATGTCTTCTTTGGAGAAATGCCTGTTTAGGTCTTCTGTCCATTTTTGGATTGGGTTGCTTGTTTTTTTGATCTTGAGCCGGGTAAACTGCTTATATATTTTGGAGATGAATCCTTTGTCTGTTGATTCGTTTGCAATATTTTCTCCCATTCTGAGGGTTGTCTTTTCATTTTGCTTATAGTTTCTTTTGCTGTGCAGAAGCTTTTAAGTTTCATTAGGTCCCACTTATTTATTTTTGTTTTTATTTCCATTATTCTAGGGGGTGGGTCAAAAAAGATCTTGCTGTTATTTATGTCGAAGAGGGTTCTTCCTATGTTTTCCTCTAGGAGTTTTATAGTGTGTGGCCTTACATTTAGGCCTTTAATCCATTTTGAGTTTATTTTTGTGTATGGTGTTTGGAAGTGTTCTAATTTCATTCTTTTACATGTAGCTGTCCAGTTTTCCCAGCACCACTTATTGAAGGGGCTGCCTTTTCTCCATTGTAGATCCTTGCCTCCTTTGTCATAGATTAGTTGACTGTAGTTTATCTCTGGGCTTTCTATCCTGTTCCATTGATCTATATTTCTGTTTTTGTGCCCGTACCATACTGTCTTGATCACTGTGGCCTTGTAGTATAGCCTGAAGTCAGGAAGCCTGATTCCACCAATTCCGTCTTTCCTTCTCAAGATTGCTTTGGCTATTTGGGGTCTTTTGCATTTCCATACAACTCGTACGATTTCTTGCTCTAGTTCTGTGAAAAATGCCATTGGTAATTTGATAGGGATTCCACTGAATCTGTAAATTGCTTTGGGTAGTATCATCATTTTCACAATGTTGATTCTTCCAATCCAAGAACATGGTGTGTCCTTCCATCTGTTTGTGTCATCTTTGATTTCTTTCATTAGTGTCTTACAGTTTTCTGAGTACAGGTCTTTTACGTCCTTGGTTAGGTTTATTCCTAGGTGTTTTATTCTTTTTGTTGCAATGGTGAATGGGATTGTTTCCTTCATTTCTCTTTCTGATCTTTCATTGTTAGTGTATATGAATGCAAGAGATTTCTGTGTGTTAATTTTGTATCCTGCAACTTTACCAAATTCATTGATGAGCTCAAGTAGTTTTCTGGTGGCATCTTTAGGATTTTCTATGTATAGTATCATGTCATCTGAGAACAGTGACAGTTTTACTTCTTCTTTTCCAATTTAGATTCCTTTTATTTCTTTTTCTTCTCTGATTGCTGTGGCAAGGACTTCCAAAACTATGTGGAATAGTAGTGGTGAGAGTGGACATCCTTGTCTTGTTCTTGATCTTAGAGGGAATGCTTCCAGTTTTTCACCATTGAGAATGATGTTTGTTGTGGATTTGTCATATATGGCCTCTATTATGTTGAGGTAGGTTCCCTCTGTGCCCACCTTCTGGAGAGTTTTTATCATAAATGGGTGTTGAATTTTGTGAAAAGCCTTTTCTACATCTATTGAGATGATCATGTGGTTTTTATCCTTCAATTTGTTAATATGGTGTATCACATTGATTGATTTGCATGTATTGAAGAATCCTTGCATTCCAGGGATAAACCCCACTTGCTCATGGTGGATGATCCTTTTAATGTGTTGTTGGATTCTGTTGGCTAGTATTTTGGTGAGGATTTTTGCATCTAAATTCATCAGTGATATTGGTGTGTAGTTTTCTTTTTTTGTAGTATCTTTGTCTGGTTTTGGTATGAGGGTGATGGTGGCCTTGTAGAATGAGTTTGGGAGTGTTCCTTCCTCTGCAATGTTTTGGAAGAGTTTGAGAAGGATGGGTGTTAGCTCTCCTCTAAATATTTGATAGAATTCACCTGTGAATCCATCTGGTCCTGGACTTTTGTTTGTTGGGAGATTTTTAATTACAGTTTCAATTTCTTTACTTGTGATTGGTCTGCTCATATTTTCTATGTCTTCCTGATTCAGTCTTGGAAGATTATACATTTCTAAGAATCTGTCCATTTCATTCAGGTTGTCCATTTTATTAGCATATATTTGCTTATAGTAATCTCTTATGGTGCTTTCTATTTCTGCAGTGTCCGTTGTAACTTCTGTTTCATTTCTAATTTTATTGCTTTGAGTCCTCTCCCTCTTTTTCTTGATGAGTCTTGCTAGAGGTTTATCAATTTTATTTATCTTCTCAAGGAACCAGCTTTTAGTTTTAATGATTTTTGCTATTGTTTTCTTTGTTTCTATTTCACTTATTTCTGATCTGATTGTTATGATTTCTCTCCGTCTACTCACTTTGGGTTTTGTTTGCTCTTCTTTCTCTAGTTTCTGTAGGTATAAGGTTAGATTGCTTATTTGGGATTTTTCATGTTTCTTAAGGTAGGCTTGTATCGCTATAAACTTCCCTCTTAGAATGGCCTTTGCTGTATCCCATAGGTTTTGGATCGTTGTGTTTTCGTTGTCATTTGTCTCTAGGTATTTTTTGATTTCCTCTTTGATTTCTTCAGTGATCTGTTGGTTATTTAGTAGCGTATTGTTTAGCCTCCATGTGTTTGTGTTTTTTACAGTTTCTTTCCTGTAATTGACTTCTAATCTCATAGCATTGTGGTCAGAAAAGATGCTTGATACGATTTCAATTTTCTTGAATTTACCAAGGCTTGATTTATGACTCAAAATATGATCTATCCTGGAGAATGTTCCATGTGCACTTGAGAAGAATGTGTAATCTGCTGGTTTTGGATGCAATGTCCTATAGATATCTATTAAATCAAGCTGATTTACTGTGTCATTTAAAACTTGTGTTTCCTTATTAATTTTCTGTGTGGGTGATCTGTCCATTGGTGTCAGTGGGGTGTTAAAGTCCCCCACTATGATTGTGTTTCTGTCGATTTCTTCTTTTATAGTTGTTAGCATTTGCCTTGTGTATTGAGGTGCTCCTCTATTGGGTGCATATATATTTATAATTGTTATCTCCTCTTCTTGGATGGATCCCTTGATCTTTATGTAATGCCCTTTCTTGTCTCTTGTAACATTTTTTATTTTAAAGTTTATTTTATCTGATATGAGTGTCACTTCTCCACCTTTCTTTTGATTTCCATTTGCATGGATTATCTTTTTCCATCACCTCTCTTTTAGTCTGTATGTGTCCCTAGGTCTGAAGTGGGTCTCTTGTAGATAGCATATATGTGGGTCTTTGTTTTGTATCCATTCAGCCAGTCTGTGTCTTGTGGTTGGTGCATTTAGTCCATTTACATTCAAGGTAATTGTCAGTATATATGTTCCTATTACCATTTTCTTAAGTGTTTTGTTGTTGTTTCTGTAGGTCCGTTTCTTCTCTTATGTTTCCCACTTAGAGAAGTTCCTTTAGCATTTGTTGTAGGGCTGGTTTGGTGGTGCTGAATTCTCTTAGCTGTTGCTTGTCTGTAAAGCTTTTGATTTCTCCATCGAATCTGAATGAGATCCTTGCTGGGTAGAGTATTCTTGGTTGTAGGTTCTTCCCTTTCATCACTTGAAATATATCATGCCACTCCCTTCTTGCTTGCAGAGTTTGTGCTGAGAAATCAGCTGTTAACCTTATGGGAGTTCTCTTGTATGTTATTTGTCGTTTTTCCCTTGTTGCTTTTAATAACTTTTCTCTGTCTTTAATTTTTGTCAACTTGACTAATATATGTCTTGGCATGTTTCTCCTTGGATTTATCCTGCCTGGGACTCTCTGTGCTTCCTGGACTTGGGTAGCTATTTCCTTTCCCATGTTAGGGAAGTTTTCAACTATAATCTCTTCCAGTATTTTCTTGGGTCCTTTCTCTCTTCTCCTTCTGAGACCCCTATTATGTGAATGTTGGTGTGTTTAACGTTGTCCCAGAGGTCTCTTAGGCTGTCTTCAGTTCTTTTCATTCTTTTTTTCTTTATTCTTTTCTGCGTCGGTGATGATCACCATTCTGTCTTCCAGGTCACTTATTCACCCTTCTGCCTCAGTTAATCTGCTGTTGGTTCCTCCTAGTGTATTTTTCATTTCAGTTATTGTGTTGCATATCTCTGTTTGTTTGTTCTTTAATTCTTCTATGTCTTTGGTAAACTTTTCGATCTTTGCATGCAGTCTTTTTTCAAAGTCCTGGATCATCTTCACTATCATTATTCTGAATTCTTTTTCTGGAAGCGTGCCTATCTCCTCTTCATTTAGTTGTTTTTCTGGTGTTTTATCTTACCCCTTCATCTGGTACAAAGTCTTTTGCCTTTTCATTTTCTCTGTCTTTCTGTGGCTGTGGTTTTCAGTTCCACAAGATGAAGTACTGCTGATACTGCTTGATTCTGCTGTCTGCCGTCTTGTGGAGGAAGCTATCTAGGAGGCTCGTGGGTGCTTCCTGATGGGAGGGACTGATGGTGGGTAGGGCTGGGTGGGCAGAGCTCAGTAAGACTTTAATCTGCTTGTCTGCTAATGGGTGGGGCTGTGTTCACACCTTGTTGGTTGTTTGGCCTGAGGCCACCTAGTGCTGGAGCCCACAGGCTCTTTGGTGGGGCTAATGGCGGACTCTGGGAGAGTTCACGCCAATGAGCACTTCCCAGAACCCCTGCTTCCACAGCCCCTGTCTCCTCTGTGAGCCACAGCTGCCCCCTACCTCCGCAGGCAACCCTCCAACACCAGCAGGTAGGTCTGGTTCAGTCTCCTATGGGGTCACTGCTCCTTCCCCCTGGGTCCTGGTGAGCACACTTTTTTGTGTGCCCTCCAAGAGTGGAGTCTCTGTTTCCCCCAGTCCTGTGGGGGTCCTGCAATCAAATCCCGCTGGCTTTCAGAGTCTGATTCTCTGGGGCTTCCTCCTCCCGTTGCTGGACCCCCAGGTTAGGAAGCCAGATGTGGGGCTCAGAACCCTCACTTTAGTGGGTGGACTTCTGCAGTATAACTGTTCTCCAGTTTGTGAGTCACCCACCCAGCATTTATGAGATTTGATTTTAACGTGATTGTTCCCCTCCTACCATCTTGTTGCAGCTTCTCCTTTGTCTCTGATCGTGGGGTGTTTTTTTTGGTGAGTTCCAGTGTCTTTTTCTCGATGATTGTTCAGCAGTTAGTTGTAATTCCGGAGCTCTTGCAAGAGGGAGTGAGTTCATGTCCTCCTACTCCACCATCTTGACTCCTTCTATCCTTAGATTTGTTCTTAATAGAGCTGCTTACACATAGCAGTCTCCCAAAGCAAGCAATCTAAGAGAACAGGGAAAAACTACGGTGTTTTTGACTTCCTAGGTGGCGCAGTGGGTAAGAATCTGCCCGCCAATGCAGGGGACATGGGTTTGATCCCTGCCCCAGGGGGATACCACATGCCACGGAGCAACTAAGCCTGTGAGCCACAACTACTGAGCCCATGTGCCTCAACTACTAAAGCCCATGTGCCTAGAGCCTGTGCTCTGCAATAAGAGAGGCTAAGGCAATGAGAAGGCCACGCACCACAATGAAGAGCAGCCCCCACTCGCCACAAGTAGAGTAAGCCCATGTGCAGCAACAAAGACCCAACACAGCCAATCAAATAAATAAATTAATTAATTAAAAAAACTACAGTGTTTTAATAACCTAGTCTCAGAGGTTATACTCTATTGTTTTTGCTGTATTTTATAGGTCACACTGTCCAGCCCTTACTCAATGTGGGAAGGTTTATACAAGTGCATGAAGAACAGGTAGCAAGGATCACTGGGGACAAAATTAGAGGATGGCTACCACGTGTATCTATCTCCAGTGCCTAGAACAGTGCCTGGAATAATAACCTGGTATAATAAGTCATATGTTATGTATAAGCAGTATATATATGTAAATGTTCAAAAAATACTTGAGTGAATGCGTCACTTGGAGGTTCTTGGTGAAGTCACATCATTAAAGAAAAATTAGAGCAACAGAGGCTTAGGAAAGGCAGGATTGACTGGAACAAGGGATTGTGTATCTTCAGGATGCTCTCCATTTCATTTTTACTTCTCTGAGAATAGACAGGATCTCTGGGTTCAGATCCCTACAGCTTTAAAGGAGAGGGTAAAGGGCCTTTACTTTCGCAGCTTTGGTTTGAAAAATCCTCAGGCAGGACTCTTCCAGGCCTACCCCCTTGACCCAGTTCCTGTGATAAGGGGTTAAGGTAACATGACTGGTTTAGCTTGAGTCAGGTGCCTACACCTGTTAATAGAAGTTGAAAAGTAATGTGGACAGATAAAAATAGTACAACTCCTTGGCCAGATTAGGTCCTCCTCATTCTGTATGTTCCCTCCATACTATATCTCCATATAACAGAACATGTCATTATTGTCCATTTGTTTGTTCACATGTCTGTCTTCTACATCAGACCATATGATCTGAAACTACAGTCTGAACATAGTTACTACATTTTTGTAATTCCAAGCAACACAGGTTTTGTAGTGATGAGAGAACTGTGCTTGCATTTTTGCTTTTTGTTTTTCTGTCATTGTGACTTTGGACCGGACATAGCTTCCTCACCTTTTAAATGGATCCAATAATGGCTTCCTCACTTGGAAGCACATTACATTATTGATGACATGTTGTAGGAGCTGAGAATGTTAGTTATTGTCCTTCCTTTAGGAAAGTGCCTGACACAATTGTGTGTCCTTAATACATTTATGAATGAATGATTGAATCAGTAAATAAATGAAGCATTCTTAGTGATTTGCTTGGGTTCACTTGTAAATAAGGACAATAATAGGGTTATAGTGAAGATTAAGTGAGATAACAGAAAAAAATTGCTTCCATAACCTAACTCATGGGGAATGGAATACAGTATCTCTATTTAGATTTCTCTCACAAGGTATATCACTTGCCTCTGTATTTCATAGAAACTCTCAATAAGTAGTTCTGAATAACACAGATGCAATATCCATTAGTAGAACACAATAGCCTGCAGTATTCCAAAACCTCAGTTAAAGAGTATGACAAAAAAAGCCCAAACAGACAAGTTCTACCAAATTAATAATTTTGTCGTGTCAGATTCAAATACTGAAACCACCTAATATATAGAAGCTTCTAACTAATGCCTCAGACTCAGCACCCCAAACACAATAACAATAAGTATACAATTGTCATTCTGAGACAAATCAAGTCATTGAAGGAAGGAAAGTGAAAGAAAGAAAAGGGAGGGATGAGGAAGGAAGGAAGGAAAGGTGGAAGAAAAACCAAATCAATTAGCACTCATGCCCCCAAAGCTTTGTTTATTGCATTCCTAGTATCCCACACTCCTGGCTTCCCCTAAGGGAACTACCTAACAAATGTATAGCATGGAAATGAAAGGGTGTTAAAATGGGTGGATCCCAGTGGCAATGTCTTGTAAACACTCCCTATGAGTCAGCTATAAATTCAATTCAAATCCCCAGTCTCTCTGTCTTTGCTTATCATGGTTACCACTAAAATGACTTCTGGCTTTAGAAACCCTAATAGGAAACAGGTAAATGTCTAAAACAATGTTTGATTTTATATTAAAACCTATAAAAATGTAATTACTGTAAAAAGATATTTTGTTATTGAGTTAGGGTTAATATACTTAATCTTCAAATCACAGGAACAGCTTGTTAACATTTCAGTTTTATTTTGAGAATGTTATCTCATTGTATTGAGGCCATTTCAATGATGAACAAAAATTTATGAAGTGTTAAGTTTAATTCTGCACCTGTAAGAAAGGTTATTTTAGTAACTGACTTTTGTAATTCAGTGCTGTTTCTCTCCTTGCTGTAATTGGCGGCTGATTATCTTTTTTGAATGTGCTTTCTCAGAGGAGACAGTGTGTCTGTATGGGTTTCAAATTTCTCATGTGGAGAAAAAGATTAGCGAGGAAAATGCTGGTTACCACAGAATTTGTCCACAAATTCTGTTTGGTGGTAATGTTGGTGGTTGTATGGCCTTTCAAGTGATGACTTCAGCAGTGGTTGCTTCCCAGTCATGTTTAGGAGCACAGGACATAACAAAAGCTAAATTAATTTTACTGTAAAGTAACGCATTCCTAGTGTAGTTTCCTAATTTCCTTTTTGGTAGAGGTGGAGACAGAGTACTGATTAACATTAGCTAAAGTTTGTACTTTACTGTTATTAGACAATTGTCACATGAAATAACACATCTATTGTTGGCAATTCTTATCCTTATTTGTCTGATGAAGAGACTGAAGCTTACAGAGGTTAAAGGCCAAACAATTAGCAGATGGTAGAGTCAGGATTTTTCTACTCCAGAGTCTTTTAAAAATCTATTTAAAATTTTTTGCACGTTGGTGCTTTGTGGCTTTGGGTGATAGCAATTACCATTTGTTGAATACTTATTCTGTGCCTTGCGTATATTATTTCATTTAATTGTCACTTCAGCGCTTGTGTAGATACTTTAATTATGACCAGTTTATAGATGAAAAGATTGGAGCTCAAAAAGGTTAAACACACTTTTGGCAAGCACTCTTGAAATTTTAGGTCACAATCTAGTCACATGCATTAATGTGGAGGTTACTAGTTCCCAGATAACTGGAGAGATTGGAATTGCTACTCTAGTTGCACTAAATTTTGTCTTGGTGTAAAACAGATATTTCAGACAGTGAGGAAAAGAGTGAGTTCTCCTTTGGTGGGTGAGGTAGAAATTGGCACTCTATTGATGTCCCACTTTGGTGGCGCAATTTCAAAAGCTGTTTTTGGGTTGATAATGTGAATGTCTGATATCACATGGAGAAATGATGTCCAAACTCTAGAGCCCGAGAGCTGGTTCTTTACCATGACTGTGTCAGATATAGAACCTAGTTGTGCACAAGTGTCAAGAGATGGCAATAGAGTTGTTGCCTCTTAACAATGTTTTTTCCTAAGAGAATGTGTCTTGCAGACAACAGAATGTGGTGGAGGTGAAGTGGTGAGGTTAAAGCCATTCTTATAAACTCAGTACAAGGAGAGGTCACAGTTTTTGTGCTTGAGTGCCTTTTGGATTTGTGCTGTGGAGAGCATTGAGCCGAGTGAAATAGGCTCTCACTATTTCATTGTGAGCCTTCAATTTTCAAAGCAAAAAAAAAATTGAACGTTAGCTGGAGGTCACAATGGAGTGTTGTTTCTCCTTTTGCTGGAATAGTGCTGTCAAGACAACTTTCTGATGGATGGAAATGGTCTATGTGTGCTGCTCAAGTTAGCAACAAGCAGCCACATGTGGCTATTATGAAGCACTTGAAAGATGTGAGCGGGACTGAGAAACTGAAATTTTAATTTAAGTTTAAATGTAAATAGTCCCATGTGGCTAGTGGCTAATGTATTGGACAGTGCAATCCTAGAATGTAACTGAGATGCCCTGGTTCTCTCTGGAAGCTCCAGATGCCAGCTGCTCAAAGTGAGAGTGGGCAGTGAGTTTGACTCCACTGGTGAGTTCCTTTCCTGTCCTCTAGGTAGTTTTTGCCTCTCAAGGGAATGCCTCCCTTGCTTTTCCTTTCTGTGAGCAATGAGGCTCACATGGCTGATGTATAAAACACTTGGCAGTTGAAAGCATGGTGTTCTGATATTTAACCCTTGCCTGGTTTAGAGGGGATTAGAGCTCAGACCCTCCTTCTGCTCCCCTCTTAGACAGTGACACACATCAATGATAAGGGTGTGTGGCATTAGAGCATAGGGAATCTTAAACTGCTAACTGAATTTGCCTCAAACTCGACTGTCTCTGAGGAGGGTGCCCCTGCCCACTGCACCCATACTTCCTCTATCTTCTACTCTAGTTTCAGAGTGTGAACAGCCAAGTGTCAGAGAGCTGGAGCAGAGGTGGTGCTGGTGTGGAATTCACACGGTGGAATTTCACTTACGCAAGTGCTTAAGAACTTGGGAGAGGTTAGAATTAGCTATTTCTCTAGTTAGATTTAACTCTAATTTTAATTTTATTATTTATTTATACAAATTTTAATTATTAAAAATAAAAAATTTAGTTTTAATTTTTCAGTAAAAAATTAAAGTGTAAACTCTTTCATCAAGTAGATTGGAGGGTCAGAGCTAATGGTAGAAGCTTCTCTCCTCAGGCCCATGACCTCATTAGAGATAGTACATCTCAGGCACTTAGCATACTGCTACTGATTATTTAGATTATTTAGAATATTATATGTGTGTGTGTGTGTGTGTGTATACAAATAATTTGTACCAATTAAAATATATAATTTGTACCAATAAAATCAACACCAAATTTGTTCTTTATCATTCATTCGAAATATGTTGAATAGCTACTATGCAGAGTGCTGGGGTGACTGAGTAGTCTAAGACAAAATATGATTTCAATCATTGCAAAGCTCTTGATCTAGTGGGTAATATAAACCACCTCTGACATTAGACTGACTGGGTTCAAAGCCATGCCCCACCATTTTCCATTTGTGTAAATAGGGGCACATTGCGTGGTATTTACTAATGTTGGTTTTCTCACACGCAAGGGGGTTATAATGATTCCTGCCTGATGAGAATAGTATGAGGATTAAAAGAAATAATGTATGTACAGCTCTTAGCCAATACTTACACACAGAGAGTGCTCAGCTGTGTGTTAGCTTACTTTTGTAAATTGAAGTATAGTTGACTCATGATATTATATTAGTTTTGGGTATACAAGGTAGTGATTTGATATTTATACATGTTATGAAATGATCACCATGGTAAGTCTAGTTACCATCTGTCACCAAAGTTATCACAACATTATTGACTATATTCTCTACATTACATTGTACATTACATTCCCATGACTTATTTATTTTACAACTGGACATTTGTGCCTCTTAATCCCTTTAACCTATTTCACCTAATCTGCCACCCCCTTGGTGAGCACCAGTTTGTTCTCTATATCTATGAGTCTATTTCTATTTTGTAATGTTTTTGTTTATTTTGTTTTTCAGGGTCCACATGTAAGTGAAAACATATGATATTTGTTTTTCTCTGCCTGACTTATTTTACTTAGCATACCATCTAGGTACTTCCATGTGTTGCAAATGGCAAGATTTAATTCTTTTTTTATGGCTGAGTAACATTCCATTCTGTATGTATACACCACATCTCTATCCATTCATCTGCTGATGGACTGTTAGGTTGCTTCCATATCTTGGCTATTGTAAATAATCCTTCAATGAGCTTTGGGGTGTACATATCTTTTATCTTTTTTTTTTGTTTTTTGGCTGTGAGGCTTGCAGTATCTTAGTTCCCTAACCAGGGATCAAACCTATGCCCCCTGCAGTGGAAGTGCAGAGTCTTAACCACCGGACTGTCAGGGAATTCCCTGCACGTATCTTTTAAAATTAATGTTTTCATTTTCTTCAGATAAATACCCAGAAGTGAAATTGCTGGATTGTATGGTAGTTCTATTTTCAATTTTTTAAGGACTCTCCATACCATTTTCCATAGCGGCTGTACCAATTTACATTCCCACCAATAGTGTGTTACTGATTTGCGTACTTGGACTCTTTAATCAATAGAAATTGATAAGAAGCCAGACGAGAAATTCAGGCAAGTTACTGGGGCTGGTGCTGCAGCATGAGGGAGGCAAAGCAAGTAACAGGTGCCCTTATTCTCTCCCAGGTGTGGGGGGGCAAGCTGGTTCCCTTGGGCAGGAGGCATAGCTTAGGTGGTCTGTCCACCCCCTTGATGGTGCTATGTGCAGGGGTCATTCGTAGTACTCTGCTTTTGCTCCTGGCACCTCAGAAATGGCAGTTGGTTTGTGGCCTTTTTGTATCTTACTGTTCATAATTGCCCCAACTGCACATGTGCCCAGTTATTTTTAGACCCTTATAGTTTCTTTGTATTCTGTTGCTCAAGGAAACATTTGTGCAGGTGCAAGCACTTTCGTAAAGGGACCCAGGTCCCAGGTCCTAGCCTAGTTCAAGTGCAGGAGGGTTTTATGACCCAGACTCTTCTCTCATGTACCTTCCCAGTCAATTTCCTGACAGAGGCAACCAGTTATGATTTTTTCACCACAAACTAGTTTTACCTTTTCTAGAATTTCAAATAAATAGAATTATAGAGTATGCACTCTTTTGTGTCATTTATTTATTTTCAAATAGGTAATATATTCACATTGCTTGAAATTAAGAAGGTACAAAAGGGCAGGCAGTCAAAAGTCTCCTTCCCAGGCCTGACTCCCAATCATCCAATCCTCCTCCCTTGAAGCAACCATTATTATTAGGTTCACGTGGGCCCATCCCATAGCTATCATTATTAATCCAGGGCTTTATACAGGTACTTTGAGAACTCAGTTTCAAATGTTACCCAAAGGATCTTCCGACAGCTCAGCTAAAACCATATGAAATCAGTTAAAAAATAACTGGGGTTCTTTTTATTTATTGAAATATTAATTTTTTGAAATTATTTATTTATTTATTTATTTATTTAGGGCTGCATTGGGTCTTCATTGCTCTGCGCGGGCTTTCTCTAGCTGTGGCAAGCAGGGGCTACTCTTCGTTGCAGTGCGCAGGCTTCTCATTGCGGTGGCTTCTCTTGTGGAGCACGGGCTATGAGCACGCAGGCTTCAGTAGTTGTGGCACATGGGCTCAGCAATTGTGGCTTGCAGGCTCTAGAACGCAGGCTCAGTAGTTGTGGCACATGGGCTTAGTTGCTCTGCAGCATGTGGGATCTTCCCAGCCCAGAGCTCAAACCTGTGTACCCTGTGTTGGTAGGCGGATTCTTTACCACTGCACCACCAGGGAACTCTTTTTAGACTCTGATTCCAAATGTTAGCTTGTGACATTTTATCTATCTATGACTTAGGTAACCTTCAAGCCATATCTAGTTGAAGCTCTAGCATTTTGTGATTCTCATTTATTGATGAAACAAAACATATATTGAACAAATATGGAAATACAACCATGAACCAAAGAAAACCAAGCTTCTGGCCTTATTGATGTAACTAGTCCAGTGGGGGAAACAAAAATTCAACAAAATAATCATATAATTACAGCTTCAGTGCCATGTGATAGGAATGGACCAAGGGTAGGAAGTGTGAAGGTGCTTCTCAGAGGTAGAGACTAGAGGTGTGGTCAGAAGGAGGATGATTGGAAGAGCTTTCCAGGCACAGAGCAAAGCACATGCAAAAGGTCTGTGGAGAGAGAAAACTGAGGAATTGGAAGAAGCCAGCATGGCTGGAACAGAGAGGAGATGGAATGTGGTCTGAGTGGTGAGAAGAAGTGGCGAGGTGGGCAAGCCTGACTTAGCTAAGAGCTTTTGTCTAAGAAAGTGGGAAGCCACTGAAGCGGTACACGCGGGAAGATAAAAGATCACATAGCCATTTGTGTGGAGAAGAGATTAGAGAGGGGCTAGAGGGCAGGAGGGTAAACCAAGTAGAGACTAAATTAGTAGCCCTGCCAGGCCCCTGGCCCTCCCAGACAAAGGCAGTTTGGATGAGGGTGGTGATGGAGGAGATAGAAGACAGATTCAAGGACAATTAGGGAGGTAAAATCTATAGGATTTGCTGATAGATGGAATATAGGAAGGAAAGGTAGATTAACAAAATGTCTCAGCTTTCTTATACAAGATGGATTCAGTTGCAATGAAATTGTTAGCTGAAATTACTTTAAATAATAGCATAATCTAAAGTTATGCAAAATTTTGCCTCAGATAAAATTTCAAGTTTTTAGATGGGTGGAGGGCATGGATCTAGTTCCTATTTTTTGGTATTTCCTAATCTTGTTTTTTAAAAAAATGGAGAATTTTTCTTTTCTGAAATGCCTATTACAGTGGAACCCCTTCTGGAGATTATAAATTTAAATTAGGCAATAATCAGGGCTATCTAATTTCTAGGCATTTTTTTGTGCTAATTACTACCATTTTGTCACTTCTAAATGTATAATGAACGTAACTTATATTGCCTTTATTATAATTATAATTATTTTTTTTTTCCTGTTTTTCCTGGGATTAGACTAGAATTAGTAGGTTTTTCTGTTCCTAAGTACTTTCCTTCTAAGAATTTCTTCGTTGATATTGGATGACTGCCCTGGCTGGACCTCACATATTTGTGCCCATGTCCCTGCCGGACTCTACATAAACCCAGTGTGTCTAGACGACTGATGTTAGCGTGACCTGTAATCACAAGTGCCATTTACACGTTAATTATTGTTTTTGAGATGACGAGGTCACCTCTCAGGGAAGCCGGGCGGCCCCTCGAAGCTTGCGCTTCTGCGGCGTCGCGTGGCTGCGGTCCGGGAGACAGGCGCGTGGGCTGTGCAGCAATGCGAGGCCCTCAGCCTGCAGCGCGGGGTCGCTTCGGGCCCGGAGGGGCAGTGCCTGGTGCAGCTCTTGCAGGCAACGGGCGGTTCAAGAGACTGGGGAACTCAGCAATTTGTGGGTCCGATGGCTGGAGAGTTGAAAGAGAGGCGGAGGAACAAGCGGCAGTTCCCCGCCCCCGTGCCCCACGGTCCAATCCCTTCGGCTTCTTTTCTCGGCCGGCCGGCCCGGCCCCTAACCTGCTCGAACCCATTATGCGGTAGAGGCGGCCCGGTCTCTTTAAGGCCCTTCCGCGCCTGCGCCTTGAGCCTTCCTGACGCGGCCGGGCCGGACCCAGGAGGAGCCGGCGGCGGGCAGGCTAGGGGTCGGGTGGTAGTTGAAACCGCGGCCGCGCGGGAGGAGTGGGTCTGGGTCGGGGGCGTCGCGGAGCTCCTGAGTGAGCGCGGCGCTCGAGAGGGGGCGCGGACGGCGGTCCGAGGAGCCGGGCGCGAGGCCGAGGCGCTAAGACGCGGCGGCGCGGCTGCCGGCTGGATGGGAAGTTAATGTTTACCGCGGAGTCCACCCAACGTTTCCAAGGTGAGGGGCGCCGCGCCAGGCCGGGCGGGCCGCGATCCCGGGTTTCCCGGGGCGCACAGGCGGGCCGAAGCGCGGCGAGTGGGGGCCGCCGCCAAACTTGCGGCGCGAGCGGGGCGGGCGCGCGCGGCCCCGCTGGGGCCTAAGTTCCCTGTGGCCGCCGGGACCCTCCTCCCGTGGGTGCTGGGGAAGAAGCTCGCCAGCGGGACTTCCAGTGGAGTCCCAGGAAGGTGGAGGGACGACGCAAATTCGGGGGCGCTTCCTCGTAAATTCTGCGGGGAATACTGACTCTTTACTGCTGCCCTCGAGGCCACCTTCTGGTGACCTGATGGGGCGAGACCGTCCGCGCCTCTGGCAAAGTTTATTGGCCTCCGGGATTCTGCGCAAGGCCATGTCTTCAGGCAGGTGATGGGCGAGCCAGGTGTGCTAGATGACGCCCGAGGATGCACTTGGGGAGCTTTGTAGCCATCCTTGAATCACCTTATGACTGGCGGGGCAAACCTCAAATTAACCGCAGAATTTCCGGTAGGTTGGATTGTGGTGTTGGTGTTTGCTTTAGAATTGCTGTGATTTCTTTGTGTCTTTCTGTCTTTTTGGGCATCATAGGTCAACTCAATTGGCATCCTTTCACAGAAGAGTTAACCAAAACTTTTGGAATGGTTCCTTCACTTTCCTCCTATCTGTTGTTGTTAGAGGTGATTTCAAAACTCAGCATTTTCTTGCAAAGATATCTTTTCTTTGGGTTACAGTGTAGAATAACAGACTCCTTTCATTGCTGAAAGAAATCCGGTGCTTCATAAAGATCAAGAAAAGTTATCTGTTCTTAGTTTTTACCTTTGTTCAGGGCTGAAATGTGTTAGCAGCTTTTTGTTTTTTTAAAAATTTTATTAAACTTTCTGCAGTTTACCAGAAACTCCTTTTCTATTGTATAATGCTAGCCTTAAGGTCGCTGAGAAATTTGTGTGAAAGAAATCTTAGAAAACTTGTTGTAGTATAATATATTTCAAAAAGTGCACAATCTTGAGTATGTAGGTAAAGAATTTTTACTAAGTATACTATTACAGATCCAGAGACAGAACATTGCTAGGTTGAGGTTAATACTAGCAGTGGAACTCTCGGTTTATGAGGTATGTAAATGATAAAACTTTAGGTACAGTTGAACATTTTCCCGAAGTATTCTATCAATTAGCAGGGAATGGTATTCCACTTACCTCATATCCTTGCTAATGCTTGTCAATTTTAAAATTTTTGCTATTTTGGTAAAAGTGTAGTAACATATGTATGGTTTTATTTTACTTTTTTGTGATGATCGTGGTTGAGTATCTTTTGTTGGCCACTTATATGTCGTCTTTTGTGAAGTGCCTTTTAAGTCTTACTATTATTTTTTGAATTGATTTGTAATTATTTATTCTGGATATAAGTTCTGTGTGTGTTTGTGTATACACATCTATCTCCCATGAGTCCTTTCTGGACTTAATCTTTTTCCACTCTGTATTTTGCCTTTTCACTCTTTTAATTGCCTTTTTTGGTGAATGGAAATTGTTAATTTTAATGAAATATATGTAATCCTTCCCTTTATGATTACTGCTTTTTGTGCCCTATTTAAGAAATCTTTGCCTAGCCCAAGAATATGGAGATATTTTCGCATGTTACCATACAGAAGTTTTATTTTGTTTTACTTTTCACATTTAAGGTGTACAATTCATAGTAAATTGTAGATGGATCGTAGGGGTCAAGATTCACTTTATACCATATGGGTATCTATTTGACCCAGCACCATTTACTGAATATACCATCCTTGCCCCTCTGCACTGTGTGACACTTTTTCATAAATCAGATAAATGTATAAGTGTGGATCTGTTTCTGGACACTATTCTGTTTCATTGGTCTATTTGAGATCCTTGTACCAATGTCACTGTATTAATTGATGTAACTTTATAATAAGCCTTCATATTGGTTGTTCCTTTTTTTTTTTTTTCCCCTTGGCTGTGCTGACTTCCCTTTGCAGTGTGCAGGCTCCTCGCTGCAGGCTTCTCTAGTTGTGTGCAAGCTTAGTTGCCTCTTGGCCTGTGGGATCTTAGTTTCCCCACCAGGGACCACACCCTCATCCCCTGCATTGGAAGGTGGATTCTTAACTACTGGACCACCAGGGAGGTCCTGGTGGTTGTTCCTGTTGCCTGGGCAGTTCTTGGCCCTTAGTGTTTCCATATAAATTTCAGAATCTTGTCCATTGCTACAAATTTTGGAAATTGGAATTAAGTCTGTATATCAATTTGGAGAGAATTGGCATTTTAACAATGAGTTTTCCAGTTTATGAACATGGTATATTCCTCTACTTACCTATGTCTTTTAAATTTTCTCTAATATTTTATAGTTTTCTATATAAAAATCTTACATACCTTTTGTTATTTATTCTTAGGTATTTGGTATTTTTTAATGTTATTGTAAATGATATTTTAAAACATTTGTGGCCAGTATATAGAAATAGAGCTGATTTTGGGGGTGGGGAGAGTGGCTGTGGGATTATTTTAAAACAAATCCCAGACATCATTTCATCAATAAACCTTAGTCTTTAATCTCCCTTCAAGACCTAGTCCAAATTACTCCTTGCATGTTCTAGTTTTCCGGGGTTTTTAAATCTCTTTTTGTATGTTATCTCCAGTGTCTGGGATCAATTAAAGATTTATAGAGTGTTTAATATAGAGTGTCACTGTTTTAGGCTCTGGGGATACAAAGCTGATTAAGATGCTGCCCCTGCCTTTAAAGAGTTTAGAGTCTAGGCGGAATTGTAGAAGTTCAAGAAAAGACCTTTATCCTCTATTAGGAGAAGTGCTATGATGAAAATTGGTTTGGCTGCTTGCAAAAGGGACATTTAAATCAAACTGTGGGGGAGGTAGCATGCCTGGCTCTCAGTGTTCTGAGAACTGGGCAAAGGAAATGCGCTGTGGGTGGCGGCTGCTATTCACTGTACATACTTCTGCTTTATTCCTTGGCTTTCAGCCTTGAGCCTCACTCTACTCTTTTTGAGCCTGGAGTCTCTCCAAGCCAGTGTTTCCAGAGAATCAGTTTATAAGAGGATGTGAATAGTGGAGAAGGGAAACTGGAGGTCCATATACAGACCTTACCAGACTTTAAACCACTAACCTGTTCTTCAACCCCATACTTCTTCCCCACTGACTGTATACTTGGAGACTCTCAAGGGCTGAGGCTTTCTGGGGCTCTGTGAAGGAGGCAGATGAGCCCGTTGACCATATATTTCCCTTTGCAGGCCTGTAGGTTTAGCTCCCATCCTCTTCTCAGTTATCTATTCCTCTATCTCTTTTCCTGTTTCATAGATGCCATAAGCTTTCTTTTTCCTTGCATAGCTTGTTTCTTCCAAGTTACTTTTCTTCTATTTGGTATAGTCTCAGCAGTAGAGGCCCCCTTCAGAGGTCTGGTAATCTTCCTTGGTTGTTTCCCTGTGATTGAGAGACCAAATACATCAGGTAGCAGTATTTTTAAAAATTTAGGGGTGATTGTACACAGTAAAATATATAGACTTTAAGTGTATAGTTTGATGATTTTGCTACGTATACACCTGTGTAATTAACACAAGGTACAGAGTATAGTGAAAATCTTAGAAAATTCCTTCATATCCCTTTATTCTATCTTCCCCACTCCCTACCCAGAGGCAACCACTGTTCTGATTTCTGTCTGCATAGATTAGCACCAGTATTTTCTAAAGTTGCCCAGGTGATTGCAGTATGTGGTCAGGACTGAAACCACTGGTTTGGGTCGGTTTTTGGGGGCTCTCTCCAGTGTCTGTCTTTCGTTTTGGCCTGGTCAGATTTCCCAGAGAGTATCCCAGTTTTCTGCTCGGAGGCCAGAGGTCTAGTTGCCAGTGGTGTGGGAACTCAGGAAAAGATGGCTGGGTAATGAGCCATAGAGCATTTAATATGAAGACACGCATAATTTGCCTCTTTTTGTTAGGATACCTTCATCTTCCACCATGTATGATTTACTGTTTTTAGAGAATAAATCTCTAATCTGCTGCCTCATTGAGGTTGGGTCACTCAGCAACTTGGAGGAGGCATGGGGTGTAGGTGTCCAACTGTTCAAACAGCTTTCACCTGATGCTTTCTTTCTTTAGTCTCCCTTCCCCCTCTTTGTTCTGGCAGTTCCCGAACCCTTTGAGGATTCTGTAGTATAAACTGGTTTGTTCTTAGTTGTCAGCACTGCTGTCTTATATAATATGTCTGACCAAATCAGTTAACACTTATCCATCTTTCCAGCATCTAAAGTTTTGTTGCTGTTGTTTCTTCCATTCTCTCGATCCTTATGGTTTGTGTCCAAAGAAAAGAACAAAACAACAACAGAATTTTCTTTATCTTTGTTTTAGTAGGCTTTTGGGCGGGAGCAAAATTAAATATGTGTGTTCAATCTGCCATCTTACCCTGGGAGTCCCTCATCTGCTTTCATCCATCATACAAAAATGTTGCCATCTGTCCACCACTATTGCCTTCTCCGTGTGAGGTCATAGCTTTTAAAATTTCTTTACTGTTATCTACATAGAATGTTGGGAGGGAGATGACTTAAATATTGGATCAACTATCATTTCTCTAGAAATCCCTACATTCTTTTAAGAAATTTGCATTGTCCCAGAATCTTATAATCTCCGGATTGGAAGTGATTTTAAAGATAAGCCAGTTTAGTGAGCTATTTGATACTTTCTTTAGTGGGAAACTGACTGTAAAGAGATGAATGACTGGAGATAAAGAGTGGGCTGTGGATCTCTGCAATGGGTTTGGAAATCCATATATGCGTTTAACATTTTAATATTGAATGAACAAATAATAGATCTTGCATATTTGTAATGTATAAAATTTATTGAAAAGTCATGGTAGTTTTGTTATTTTAATCAGTACTCCTTAAATCCAGCTATGGGCATGGGGGGAGGTAATACTCAGAATTTTTTGTTTTTTTTTGTTTTTAGCTGAGTTCTCTGAATATTTATTAAGTGGGTCCTCAGTAGTAACAGGGGTGGCAAGAGGGACAGGAGATGTATTTGCCCTTCAGATACATCTTGGGAGTCTGGCAGCCTGCAGGGGTTTCCTTCAGGCCCACCATCCACCAGATGAGCCTCAGGTCTCTCTTGAACTTGATCTGCTTGCATTTCAGGCATCCTTCCCTGACTTTCTGCCATAGGAATTGGGTCCTCTTGACCAGCTTGAGATGATTCATGTCCTGCCAGCAGATCTGGAACAGGTTTTTGCACTGCTTCTGGGGTGCATCCTGGGCCCCCTTACCTCGCCTTCTTGACCCTTTCCCCCACCTGGCTGGGCATACACTCATAAGAGACACAGTCCCTGGGACCTCAGCGTCACGTCTGGGCAGGAATAGTGAATGGTCAGCCAGCTCTCCAGGGGGCTGATGGATATCTTCCTGGGGACCAGCATTCCTCAAGCTCTAGGTGGACCCACCTGCCAGGGAGGGAGGTAACCTCACTTGGGCCTGTTGGTTGCATGTTGTAGTAAGGCCTGCAGGCATGCCTGTTCAACACACTGAGACAGGCCAGGGCCCACTGCAGCCTGCTGGGGGAACAGCCCCGAGCAGCTGGGAAATCAGGCGCACCAGGAACACGGTCTATGGGTGGTGGCGGCCCCAGGTGCTCAGCGGAGCCTCCCTGAGCCTCAGTTTGACCCTGAGGTGCCCACCACGTGTGTGGTGTGGACTCTCAAGTCCCAAGCCCCAGCTGGCAGCGACCACCTCGGCTGTCACTGGAGTCCACAGGCCACAGCCTCACGCTGACCCTCCCCAGACTTGGCTGGGAGACTGATCGTTTTGCCGCCCAGAGTTTTCTGTTTTGAAAAAAAGATTCTATATCAGAAAAAAATTGAAAACTATTGCTAAAATTGTAGAAATTTCATAGTTAACATAAACTGGTAAATTAGAATCACCCATTAAAGCATCTCTGTTAAGCTCCTCTAATAACTTTATTATGCTTTGCACTCTTTTTTTCTTTAAAACACTAAATAGGTTTCCAAATGCTCTTTGAGATAAGAGTTTTTATCATAAAGTTCATGATGAATTGAAAATATTATTCTCAATATAATTTGTTTTCTCTTAGGCTAAATTTATAAAATTTTATGTGTTTACCTTTAAAGTGTGTCCATTTTTTCCTGTATTACAATGTACTTTTATATTTGAAATTTATGATGCTAGATAGTGAGAGGGTTTTTTTGTTTATTTTCTGTAATGCGCTTATTTAGTAAAATAAAAAGCTGTCAGCCTTTTG
This sequence comes from Hippopotamus amphibius kiboko, assembly GCF_030028045.1. Taxonomy (NCBI): domain Eukaryota; kingdom Metazoa; phylum Chordata; class Mammalia; order Artiodactyla; family Hippopotamidae; genus Hippopotamus; species Hippopotamus amphibius. The sequence goes on from NC_080186.1 coordinate 53,602,283, forward strand.
TTGTTCTTCAAATTAATTTTGGACAAGTTATATAAAATATAAGTTTGCTTATCACTGCACACAATTTTCATTGGCTTTTTTGCTCCTCCACAAACTTATTATTTTACTGTTATGTTTGCATATAAAATTCAAGCTATCAATCAAAGATAACATTGGCAGTTTATTACTATCCGTCTTAGCGGTATGATAGTCTTTCCTCATTGGAAAAATGTAGGTTAATAAATTTGTGTTTTGTGGCTAGAACCTGTTGACTAGCCCCATGTGTTTGCTCAGAAAGGGTCATCCCATTTCTCATTATTCTGAGATTCCTGGTGTGTTTATTTTGTTGCCATTTCCAGATGTTTATTACTGTCTCTGTATTTCATGAGAGCATTCCCTGCCTCTGCTGTTTGCAGTTTATTGTTTAGGTGGCCAGACAAAGACAATGTGGGTTTAGTGCTTGTGAATTGTTCTTTGTACTAATCCAGCCCTCATAATTGTACTTTGAAAAACGTTCCCTAAAGCTGGTTAAACTGGCTATTATCTGGGTCTTCTTTGTTGGTTTTGCTATTCACTGTCTTTTGAGTTCATGATTAGGGCTCTCTCCTTGAGGAACTGCTAACTCCGGTGTTCTTGGAAGGAACCTTGACAGAGATAGGAACAGAATGGTTTTGTTATGGTTTTTGTTTTTCAGAAGAAAGTGTAAGCACTGATGGGAAAGTGAAGATGGGAATTTTGTCTTACCTTTGAGTTGGTGCTCAGATGATTAGCAGCTGTATTTGGCCTGGTACAGATCTTTTGCTATGTTAAAAATGAATCCAACATTCTCATAAATTATGCTAGTAAGTTTGTTAGAACAATGTTAACAGATACTAGATAGAGACTTCCCTGGTGGTCAAGAGCGATCCCAAGACAAGGGCCCAGATTCCATCCCTGTCAGGGAACTATATCCCACGTGCCACAGCTAAAGATCCTGCATGCTGGCAGTGAAGATCCCAAGTACCACAACTAAGACCCGGCGCAGCCAAATAAGTAAATAAATACTAAAAAAAATAGATACTGGATAAAAGTTTTACTTTAATGAACAACTGTATAATGTGATATTTGAATGAGATACATGAGAGAAAGAAGAAAAATTTAATATCTTCAGGTATAACAGAAATCAGGGTAGTTTAGAAGACTGAGCCAGAATTTGATGGTGAGAAGACAGACGTTGAAGTAAATTGAGAATGAATCTTAGGGAACAAGCTCATGAAAAGTATAATGCCTTTAAATATTTAATTGAAATACGTGTAAGAGAGGAGCACAATGTTAGACTCAACTTGGCTGCTCTTTTGAAAATGTGGAGAAGCTTCTTTGCTGCTGGATGAACAATGTTGTCAAGCATGTGTGTTTACATTTAACACATGAGGTCAGAAAATCGAGTCAGTAAATGATCTAGAAATTTAATGAAGTTATAAATATTGTTAGTAAGTCATTGAGAACCACCAGAGATAACACATATACAGCATCTCCTATGTGTCCAGCACAGTGATAGGTGCTGGGAAGATAATGGTGATCAATTTTATATAGACAGAATCTTTGCTTTCACAAAATTTATAAACCAGGGGAGCACACAATTGGTATGGTCTTGTTTCTTTAATTTTTTTTATTTTTTTTTGGCCATGCTGTGCAGCTTTTGGGATCTTAGTTCCCCTACCAGGGATTGAACTTGGCACCAGCAGTGAAAGCGCTGAGTCCGACCACTGGACCACCAGGGAATTCCCGGTATAGTCTTGTTTCTGAGTGAGGTGATAATTGAAAAAAAAAAAAGTAATTAAGTGATTAATTTGTCTTAATTTTGAGGCTTTAAAAAAATTGAAGTATAATTGATTTTCTTTTTTAAAAAATTTTATTTTATTTATTGACTGCATTGGGTCTTTGTTGCTGCACACAGGCTTTCTGTAGTTGTGGAGAGTGGGGGCTTCTCATTGCGGTGTCTTCTCATTGCGGAGCACAGGCTCTAGGTGCGTGGGCTTCACTAGTTGCGGTACATGGGCTCAGTAGTTGTGGCTCGAGGGCTCTAGAGCGCAGGCTCAGTAATTGCGGCGCACAGGCTTAGTTGTTCCGTGGCATGTGGGATCTTCCTGGACCAGGGCTCAAACCTGTGTCCCCTGCATTCGCAGGCGGGTTCCCCTGTGCCACCAGGGAGGCCCTAATTGATTTTCAATGTTGTGTTAGTTTCAGCTGTATAGGAGAGTAATTTTAGTTATACGTATATCTATTCTTTTTCAGATTCTTTTTCTGTATAGGTTATTACAAGATATTGAGTATAGTTTTCTGTGCTGTACAGTAGGTCTTTACTGTTTATATCTAGTAGTGTGTATCTGTTAACCCCAAACTCCTATTTATCCCTCCTCCTCTTCCCCTTTGGTAACCATCAGTTTGTTTTCTGTCTGTGAGTCTTTCTGTTTTACAAACATGTTCATTCGTATCATTTTTTTTTTCACGTGTGATATTATATGCTATTTATCTTTGATCTGGTTCACTTACTATGGTAATCTCTAGGTCCATCTATGTTGCTGCAAATGGCATTATTTTATTCTTTTTTATGGCTAATATTCCGTTGTGTGTGTGTATGTACATATATATATATACCACACCATTGTGCACATATATATATATATACACACACACCACATCTTTATCCATTTATTTGTCATTGGACATTTAGTTTGCTTCCATATCTTGGTTATTGTCAGTAGTGCTTCTGTGAACATTGAGGTGCATGTATATTTTTGAATTAGAGTCTTGTCTTGTCTGAATATGTGTCCAGGAGTGGGATTGCTGGATCGTATGGTAATTCTATTTTGGTTTTTGAAGGAAACGCCATACTGTTTCCATAGTGGCTGCACCAATTTACATTCCCACCAACAGTGTAGGAGGGTTCTCTTTTCTCCACACCCTCTCTAGCACTTGTTATTTGTAGACTTTTTGGTGATGGCCATTCTGACAGGTGTGATGGCCATGCTGACCGGTATGAGGTTTTTTATATAATTGGTATGGAAAAATGTTGAATGAAGTGAAAATTTTAAATTTTAGTATTTGCTTTAAATTTTTCTGAGGTAAAATTTACATATAGAGAAATGCACAGAACTTAACTATACAAATGAATGAGTTTTTTTTTGTTTGGTGTTTTTTGGCTGCGTTGGGTCTTTGCTGCTGCACGTGGGCTTTCTCTAGTTGTGACGAGCGGGGGCTACTCTTTGTTGTAGTGTGCAGTCTTCTCATTGCAGTGGCTCCTCTTGTTGCAGAGCATGGGCTCTAGGTGTACGGGTTTCAGTATTTGCAGCATGCAGGCTCAGTAGTTGTGGCGCACGGGCTTAGTTGTTTCGAGGCATGTGGGATCTTCCCAGACCCGGGATTGAACCCGTGTCCCTGCATTTGCAGGTAGATTCTTAACCACTGTGCCACCAGGAAAGCCCTATACAATTGAATGAGTTTTGATAAATGTGTAATCTTGTGTGAATCTTTCCCTCCCCAATAATCCCACATGGTTCCTTTAGTCAGTTCCTGTTCTGATGTCTTTTACCACAGGTTAGTTTTTCTTGTTCTTGAACTTCACCTAATAGAATAGTAGAATAAGTATGCATTCTTTTCTGGCTGGCTTCTTTCATTCAGCATACTGTTTTTGAATTTTATCTATGTTTTTGCTCCTATCATTAGTTTTTTTTTTTTAATGATATTATAGTTTTCCTCATCTTTTTTTTTTTGAGCTCTTTATTGGAATATAATTGCTTTACACTGTTGTGCCAGTTTTTTTCTGTACACCAAAGTGAATCAGCTGTATTTATACATATATTCCCATATGCCCTCCCTCCTGCGACTCCCTCCCACCTTCCCTATTCCAGCCCTCTAAGTCATCACCCATCATTGAATTGATCTCCCTATGTTATGTGGCAACTTCCCACTAGCTATCTGTTTTACATTTGGTAGTGTATATATGTCAGTGCTACTCTCTCACTTTTTCCCAGCTTCCCCTTCACCCCCCCCCGCCCACCCCATGTCCTTAAGTCCATTCTCTACATCTCCATCTTTATTCTTGTCCTGTCACTTGGTTCATCAGAACCATTTTTTTAGATTCCATATATATTAGTTAGCATATGGTATTTGTTTTTTTCTTTCTGGCTTACTTCACTCTGTATGACAGTCTCTAGGTCCATCCACATCACTATAAATAACTCAATTTCATTCCTTTTTATGGCTGAGTAATATTCCATTGTATATATGTGCCACATCTTCTTTATCCATTCATCTCTTTATGGGCATTTAGGTTGCTTCCATGTCCTGGCTATTGTAAAGAGTGCTGCAATAAACATTGTGGAACATGTTTCTTTTTGGATTATGGTTTTTTCTGGGTATATACCCAGTAGTGGGATTGCTGGGTCATATGGTAGTTCCATTTTTAGTTTTTTAAGGAACCTCCAAACTGTTTTCCATAGTGGCTGTACCAATTTACATTCCCACCAACAGTACAGGAGGGTTCCCTTTTCTCCACACCCTCTCCAGCATTTACTGTTTCTAGATTTTTTGGTGATGGCCATTCTGACCGGTGTGAGGTGATACCTCATTGTGGCTTTGACTTGCACTTCTCTAATGATGAGTGATGTTGAGCATCTTTTTTTTTTTTGATGTTGAGCATCTTTTCATGTGTTTGTTAGCCATCTGCATGTCTTCTTTGGAGAAATGTCTATTTAGGTCTTCTGCCCCTTTGTGGATTGGGTTATTTGCTTTTTTGGTATTAAGCTGCATGAGCTGCTTGTATATTTTGGAGATTAATTCTTTGTCCATTGCTTCATTGACAAATATTTTCTCCCATTCTGAGGGTTGTCTTCTTGTCTTGTTTGTGGTTTCTTTCGCTGTCAAAAACTTTTAAGTTTCATTAGGTCCCATTTGTTGATTTTTGATTTTTGATCTAATTTTATTTTATTTTTATTTTTTATTGTGTTTATCTTTTTGGCCATGGCAGGAGGCATGCAGGATCTTAATTCCCTGACCAGGGATTGAGCCTGTGCCCCCTGTAGTGGAAACATGGAGTTTTAACTGCTGGACCAACAGGGAAGTCCCAAGTATGATCTAATTTTTGTTAACTTAAAAAAATACATATATACCCATATATTAGCATATCTATAGAAATCTTAATGAATATATACTGTACTGCTAACAGTGGCTGTCTGAGAGTGGGATTACAATCAAACTTTTCCATTTTTTTCTGTCATATTTCAATTCTTAATTAACATGTATTTGCTAATCAGAAAAATAAAAAAATAAAAGGAAAGAGTATTGTATAGGTCACATGTTATAGATAGATCTGTAAGTAAGATAAGGACTGTAAAGCATTTACTGGATTTAGCACAAAGAGGCTGTTGGTGAGTGACCTTGATAAGTCTGGTTTTAGTAAAATGATATGGTAGAAGCCACATTGCAGTGAAAAAGTGCAAGAGGAAGAAGGGAAGAACGAAAGCTAAACAGCTGTCCAGTTGCTTAGCTATGGGGGGAGGGGCGATACTGAGAGACAGCGGGTACTTAGTGGAATGTGAGATCCAGCAGGAGCACTAAATATGGCAGAACAGCCTGTAAAAGTTGAGAGCAGAAACTGGGAAGAAGAGACCTGAGCTCCAGGATAATTCAAAGAGCACGAGGCCTATCTTCTGACTTCAGGCAGAAGACCCACTTACCTGTGGCAGGTGAGGCTAGAGAGGTGTGGATATGGGTAGTGGTTAAGTTTATAACATTTTCATTTTCTTTAATATTATCAGATTTAAAAAAATCTCTCATAGTCCTAAATGCTTGTTTGGTATTTTGTTAATGTCTAAAGTTATTGTGTACGTGTGTTAATTTAGTCTTGCTAATGTACTCTCATTTTGTTGGTTTGTCCCAGAACTTCTGATTATTTTTGTAGCCTCATAGTATATGAGCATTTGCAGTTCAGGGAATGAGACCTTAGTTTTCTAGTGCAACGTTTTGGCGATTCCCCACCCTCCTCTGTTATTATTGAAACTAATCATTGCATAAAAATCTGCTTATATGAGTTTATCAATTTTCTTTTGACTCTACAATGTCACAACAGGAAAACACTGGAGATGTCATTCACTCTAACCTTTTTTTAAGTCCCTGACAAGGAAACAAGGTTTAAAAAACTTAAATAACTTGTGAAGGCCCTATGTACCTTGTCAGTAGAATGTGGTACTTTAACTTTGCTGAGATGCTGAGGACCTTGCAAAAAATTATTTCATTGATACTATATTTATGCCAGGATTTCCTGAGTTTTCATGTGTTTTTCTATCGAATTTCAATCAACATACATTTTCCACCTCTTAATTTCATCACTCTTCTTTTATCAGTATCAGTGTAGTTAAATTAATTTAAATGACAATTTAAAATACAGGTTTTACAGAAATATACATCAGTGGAACAGGATAGAAAGCCCAGAGATAAACTATGGTCAACTAATCTGTGACAAAGGAGGCAAGGATATACAATGGAGAAAAGACAGCCTCTTCAATAAGTGGTGCTGGGAAAACTGGACAGCTACATGTAAAAGAATGAAATTAGAACACTCCCTAAGACCATGCACGAAAATAAACTCAAAATGGATTAAAGGCCTAAATGTAAGGCCACACACTATAAAACTTTTAGAGAAAAACATAGGAAGAACACTGTTTGACATAAATCACAGCAAGATCTTTTTTGACCCACCTCCTAGAGTAATGGAAATAACAACAAAAATAAATAAGTGGGACCTAATGAAACTTCAAAGCTTCTGCACAGCAAAAGAAACTATAAGCAAGATGAAAAGACAGCCCTCAGAACGGGAGAAAATATTTGCAAACAAATCAACAGACAAAGGATTAATCTCCAAGATATATAAACAATTCATGCAGCTTAATATCAAAATAAAGAAACAACCCAATCCAAAAATGGGCAGAAGACCTAAATAGGCATTTCTCCAAAGAAGTCATACAGATGGCCAAGAGGCACATGAAAAGCTGCTCAACATCACTAATTATTAGAGAAATGCAAATCAAAACTACAATGAGGTATCACCTCACACTGGTGAGGATGGGCATCATCAGAAAATCTACAAACAGTAAATGCTGGAGAGGGTGTGGAGAAAAGGGAACGCTCTTGCACTGTTGATGGGAATGTAAATTGATACAGCCACTATGGAGAACAGTATGGAGGTTCCTTGCAAAGCTAAAAATAGAGTTACCATATGACCGAGCAATCCCACTACTGGGCATATACCCAGAGAACACCATCATTCAAAAAGACACATGCACCCCAGTGTTCATTGCAGCACTGTTTACAATAGCCAGCACATGGAAGCAACCTAAATGCCCATCAACGGAGGAATGGATAAAGATGTGTTACATATATACAATGGAATATTACTCAGCTGTAAAAAGGAACGAAATTGGGACATTTGTAGAAACATGGGTGGATCTAGAGACTGTCATACAGAGTGAAGTGAGTCAGAAAGAGAAAAACAAATATCGTATAGTAACACATATATGTGGACTATAGAAAAATGGTACAAATCAACTGGTTTGCAAGGCAGAAATAGAGCCACAGACGTAGAGAACAAACATATGGACACCAAGTGGGAAAAGCGGGGTGGGGAGGGTGGGGGAGGGTGTTGAGGGGAGATGAATTGGGAGGTTGGGATTGCCATATATACATTACTAACAAGAAAAAAAATATCAAATTGTACACTTTAAATACATGCAGTTTATTGTATGTCAGTTATATCTCAATAAAAATTCTTATTAAAAATTACAGGTTTTAGGCCTTGCTATGATCTGTGCATTATTTACCTATTTGGATAATTATATTGAAGATTCTTTTTGACATTTTAGGATTTTTCAAAACAGTGGCAATTCATTTTTATTTCATGTTGAGTATGGAGTGATGGTGCTTAACACACTTCTTGATATCGTGCTTGATATATTGTGTATATTAAATTTAAAAATTCCTGTAAAATGATATATTTTAAGAGGAACTTGTTGCTTTTTTTTTGGGCTAGGTTGATACCTAAGGAAACAGGTATTTCAGTATTCTTGCTGTTGCCAGGAAAAAATTGTGTGTGCGGATATGCTTTTTCTTTTTAATAACAATTTTGTGTTTGTAACAATGGAAAGTTGAGGTCAGAGAACAGGCTTATTAGCTCCTTATTCATGAACTTGAACACCTTGGCTATAGCTATTTTAGGTGCAGCTCAAATGATCAAATTTTAGTTATCTAGTACTCTTATTCAGTGTATTTTACACAGCATCCTCTTCTCTCAATTTTAATGCAAAAGTATTTATGGGGAAATTATAACAATAACTTGGTAATACAGTAAGATATTTCACATAATTGCCTCTTCTTTTTTTTAAAATAAATTTATTTATTTATTTATTGGCTGCGTTGGTCTTTATTGCTGAGAGTGGGCTTTCTCTAGTTGCTGCGAGCGAGGGCTACTTTTCGTTTTGGTGTATGGGGCTTCTCATTGCGGTGGCTTCTCGTTGTGGAGTATGGGCTCTAAGTGCGTGGGCTTCAGTAGTTGTGGCATGTGGGCTCAATAGTTGTGGCTCACAGGCTCTAGAGCGCAGGCTTGGTAATTGAGGTGCATGGGCTTAGTTGCTCCGCGGCATGTGGTATCTTCCCAGACCAGTAATCGAACCTGTGTCCCCTGCATTGGCAGGCGGATTCTTAACCACTATGCCACCAGGGGAAGTCCCTGCTATTTTTTCTTATGTGTAACCTAGCGGTGAATATCCTGAATGTATGAAAAATCTTTTGATACTGGGTAGTAGATGAAATGGCCGGTTAAAAGAGTTCATTAAATTTTTGAGTAAAATTGGACTTGAATAGCTCTTAGGTTTCAAAGGCTTAAATGAATGCTAATTCCTTAAGGTAGCTAAATGCTGTATCTAGTACAGTTTTGGATATTTAAAACATTTAAAATGCTAAAACTTAGGAACTTATTCACATGAAATGCTTTAATCAGCATATAAATATTAGCAATACTCAGATGTTTTGAATGGGTTGGAAAAATGTGTGTGTGTTTGTGTTTGTGTGTGTGTGTATGAACTTTGTATGTAGTTTAAGGTATTTCTAAGCTGTGCTAGTCCTGTAGAATTAATGGGATTTAGTTAGCTAGAGAACAATGCATGTGGCACTCTTTAGTAAAGTCCTTTAACACTGAGTATAAATATAGATTTGCAACTATGAAGCCATAAGCTCATACTTTTGGAGCATTAAATATAAGAAATTAGCAACAAAACTGACATTTTATATTTAGAAGATTTTTTAAAAACTTAAATCTTGTAAACAAGTTAGGTTAATTGGAGTTGAATGTTTCTGTTAGCTTTGGTAAATTTCCTTTTATCTCTGATATAGGCATGTAATTGTGATGTGGTTGTTATTGGTTGCTTTTCTCTGTTCATATTCTTTTCTCTTCATCCTTTCCTTCTTTTTTCTTTAGAAATTATAGCTTACAAAGTGGGAAGGTTTCCTTTTGTGCAATTTTTTTTTTTCCCTGCATTGGGTCTTAGTTGCAGCACACGGACTCTTCCGCTGAGGCATGTGGGCTCTTCGTTGTGGCATGCGGGTTTTTGTTCTCTCTTCTCTAGTTGTGGCACAAGGGCTCCAGGGCACAAGGGCTCTGTAGTTTGTGGCATGCAGCCTCTGTAGTTGTGGGCATGGGCTTAGTTACCCCGTGGCGTGTGGGATCTTAGTTCCCTAACCAGGAATTGAACCTGTATCCCCTGCATTGGAAGGTGGATTCTTTACCACTGGACCATGAGGGAAGTCCCTGTGCAAAATGTTAAAGTCAGGAAAATGTCAAATGTTTCTGCAGTTATGCAGATCTGTTTATACTTAATATAAAAAATCATAAAAGAGGTTTTTGTTGATATTCTTGACTTTTTTTTACACTAGTATTATATATGGATTAAAAAAAGACTAAGTACAGTCACTAATATGCTGTTGTCAAAGGAGCTAGGAATTTTCAGTTGATATGTTGACAGTTTGATTTTCAAATATAATTTCCATCTCAATATTTTAGTTAATTGAATTTTTTAAGTAGGTAATCAGGTTGGTTTTGGGCAGGTCCTGTCTGTCAAAATCCTTAGAGTCATGACATGTTCTGATGTGCTGTGTTTTTACTTTGGTGTTCTTCTGTTAGTTTTAGCTCACCTTCCTATCAATGATTTATACTTGTCAGGACATTTTTGTTTCAGGGCTGTATGTTTAATATCCTGGCTGCATCATTTATTAGCTAATAGATTCTTGGGCAAGTTGTTTAGCCTCTATAAACTTCAGTAAAGTCTGTCTGAGGATTATTGTGAAGATTAAATAAATAACATAATGAATGTAAGTCTTGTCACAGTGCCTGGTACATAGTAAAACATACAGTAGATGATGGTGGTAGCACCAGCAATAGTATATCACTGTGTGCAAGTTTCCCTTTTCTTTCTTCTTTTGTTTTTAAAATTAAAGTGTAGTTGATTTACAATGTTGTGTTAGTTGCAAGTTTTCTTTTTCTGAAATTTTGCTCTAGAGATCGGAAGGATCAGAGAGAAATGAATATATGCTGTATGCCTATAGAAAATAAATTAACTTAGAGAAATTTGTCATATAGACATCTGAAGGAAGAAGACTTGTCAGCAGTGTTACCCTTATTTCCTGTTTTTTCCCTTTCAGTGTAATTCCTGTTTGCTGTTTTTTGTATTCCTGTTGAAGTCAGCACTCTGTATCTCTCTTCTTCCATCTGACAGCTGTTAATAAATGAAAGTCATAATCTGAAATTCTTCTTTGAGGATATTTATAGATTGTGTTTTATTTATGTTTTTATTTATTTTAAAAACTTATTAATTTATTTATTTATGGCTGCATTGGGTCTTTGTTGCTGTGTGTGGGCTTTCTCTAGTTGCAGTGAGTGGGGGCTACTCTTTGTTGAGGTGCACAGACTTCTCATTGCAGTGGCTCCTCCTGTCTCAGAGCATGGGCTCTAGGTGCATGGGTTTCAGTAGTTGTGGCTCACAGGCTCTAGAGAGTAGTCTTAGTGGTTGTGGTGTGTGAGCTTAGTTGCTCTGCGGCCTGTGAGATCTTCCCGGACCACGAATCGAACCTGTGTCTCCGGCATTGGCAGGTGGATTCTTAACCACTGTGCTGCCAGGGAAGTCCCTATAGACTGTGTTTTAAAATCTGTGCTGGATATTTATTGATAATAGTCAAAACACGCAAGATATAGCTATTTATATGAGGGTGAGTCAAAAATTATCCGCACTCCAATTAAATTAAAACTTCTGTTGGTGGCGCTGTCTTATCAGCACTTTCTGTTCAAGGCTACTGTTTCCCCAGTCAATGCTGTGCAGGTATGAATGTGTTACATCAGTTCATTTGTAACTGCAGTGTGAGCAAAAATGGATACCCCGCCTGTGATTTGCATGAAAGAAGCGCAGGGATACCCCGCCTGTGATTTGCATGAAAGAAGCGCAGAGTGCAGTGATTCGTTTTTTGCGGTCTGAGGGTGTACCTGGTGCCGTTATTTATTGAAGACTTTGCGTGCAGTATGGAGGAAGTGTTTTGTCGCTAAGAAGTGTGTATGAATGGAAAGAGATGCCTATTGAAGAGCTGAAGCCTAAACTTTGGATTAAATGCAGGGGACTGCTATCCAAGGGTGTTGTGATCTTGCATGACACTTCACATCCGCACACTTCTGCCCACACTGTCGACACTCTGCAGAAACTTCGTTTTGAGTTGTTAAAGCATCATCCCTAAAGTCCTGATCTTGCTCCATTGGACTTTCATCTGTTTGGTCCTCTGAAGGCAGCCCTACAAGGATAAAGATTCATTTCTGAGGAAGAAGTGAAGACAGCGGTGCATCTGTGGCTCGCAGCTCAGCCTAAAACATTTTTTACTGAGGGCAATACGAAAGCTTGTTGGCAGATGGACAAAGTGTATTGAAAAGCAAGATTATGTCAAAAAATGATGTATTTGTATTTTCTAAAAGTTAATTAAATTCTACAGTGAGAGTGTGAATAATTTTTGACTCACCCTTGTATAATGTTGTTTATTCCCATGTTTACGGAGTTGGAATAATACTTCCTTATAACCTGCTTAAAAAATTGAAGATTAATATTACATTTCCCCCAACCTTAAATCCTACTGGGACGATGTTGAGTATAAATAATTTTTTTTTTTTGCTTTCTATGTGTTTATTAAGTTGTATATCAAATTTTTTATGGGTTCAGAATTTCCAACACCTTGAAGAATGATGAGAAGTAATGGTGTGTACAGATAACAAGTTAATTATTTTTTATATTTACATTGGCATAGACCATTTTGAACTTTGAGCATGTATTTTAGATGTACTTCTAAGTTTGATACATTGCTGTTTATTTTGGAAGCAAATAAGAAAAGACCTCTCTGGACCCATTTGGCATTACAGATACTTAGACACTTAGACTAAAAAGGTATGATGCTGTAAGTTGGTGAGCTCTGGGTTTGTAAACTTATGTAAGCAGTCAAGAGTTGTAGTTTAAATAATGGTCCCAGAGTTACAATTTCCTGTCACTTATCTACTGGCCAATTTCCCCATAAATTTATGGGTTCGTATAAAACTTACTATGAAACTTGAGATGTTTCTAATAGTCTGTTTAAAACTAAGTGTATAATAAAAAAATGACGTAATTAGAAGAGCTCAAATATCTATAGAATTATCCGTCTATTTATTTTTTTCAGCCAACTTTTGTTGTTGAGTTTCTGATATATACCGGGTACTGTGCTAGGCATTGTGGAGGGCAAAGTAATACCTTCTCTTTGGTCAGAATGAAAAGAAGATGCTGTTTCAGGCTCCAACTCTGCTCGTTTCTCAGTAGTGCTCCTAACCTACAATCCTGACCTCATTAATGACTGCTGAATGTTACTTCAGCATTGTTGCTTTCTCCCTTTTATTTCCTTCTTGCATGTTTTTCAGATTAGAACATATATAGTCTGTCATGATGAAGAACTCTAAAAAATGATTTCCCCCTCATTAATGCAAATAATACGTATTCAAGAAAATTTGGAAAAATCAGAAGTGTAAGTTATTATAAAACCATAAAATTGGGACTTCCCTGACAGTCCAGTGGTTAAGACTCTGCACTTCCACTGCAGGGGCCACGGGTTTGATCCCTGGTGAAGGAACCAAGATCCCACATACCCCGTGGAAAACCCATAAAGTTAATGTCTTTATTCTATTCTATTGCGGTAATTGCTGTTGGCAGCTTCTGTGACTGTTTATAGTCCTTTCCTGGCTTTCCAGCCAGGGCAAACTATTAAAAGTCTATTTGGCACTTGTATGCCAGTGTTCATAGCAGCATTATTCACAGTAGCCAAAAGTTGGCAGCAACCCAAATGTCCATCAACAGGGGAATGGATAAACAGATGAGTACAGCTCTTCCTTCCTTCCCCTCTTCCTTTCCTCCTTCCTCCTCCCTCCTCCCTCCCTCCCTTTCTTCCTTTCTGTCTTCAAGCCTTATATATATCAAGTTTTCATTGGGCTCAGAGTTTCTACCATCTTGAAGAATGAGAGAAGTATGTGTATATAATGGAATATTATCCAGCTATAAAAAGGAATGAAATTCTGATACATACTGCAGTGTGGATGAACATTGAAAACATTATGCTGAATGAAATAAGCCAAGACACAAAAGGACAAACATTTGTATGTACCATTCTACTTACATATCTAGAATAGGTAAATTTTTAAGAGTCAGAAAGAAAGTTGATTAGAGGTTATGGAGGCTGTGGAGAAAGAGGAGTGGATACATAGTTTCTGTTTGGGGTGATGAAAATGTTTTGGAAATAGTGGTGATGGTTGTACATCATTGTGAATGTAATTAATTCCAATGAAACGCACACTTAAAAGTTGTTACAGTGACAGGTTTTTATGTTCTATATGTATCACCCCAATTAGGAAACAGGCTGTTTGGAGCCTGTGACTAGATCACAGTTTTACTTCTAAGTGAGGCTGAGGTCTTGTTCATCCAAGCTTCCTCATGCTTCCCTTGTTCATGCTCCATTGTTTTTGAAAAAAAGACTAGCACTAATGGAGTGATGAGTTTATGGATAATTAATTTTTCTTCATGATTTTCTTTTTTCTTTTTTTCCATAAATATGGATCACTTATAATGAAAATGTCCATAAATAAAACTTATTTTAAAAATGAAATAAAATCAGAAAATATTTATCTTCTTCAGCTTACTATATGGTATTCTTTTCTTTCTCTTATCCTTTATCTCTTCTTGATCATCTTTCACTTTTTTTTGGATGTATGTATCAGTCCTTAATTTTACAATTTTTTTTTTTTTTTTTTTTTGGCACACGGGCTTAGTTGCTCCGCGGCATGTGGGGTCTTCCTGGAGCTGGGATTGAACCCGTGACCTCTGCATTGGCAGGCGGATTCTTAACCACTGCGCCACCTAGGAAGCCCTACAATTTTTAATATAACCAAATTATAGATAATTGGAAAAAGGAAGGAAAGAATTCTTCCCATCCCCAAATTCACTACTATAATATTGGTTTCTTGGTTTTAATTTTAATGTATTTTCTTCTATTCTCTTCTTTGCTTATATCTTTGTTCTAGTGAGAATTTATATGTAATTTGAGTTCTTTTTTCATTTTTTGCTGCATAAGCATTCTGCATACAGTTTGCCATATTATCTTCCTAACCATCTTTTTAAAATAAATTTACAACTTACAGTTTCTAGCCTAGCATGGAAGTTGCCACTTCCCCTTAACAACAGATAAAAAGCTGAAAAATCAACAGTTCTTCTTAGATTCATCAGGGAGGTGAGGTCACAGGACAAAGCAATGCCCCCTAAATTGGAGAGACAGACAGGCAGATACAGAGAATTACAACTTACTGGAGAGAAACCTGTGAGTTGAAACCTCTGTGGGAACTGGTGGTAGGGAAGGGAAGCTTGAACTAAAACTGATGAATTGCTGCAAGCTCAGTGTGGACACGTCTGAGAGATAAAAACTCCAGGGAGACCCAGTCATTGGGCACCCCCACACTTTTGTGAATTTTGCCTCCAGGAAGTTGGCCAGGTTCTCATAGTGAATATCAGAGAAAAATCCCCTTTTGCTTCCAGCTGGGGAAGAAAAAGGAAGTATTTTGAAATATGCCAGAGTATTCTATTCTTAACAAGGCCTGCCCTTAGTAGAAACTATTTTACTAGAGCCTTACCCGCTGGGGTTTAATCAGAGCCTAACTGACCTGGGGGAAATAAACAATTCTGACTTAGTCTAGCCATTTTGTCCCACAGAAGGGGAGTGGAGTGATGGGAGAGGGAGGGGGATGACTGAGAAGCACGTGTGAAGTTCAGAGTTCAGAGATACAGGCTCACTGAAAAACTAAGATCTAATCATAGGACTGTAAAATGCTTCTCTTCCCTCCACATCTTACTACCACATTATTAAAGGCCTGTTTACAGTAGTTCCTTTTACCCAGTACATCATAACTGACTATCAAAAAAAATTACGAGATATACTAAAAGATGAAAAACAGTTTGAAGAGATGATGCAAACATCAGAACCAGACTCAGATATGGTGGGGATGTTGGAATTATCAGACAAAAGAAAAATTTAAAGTAACTGTGATTAAGATGCTAAGGACTCTAATGGGTAAAGTAGATAGCTGACAAGAACAAATGGGCAGTGTTAGCAGAGGGTGGAAATTCTAAGCATAAGTGCAACTAGTAATACCAATGAAACAAGGAAGGGCACGGGGGCAGGATTTATGATTACTTTGTTATTATAAGGTACTTACACTACCCATGAAGGGGTATAGTGTTATTTGAAAGTGGAACTGGATTAGCTATAATCGTACATTACAAACTCAAGGGCAACCACTAAGAATAGTGTAAAAAAAAGAAGTTTTACCAATATACTAAGAAAGAGAAAATAAAATCATATAAAATCTCTCTTAAAACCATGAAAGGCAGAAAAAGAGTGGAAGACAAAAATAGGAGCAAAGAACAAGGACGGGCAACAAATAGGAAACAATAACAAATTTGGTAGGTATTAGTCCATCTATATCAATGATAAGTTTTTAAAAAAATATATTTATTTATTTGTTTATTTTTATTTTGTGGGTGTGTTGGATCTTTGCTGCTGCACGTGGGCTTTCTCTAGTTGTGGCAGGCGGGGGCTACTCTTCATTGTGGTGCTTGGGCTCCTCATTGTGGTGGCTTCTCTTGTTGTGGAGCATGGGCTCTAGGCGTGAGGGCTTCAGTAGTTGTGGCACTCGGGCTCAATAGTTCTGGTTTGTGGGCTGTAGAGTCTAGTGGGGCTCTAGGCGTGTGGGCTCAAGTAGTTCTGGCGCATGGACTCAGTTGCTCCGCCGCATATAGGATCTTCCTGGAGCAGAGATCGAACCCATGTCCCTGCATTGACAGGCAGATTCTTAACCACTGCACCACCAGGGAAGTCTTGCAGTGATAACTTTGAATGTCAGTGGTCTAAATCAGCGGTCCCCAACCTTTTTGGCACCAGGGACCGGTTTTGTGGAAGACAATTTTTCCACAGCCGGGTGGGATGGTGGGGAATGGTTCAGGCAGTAATGCGATTGATGGGGAGCGGCAGATGAAGCTTTGCTTGCTTGCCCGCCTGCTGCTCCCTTCCTGCTGTGTGGCCTGGCTCCTAACAGGCCACAGACCGGGGGTTGGGGACCCCTGGTCTAAATGCACAAATTAAAAGATAAAAGATTGTTATAGTGGATCAAAAAACAAGATTTAACAATGTTGTCTACAGGAAATCCCCTTGAAATATAATGACACATATAGATAGGGTATTAAGAGGAACAGACTATTATGTATACAATAAATAAATTACAAGGATATATTATACAGCACAGGGAATGAATATAGCCAATATTTTATAATAGCTGTAAGTGAAGTATAACCTTTAAAAATTGTGAATCACTGTTGTACACCTGAAACTCATCTAATATTGTAAATCAGCTATACCTCAGTTAAAAAGAAAGATACATAGATTAAAAGTAAACGAATGGAAAAAGATATAAAAGATACTAAGATTGCTAACACTAAATCAGGAATAGCTATATTAATTTCAGACAGCAGATTTCAGACCAAGGCAAGTTTTCAGGGATGAAGAGAGAGGGGAATTACATAATGATAAAGGGATCGTTTCGTTAAGAAGACATAACAATCCTTAATACGTATGCATCTAAAATGGCATCAAACTATGTGAAGCAAAAATTGATAGAATTGCAGGGAGAAATAGATTAACCCATTATCACCATTGGAAACTTTAATACCCCTCTATCAGAAATGGACACATTCAGCAGACAGTGAGGACGCAATTGAACTCAACAGCACCATCAATCAACTAAACATAATGGACATCTATAGACTACTTCATCCAACAACAGCAGAATGCATAGGACAGACTACATTCTAGATCATAAAACCAATTTCTTAAAAGGCACAATCTGCCCAGACTCACACAAGAGGAGACAGTTTCTTTTTTTATTTATTATTTATTTACTTTTTTATTTTCTTGTCCTTGCCACACAGCATGTGGGAATTTAGTTTAGTTCCCTGACCAGGGATCAAACCCACGTTCCCAACAATGGAAGCATGGAGCCTTAGCCAATGGACTGCCAGGGAAGTCCCAAGAATAGACAATTTCTATTAAAGAAATTGAATGAATAATTAATAACCTTCCAGAACAGAAAGCACTAGGCCCAGAAGGGTTCAGTGGTGAATTCTGCCACACATTTAAGGACTAAATTGTATCGGTTCTCTACAGTCTCTTTAAGAAGATAGAAGCAGAGGGAATACTTCCTAATTCATTCTATGAGGCCAGCATTACCCAAATACCAAAACTAGATGAAGACATTATATGAAAAGAAAGCATACAGATCCAAATATCTCATGAACATAGATACAAAAATTCTCAACATAATATTAGCAATTAAATCCAATGTATAAAAAGAATCACATACTGTGGCAAAGTGAGATTCATCTCAGTTATGAAGCGCTGGTTTAAGTTTTGAAAATCAGTTAACATATTCCATCGTATCAACAGGCTAAAGAAGAAAAATCATATGATTATATCAGTACATGGAGAAAAGCATTTGACAAAATCCAACACCCACTTATGATAAAAAGTCAGCAAACTAGAGGGATAGTTTTTTATCTTGACAAAGAATATATACAAAAATAGGGACTTCTAAGTGGCACAGTGGTTAAGAATCTGCCTGCCAATGCAGGGGACATGGGTTCAATCCCTGCCCTAGGAAGATACCACATGCTGCAGAGCAACTAAGCCCGTGAGCCATAACTATTGAGCCTGTGTGCCACAACTGCTGAAGCGCACATGCCTACAGCCCATGCTCCACAACAAGAGAAGTCACCACAATGAGGAGCCTGCACAGCACAATGAAGAGTAGCCCCCGTTCGCTACAACTAGAGAAAGCCCATATGCAGCAACGAAGACCCAACACAGCCAATAGATAAATAAATAAATTAAAAAAAACATACATCAAAAAAAAGGAATGTATATATATGTATAACTGAATCATTTTGCTGTACAGTGGAAATTAACAACATTGTAAATCAACTATACATCAATTTTAAAAAATGTGGTATTGATAAAAGAATAGACATAGACAGCTCAATGGAACGAAATAGAGAGTCCAGAAGTAGTCACATAAATATAGTTAACTTGTTTTTGTCAAAGGAACAAAGGCAATACAATGGAGAAAAGATAGTCATTTCCACAAAAGGTGTTGAAGCAGCTAGGCATCCACATGCAAAAAAGAAAGAAAAAAGTCTAGGTACAGACCTTCCATCCTTTATAAAAATTAATTCAAAGGGGATCACAGACATAGATGTAAAAGGCAAAACTATAAAACCCCTAGAGGATAACATAGTAGAAAATCTAGGTGACCTTGGGTTTGGCAGTGACTTTTTAGATACAACACCAAAGGCACAATCCATGAAAAAAAGAATTCATACCTAAATTTCATTAAAATTAAAAAATTCTGCTTTGTGAAAGACATTGTAAAGAGAACAAAAAGGCAACCACAGACTGGGAGAAAATATCTTCTGAAAACATATCTGATAGTGGAACTACACTTCTACTCAGATGGGACATAAATCTAGCCAAAACTCAGATTGCAATTTGAACCCATGGGCTGGAGCTTGAACCCACTGTCTTTTAATTAAAACTGCTCACCTGTTGTCAGGACTTACTGAAGCTCAGGTTCTTTTGTCTCTATGCAGAAAGAATTTGGCCTGAGAAAAAGTGATAGGTAAAGAGTGAGTTTATTAGAATAGGACGCTTTTGCAATAAGGGAGTGCAGCCCCAAGAACAAAGAGGGCTACATTTTTATAATCAAAGAAAAAGTGGGGAGGGGAGAAGACCACCTTCTTTCTCATTCTTGGGTAGACATCAAGGCTTACGTCATTAGTTTCTCCTTTGACCATATATGGTCTAACCGAGACAGTCATGGTGCTATTTAAATCATATGTATATTAGCAGAAGGGTAGTAACATATACTAAAATATGGTAATTCATCTCAGGTTTTTTATTATAATGTCCCCTTTCTTCTATTCCTTTCTTGGCTACATGCAGAGATGCTCCTCCTCAAGGACCATGAACTCCCTGACTTCATGTAACAAGATTCAGACCCCATATCTATTATATCTATTGTCTCGTGTTTTAACTATCAGGATTTGTGGCTTAAGTATGCCTGGTCCTCCTTCAAGGTAGTGTAGATTGTTGCTAGGTTAGTGGATTCGTTTCTTGAGTGGTCATTAGCTTACATCAGTCTCCCAAAACTGCCTTAAAATTCCCTGTCTTTAATTCCCTAATGCGATTTTTAAATTAGCTATTTAATTATCCTACTTTATCCCTATCAATAATGGACTGTTACCGAAAGTATTCAGAGAATTCTTAAAGCTCCACAATAAGAACACAATATGATTAAAAAATGGACCAACGACTTTATCAGACACCTCACCAAAGAATATACATATATACAGATGGCAAAAAGCATATGAAAGGAGAGAAAAAAAAGATGCTTCGCATCATATGTCATCCAGGAAATGCAAATTAAAACAACTATAAAATACTACCATACTTCTATTGGAATAGCCAGAATCTAGAACACTGACAACACCAAATGCTGACAAGGATACAGAGCAACAGGAACTCTCATTCATTACTTGCAGGAATGCAAAATGTTACAACTACTTTGGAATACAGTTTGTCCAGTTTTTAAAAAATGACACATACTCTTACCACACAATCCAGAAGTTATGCTCCTTGGTGTTTACCCAAAGGATTTGAAAAATTATGTCCACACAAAAACCTGCACATAGATGTTTATAGCATCTTTATTCATAATTGCTAAAACTTGGAAACAATTGAGATACCCTTGGTAGGTGAATGGATAAGTGGTGGTACATCCAGACAGTGGAATATTATTCAGCACTAAAAAGAAATGAGCTATCAAGCCATGCAAGACATGGAGGAAATTTAAATGCTTATTACTAAGTAAAAGAAGCCAGTCTGAAAAGGCTACATGCAGTAGGAGTCCAAATATATGACATTCTGGAAAAGGCAAAACTATGGAGACAATAAAAGGATCAGTGGTTGCCAGGCATTGGGAGGAGGGATGAGATGAGGAGGCAGAGAACAGAGGATTTTTAAGACAGTGCAGCTGCTCTGTATAATACAGTTGGACTTTCTTATCCTTGGGTTTCTCATTCATGGATCCAAACAACTACAGATCAAAAATATTTGAAAAAATTGCAGAAAGTTCCAAAAAGCAAAACTTGAATTTGCCACAGCCCAGCAACTATTTACGTAGCATTTACATTGTATTAGGTATTAGGTAAATAATCTAAAGATGGTAAAGCACATGGGAGGGTATGTGTAGGTTATATCCAAATATTATGCCATTTTATGTGAGGGACTTGAGCATCCACGGATTTTGTTTTCCACGTGGGGTTCCTAGAGCCAATCTACTGTGAATACCGAAGGGTGACTATACTATAATGATGAATACATATCTTTATGCATTTGTCCAAACCCATAGAGTATACAACACCAAGAGTGTACCCTAATGTAAATGATGGAAATGACAAGATTGGAAATAATGAAGTGGGAGGAATACAGATCAGCTAGGATCTTTTGTCAGTGTGACCAAAGCCATTGGAAAATACCTTTGAACCTTTACTTCTCCCCAAAGTTGCAGAATTAGTTGCCTCTTATTTGTTTCTGTATTACCTTGTATACACGTTTCTGTGGCTTTTGTTACATTGTGTTGTAATTGTTTCCATGTTTGTCTCCTCAGACTCCATCAGTGGTGCTACTTGAGGACAGGGCAAGACAGGAACCAAATGTCATGTTCCTCTTCCCAGTCAATGCCTAGCCCTATACCTATGCTTAGTAAATATTTGTTGAGTGAAATTGATACGGTTTTTATGGAGGTAAAGAAGTTAGAAGAAATGTTAAATTCCTGAAGCTGAGATAGCCAGGTTTTTGAGTCATTGTTAACATATATAGACCACGCTTGTTTCTTCTCAAGAGTAGTCACAGTAAGCTTCTGAACTACTAATGCTCCTTTGGCTGTAGGAGTTTGGCACTGATTTTGAAGTCTTGGCATTTGTCTTCTATTTTGTTGTTCTCTGGCGCTTGGGTTAGGAGAAAATGTTTTCTGTAGAAGATTTTAATTTCAGACTTCTAGGCATATTAACTGAATAAATTTTTTTCTTTTAATTTTTCAAAATATCAAAGAATTACAAAAGACCCAAAAGGGCCCTTTCAGTTGAGGATTTTGCTGATGGTGTTGTAGGAGGCAGTTCTTAGCAACATCCTAATGGATTATTTGCATTTATAGATTTTGGAGAGACAGTATATTACCACAGAGGGTAATATACCTAATTTAGAATATCTGGGTTTGAGTCACTTTTTATATTTATTTGTAAGTGTGAGCTTCTCCAAACCTCTTTTTTTTAATTTGGAAAAATTCTTGATTTCATTTTCATGAACTCTAGCACCCCCTGCCAAATAACAACAAAATGCCAGTTTCTCTGGTTTCAGTAAATTGTACGTACCATCAGTTGCTCAAGTCAGGATAGATTATACTCTTGATTCTTCTTTCGCCCTCTTTATCTACATCTACTTCATCAGAAAGTCATTTTGTTTCTACCTCCACAAAATTATTTTGCATACATCTATTTTCTTTGTCTCTGCTTTTCCATAATAGCTTAAATCTTAATTATTTCTCACCAAGATTTTTGTAAGTTTCCTGCCTAGTCTTCTGCTCTTGCTTCCCTATACTTTGTTTATATAGGAGAGTACTTTTTTCCCCCCCGCGGCATGCTCCATGAGGGATCTTAGTTCCCCTGTCAGGGATCGAACCTGTGCCCCCAGCGTTGGGAGCTCAGACTCTTAACCACTGGACTGCCAGGAAAGTCCCAGGAGAATACTTTCTTATAAAATAGAAAAGACCGTATTATTCTTCGTATGTTTAAAATCTTAAGTGACTCTCAGTCATACTCCTAATAGATTCCAAATTCCTTTCTTTTAAGATCCTTACTGACTGGGCCCTGGTTGACTTTTCTAGTTTTATCTTTCTGTACTCCCCCTTAAACTACTATGCATTAGCCATAATGATCTCCTGTTAGTTCTAACCCATGCTATTCAGTATGGAGGCCACTAGCCACATGTAACTGTTGAGCACTTGAACTGTGACTAGTCTGAATTGAGATGTGCTCTAAGAATAAATTACACACTGAATTTCAGACTTAGTGTTACAGAAAAAGTGTAAAATATTTCATTGTGTTCATTTTCTGTTAAAATAATGTTTTAGATATATTTGGGTTAAATAAAAACTATAATTTCACTTGCTTTTACTTTTTAAAGTTTAGCTACTAGAAAATTTAAAATAACTAAAGTGGCTTGCATTTGTGGCTCACTTTATATTTCTGTTGGGCAGCTCTTTTCTAACCCATTAAGTTTTTAAATTCCTCAGGACCTTTGTACATGTTGTTCCTTTCTTTGTCTAGCTCTTTGTATAGCTGGCTTCTTCGTGCTCATCTAGAAGATCTTAACTTGAATATTGCCTCCTCAGAAAGGCAGTCCTTAACTGCCCTATCAAATTAAGTTATTGTTTGTTGCCCTCATGCCTTATATCCTTCCCTGCATTTGTTTGTTCACTATTTGTCTGACTTCTTAACTTGTTCCATGAGGGTAAAGAGCATGTCTCTTTTGTTTATGACTACATATTCATTTATATTCATTGCCCAGTAAAGTGCTTTTTCAGAGTAGGTTCTAAATAAATACTTGTCAGAGGAGGAATACTGGAATACCTTCTTCTCAAGTCTGTTGTAATAATCAAACATGTGAAAATATTTTGTGAAGGGTTGTACCAATGTTATTTATGTAGAGAAGCTGAAGAAATTGGTCATGTGCCCCTGGGAAATTAAGATTCAGTTGGATGAAGCAGAGTCTGTGAATTTAGCCTGCATATTGGTGTGTTCTTCAAACTTTGCATCTGATAGTTTGACACAGTATTACGTGTATTGATATTATGTGACCTAGAGCTTTTGAGGATTGTCTTAAAAAAAAAAATTATTTATTTATTTATTTATTGGCTGTGTTCGGTCTTCATTGCTGCATGTGGGCTTTCTCTAGTTGTGGCGAACCGGGGCTACTCTTTGTTGCCATGCGTGGGCTCCTCATTGTGGTGGCTTCTCTTGTTGTGGAGCATGGGCTCTAGGCACACAGGCTTCAGTAGTTGTGGCACATGGGCTCAATAGTTGTGGCTCTTGGGCTCTAGAGCACAGGCTCAGTAGTTGTGGTGCACAGACTTAGTTGCTCTGTGGCATGTGGGATCTTCTGGACCAGGGATCAAACCCGTGTTCCCTGCATTGGCAGGGGGATTCTTAACTTCTGTGCCACCAGGCAAGTCCCAAGGATTGTCATGTTTTTAAAATAATTTTTTGAAAGCTTTACCTCTGTTTCTTTCCTCCAGGAGTTATTTTTATAGCTTTTATTTTCTTTGTAGAGGTAGTTAGGGGATTCATTTAAAATAGTATCAGATCTCAGAATTAACAGGTGCTGAAATACTTGTAAATATATACCCTTGTTACCTTCAGTTTTGGCTGTATCTTTTCCTTGGCCAGTCCTTAAATGTACTGAGATTATTCTAGTCAGTATTCAGGTATCACTCTTGCTAAGTTAAGATTGAAATTCTTTAAACAGTTACTTCCATAGGAAGAATTCTTGTCAAAAAGAAAATTTAATTTGATTTTTTCCTTCAGTAATTTCACAGCTACATACTTGTATTTAAGAAAGTAAAGGTTAAATAGCATAGTTTGTAACATATTGATTATAAGCCCATCAATAGCAGCAGAGATCTGGAGAAGAATGATAATCCTTACTTTGTAAACTGTTAGAGATGGGAAAAGGAAACAAGCAAGATTCCAAATATAATTTTGATATAGGTAATTAGTTTAAACCTCTGTAAAAGCTTAGGAGATAGGTGGGGAGAATATCATGAGCCTTTTAAATAGTAGTAATACCAGTGGTAGCAGCAGCAGAGGAAGTAGAGGTAGCACTAATGTAGGAATAGTGGCAAAAATCTGAGTGCCTACTATGCGAGGTGGCCTTCTAAGTGTCATAAAAACATAATTTTCCTGAAAACCATAAGAGGTATGCTTATTAACTCACTTTTTTTTGGGTGAGGGTTTGAGGCATCAAGTGATAAAGCAAATTGCCCAAGGTCACACAGCAGCACCTGGGTTTGTATTTGATCTAGCATAGAGAAAAAAGAGAAGTGGCCAAAGATGGATTTGTGGAGGACAACATCTGATGATAAAGCATAAAAAGGATCCAGCAAAAAAGATACCTGAGAAGTAGAAGGAAAAGCCTAAGCACATGTCATCATAAAAGCTATGGGAAGAGAGAGAAGAAAGATTGTTAGTTTGAAAATAGCTGAATTTATTGAGTGCTAGGCATATGCCAAGTGTTTTGTTTACATTTTATTTATTACTGTTATCCTTATGATAGTAGTAAGTAGAAGAGCTGGTGTTGAACCCAGGTCTTTAATTTCAAAGCCCAAGTGCTCAATCTCTAAGCTGTCCTGCTTTGCAGCATTGTGAGGGTTTGTGAAAAGTAGTGATTAAATTGGGAGGAAAGGTAAAATTAGAAAGCCAGCCCAAGAAGTACAATAACTGAATAATAAGAGTTTAAGAAAGATATCATCAAAGAAACAAATCAGGAAAACTTCCCAGAACTTGAAGGACATGGATTTTTAAATTAAAAGGGCCCATCAGAGTGCTAAGCACAATGGATGAAAAAAAGATTTGTGTCAAGGCATTTCATTGCAAACTTTTGCAATTAAGGAGCCAAAGAAGAGCTGGAGAAGTTCCCAGAGTTGAAGAGAAAATGGGCTAATTAATAAAATTAGAGTGCTTACAGACTCTTCAGTGAAGAATAGTGAAAGATAAAAGACAACTGAGGGCAGTCTTCAAAAATCTTCTAATCTAGTTTGTAATGCAGCCAAATTTTGAAGTATGAGAATAGAATAAAGATATTTTCATGTACATAGCGTCTCAAATTTACCTCTCATTCAACCCCTCTCAAGAAGCTTTTGAAGGCATTAACCCACCAAAATGAGAGAATGTACCAAAAAAAGGAAGACATGGGGTTTAGGAAACAAATTATCCAAACCAAGTGATAGGTGGATCACAGTGAAGGGAAGTCCCTGAAGGACAGTTGTATACCAGGTGTAGAGAGCAACCAGTCCAGAAAGGAGCAGGTCAGGTTTCAGAATGGACATGTTCAGAAATTCATAACATGTGATAAATGTGTTGAGATTTATAAAATTGGATGAATTGGGGAACAGTTGGGCATGAATTAATAATATGTACATATAAAGCTAAATAAAATTAAGGCATTTGTTAACTTAAGGGAATGTAAAAAGTTGGGCCAAGAAAGTAAAACTAATCATAGCACACTTCATAGAACAGCTGTGACTTGTTAACATAGCCTTGTTAATGTATATGCTAAATCTTGATCCAACCAAAAGTATGTTTTAATTATATAGGGATGATGAGATGTAAGAACTGTGTGTATGTTATGGTGGGCAAGGAGTGGATGGTGTGCATGATGGGGAAGAGAACTAAATTGTCCTTTTTCATAGTGAGAGGTCATAGATAAATTATTTAAACTTTCTTTTTGGTCATAGACCTCATATAACTGGTAAAAAAAATTTTAAGTAAGGGAAAAAAAAGGTGATGAAGCAGACGTTAGCTGAAGGAAGGCCTCATATTCTTATTACTGCATCTGTGGATTACATGAACCCTCAGAAGCTATTTGCAAAATTTTGTATATACATGCATGAAGTTCTCAAAGGGATTTGTGACCCTAAAATGTCCAAAATTCTGCCTTAGCAAGAGAGGTGTAGGGGGTGGTATGGTGATGGTGTTATTTTTCAGCATGCTCACAAGATGTCATTGTTTTGGTATTGATTCTTGATTCATTTTTTTCTTCATGTATTATTTCATCATCTTATATGAAAAATGACTTTGCGAAACTAAATGCCATTTTGTTTTTGGTCATCATATTGCTTTGTACCTTTGTGCTGTTTTTTGGCTTAGGGACTTCCCTGGTGGCACAGTGGTTAAGAACTCCTGCCAATGCAGGGGACACGGGTTCGATCGCTGGTCGGGGAAGATCCCACGTGACTCAGAACAACTAATCCCATGCGCCACAATTACTGAGCCTGCACTCTAGAGCTCGAGAGCCACAACTACTGAGCCCGTGTGCCATAACTGCTGAAGCCCGTGTGCCACAACTATTGAAGCCCATCTGCCTAGAGCCTGTGCTCCACAGCAAGAGAAACCACTGCATCGAGCAGCCTGTGCACCACAAGGGGCAGTAGCCCGCATTCGCTGTAATTACAGAAAGCCCACGTGCAACAACGAAGACCCAACGAAGCCAATAAATAAATAAATCTGAAAAAGAAAAAAAAGTAGTGGCTTACAGTAATCATCTTACTATGTCTGTAGATTCTTTGGGTCAGGAATTTGGACAGAGCCTTATGCGGAGGTCTTGTCTCTGCTTCATAAATCTTGAGAAGCTGGGAAGACCCTTTATTTTTAGGGCCTTGAGTTATTTGCTAATGTATCCAGATTCATGTCTGGAAGTTGGTGATAGGACCTCAGTGAGGCTGTTAGCCAAAATACCTACGTATGGTCTCTGTGTGGGCTAGTTTAGGCTTCTTAACAGCATGGTGCCTGGGTTCCATGAGTGAGCCTCAGTAGTGACTTTTTTTTTTAAATTTATTTTTTAAAGCTCTTTATTGGAATATATTTGCTTTACACTCTTGTACCAGTTTTTGAGGTAAACCAAAGTGAATCAGCTGTATTTATACATATATTCCCATATCCCCTCCTTCCCGTAACTCCCTCCCCCACTCCCTGTCCTGGCCCTCTAAGGCATCTCCCATCATCAAGTTGATCTCCTTTTGTTATACAGCAACTTCCCACTAGCTATCTGTTTTACAGTTGGTAGTGCATATATATCTATGCTACTCTCTCACTTCGTCCCAGCTTCCCCTTCGCCTCCCACCCCAGTCCCGTATCCTCAAGTCCATTCTCTACTTCTGTATCTCCACTCTTGCCTGTCACTGGGTTCATCAGTACCATTTCTTCAGATTCCATATATATGTGTTAGCGTACGGTATTTGTTTTTCTCTTTCTGGCTTACTTCACTCTGTATGATAGTCTCTAGGTCTATCTACCTCATGACATATAGTTCAATTTCATTCCTTTTTATGGCTGAGTAATATTCCATTGTATATATGTGCCACATCTTCTTTATCCATTCATCTGTTGATGGGCATTTAGGTTGTTTCCATGTCCTGGCTATTGTAAATAGTGCTGCAGTGAACATTATGGTACATGTTTCTTTTTGGACTGTGGTTTTCTCTGGGTATATGCCCTGTAGTGGGATTGCTGGGTCATATGGTAGTTCCATTTTTAGTTTTTTAAGGAATCTCCAAACTGTTTTCCATAGTGGCTGTACCAGCTTACATTCCCACCAACAGTGCAGGAGGGTTCCCTTTTCTCCACACCCTCTGCAACATTTATTGTTTCTAGATGTTTTGATGATGGCCATTCTGACCAGTGTGAGGTGATCCCTCATTGTGGCTTTGACTTGCACTTCTCTAATGATGAGTGATGTTGAGCATCTTTTCATGTGTTTGTTGGCCATCTGTATGTCTTCTTTGGAGAAATGTCTATTTATGTCTTCTGCCCATTTGTGGATTGGGTTATTTGCTTTTTTGGCATTAAGCTACATGAGCTGCTTGTATGTTTTGGAGATTAATCCTTTGTCCATTGCTTCATTGACAAATATTTTCTCCCATTCTGAGGGTTGTCTTCTTGTCTTGTTTGTGGTTTCTTTTGCTGTGCAAAAGCTTTTAAGTTTCATGAGGTCCCATTTGTTTATTCTTGATTTTATTTCCATGATTCTAGGAGGTGGGTCAAGAAGGATCTTGCTTTGATGTATGTCATAGAGTGTTCTGCCTATGTTTTCCTCCAGGAGTTTTATAGTGTGTGGCCTTACATTTAGGTCTTTAATCCATTTGGAGTTTATTTTTGTGTATGCTGTTAGGAAGTGTTCTAATTTCATTCTTTTACGTGTTGCTGTCCAATTTTCCCAGCACCACTTATTGAAGAGGCTGTCTTTTTTCCATTGTATTTTCTTACCTCCTTTGTCAAAGATAAGGTGCCCATATGTGCTTGGGTTTATCTCTGAGTGCTCTATTCTGTTCCATTGATCTACCTTTCTATTTTTGTGCCAGTACCATACTGTCTTGATCACTGTGGCCTCATAGTATAGTTTGAAGTCAGGAAGCCTAATTCCACCAACTCCATCTTTCCTTCTCAAGATTGCTTTGGCTATTTGGGGTCTTTTGTGTTTCCATACAAATTGTAAGATTTCTTGTTCTAGTTCTGTGAAAAATGCCGTTGGTAATTTGATCGGGATTGCATTGAATCTGTAAATTGCTTTGGGTGAGATAGTCATTTTCACAATGTTAATTCTTCAATCCAGGAACATGGTATGTGCTTCCATCTGTTTGTATCGTCTTTGATTTCTTTCATCAGTGTCTTATAGTTTTCTGCATATAGGTCTTTTGCCTCCTTAGGCAGATTTATCCCTAGGTATTTTATTCTTTTTGTTGCAATGGTAAATGGAAGAGTTTCCTTAATTTCTCTTCCTGCTCTTTCATTGTTAGTGTATAGGAATGCAAGAGATTTCTGCACATTAATTTTGTATCCTGCTACTTTACTAAATGCATCGATTAGTGCTAGCAGTTTTCTGGTAGAGTCTTTAGGGTTTTCTATGTATAATATCATGTGATCTGCAAAGAGTGACAATTGTACTTTTCCAATTTGGATTCCTTTTATTTCATTTTCTTCTCTGATTGCTGTGGCTAACACTTCCAAAACTATGTTGAATAATAATGGTGAGAGTGGGCACCCCTGTCTTGTTCCTGTCCTTAGAGGGAATTCTTTCAGTTTTTCCCCATTTAGAATGATGTTGGCTGTTGGTTTGTCATATATGGCTTTTATTATGTTGAGGTAATTTCCTTCTATGCCCATTTTCTGGAGAGTTTTTCTCATAAATGGATGTTGAATTTTGTGACAAGCTTTTTCTGTGTCTATTGAGATGATCATGTGGTTTTTATCCTTCAATTTGTTAATATGATGTATCACATTGATTGATTTGCATATATTGAAGAATCCTTGCATCCCAGGGATAAACCCCACTTGATCATGGTGTATGATCTTTTTAATGTGCTGTTGGATTCTGTTAGCTAGTATTTTGTTGAGGATGTTTGCATCTATATTCATCAGTGATACTGGCCTGAAATTTTCTTTTTTTGTGACATCTTTGCCTTGTTTTGGTATCAAGGTGTTGGTGGCCTCGTAGAATGAGTTTGGGAGTGTTCCTTCCTCTGCAATGTTTTGGAAGAGTTTGAGAAGGATAGGTGTTAGCTCTTCTCTAAATGTTTGATAGAATTTACCTGTGAAGCTCTCTGGCCCTGGGCTTTTGTTTGTTGGGAGATTTTTAATCACAGTCTCAATTTCTGTACTTGTGATTGGTCTGTTCATATGTTCTATTTCTTCCTGGTTCAGTCTTGGAAGAGTGTACTTTTCTAAGAATTTATCCATTTCTTCTCTTGTTACCCAATTATTGGCATATAGTTGTTTGTAGTAGTCTCATGATCTTTTGTATTTCTGTGGTGTCCATTGTTACTTCTCCTTTTTCATTTCTAATTCTGTTGATGTGCATCTTCTCCCTTTTTTTCGTGATAAGTTTGGCTAATGGTTTATCAATTTTGTTTATCTTCTCACAGAACCAGCTTTTAGTTTCATTGATCTTTGCTATTGTTTCCTTCCTTTCTTTTTCATTTATTTCTGCTCTGATCTTTGTGATTTCTTTCCTTCTGCTCACTTTGGGTTTTTTTTGTTCTTCTTTCTCTAATTGTTTTAGGTGTAAGGTTAGGTTGTTCATTCGATATTTTTCTTGTTTCTTGGGGTAGGACTGTGTTGCTATAAACTTCCCTCTTAGAACTGCTTTTGCTGTGTCCCATAGGTTTTGGGTCATTGTGTTTTCATTGTCATTTGTTTCTAGGTATTGTTTGATTTCCTCTTTGATTTCTTTGGTGATTTCTTGCTTGTTTAATAGTGTATTGTTTAGCCTCCATGTGTTTGTATTTTTTACAGTTTTTTTCCTGTAATTGATATCTAGTCTCATGGCATTGTGGTCAGAGAAAATGCTTGATATGATTTCAGTATTTTTGAATTTACTGAGGCTTGATTTATGACCCAAGGTGTGATCTATCCTGGAGAATGTTCCATGTGCACTTGAGAAGAAAGTGTATTCTGTCATTTTTGGATGGAATGTCCTATAAATATCAATTAAGTTGAGATGGTCTAATGTGTCATTTAAAGCTTGTGTTTCCTTATTTATTTTCTGTTTGGATGATCTGTCCATTGATGTAAGTGGGGTGTTCAAGTCTCCTACTATTATTGTGTTACTGTCGATGTCCCCTTTTATGGCTGTTAACATTTGCCTTATGTATCGAGGTGCTCCTATGTTGGGTGCGTAGATATTTACAATTGTTATATGTTCTTCTTGGATTGATCCCTTCATCATTATGTAGTGTCCTTCCTTGTCTCTTGTAATAGTCTTTACTTTAAAGTCTAATTTGTCTGATGTGAGTATTGCTACTTCAGCTTTCTTTTGGCTTCCATTTGCATAGAGTATCTTTTTCCATCCCCTTACTTTGAGTCTATATGTGTCCCTTGGTCTGAAGTGGGTTTCTTGTAGACAGCATATGTAAGGGTCTTGTTTTTGTATCCATTCAACCAGTCTGTGTCTTTTGGTTGGAGCATTTAATCCATTTACATTTAAGGTGATTATTGACACGTGTGTGTTCCAATTACCATTTTCTTAATTGTTTTGGGTTGGTTTTTGTAGGTCTTTTCTTTCTCTTGTGTTTCCTATTTAGAAAAGTTCCTTTAGCACTTGTTGTAAGGCTGATTTGGTGGTGCTGAATTCGCTTAACTTTTGCTTGTCTGTAAAGGTTTTGATTTCTCCATCGAATCTGAATGAGATTCTTGCTGGGTAGAGTATTCTTGGCTGTAGGTTTTTCTCTCTCAGGACTTTCAGTATATCCTGCCACTCCCTTCTGGTCTGCAGAGTTCCTGCAGAAAGATCAGCTGTTGTCCTTATGGGTTTTCTCTTACATGTTATTTGTTGCTTTTCTCTTGCTGCTTTTAATATTTCTTCTTTGTGTTTAATTTTTGTTAGTTTGATTAATATGTGCCTCGATGTATTTCTCCTTGGGTTTATTCTGTATGGGACTGTCTGCGCTTCTCGGACTTGATTAATTGTTTCCTTTCCCATGTAGGGGAATTTTTCCACTATAACCTCTTGAAATGTTTTCTCAGACCCTTTCTTTTTTTCTTCTTCTTCTGGGATGCCTGTGATTTGAATGTTGGTATGCTTAGTGTTGTCACCAAGGTCTCTGAGACTGTCTTCCATTCTTTTTATTCTTTTTTCTTTTTTGTGCTCTGTGGCAGTTATTTTCTCCATTCTATCTTCTAACTCACTTATTAGTTCTTCTGCCTCAGTTATTCTGCTGTTTATACCATCTAGAGTTTTTTTAATTTTGGTAATTTTGTTATCTAGTACTGTTTGTTTGCTCTGTAGTTCTTCTGATTCCTTATTAACTGTTTCTTGTATTTTCTCTATTTTGTTATCGAGATTTTGGATCATCTTTACTATCATTACTCTGAATTCTTTTTCAGGAAATTTTCCTATTTCCTTTTCATTTATTTGGTCTTGTGTATTTTTACCTTGTTCCTTCATCTGTGACCTATTTTTTTGTCATCTCATTTTCCCCCCACTTTGGATGGGCGGAACTGTGTTCCTATCCCACTGGGTGTTTGGCCTGAGGTTTCATGCACTGGAGTTTGTAGACTGTTGAGTATAGCTGGGTCTTGGTGTTGAGTTGAGAACCTCTGGGAAACCTCACTGTAAAGAATATTCCCTGGGAACTGGGTTTCCCTGTTAGTCCAATGTTTCGAACTCAGAGTTCCCGCCTTAGGAGCACAGGCCTGACCCTGGGCTTGTGTATCAAGATCCCACAAGCCTTGTGGAGCAGGGAAAACGAAAAAATATATAAAAAAAAAAAAAGTATGAGCACATCAGAACAATAGCAAGTTAAAAAATACAATAGGAAACTAACATGTTAATTAAAATTTTAAAAAATATTAAAATATTAAAAAATATTAAAATATTAAAAATAAAATATTAAAAAAAATATGGGGCACAAACTGGAAGGTAAAACAACTGCAATAGCCTAAGTGAGGAGGTGGGAAGAAAAAAAAAAAGAAAGGAAAAGAAAAAAGAAACAAAAAAAAAAGCCAGAAAAGGCCTTGGCTGTGGGGACGGGGCTTAGACAAGGGCAGCGGTGAGGTGGGAGGAGTTAGGCAATGGGCAGGGCCTACACTTATAAAAGGCCCTGGTTGTGGTGGGCAATGGGGCTTAGGCGCAGTGAGGCAGAGGGGCCAAGGAATGCCTCTGGTACTGGGAGCAAAGGACCAGGTCAGGGTACCCAGCGGGCTCCCTGGGCCCAAGTTGGTGGGAAAGATGCTAGGCAGCTCCCCTAGTCCTCCATTCTCGGAGGGTCCCTACCCCTTGGGTTCTCTTCTTTCTCACCCCCTCTCTCCTAGAACCCTCACAGCTGCAGGAGGCACTGAAAGGCAGGAGAACAGTCTCTGACTCCCAACAGGCTTCCCAGGGCCAACTGGGCTAGGGTAATGCCTGTGGCACTTCCCCACATCTCCCAGTCTTGTAGGGTCCCTGTCTGCCTCTCTCCCGCCCCCCACTGTCCTAGGTTCTAAGCAGCTGGAGGGGGCCCAGAGAGTGAAGGACCAGGCCCAGGAGCCCAGTTGGCCTCCCTGGCCAAGAGGGCAGGTGAAATGCCCTCTCGCCTCCACATCCCCCAATCTCAAAGCTCCCACCTCCTCCCATCTACCTCTCCACCTCCTCACCCCTCCTCCCTCCTTCCCAAACCCCCAGGACCCAGGCAGCCCAGAAGGGGCCTTGGAAGGTGGAGGACCCCACTGGGGAGCCCAGCAGGCCCCCTAGCCGGGGAGCCAAGCAGGCCTCCTGGCCTCCTGGGCGGGAGAAACCCAGTCTCGGTTTCCCGGATCTCCCCAGCCCCCAGCGGTCCCTCCAGGCAGGAATCTCCTTCCTCCCCCAGCCATCCCCCAAGAGTGCCAGTCCCATCCTGCTTCCCCTTCCCCGCCCCCCTTACTTCCCCCAGGTCCTACCCGGTTGCTCTGGGGTTCCTGCGGTCTGCTTGGCCCTCAGGTCCCCCACTGGCTTCCGGTAACTGTTCTATTTGTGGGGAGACACGATGTCCGCGTCTTCCCACGTCGCCATCCTAGTAGTGACTTTTGATGTACACTATTGGTTGAGGCAGCGAGAAAGGTCTGCTCAGGCTCAAGAGCACAAGACAGAGACTACCACTCAACAGGAAGATGTGAGATAAGAAAGGTGGCCGTTTTATGGTTTGAATTGTGCCTCCCCCTCCTTCTCCCCCGCCAACTCCCCTATTCCAACATACATGTTGAAGCCCTAACCCCCAGTAACTCAGAATGCAGTCTTGTTTGGAAATAGGTTTATTACAAATATAATTAGGGGGGAATGCCATATCACATTGGAGGGAAAGATTGAAATGCCTGAAGTGCTGCATCTACAAGCTGAGAAATAACAAGGGTTGCTGCCAAACCACCAGAAGCTAGGAAGGGGCAAGGAAGGATTCTCCCTACAGATTTTATTTATTTTTATTTTTTAAAATATTTATTTATTTATTCATTTATTTACTGGCTGTGTTGGGTCTTTGTTGCTGCGTGCGGGCTTTCTCTAGTTGTGGCAAGTGGGGGCTGCTCTTCGTTATGGTGCACGGGCTTCTCATTGTGGTAGCTTCTCTTGTTGTGGAACACAGGCTCTAGACGTGTGGGCTTCAGTAGTTGTGGCATGTGGGCTTAGTATTTGTGGCGTACGGGCTTAGTTGCTCCACGGCACATGGGATCTTCCTGGCCCAGGGATC
Source organism: Hippopotamus amphibius kiboko (assembly GCF_030028045.1). NCBI lineage: Eukaryota > Metazoa > Chordata > Mammalia > Artiodactyla > Hippopotamidae > Hippopotamus > Hippopotamus amphibius. The sequence goes on from NC_080186.1 coordinate 53,637,018, forward strand.
AAACCTGTGTCCCCTGCATTGGCAGGCAGATTCTTAACCACTGCGCCACCAGGGAAGTCCCCCCCTGCAGATTTTAGAGGGAGAGTGACTCTGATGATGCCTTAATTTTGAATTTCTAGCCCTCAAGACTATGAGACAACAAATTTCTGTTGCTTTAAGACACCCAGTTTGTTAGGGAAGCCCTAGGAAACTAATAGAGGCCATATTTGGAAAATATTAGTACTGTCTGCTACAGATGTGTTGTAAAAATTATTCTATAGCTTTCTTTCTGGCCATTTGTATTTGGTAATGATTTTGCCCATCTACACTTTTCTATATGCAATAGAAACTTAGCAGGAGGGGCAATTTTAGTAGCTATCAGCCAAGTTTATATGTTAACATTTTTTGGTGAAAGAGTACAAAACATGATAAATTGTCAGTGTGTATAGCTGCAAAAGGATGTTGGAATGGGAGTTAGATTCATTGAAATGTGCTGTTCATAATAAAAATTTTTTAAGGGAATATTAATTTTGAATGCCTACTGTTCACATAGCTTTGTTCTTTTTTTTAAATTAAAGTATAGCTAATTTACTATGTTAGTTTCACGTGTACAGTGTAGTGATTTAGTATTTTTACAGATCCTACTCCATTATAGGTTATACAAGATAATGAGTACCGTTCCCAGTGCTGTACAGTATATCTGTTGCTTATCTATTTTATATATAGTAGTTTGTATATTGGATGTTAATCCCATACCCCTAATTTGTCTTCCCCTTCCCTCTCCCCTTTGATGACCACATTTTTTTTTTAAGAACTTTTATTGAGATACAGTTAACAGACAATAAACTGCATATATTTAGAGTGTACAATTTGGTATTTTTTTTCTTATTAGTAATGTGTATATGGCAATCCCAGTCTCCCAGTTCATTCCCCTCCCCGGCCAGTCCTCCCCACTTGGTGTCCATATGTTTGTTCTCTACATCTGTGTCTCTATTTCTGCTCTGCAAACTGGTTGATTTGTACCATTTTTCTATATTCCACATATATGTGTTAATATACAATATTTGTTTTTCTCTTTCTGACTCACTTCACTCTGTATGACAGTCTCTAGGTCCGTCCATGTCTCTACCAATATCCCAGTTCCATTCCTTTTTACAGCTGAGTAATATTCCATTGTATATATGTACCACATCTTTTTTATCCATTCTTCTGTTGATGGACATTCAGGTTGCTTCCATGTCCTGGCTGTTGTAAATAGTACTGCAGTGAACATTGGAGTACATGTGTCTTTTTGAATTGTGGTGTTCTCTGGGTGTATGCCCAGTAGTGGGACACATTTGTTTTCTATATCTGTGAGTGTGTTTCTGTTTTGCATATGCATTCATTTGTATTATTTTTTAGATTCCATGTATAAGTGATAACATACAGTACTTGTCTTTCTCTGACTAATTTTACTAAGCATAATGTTCTCTAGGTCTATCCACATTGCTGCAAATGGCAGTATTTCACTTTTTAAATACTGTGTTGGGTATTTATTGTTCCGCTCGGGCTTTCTGTAGTTGTAGGGAGCAGGGGCTACTCTTGTTGCAGTGTGCAGGCTTCTCATTGTGGTGGTTTCTCTTGTTGCAAAGCAGAGGCTCTAGGTGCATGGGCTTCACTAGTTGTGGAGCATGGGCTCATTAGTTGTGGCTCATGGGCCCTAGAGCACAGGCTCAGTAGTTGTGGTGCATGGGCTTAGTTGCTCTGTGGCATGTGGGATCTTGCCTGACCAGGGATTGAACCCGTGTCCCATGCATTGGCAGGCAGATTCTTAACCACTGTGATGTCAGGGAAGCCCTCACTTGTTTTTTATGACTAAGTAATATTCAATTTTCTACACACACACACACACACACACACACCCTTCTTAATCTAGTCATCTGTTGATGGGCACTTGAGTTGCTTCTATATCTTGGCTATCATAAATAGTGCTGCTGTGAACATTGGGATTCATGTATCTTTTCGAATTAGTGTTTTTGTTTTTTCTGAATATATACCCAGGAGTGTAATTGCTGCATCATATGGTAGTTCTGTTTTTAGTTTTTGAATAATCTCTGGACTGTTTTCCATAGTAGGTGCACAAATTTACATTCTCACCAACAGTGTACTAGGGTTCCCTTTTTTCCACACCCTCTCCAGCATTTATTATTTGTAGACTTTTTTTTAAAATTATTTAACAAAAATTTTTTTAAATTTCATTTTCTTTTTTCCACACTGTGTGGCATGGGGATCTTAGTTCCCTGACCAGGGATTGAACCTGCGCCCCCTACAGTGGACGCATGGAGTCTTAAGCACTGGATCGCCAGGGAAGTTCCTATTTGTAGACTTTATTTATTTATTTATTTATTTTATTGGCTGTGTTGGGTCTTTTTTGCTGCGCACAGGCTTTCTTTTTAGTTGTGGTGAGTGGGGGCTACTCTTCGTTGTGGTGTGCGGGTTCCTCATTGCTGTGGCTTCTCTTGTTGTGGAGCACGGGTTCTAGGTGCTTGGGCTTCAGTAGTTGCAGCACATGGGCTCAATAGTTGTGGCTCACGGGCGCTAAAGCACAGGCTCAATAGTTGTGGCTCACGGGCTTAGTTGCTCCGTGGCATGTGGGATCTTCCTGGAGCAGGGATCGAACCCATGTCCCCTTCATTGGCAGGCAGATTCTCAACCACTGTGCCACCTAGAAAGCCCCCTATTTGTAGACTTTTTGATGGTGGATCTCATTGTGGTTTTGATTTGCATTTCTCTAATAATTAGCAGTGCCAAGCATCTTTTCATGTGCTTGTTAGCCATCTGTATGACTTCTTTGGAGAAGTGTCTAATCAGTTCTTCTGCCCATTGATTGGGTTGGGGTTTTGTTTTTATTTGTTTGTTTGTTTTGACATTGAGTTGTATAAGCTATTTGTGTATTTTGGATATTAACCTGTTGTCAGTAGTGTCATTTGCAAATATTTTCTCCCATTCTATAGGTTTTCTTTTTGTTTGGTCAGTGGTTTTGTTTGCTGTGCAAAAGCTTTTAAGTTTAATTAGGTTACATTTGTTTATTTTTGCTTTTATTTCTTTTGCCTTAGGAGACTGCCCCAAGAAGATATTGCTATGATTTGTGTCAAAGAAAGTTCTGCCTATGTTTCTTCTAGGAGTTTTATGGTTTCAGGTCTTATATTTGAGTTTATTTTTGTGTATAGTGTGAAGGAATGTTCTAATTTCATTGTTTGACATGTGGTTGTCCAATTTTCCCAGGACCACTGTTGAAGAGACTGTCTTTTTTCCAGTGTGTATTCTTGCCTCCTTTGTCATAGATTAATTGACGGTAGGTGCGTGGGTTTATATTTGGGGTCTCTATTCCATTGATCTGTGTGTCTGTTTTTGTGCCAGTACCACTCTGTTTTGATTATTGTACAGTTAGCTTTGTTTTTAAGTCATCAAGACGATTCATGAAAAGTAAAGCGTGGTCTCTTTGACCTATTTATACTCTTTTTGGTGACAATATGAAACTATATGAAATATTTTTTTTATTTCATAAGGAACTAAGAGACAGTACATTTAAATGGTTAATAATATAACAATATAAGGACAATACAACACATATACCATGGGGTTGGATTTTAAATTAGGTGATATCATCAAGTGTCTGAGTGTAAGCACTCAGTAAATATTAACTGTTTTTACTTTACTAATGAATACCAAAATATTCAATATAGTTGTTCTCAGTATCTGCAGGGGATTGATTCTAGGACCCCCGTGGATACCAAAATTCAGGGATACTTAGTTGCACCATATTTGTGTATAACCTACGCATATCTCTGAATACTTTAAATCATACCTAGATTACTTATAATACCAAGTAAAATGTAAATGCTGTGTACATAGTTGCCAATGAGGGGCAAATTCAAGTTTTGCTGTTTGGAACTTTCTGGAATTCTTTTTTCCTCAGTATTTTCTATCCATGGTTGGTTGACTTGGTGAATGTGTGACCAGCATTTACAGGGGACTGACTACATAGACAAAAAGTACCATAGAAATAGAAAAGTGAGAACATGAAGTTACAAACACCTTAAAGAATGAGTGCTGTTTGGAAACAGCATTTCCCCAGAATATGTTCTGCAAATAATGGTGAGAAAAGGATGTATGGGCTGTTAAGTTTGGAAAGTACATTCCTCTACTTTATACCTTGCCAGTGTACAATAATATAGTTATGTCTCTGAGAAGTTTTATAATAAAAAAAAAATTTCACCTAATCTACAGGACTTCATCTTTCAGCACTGTATGGTTCACTACATAGCTTGGAAAAACTCTTCCTATATAAAGCATTTAGAAATGCAAACGTCTTTTTAAATACAAAATTGTATTTCCAAGAAGATAAGGGAAATACCCCGGGCCAAAAACAGCCAGAAACTGGAAACCAGATGGCCTTCAAACCCATACCTGTATTGTGTGAATTTTTTATTTACTTTTTTTGAGTAATCAATAGAAAGCTGGAGTAACTATATTAAGAGGAAGGAAAATTTTTAGACATTTTTTTTGATAAAGAGGTCAGGTCTACAAAAAGACATAGTTCATAAGGCAAAAACTTATAGAACTTTAAGGAGAAATAGACACATTCATCGTTATGGTTGGAGACCTCAGCACCTGTCTTTCAGTAATTTGTAGATACAGCAGGCAGAAAATTAGTAAGGATATAGCTGAACAGTACCATCAGTCAAATGTGTTTAATGACATTTATCTGATAGCCACTGAACATACATTCTTTTCAGGTTCACATGTAGCAATCATGAAGATGAACTATACTCTTGGTCATAAAACATACCTGAACATGTGCTGTCACACCACAATGGAATTGAGGTAGAAATAACAGAAAGATAGCTGGAAGATCTGAAAATACTTGGAGATTAAACAACAGACATCTAAATAACACATGCATGAAAAAAAAGTCCAAAGAAAAATTTTAAATATTTTGAACTAAAGGAAAATAAAAAGCAGCAAAAACAGTGCATAGAGGTTAGTTTAGAGCATTGAATGTGTATGTTAGAAAAGAAGGAAGATATAAAATGAGTATTCTAAGCTTCCAACTTAGAGCACCAGAGAAAAAGAGCAATATAAACCTTAAGCAAGTGGAAGAAAAGAAATAAAAATTAGAGCATGAGTAAATAAAACCCAAAACAGGACAATAAGAGAAAATAAACAAAACTAAAAGCTGGTTCTTTGAAAAGATTGATAGAATTGATAGACCTCTAGCCAGGCTAACAAAGACCTCAAGAAAGAAAGACAGAAATGATTAATATAAGGAATGAAAGATGTAAATTTCTTTTTTTTTCCATTTAATTGTGATAAAATACACCATTGACCATTGAACAGCATGGGGGTTAAGGGCACATACCCTCACACAGTTGAAAATCCATGCATGACTTTACAGCTGGACCTCTGTATTCATGGTTCTGCATCCTCGGATTCAAACACCTGCAGATCTTGTAGTAATAGTACATGTTTATTGCAAAAAATCTGTGTATAAGTGGACCCACGCAGTTCAAATCCGTGTTGTTCAAGAGCCAACTGTACATAACAAAAAAATTTATAATTTTAAGCATTTTTAAGTGTATAGTTCAGTGGCATTAAGTACATTCACATTGTTGTACAATCATCATCACTATCCATCTCCAAAGTACCCGTTAAACTCCCCATTTCTCACTTCCCTAGCAGCCACCATTCTACTTTCTGCCTCTATGAATTTGACTCTTCTTTGTACCACATGTAAGTAGAATCGTAGAACGTTTGTCATTTTGTGACAGGCTTATTTCACTTAAAATAATGTCTTCATTCATGTAGCATATGTCAGAATTTTCTTCCTTTTTAAGGCCTAATGATATTCCATTGCACATAGCAGTGTGTATATAGCACATTTAAAAATCCATTCATTAGTTGATGAACATTTAAGTTGCTTCTGCCATTTGGATGTTGTGAATAATGCTGCTCTGAACTTGGGTTCACAAATATCTCCTTGAGTCCCTGCTTCTAATCATTTTGGGTACATACCCAGACATGGAATTGCTGGATTATATGATAATTCTATGTTCAATTTTTTAGGGAACCATCATATTTATTTCCACAGCAGCTGCACCATCTTACCACTTTACATTCCTATTAGCAGTACCAACACTTATTTTCTGTTTTTTTTTTTAATTTTATTTTTATTATAGCTGTCTTATTCTTTTCCAAATCTTCTTCCATTTAGGTTAATACAGAGTACTGAGCAGAGTTCCCTGAGCTATACAATGGGTCCCTGTTGGTTATCTGTTTTACATATAGCAGTGTGTACATGAGCAGATACATGTTTATGTATAAGTGAATCACTCTGGTGTACCACTGAAACTAACAGAACATTGTTAATCAACTCTACTCCAATATAAAATAAAAATTAAAAAGAATAGCTGTTCTAATGTGTGTGAAGTGATATCTTATTGTGGCTTTGGCTTGCATTCCCTAATTAGTGATGTTGAGCATCTTTTTATATGCCTGTTTTACCTATTGGCCATTTGTATATCCTTGGAGAAATGTCCTTTGCCCATTTTTTATTGGGTTGTTTTAGTTGTTGATTTTAGTTCTTTATATATTCTGAACATAACTCCTTATAAGGTATATGACTTGCAGATATTTTTCCCATTCTATGGGCTGCCTTTTTCACTCTGTTGATAGTGTCCTTTGATGCACAGAAGTTTTAATTTTGATGAAATCTAGTTTATCTGATTTTTTCTTTTTTGTCTGTGCTTTTGGTATCGTATTTAAGGATCATTGCCAAATCATTGTCATGAAGCTTTTAGCCTGTTTTTTCTTCTAAGAGTTTTTTAGTTTTAGCTTTTATGTTTAGGTCTTTGTTCCATTTTTAAGTTAATAGCTAAATCTTTTAAACAATCTTAATCTTGGATTTCTTATCTCTAAAATGAAGACATTACCTGTCCTACAGAATTGTAAATGAGCATTAAATGAGTTAGTATTGAGAATTTCCTGGTGGTCCAGTGGTTAGGACTCTGTGCTTTCACTGCCATGGGCCCGGGTACAATCCCTGGTTGGGGAACTAAGATCCTCCAAGTTGCATGGCACGGCCAAAAAAAAAAAAAAAAGTAGAAAAAGAGCGAGAGAGAGGAGTTAATATTAATTGATGTGAAATGTCATTAAAAAAAAAAGTAAATTGTTGAATTAGCTTTGTTTTTTGTTTTCATTTTGTTTGTTTTTTTGGCCACAACACACAGCATGTGGGATCTTAGTTCCCCAACCAGGGATCAAGCCCACGCCCCCTGCTTTGGCAGCAAGAATTCTTTACCACTGGACTGCCAGGGAAGTCCCAACCTTGATATAAAACAAACTAACCCCAGAACGATTAAAAAAAAAAGTCATCTGAATTGTATCATTTTTTTTCTTTGTTTAATAAAATCAAATGAAGTTAGTATCTGTTTGAAGGCATTTTTTGGAAAGTAAGTTTTGTTGTATATAGTAAAATCCTGACCAACTTTCTGGAACCTTCAGCCTTTAGGTATCAGTCTGAATCAAGAAGTCTCAAGAATAAAGGTGATAGTGATGGAAATGGGATTATTTTGCAGCTCCTAACGCTCTAAGATGCTTCCAACCTACTGTAATCAGATTTCTGCTTCCTTCATTGTGGAATAGATTAACTGAGGTCATTAGTGACTACATCTGTTGCCAACTTTTGGTCTTGTTCCCTCTTTTTTTTTTTTTAAACCATTGAATTGCACACTTTTTAAAGAGTTTTTTTTTCAGATATAATTCACATACAATACACTGCATATATTTAAAGTGTACAATTTGATACTTTTTTCTTATTAGTCATCTGCTTTATACATATTAATGTATATATGGCGCTCCCAGTTCATCCCACTCCAACACCCCTGCTTTCCCCTCTTAGTATCCATATGTTTGTTCTCTACATCTTTGTCTGTATTTCTGCTTTGCAGACCGGTTGATCACCATTTTTCTAGATTCCACATGTGTGTGTTAATATACGATATTTGTTTTTCTCTTTCTGACTTATTTCACTCTGTATGACAGTCTCTAGGTCCATCCATGTCTCTGCAAATGACCCAGTTTCATTCCTTTTTATGGCTGATATTCCATTGTATATGTGTACCACATCTTCTTTATCCATTCATCTGTTGATGGACATTTAGATTGCTTCCATGACCTGGCTATTGTAAGTAGTGCTGCATTGAACATTGGGGTGCATGTGTCTTTTTGAATTATGGTTTTCTCTGGGTATATGCCCAGTAGTGGGATTGCTGGATCATATGGTAATTCTATTTTTAGTTTTTTAAGGAACCTTCTTACTGTTCTCCATAGTGGCTGTATCAATTTACATTCCCACCAACAGTGTAGGAGGGTTCCCTTTTCTCCACACACTTTCCAGCATTCATTGTTTGTAGATTTTCTGATGATGCTCATTCTAACCGGTGTGAGGTGATAAGATACCTCATTGTAGTTTTGATTTGCATTTCTCTAAGAATTAGTGATGTTGAGCAGCTTTTCATGTGCCTCTTGGCCATCTGTATGTCTTCTTTGGAGAAATGCCTATTTAGGTCTTCCGTCCATTTTTTTATTGGGTTGTTTTTTTTGTTTGTTTTGTTTTTGGTATTGAGCTGCATAAACTTTATCTATTTTGGAGATTAATCCTTTGTGTGTTGATTCATTTGCAAATATTTTCTCCCATTCTGAGGGTTGTCTTTTTGTCTTGCTTATAGTTTCCTTTGCTGTGCAAAAGCTTTTAAGTTTCATTAGGTCCCATTTGTTTACTTTTGTTTTCATTTCCATTACTCTAGGAGGTGGGTCAAAAAAGATCTTGCTGTGATTTATGTTGAAGAGTGTTCTTCCTATGTTTTCTTCTAAGAGTTTTATAGTTTGTGGCCTTACATTTAGGTCTTTAATCCATTTTGAGTTTATTTTTGTGTGTGGCGTTAGGGAGTGTTCTAATTTCATTCTTTTACATGTAGCTGTCCAGTTTTTCCAGCACCACTTATTGAAGAGGCTGTCTTTTCTCCATTGTATATCCTTGCCTCCTTTGTCATAGATCAGTTGACCATAGGTGCATGGACTTATCTGTGGGCTTCCTATTCTGTTCTGTTGATTTGTATTTCTGTTTTTGTGCCAGTACCATGTTGTCTTGATTACTGTATCTTTGTAGTATAGTCTGAAGTCAGGGAGTCTGAGTCCTCCAGCTCCGTTTTTTTCCCTCAAGATTGCTTTAGCTATTCGGGGTCTTTTGTGTTTCCATACAAATTTTAGGATTTTTTTGTTCTAGTTCTTTAAAAAATGCCATTGGTAATTTCATAGGGATTACATTGAATCTGTAGATTGCTTTGGGTAGTATAGTCATTTTCACAATATTGATTCTTCCAATCCAAGAACATGGTATATTTCTCCATCTGTTTGTGCCATTTTTGATTTCTTTCATCAGTGTCATATAGTTTTGTAAGTACAGGTCTTTTATCTCCTTAGGTAGGTTTATTCCTAGGTATTTTATTCTTCTTGTTGCAATGGTGAGGGGGATTGTTTTCTTAATTTCTTTTTCTGATCTTTCATTGTTAGTGTATATGAATGCAAGAGATTTCTGTGTGTTAATTTTGTATCCTGCAACTTTACCAAATTCATTGATGAGCTCTAGTAGTTTTCTGGTGACATCTTTAGGATTTTCTATGTATAGTATCATATCATCTGCAAACATTAACAGTTTTACTTCTTTTCCAATTTGGATTCCTTTTATTTCTTTTTCTTTTCTGATTATTGTGGCAAGGACTTCCAAAACTATGCTGAATTGCAGTGGCGAGAGGGGACATCTTTGTCTTGTTCCTGATCTTGGAGGGAATGCTTTCAGTTTTTCACCATTGAGAATGATGTTTGCTGTGGGTTTGTTGTATATAGCCTTTGTTATGTTGAGATAGGTTCCTTCTATGTCCACTTTCTGGAGAGTTTTTATCATAAATGGATGTTGAATTTTGTCAGAAGCTTTTTCTGCATCTGTTGAGATGATCATATGGTTTTTATTCTTCAGTTGGTTAAAATGGTATATCATTGATTGATTTGCGTGTATTGAAGAATCCTTGCATCCCTGGTATAAATCCCACTTGATCATGGTGCATGATCCTTTTAATGTGTTGTTGGATTCTGTTGGCTAGTATTTTGTTGAGGATTTTTGCATCTATATTCATCAGTGATGTTGGTCTGTAATTTTCTTTTTTTGTAGTATCTTTGATTTTGGTATCGTGGTGGTGGCCTCATAGAATGAGTTCAGGAGTGTTCCTTTCTCTGCAATTTTTTTGGAAGAGTTTGAGAAGGATGGATGTTAGCTTTTATCTAAATGTTTGATAGAATTCACCTGTGAAGCAATCTGGTCCTGGACTTTTGTTTGTTGAAAGATTTTTAATCACAATTTCAATTTCATTACTTGTGATTGGTCTGTTCATATTTTCTATTTCTTTCTGATTCAGTCTTGGAAGGTTTTACCTTTCTATTACTTCCAGATTGCCGATTTTATTGGCATATGGTTGCTTGTAGTAGTCTCTTATGATGCTTTTTATTTCTGCTATATCTATTGTAACTTCTCCTGTTTCATTTCTAATTTTATTGATTTGAGTCCTCTCCCTCTTTTTCCTGATGAGTCTGGCTAAAGGTTTACCAATTTTGTTTATCTTCTCAACCAGCTTTTAGTTTTATTGATTTTTGCTATTGTTTTCTTTGTTTCTATTTCATTTATTTCTGCTCTAATCGTTATGATTTCTTTCCTTCTGCTAACTCTAGGTTTTGTTTTTTTTCTCTAGTTCCTTTAGGTGTAAGTTTAGATTATTTATTTGGGGTTTTTCTTGTTTCTTGAGGTAGGATTGTATTGCTATAAACCTCCCTCTTAGAACTGCTTTTCCTGCATCCCATAGGTTTTGGAGAGTCATGTTTTCATTGTCATTTGTCTCTAGGTATTTTTAAAAATTTCCTCTTTGATTTCTAAATTTGATTTCATTAATGATCTTCTGGTTATTTAGTAGCATATTGTTTAGCCTCCATGTATTTGTTTTTTTTTTAATGGTTTTTTTCCTGTAATTGATTTCTAATCTCATAGTGTTGTGGTCAGAAAAGATGCTTGATACTATTTCAGTTTTCTTAAATTTACTGAGGCTTGATTTGTGACCCAAGATGTGATCTATCCTGGAGAATCTTCCATGTGCACTTGAGAAGAAAGTGTAATCTGCTGTTTTCAGATGGAATGTCCAGTAAATATCAATTAGATCTATCTTGTCTATTGTGTAATTTAAAGTTTGTGTTTCCTTATTAGTTTTCTGTCCAGATGATCTGTCAGTTGGTGTAAGTGGGGTGTTAAAGTCCCCCACTATTATTGTGTTACTGTCAATTTCCTCTTTCATAGTTGTTAGTTAGCATTTGCCTTATGTATTGAGGTGCTCCTATATTGGGTGCATATGTATTTATAGTTGTTATATCTTCTTCTTGGATTGATCCCTTGATCATTATGTAGTGTCCTTCCTTGTCTCTTGCAACATTCTTTATTTTAAAGTCTATTTTATCTGATATGAGTATTGCTACTCCAGCTTTCTTTTAATTTCCATTTGCATGGAATATCTTTTTCCATCCCCTCACTTTCAGTCTGTGTGTGTCCCTAGGTCTGAAGTGGGTCTCTGGTAGACAGCATATATATGGGTCTTGTTTTTGTATCCATTCAGTCAATCTGTGTCTTTTGGTTGGAGCATTTTAATCCATTCACATTTAAGGTAATTATCGATATATAGGTTCCTATTACCATTTTCTTAATTGTTTTGGGTAGGTTTTGTATGTCCTTTTCTTCTCTTGTGTTTCCTACTTAGAGAAGTTCCTGTAGCATTTGTTGTAGGGCTGGTTTGGTGGTGCTGAATTCTCTTAGCTGTTGCTTGGCTGTAAAGCTTTTGATTTGTCCATCGAATCTGAATGAGATCCTTGCTGGGTAGAGTATTCTTGGTTGTAGATTCTTCCCTTTCATCACTTATTGTGCCATTCCCTTCTGGCTTGCAAAATTTCTGCTGAGAAATCAGCTGTTGACCTTATGGGAGTTCCCTTGTATGTTATTTGTCATTTTTCCCTCTTTGCTTTTAATAATTTTTCTTTGTCTTTAATTTTTGCCAGCTTGATTACTTTGTGTCTTGGCATATTTCTCCTTGGGTTTATCCTGCCTGTGACTCTCTGTGCTTCCTGGGCTTGGGTGGCTATTTCCTTTCCCATGTTAGGGAAGTTTTCAACTATAATCTCCTCATATATTTTCTTGGGTCTCTCTTCTCCTACTGGGACCCCTATAATGTGAATGTTAGTGTATTTAATGTTCCCAGAGGTCTCTTAGGCGGTCTTCATTTATTTTCATTCTTTTTTCTTTATTCTGTTTCATGGCAGTGATTTCCACCATTCTGTCTTCCAGGTCACTTATCCATTCTTCTGCCTAGTTATTCTGCTATTGATTCCTTCTAGTGTATTTTTCATTTCAGTTATTGTATTGCTTATATCTGTTTGTTTGTTCTTTAATTCTTCTAGGTCTTTGTTAAAGTTTTCTTGCGTCTTTCCTATCTTTGCATCCAGATTTTTTCTGAGGTGCTGGATCATCTTCACTATAATTGTTCTGAATTGTTTTTCTGGGAGGTTGCCTATCTCCACTTCACATAGTTGTTTTTCTGGGTTTTTTTCTTGTTCCTTCATCTGGTACAAAGTCCTCTGCCTTTTCATTCTGTTTATCTTTCTGTGGTTGTGGTTTTCGTTCTGCAGGCTGCAGGATTATAGTTCTTCTTGCTTCTGCTGTCTGCCCTCTGGTGGAAGAGGCTATTTAAGAGCCTTGTGCAGGCTTCTTGATGGGAGGGACTGGTGGTGAGTATAGCTGGATGTTGCTCTGGTGCGCAGAGCTCAGTAAAACTTTAAAATTTTGAACCCCCTGCTTTGCTAATGCATGGGGCTGAGTTCCCTCTGTGTTGGTTTGGCCTGAGGTGGTCCAGCATTGTAGGTTACAGGCTCTTTGACTTCTGGAGGGCTTATGCCAGTGAGTACTTCCCAGAACTTCTGCTGCCAGTGTCCTTGTCTCCTGAGTGAGCCACAGCCACCCCCTGCCTCTGCAGGAGACCCTTCAACACTAGCAGGTAGGTTTGGTTGGATCTCCAATGGGGTCACTGCTCCTTCCCCCGGGTCTTTGTGTGCACACTAACTTATGTGTGCCCTCCAATGCGGAGTCTCTGTTTCCCTCAGTCCTGTGTAAGTCCTGCAGTCAAATCCTGCTCGGCTTCAAAGTCTGATTTTCAGGGGATTCCGCCTTCCGTTGCTGGACCCCCAGGTTGGGAAGCCTGATGTGGGGCTCAGAACCCTCACTCCAGTGGGTGGACTTCTGTAGTGTAACTGTTCTGCAGTTGCCCACCCAGTGGTTATGGGATTTGATTTTATCACGATTACGCCCCTCCTACCATCTCATTGAGGCTTTTCCTTTGTCTTTGGATGTGGGATACCTTTTTTGGTGAGTTCCAGTGTCTTCTTCTGTGTGATTGTTCAGCAGTTCTGTACACGTATTTATTTATTTTGCTTTAATATTTATTTATTTATTTATCTATTTATTTAGTTTTGGCTCTGCTAGGTCTTAGTTGAGGCACGCAGGATCTTTTAGTTATGGCATGTGGGATCTTTTAGTTGTGGCATGCAAGCTCTTAGTTGCCATCCATGAGGGATCTAGTTCCCTGACCAGGGATCTAACCCGGGCCCCCTGCATTGGGAGAGTTGAGTCTTACCCACTGGACTTCCAGGGAAGTCCCAAGTCTTGTTTACTCTTGATATTGGTTAAGAGTAAAGACTCTCAAACCAGACTGTCTACATTCCACTCTTATTAGCTTTCTAATACAAAAGCTGTATGAACTCTCTGGGTCATCATTTAAAAAGTGTTGTCACTTTTAAGATGGAGAAGGTAGTGATACCTGCTTTAGGAGTATTTTATATTTTGGATCTAAAATTGGAATCTTCATTTTTTTTTTTTATTTTTTTTTCTGATTATTTTATTCTTTTTTTTATTGGCTGCGTTGGGTGTTCGTTGCTTTGTGTGGGCTTTTCTCTGGTTGCGGGGAGCGGGGATTACTCTTCATTGCTATGTGAGAGCTTCATATTGCTGTGGCTTCTTTTTTTTTGTAGAGCATGGACTCTAGTAGTGCAGGCTTCAGTAGTTGCAGTGTGTGGGCTCAGTAGTTGTGGCTTGTGGGCTCTAGAGTGCAGGCTCAGTAGTTGTGGCGCACAGGCTTAGTTGCTCCTTGGCGTTTGGGATCTTCGCGGACCAGGGCTCGAACCCGTGTACCCTGCATTGGCAGGCAGATTCTTAACCACTGCGCCACCAGGGAAGGCCAGAAAAATTGGAATCTTTAAAAACAGTCCTTTTGGGGAGTTAAGGGCATCCTATAAGTTCTAATAAAATATAAAGCGATAAAGGAACCATGATTGTTTTTCATAGGAGATCCTATTCAAATAGTGTAGTAATATCTAAGGCTTTTACTAAACTTCTTATTTAATTTATATTTATTTTATTTTGTTAGTATTTAACTTTTCAAGAGCAGTTTTAGGTTCACAGCAAAATTGAGTGGAAAACACAGAGATTTCCCATCTACCCTTTACCTCTGCACATGCAGACCCTTCCCACATTATCAACATTCACCACTAGAGTGGTACCTGTGTTAGAATTGATGAGACTATGTTGACACATCCTAATCATCCAGACCATAGTTTATATTATAGTTCACTCTTTTTTTTTCTTTTAATAAATTTATTTATTTATTGGCTGCGTTGGGTCTTTGTTGCTGCACGTGGGCTTTCTCTAATTGTGGCGAACAGGGGCTACTCTTCATTGTGGTGTGCAGGCTCCTCATTGTGGTGGCTTTTCTTGTTGTGGAGCATGGGCTGTAGGCGCATAGGCTTCAGTAGTTGCGGCACATGGGCTCAGTAGTTGTGGCTCAGGGGCTCTAGAGCACAGGCTCAGTAGTTGTGACACACAGGCTTAGTTGCTCCGTAGCATGTGGTATCTACTGGGGCAGAGATCAAACCTGTGTCCCCTGCATTGGCAGATGGATTCTTAACTACTGTGCCATCTAGAAAGTCCCTATAGTTCACTCTTGATGGTTTACATTCTGTGGGCTCAGACAAATGTATAATGGCGTGTGTCTATCATTGTATCATTCAGAGTGTTTTCACTGTCCTAAAAATCGTCTGCGCTCTGCTTGTTTGTTCCTTCTCTTGCCTAATTCCTTATCTTTTTACTGTTTTTATAGTTTTGCCTTTTCCAGAAAGTCATGTAGTTGGAATTACATGTTATGTAGATTTTTCAGGTTGACTAAGCTCTTTTAAAATTGAAATATAATTCACATGCCATAAAATTCACTCCTTTAAAGTGTGCAGTTCAGTGGCATTTAGTATTGCAGGGTTGTATAACTTCACTGCAGTCCAATCCCAGAGCATTTTCATCACTCTAGGAAGAAACTCTGTACCCTTTAGTAGTCATTCCCCATCCCTCCTCCTCCAGTCCCTACAAACCACCCAACTACTTTCTGTCTCTGGGTTTGCCTATTCTGGACATTTTATGTAAATGGAATCATATGATATGTGGCCTTTTGTGTCTGATTACTAAGCCTTTTTAATGATGCTTTTAAGCTTTTCAAAGTGTGTTCATGTTTAAAAATAAATGTGTAACACCTCTATGAGGTAGACAGGAACTTTGTGACATAATTGCATTGTCAGATTTATTGTGTCTTCATGACCTCAATTTACCCTAGGATGAGGGAAAAAGGTTTAGGGGTGGCAGGGTAGAGATTTGGAAAAGTAGAGTTAAAGGAAAAAATAGGACATGATAGTATATGAAAAATAACTCAGTCCTGTGGGATTTCTAGAACCATGAGAATTAAACTTTACTAAAGCACAACTGCAATTAAATACTCCAGTTATATTTAAGAGTTTAAAATTGTAAAGATGGGTTGTTGAGCCTTCAGTAGTTATAGACTGAATCTCATTTCATGAAGGTCGAAAGGATGTCAGGATTGTGCTGTTGGTTATTCTGAACTTTTTAAATGGAAGTCTGTTGCTACAGTATGCGGAAGGGGTATGATAAATTTATTTTTACAAATAAATTAAAGCAAATAATTGGTGTCTTTTGCCTTTGTTACAGTTAGCTTGAGTAGAGAGCTTTTATATAATGGAATTGTAAAGCATTAATTCTTTCTTAAAAAATTTTTTTTCCATATATATTTTAAAAATGAAGTATAGTTGATTTACAGTGTTTCAGGTGTGTAAATCAAAGTGATCCATATATATTATTTTATATATATATATTCTTTATATATTCTTTTTCAGACTCTTTTCCCTTATAGGTTATTATAAGATATTGAATATAGTTCCCTGTGCTATGCAGTAGGTGCTTGTAAATGTTAATTTTTGAAAGTTGTAAGTATATTTGAAATTAGTGGTCACTATTTATAAAGGGTAACATTTTTCTGTAAATTTTACTTGTTATGTTTTCTGTTTTACAATATAGTGTGCCTTTGGGATACAAATTAGTGCCATGTTCACGAATGAATTTGTAGTTGTAACTCTGTAGAGAAGATCAATGGGATAACAAACCACAATAGGCTATCTTGTTGTCTGCCATGGCTCTTATCATTTCCTGGTACAAAGGAAGTTCTCGCTAAATTACTTGGTTCCTATCTGGCCTTTTCCCATAATGAACTATGCTGCTTTTTTATTCATTGGCAAGGACTTTTTTTCTCTGGGAAGCCTGAATGATCTGCCCCATACTTCTTTTCCTTGGTTCCCTTTACTTCATCCTGCTTGTCTTTTTTGGGGGTTCCTCCCTCAAGAGTCACAGCTCCCTGATCCCTTTTATAATACTATTCCAAGGGAAGTAAGTTTTAAAATAAAAAAGTTATTGAAAATGAAAAGAAAATGAGAGGTATCTTTAAGTTGATAAAACTCTTGCCCCTACTCACTTGTAATCAAATGTTTGTCTCAGAAATTGCAGCCTCACGTTGAGTGGCATAACTATGACCTTAGAATCCCTTTTCCCTACATCGAATTTTCCTGCTGCTGTGTTGAAGTGGAGGAAGTGGGGACAGAGGAATAGAAAGAGAGAGTCATGTATGTGTGATGAGGTGAGAAGGAAAGACTTGGGCAACCCATGAGGAGAGAGTAGTATCTGCTAAAATAGTCTGGGTGACATTTTTGTTTGTGTATATATGTTGGTAATTTAATTTCTGTGTGTATAAATTGCTATATAAAACTGCTATACCTTGTTTTGTAAACTCATCAAGAATGCTTAGTTTTATATAGATATTCAAATATGGTTATTGTTCACATTGTTTTTCATTACTGAAGTGATAATGCCTTTTTTTGAATATTACTTATGTATATTTTTTATGTTTCAGGTGAATTTGCTATAGGCATATCTGTTTAGGACTTTGGAATGGTTTATGAAGAATATATAGATGTTTATATAGTTCATTGAATCGAGACTGGAGGGATTTGAAAGGCTTTTCTAGTTCTATTTGCCCACCTAAAACAGAAACTCATTTTCAACCAACTCTTGACTTTTGACTCTTATAATTGACTCTTTTTTTTTTTTTAACATTCTTTTTCATGTTCTTTTCCATTATGGTTTATTATAGGATATTGAATATAGTTCCCTGTGCTCCACAGTAGGATCTTGTTGTTTATCCATCCTGTATATACCAATTTACATCTGCTAACCCCAAACTCCGACTCCACCCCTTCCCCAACCCCCTCCCCCTTGGCAACCACCAATCTATACTCTTTGTCCTTGAGTCTGTTTCTGTTTTGTAGATAGGTTAATTTTTGTCATATTTTAGATTCCACATGTAAGTGATATCATATGGTATTTTTCTTTCTCTTTCTGACTTAACTTAGTATGATAATTTGTAGTTGAATCCATGTTGCCGCAAATGGCATTATTTCATTCCTTTTAATGTCTGAGTAGTATTCCATTGTATATATGTACCACATCTTTATCCATTCATCTGTCAATGTAAGTTTAGGTTTCCATGTTGACTCTATAACTGATTCTTAATTGCAGCCATTGGTAGGGAGTGTCTACTCTTTCTAGGCATCCATTCTATTTCTGACTAGTTCTAAGTATTTGAAAATTGTACCCTGAAGCTCTCTTACTCTGTTAACTCAGTCATTTATCATGATTTTGTTCTTCTAGAACTAAATCCTCTTCAATAAAAATACTCTCTAGTGGTTTGAAGATATATTATGAGTCTCATTTCATCTTATTTATTCTAAGCCCAGTTTTTGTTGAATTGTTGGTCATGTTATAGGATGTTATATCCTCATCACCTAATGGACGTGTTTCACATGTTTTTGACAACCCAAAGAAAGAATATATGTCATATCCCAACTCAACATACCTACACATACATACATGTAGTATGGAGTTTTAATACATATATGTAACTGAGACAGAAATTTTATAAGACAACATATCTTTACACTGACACTTTCTGCTCTTTGTCATTTTAAAAAAATGCTGGCTGAAGTTTGAAAAACACTTTTCTAATTTGTTCATGCTGCAGAACTGAAAGAGTTTCCAAAAGCTCCATGTTAGGACAATCATTGCTAAAACAGATTTTCCCTTTATTAAAGAGAATATTCTGATGGTGGTTATTAGGTAAAACTAACCAGGATTATCAAGTTCTTGGTAATGCATACACTAAAATTGAAATATATGCGACTGTTATTTTTATCCTTAGGTGGCGACAGACAAGGTTGCAGAAAAGTTGAGTTCTACTCTCTCATGGGTGAAGAACACAGTGTCACATACAGTCAGTCAGATGGCCAGTCAGGTGGCAAGTCCATCTGCTTCATTACACACTACATCCTCGTCTACCACACAGTCAACGCCAGCCCTTTCACCATCTTCGCCATCACAGTTGAGTCCAGACGACTTAGAACTCCTGGCTAAACTGGAGGAACAAAATAGGTAAGTGAGGTTACTTGGGTTTTCTTTCTTTTAATTATCATACAAACTCAACCATTCATATATGTATATATGCCATAATTAAAATTTTAAATATTTGTTCATATTAAGAATATTTAGGGACTGATGGTGCAGCAGTTAAGGCTCCATGCTCCCAATACAGGGGGCCTGGGTTTGATCCCTGGTCAGGGAACTAGATCCCACATGCTTGCCACAACTAAGGAGCCCGTCTGCCACAACTAAGACCTAGTGCAAACAAATAAATAATATAAAATAAATAAAAATTTTTTTAAAAAGGAAAAAGAATGTTTAGGGGAGTTCCCTGGTGGCCTAGTGGTTAGGATTCTGGGCTTTCACTGCTGTGGCCTGGGTTCAATCCCTGGTCAGGGAACTGAGATATCCTGCGAGTTGTGTGGTGTGGCCAAAGAGAAAAAAGAGTGTTTAGGTTTTGGCTCCTTGTTTATCAAAGTTACTTAATAAAAGTATTCAAGTCTTTTTTGGAGGAGTTGGTCTTAAAACTAAAATTGTACTAAAATTTTCTTCTGGCTTAGATAGCTATAGAGATTTGTTTTCTTAATATACCAAATTATCTAAATTCTTCCTGAATTTTAGAAAAGATTTTTAAAACAAATTACCATTTTTGTTTTTTAATCTTTCTAAATAGTTCTCCTTTGATTAAGCTGTAGAATAATTTAACTTAGGGTGATATCTGATTTGTGGTTTAGAGTGGGAAATCTCTTCCTAAATTTATTCATGGAAGGCAAAGTATTCTTTTCTTTTAAAATGGTATAATATAGAATATTTGTTTACTCTGTTATTGATGTGTACTGTGAACCCTGGCTACCCCTTCACTAATATTATTATAGAAGTTCTTTAGGGCATCGGCTATAAAAGAGTTATTGGAAGAGCATCCTTTTATATTCAGTTAAGATATATACCCCACTGGCTTTAAGGGTAACAATGGAGAGAATTTCTAACAGCTCTTTTGCTATATAATGGACATAATAAAGTACACATACTTAAGACGTACAATTTGATAAGTTTTTTGTTTGTTTGTTTTTTGTTTTTTTGGCACACGGGCTTAGTTGCTCCGTGGCATGTGGGATCTTCCTGGAGCAGGGATCGAACCCATGTCCTCTGCATTGGCAGATGGATTCTTAACCACTGCGCCACCTAGGAAGCCCGATAAGTTTTGACATATGTATATACCTGTGAAATTATCACCAAAATCAAGAAAATGAACATATCTGTTATCTGCCTTTTTATCCCTAGATAGCCATTGATTTGCTTTTGGTCACTGTAGATTAGTTTGCATTTTCTACAATTTTATAGAAATAGAATCATACAGTATATACTCTTTTTTAATGGGTTATTTCACTAGCATAATTATTTTGAGATTCATTTATGTAGTAACACATATGAATTGTTCACCCCTTTTTATTGCTTAGTAGTAGTTTGTTGTTTGGATATATCACAGTTTACCTACTCACCTGTTGAGAAATGCTATAAACATTTGTGTACACATCTTTGTATCGATTTATGCTTTCATTTCTCCTGGGTAAATATCTAGGAATGGAATGGCTGGTTTATATGGTCGGTATACATTTAAATGTCAGACTGCTTTCCAAAGGGCCTATAGTTTTCCACATTCTTGTCATCAGTGTGTGAACATTTCAGTTCTTCTACATCCTTACCAACACTTGGTACAGTCTGTCTTTTTAATTTTAGCCATTCTAATCGGTATTTGTATCTTGTGGTTTTAATTTGCCTTTCCCTAATGGTGTTGAGCTTCTTTCTGTGTGCTTATTTGCCATTGATGTATCATCTTTGGTTAAATGTGTGTTTGAAATTTTTGCCCATTTAAAAAAATTAGATTGCTTTCTTATGATTGTATTTTTTAAGAGTTCTTTATATATTTTAGGTACAACTCCTTTATCCACATATATGCTTTTCAAATATTTTTTCGCAGTCTGTGGCTTATCATTCTCTTAGCAGTATATTTTGAAGAGCAAAAGTTTTAAATTGTGGTTAAGTCCAATTTGAAGTTGTTTTTTTATCGACTGTGCTTTTGATGACTCACGGTCACACAGGTAAACTCCTGTGTTAGAAAAGTTTTATATTTTTAAGTTTTACATTTACTGTCATACGTTTTGAGTTAATTTTTTGGTATGAAACGAAGTATACAAAGTTCAGTGTTTGAATATGCATGTTTAATTGTTTTTGTATTTGTCGAAAAACTATCCTTTCTCCACCTAATTACTTTTGCACTTTTGTCAAAAATCAGTTGTCTATTTATGTAGGTGTTTATTACAGAACTGTTTTTCTGTTCCATTGATCTGTCTACCTTAATGCTAATATGACACTGTCTTGATTATTGTAGCTTTATAATGTCTTGAAATCAGATAGTGTTAATCCTCCATCTTTGTTCTTTTGACTTCTTTTGCTCATCATATCCTTGTGAATTTTACATCAAGTAATTTGTACAAAAACACTTGCTGAGATTTTGATCAGAATGGTGTTGAATTCCTAACCATATTACCTTCCACCCATGTACACAGTATATTTCTTATTTATTTATTACTTGTGCATGGTATTGTTTTTGTAAATTTAATTTTTGATTGTTCGTTGCTACCATATAGAAATACAATCATTTTTCTTTTATTGTTCATGTATCCTGCTGCATTGATAAATTCACTTTTTCTGGTAGGTTTTGTTGTTTTTTTAGATTCCATTAGATTTTCTACATAGACTAGCATGTGGTCTGTGAATAGAAGCACGTTTACATCCTCCTTTACAATATGGATGTCTTTTATATCTTTTTTACTGGCTAGTATCTCCAGTACAAATTTGAATATAAGTGATAGAACAGGTAGCCTTGTCATTTTCCTAATCTTAGGGGGAAAGTGTTAAATATGAAGTTAATTGTAGGTTTCTGTAGATGACTTTTATCAGACTGAAGAAGTTCCTTTCTATTTCTCATTTGCTAAGAGTTTGTAAGAAATAGATGTCAAATTTTGTCAAATGCTTTTACTGAATCTATTGAAATGAACACATCATTTTCCTCTTTTAGTTTAATATGGCTAATTACATTGATGTTTAAATGTTAAACCAACTTTGCATTCCTAATATAAACTCCACTTAGTCATTACATACTGTCTTTATAAAATATTGTTGGATTTGATGTGCTAAAATTTTGTTTGGAATTTTTGCACCTGTGTTCAGGATGGAAATTGGTCTGTAGTTGCCTTTTGATGTCTTTGACCTTTATCTATAATGTCTTATGTCCTTATAATGTCTTTGTAATCTTTTCTCTTTTCTGATATAACTGTTTAGTGCTGAATGTTTCTCCTAAAGCCCTGCTTTAGCAACATCCCTTTAAATTTTATGGTCCTGAATATGGTCTGTTTTGATAAATGTTTATGTGCACTTTAGAAGATTGTGTATTCATATGTTTGGTTGTGTATTCTATAAATGTTAATTGATTCAAATTGATTGATGGTGTTGTTCAAGTCTACTGTATCTTTGCTGGTTTTCTGTTTACTTTTTGTATCAGATATTGATATCAGATATTGAGAGAGGAGTATTGAAACCTCCAACTATAATTGTGGATTTATTTCTCTTTAAATTTTGTCAGTCTTTAGTTCATGTAATTTGAAGTTATATTATTGTGTATATAAACATTTAGAATTGTTGTGTCCTGTTGTGAAATGCCCTCATTATCCCTGGTAATATTGTTTGCTTAGAAATCTGCTTTATCTCCTATAGTCATTACAGCTTTCTTTTGAACAGTGTTAAAATTTTATATATTTTTCCATCCTTTGCTTTTGTTCTTTTTTTTTTTTTCTTTAAAGTTTGTTAGTAAGACAGAATATATCGATTGGCTCTTTGCTTTTTTTTATAAATTTATTTATTTATCTTAATGGCTGCATTGGGTCTTCGTTGCTGCATGCAGGCCCTCCCTAGCTGTGGCTAGCGGGGGCTGCTCTTCTATGCGGTGCGAGTGCTTCTCATTGCAGTGGCTTCTCCTGTTGCAGAGCTCAGGCTCCAGGCACGTGGGCTTCAGTAGTTGTGGCACATGGGCTCAATAGTTGTGGCTTGCAGGCTCTAGAGCGCAGGCTCAGTAGTTGTGGTACATGGGCCTGGCCGCTCTGCAGCTTGTGGGTCTTCCTGGACCAGGGCTCGAACCCGTGTCCCCTGCACTGGCAGGCAGACTCCTAACCATTGCACCACCAGGGAAGCCCGGCTCTTGCTTTTTAAAATACAGTGTGACAATCTTTGCCTTTTAATTATGGTAATTTAGGTCACTTAAAAAAAATTATGACAAAATATTATTTCTTGCTCATTCATGTTCATCTCAAACTGCAGGCTGAGTACATTTTTGCTGCATACTTCGTCATTTCTGAACCAGTGACCAGCACCTATGCAGGATAAACCAGACTCATGGCAAATAGTGGAAATATATCTTAAAACATCTGTTAGAGAGTGACACACATAACTTCAACTTACATTTTATTGGCCAAAGCAGATCACACACTCACACACACACACTCCTATGGAGTGAAGTGGGGATTAGAATCTTCTTGCAGGGTTGGATCTAAGAAAATATATGCTTATTATTATTTCAGCACCTTTTCCTGATATTTTTTTTGTATTGTTATTGTGCTTTTAATTATTCACATACCATAAAATCCACCCTTTTAAAGTGTACAATTTAGTGGTTTCTTAGTACACTCACAAAGTTGCGCAAACATTACCACTATCCAATTTCAGAACATTTTTATGACTCCCAAAAGAAACCTTGTACCCTTTAGTCTCCCCTTTCCACCCTCCTTCCAGCTGCTGATAACCACTAATCTACTTTTTATCTCCATGGATTTGCCTATTCTGGACATTTCGTTGGTAGTCTTTGTGACTAGCTTCTTTTACTTAACATAGTGTTTTCCAGGTTTTGAGGAAAATAGATCATTTACATTTAATGTAACAATTGATATGGTTATGTTTATATTTGTCATCTTGTTTTACTGTTTATCTTTTAATTTTTCTGCCTTTTGACTGAATGAAATTTTTTTTAAGATTTATTTTATTATTTTATTATTTTTATTTTTTTAAATTTTTCTCTGTGTTGGGTTTTCATTGCTGTGCATGGGCTTTCAATAGCTGTGGAGAGCTGGGGCTACTCTTCATTGTGGTGCACGGGTTTCTCATTGCAGTGGCTTCTCTTGTGGAGCATGGGCTCTAGGCGCATGGGTTTCAGTAGTTGCAGCATGTGGGCTCAGTAGTTGTGACTCACAGGCTCTAGAGCATAGGCTCAATAGTTGTGGCGCACGGGCTTAGTTGCTCTGCTGCATGTGGGATCTTCCTGGACCAGGGATCGAACCCATGTACCCTGTATTGGCAGGTGGATCGTTAACCACTGTGCTACCAGGGAAGTCCCTCAGTTGGCTTTTAAATGAGATTGAAATAATAAGAAAAAAGTCTTGTATTTGCCTATATAGCTTCCATTTCTAGTGTTCTTTGATTATTTCTTTAGCTCCAGATTTCCAACTAATAGAATTTTCCTTCTGTCTGGAAGACTTCCTTTCATATTTCGTGTAGTGTGGGTTGCTCCTGTATGTCTGAGTCTTCATTTGGCCTTTGAATTTTAAAAATATTTTCTCTGCATATAGGAGTCTACATTGGCAGGGTTTCATTTGTTTGTTTTCCTTCAGTACTGTAATGGTGTGTCATTACATTGTGTACCTCAGGAAATCTGATGCAGTCCTTATCTTTGTTCCTGTGTATATAATGTGTCTTTTTTCCCCCTGTCTCCTTTTAAGATTTTTTCTTTATTCCTAGGTTTAAGCAGTTTGATTCAGAGGTGCCTTATTGTAGTTTTCCTCATGTTTCTTCCTTTGGGGTTTTATTGATCTTCTTGTGGACTTATAATTTTCCTCAAATTTAGAAACTTTTCAATCATTTTTTTCTTCAAATTTTTTTGTTCCTTTCTCTCCTCCTCCTCAGTGACTCTAATCATACAAATATTAGGTTACTTGAAGTTGTTCCAGAGCTCACTGATATCATGTTCACTTTTTGGAAAGTTTTTATTGCTCTGTACTTAAGTTCCCTATATTGTGATCTGCCATGTCTAATTTGCCATTAATCCTAGCCAGTGTGTTTTTCATCTGTCACATTGTTCACCTCTAGAAGGTGGAGCTGAGTGTTGTTTGTATGTCTCTACTTAAGTTTTGAACATACAGAAATATAGTCTTAACGACTTTTAATGGCTTTGTCTGGTATTTCTAACATTTCTGTCAATACCAGTTTGCTTTTGATTAATTGCTTTCTCTTCTCATTGGTTATGCTTTTCTGGTTATATTCTTCTGCTTCTTTACATGCCTGATAATATTTGATTGGATGTCTCACATTGTGAATTTTACCTTGTTTGGTTTGGCTGTTTTCCTATGAATATTCTTGAGCTTTGTTCAAGCATGCAGTTAGGTTACTTGGAAAGAATTTGCTCTGGAGTAGTGCGCAGCCTAGGGCTATTATTCCCTCCTACTGAGGCACGATCCTTTTGTGTACTCTACCCAGTATGCCTTGAAACAGGTTTTCCAGTCTGGCAGGTGGGGACAGATACTGTTCCTGGCCCTGTGTGAATGGTGGCCACTGTTTAATCTTTTCTGGTGTTTTTTTCTCTAGCCTTGGGTAGTTTCCTTACATATATGTGCCAGTCAGTTCCCAGCTGAATACTTAATGGGTATCCTCTGTCAATCTCTGAAGATCTTGTTTGTATAGTTCTTACCTTTCCCATACTCTGTTCCATGGGCTCCAAGCCACCATGGTCTCTTCATGCCCTCAGCTTTGTCTGCTCAACTGAGAAAGTTCACTGGGTTCTGTTGAATTTTTCCTACCCATGCCAGGATCTGGAAACACTCTCAAGGCTGATAAGATGGCAATTATAGGGCTTACCTCACTTATCTCCTGAGTTTCAGGAATTGCTGTCCATTGTTGCATGTTGTCCAAATTCTTAAAAAAAAAAACATTGTTTTCATATAGTTTATATATTTTGTCTTTTTGGCTGTTTCAGAGGAGAGGGTAAAGCTAGTATCTGTTACTCCATCATGGCCATAATGAAGTCATTTTTTTTTATACAGTTTTACATTTTCCTTTGGCAAGAAGAAGTCTGAGTAAGATTAGCAAAATAGACATTTGTTTGACAGATTTAGGAGTTAATGCCATATGTAAACATATTCTGAATATTAACTCTGCTCAACTTTAAAAAAAAATTTATTGCTGAGGTAGTTGTTGAAATTTTTGCTTTAAAATGACCTGTCCTCAGCTCTGGTCCCTTCCTGTTGATACGGAGACAGAAAACAGAAGCGTGAAAGAAATTGCCTGGAAATAGAATTTACGAGCTAGAGATTTTGAACCTGGCCCAGATAAACAACTAGAAGAAGACCTAATGTTAGCCCATACAAACCTGGCAATAGAAATTGCCCCCTTCTGATTATCATTTCCTAGAGAGTACTTTTAAAGGGTTTTCTTTGACTCTCCGCATTTTATGGGTAAGATAGAAAGCTTGGTGTGCTACATGATGGTAACTTTATGTGGGTTCTATGTGTGTATTGTCCCTTTGCTTATTACGTTTGAAAGATTTAGGTTGAGGTATTAGGAGGAGGTAGTTTTCTGGCATTGGCAAAGTTTGTTGGAAGAGGGTCATGAAAGCAAAGTGGAGTGTCGGGTTGTGTGAAGGCAGTCAAATAGATGGTCACAGAAAAGAAAAGAAAGTGATGGGTCCTGTTAAAGAGAACAAAAGGAGGTATGGTGTGGAAAACTTAGTGGAATATAAAACCAGGGCAGGACTGGATAAGTAAAAGCACTTTTATAGATAGTGCCAAAGGGTATAAAGAATTCATAAGTTTTGAATTGGTTCTTACATGGAAAAGTAGTTTGCACAAAAGATAACTTTGGTGCTGAGTTTGTAAGTGACCAAAGTTAAATTTATTTATGTGGTTATGATCAATAATTACAGTATAACTAAAGTATAGAAAGCACTATATTAAAAATTGTTGCAAGTGGTGTGTATAGATGAACTTTTTTCCAAGTAAATCACAATTTATTCCAGAATACTAGATGCACTTGGGTTATAAGTTAAAAATTAAATAATAATTGCTAGAGTTGTTTAAAGATGTGTAGAAAAGAGATTTTGACAAGTAAGACTTTTTTTTTTAAGAACTTTTATTGAGATACAGTTTACAGACAATAAACAGCATATATTTAGAGTATACAATTTGGTATCCCAATCTCCCAATTCATCCCTCCCCCAACCCTCCCCGCTTTCCCCACTTGGTGTCCATGTGTTTATTCTCTACATCTGTGTCTCTATTTCTGCCTTGCATTTCCTCTTTCAGAGTTGTTAGCATTTGTCTTATGTATTGAGGTGCTCCTATATTGGGTGTATGTATATTTATAATTGTTATCTCCTCTTGGATGGATCTTTTGATCTTTATGTAATGTCCTTTCTTGTCTCTTGTAACATTTTTTATTTTAAAGTCTGTTTTTATCTGATGTGACTATTGCTACTCCAGCTTTCTTTTGATTTTCATTTGCATGGAATATCTTTTTCCATCCCCTCATTTTTCCATGTGTATGTGTCCCTAGGTCTGAAGTGGGTCTTTTGTAGACAGCATGTATATGGGTCTTGTTTTTGTATCCATTCAGCCAGTCTGTGTCTTGTGGTTGATGCATTTAGTCCATTTACCTTCAAGGTAATTATCGATATGTATGTTCCTATTACCATTTTCTTAATCGTTTTGTTTTTGTTTTTGTAGGTCCTTTTCTTCTCTTATGTTTCCTACTTAGAGAAGTTCCTTTAGTATTTGTTGTAGGGCTGGTTTGGTGGTGCTGAATTCTCTTAGCTGTTGCTTGTCTGTAAAGCTTTTGATTTCTCCATCGAATCTTAATGAGATCCTTGCTGGGTAGAGTATTCTTGGTTGTAGGTTCTTCCCTTTCATCATTTTAAATATATCATGCCGCTCCCTTCTGGCTTGCAGAGTTTGTGCTGAGAAATCAGCTGTTGACCTTATGGGAGTTCCCTTGTATGTTATTTGTCATTTTTCCCTTGTTGCTTTTAATAACTTTTCTCTGTCTTTAATTTTTGTCAGTTTGACTACTGTGTGTTTTGGCGTGTTTCTCCTTGGATTTATCCTGCCTGGGACTCTCTGTGCTTCCTGGACTTGGGTAGCTATTTCCTTTCCCATGTTAGGGAAGTTTTCAACTATAATGTCTTCCAATATTTTCTCAGGTCCTTTCTCCCTCTCTTCTCCTTCTGGGACCCCTGTAATGCAAATGTTGGTGTGTTTAACATTGTCCCAGAGGTATCTTAGGCTGTCTTCAGTTCTTTTCATTCTTTTTTCCTTATTCTTTTCTGCATCAGGGATTATCACCATTCTGTCTTCCAGGTCACTTATTTGCCCTTCTGCCTCAGTTAATCTGGTGTTGGTTCCTTCTAGTGTATTTTTCATTTCAGTTATTGTGTTGCATATCTCTGTTTGTTTGCTCTTTACTTCTTCTAGGTCTTTGGTAAACTTTTCTTGCAACTTTTTGATCTTTGCATGCAGTCTTTTTTCAAAGTCCTGGATCATCTTCACCATCATTATTCTGAATTCTTTTTCTGGGAGAGTGCCTATCTCCTCTTCATTTAGTTGTTTTTCTGGGGTTTTATCCTGTCCCTTCATCTGGTACAAAGTCCTCTGCTTTTTCATTTTCTCTATCTTTCTGTGCCTGTAGTTTTCAGTTCCACAAGACAAAATACTGCTGATTATGCTTGATACTGCTGTCTGCCCTCTTGTGGAGGAAGCTATCTAGGAGGCTTGTGGTTGCTTCCTGATGGGAGGGACTGATCAAGTAAGACTTTTTTAAGTTTTATTTTTTTAATTTACTGGCTGCATTGCGTCTTCGTTGCTGAACATGGGCTGTCTCTAGTTTGCGGGGGGCGGGGGCGGTGCTACTCTTCGTCGTGGTGCGTGGGCTTCTCAGTGTGGTGGCTTCTCTTGTTGGCAGAGCACAGGCTGCAGGCGCACAGGCTCAGTAGTTGTGGTGCATGGGCTTAGTTGCTCTGCAGCATGAGGGATCTTCCTGGCCCAGGGCTTGAACCCGTGTCCCCTGCATTGGCAGATGGATTCTTAACCACTGCACCACCTTGGAAGTCCCAACAAGTAAGACTTTTTTTTTTTTTGGCACACGGGCTTAGTTGCTCCGCGGCATGTGGGATCTTCCTGGAGCAGGGATCGAACTCATGTCCTCTGCATTGGCAGGCAGATTCCCAAGCACTGCGCCACCTAGGAAGCCCCCTTTTTTTTTTTTTTTTTTTTTTTTTTAACAAGTAAGACTTTTGAAGAAATAAAAGGAGAAGAAGGTTTTCACCCTTTGTTTTTGTGTGGAAGTACTCAAAACTTTGTACTTTTTTGAGTTCACATTTTGAGTCTCTCACTTTTTTAAAAAAAATCATTAAAACCCAGAATCCATGGGAAAGATTTATGTGTAGAGAATGGGTGAATGTAGCAATATTTTGTTTTACTTTAGGAGAACAATCCTGGTGGAAAAACACATCTTTGTGACTTTAATAAAAAATAAAATGACAAACACTAAGATCTAATTCTCCTTCCCCTGTTCTGCTCTACTATCCCACCAAAGTATTAAATCTAAGGAAAAATTGCAAGAGTAATAACTTAAATTTTCTCTGACCAATTCTGTGGTTTGTAATGTAGATATGCAAGTTATGTTTCTAAAGTAAAATTTGAGACACAACTATAACTTCTGACAGGGGAGATTTTTTATTTAGGATTTTTTCTCCTCCTCCCCCAATGTAGATGAGTCTCTTATGTTGTTTAGCCATCCTTGATTCAGAAAGTATAAAAATGGCAGTATTTTAGAAAATTAAAATTGAAGAAACATGAAAATATCAAATTCTATAAACTGTTTTTCCTTCCCATAGTTTTGCTGCTGTTATCACTTTTCAAAAATCAGTGCATGTGGCAACCCCAGAAAGA
This sequence comes from Hippopotamus amphibius kiboko, assembly GCF_030028045.1. Classification (NCBI taxonomy): domain Eukaryota; kingdom Metazoa; phylum Chordata; class Mammalia; order Artiodactyla; family Hippopotamidae; genus Hippopotamus; species Hippopotamus amphibius. The sequence goes on from NC_080186.1 coordinate 53,667,072, forward strand.
CATGAAGAAGTGGTTCAATACAATGTCAAAGATCAGTTTGATGAAAGTTAATTATTGATAGCCTTGAAGTTGAAATGGGACAGGTTTTTTTTTTTTCCTTTCCCCTGTGTTAAATGTGTTTTTCATTTTTAAAATACAGAGGCTTTGGCAGAGATGAATTTAGGAAGGTAAGGTTCTAGTGTAATAGCAATGCATTTTAATTAAGAAGGAGAATATGCTAATTTAAATTTTAAACAGGCCATTATTTGTGTGGTTTAAAAGTTTGGCATTGCATCCATGTTTATTTCCTTTTACATTCTGTTATTTAGAATCAGATTTTATTTTTTAGCAGATTTTGGGGGGGAGGGGTGAAATAAGAAGATGAGAAAATGGAAAGGGTTCTTCTAAACTAAAGTAAATGTATTTTGTGTTTGTTTTTTTTTTAAATATGGTAAGCAGGAACATCTAAGTCTACACTGTCTGATATGGAAGCCATTAGCCATGTGTGACAGTTGAGCTTCTGAAATGTTGCCGGTCTAAATTATGATGGGCTGTGAGAGTAAAATATACTTCAGATTTTGAAGAGCTGATGGGGTGGGGGGAGAATATCTCATTAATTAAAAGTTTTTTGATTACATACTAAAAATATGTAATATTTTGACTATATTTGATAAAATAAATTATTAAAGTTAATTGTAACTATTTCTTTATACTTTAAATTTCGCTATTAGAACATTTAAAATTATGTAAGGGGCTTGCATTATATTTCTGTTGGACAGTGCTGATCTAGGTGATCTAACTTTATGTTTATAATTTTACCACCATAGCATCACCTCAGTTTTCCCAAAGATACTCTCTGTAACACAGCCATGAACATTTAAGGAAGTAGTAAAAAGCTTCTGAACAAAAAACATGTATTTTCAAGTTTTTGTGTTAAAAATTCATGTATTTTTAATTATAGGAGAGGTCTTTAGATCTTCACTCAAACTCTTTATTCTTTTTCTTTTCATAGGATTGTTTTAAATTTTTAATCAATTGTCTGATTACCTGAGGAATTTGATGATTTGATTAATTAAGAGAATTTATTGTACTACTCTTTCTGTTGCAACTAGCTTAGGTTCAGTCTGCAGCATCCATGCTTTCTGTCTGGACGAAGTAATCACTAAACCCTCGTTTCTTTTTTTTTTAATAAATTAATTAATTTATTGGCTGCATTGGGTCTTTGTTGCTGCGCAGCCTTTCTCTAGTTGTGGTGAGCAGGAGCTACTCTTCATTGCGGTGCACAGGTTCTTATTGCAGTGGCTTGCTTCTTGTTGTGGAGCATGGGCTCTAGGTCTGCGGGCTTCAGTAGCTGTGGCACACAGGCTCAATAGTTGTGGCTCTCAGGCTCTAGAGGAAAGGCTCAGTAGTTGTGGTGCGTGGGGCTTAGTTGATCTGCGGCATGTGGGATCTTCCTGGACCAGGGATCGAACCCACGTCTCCTGCATTGGCAGGTGGATTCTTAACCAGTGAGCCACCAGGGAAGTCCAACCATCAGTTTCTGATCAGAATATTTGGGAGGGGGCTGCAAGAGTCATACATTCACCTTTTCTGAGATCTCATCTTAAAGAAACAAAAGCCAAAGAAAAATCTCTGTGCTTTCAAAACTGGAGCGCTTCTTGTCATTTATGCACCTCCCTCCTGAGTTGTCTCTGAATTGTTTCCTGTGCTAATTCCTTGTCTTTTCTCTTAATTCTCCCTTTTTGTTTCTGTTGCTCTGAGACACGTATATGTGCTTGATGATGTTGATGTGAAAGGGGGTGTGACTCTCCTGTGAGTCAGACGTATTTTGTTGCTCTTGATTTGCCTTTCTTTTAGCCAGCAAGCTGCTTTCTCCCTATGCTTTCATATCCTGTTTGTTTGGTGTAACATTACAAGATTGTTTGAACCTTATGTTTGAAAAATTGCTCCCTTCTGCAATAAAGTGCCAATGTATTTAGCTTTCCAAGTGTTTTTCTCATATAGCAGTTTTCTTCCTTAGCTTTCTTAGATCTTTCCTTAGCTCTTTATAAATTAGCAGTTTACACATTCCTGAATGGCATGTTGACCTGTTGTTTTTGTATCCTGCTCTGTTATTTCTGGTATCCATAGGAAAGCATTATACTGAGTACAACAGGATATTCAAACATTTTGTCAAGTAATTGCCAAATTTCCATTTGTAGACTTTTTGACTTCTGTGCTTCTTATCTATGTGTATAAGTCCCACAAGTACTCCCTTCATACTCCAGATACCCAAAAGAGAACGCATTCTTTTTCTTCTCCTCCTTTGTATTTTTCATAGTATTGTAGAAAGAGAAGGTTTTTTTTTTTTTCATATCAAATATATGCTGCCTTACATAAGCTACTGTTTTTTTTTCATATACCCATCATGAAGTGCACAATGTACTATTTTCCTGAGATAGGTAGCCCCTTGGTGAGGTGCAGGCTCAGTTCTCAGTAGCAAGGATATGGTGAAGGTAATCTGTAAAATAAGACCCAAAGACCCTGATTACTCTTTGTTGGCCTTTTCCCTCATTCTCACTTTAGTCCCTAGTCCTATCTATTAGAGAACTGGAAATGCTTTCTCTCTAACAAGTATTCTAAGCTTCTGCAAGCAAACAATCCTAGACTTTTTTTTATCCTTGATACTATTTGAAGTCCAACTGATAATTGGCTTTAGCACCCCCCACCTGAGATAATGCGGCACTGTAGCCATTTTGAATGTTGCCCGTAGAGCTGGAGGTACAGAAGCTTGAAGTTGCTTAGCTAGGAGACTGAGGATTATGTATTTTATTCCCCAGTCAGTAGAGATCCAAACTCTGATGTCTTAGTCTGGCAGCATTCTAAGAGGATGAATAAATTTGGGCCTCTGAATTATTGTGTAACAGCAGACCACACATACCTATGGGGAGTGCCTTTGATTATAGCATACAACATTTCTACCATGCCAGTAGGAAATTTTCCTTAATTTGATAAATTTCTTTATGACGGGATGGGAAGGTACTTTCCTTTTTTTTTTTTTTTTTTTTTTAACAGTAAATCCATGCAAAGCAGTGAACCCATGCTCTCTGGGAAGAGGAAGATAAACGACAAATAAGTTTTGAATAGACTTCTCACTAGTCCACGGACCTATGAGTAATGCTGTATTACCACATCTTAGTTGCCAGGCTAAAGTCTTTGGAAACTGTTGACATTCTCAGGCAGTGTGCCTCTAATACCATGTGAAGAGTATTTTAATTGAATTTAAACTAGATGGCAACCTGTTTAGGAGTCTTCCTGAGGTGTTTTTTGTTTGTTTTTATCACTGCTTTTAGCAAAAAGAAAAAAAAAATATGATTCTAACTACACATTCTGTGAAGTCTACATATTCTATTTATTTATTTATTTATTATTTTTTTATCTCTTTATTGGAATATATTTGCTTTACACTCTTGTACCAGTTTTTGAGGTACAACAAAGTGGATCAGCTGTATTTATACATATATCCCCATATCCCCTCCCTCCCGCGACTCCCCCCCCCCCCATCCTGGCCCCTTAAGGTATCTCCCATCATCAAGTTGATCTCCTTTTGTTATACAGCAACTTCCCACTAGCTATCCATTTTATAGCTGGTAGTGTAAATATGTTTATGCTACTCTCTCACATCATCCCAGCTTCCCCTTCGCCCCCCACCCCAGTCCTCAACTCCATTCTCTACTTCTGTATCTCCACTCTTGCCTGTCACTGGGTTCATCAGTACCATTTCTTCAGATTCCATATATATGTGTTAGCATGCAGTGTTTGTTTTTCTCTTTCTGGCTTACTTCACTCTGTATGATAGTCTCTAGGTCTATCCACCTCATGACATATAGTTCAATTTCATTCCTTTTTATGGCTGAGTAATATTCCATTGTATATATGTGCCACATCTTCTTTATCCATTCATCTGTTGATGGGCATTTAGGTTGTTTCCATGTCCTGGCTATTGTAAATAGTGCTGCAGTGAACATTATGGTACATGTTTCTTTTTGGGCTGTGGTTTTCTCTGGGTATATGCCCTGTAGTGGATTACTGGGTCATATGGTAGTTCTATTTTTAGTTTTTCAGGGAACCTCCAAACTGTTTTCCATAGTGGCTATACCAGCTTACATTCCCACCAACAGTGCAGGAGGGTTCCCTTTTCTCCACACCCTCTGCAACATTTATTGTTTCTAGATGTTTTGATGTTGGCCGTTCTGACCAGTGTGAGGTGATCCCTCATTGTGGCTTTGGCATGCATTTCTCTAATGATTAGTGATGTTGAGCATCTTTTCATGTGTTTGTTCTCCATCTGCATGTCTTCTTTGGAGAAATGTCTATTTACGTCTTCTGCCCATTTGTGGATTGGGTTATTTGCTTTTTTGGCATTAAGCTACATGAGCTGCTTGTATGTTTTGGAGATTAATTCTTTGTCCGTTGCTTTGTTGGCAGGTATTTTCTCCCATTCTGAGGGTTGTCTTCTTGTCTTGTTTGTGGTTTCTTTCGCTGTGCAAAAGCTTTTAAGTTTCATGAGGTCCCATTTGTTTATTCTTGATTTTATTTCCATGATTCTAGGAGGTGGGTCAAGAAGGATCTTGCTTTGACATATGTCATAGAGTGTTCTGCCTATGTTTTCCTCCAGGAGTTTTATAGTGTGTGGCCTTACATTTAGGTCTTTAATCCATTTGGAGTTTATTTTTGTGTACCCTGTTAGGAGGTGTTCTAATTTCATTCTTTTACGTGTTGCTGTCCAATTTTCCCAGCACCACTTATTGAAGAGGCTGTCTTTTTTCCATTGTATTTTCTTACCTCCTTTGTCAAAGATAAGGTGCCCATATGTGCTTGGGTTTATCTCTGAGTGCTCTATTCTGTTCCATTGATCTACCTTTCTATTTTTGTGCCAGTACCATACTGTCTTGATCACTGTGGCCTTATAGTATAGTTTGAAGTCAGGAAGCCTAATTCCACCAACTCCATCTTTCCTTCTCAAGATTGCTTTGGCTGTTCGGGGTCTTTTGTGTTTCCATACAAATTGTAAGATTTCTTGTTCTAGTTCTGTGAAAAATGCCATTGGTAATTTGATCGGGATTGCATTGAATCTGTAAATTGCTTTGGGTGAGATAGTCATTTTCACGATGTTGATTCTTCCAATCCAAGAACATGGTATGTGCTTCCATCTGTTTGTATCGTCTTTGATTTCTTTCATCAGTGTCTTATAGTTTTCTGCATACAGGTCTTTTGTCTCCTTAGGCAGATTTATTCCTAGGTATTTTATTCTTTTTGTTGCAATGGTAAATGGAAGAGTTTCCTTAATTTCTCTTCCTGCTCTTTCATTGTTAGTGTATAGGAATGCAAGAGATTTCTGCACATTAATTTTGTATCCTGCTACTTTACTAAATGCATCGATTAGTGCTAGCAGTTTTCTGGTAGAGTCTTTAGGGTTTTCTATGTATAATATCATGTGATCTGCAAAGAGTGACAGTCATACTTCTTCTTTTCCAATTTGGATTCCTTTTATTTCATTTTCTTCTCTGATTGCTGTGGCTAACACTTCCAAAACTATGTTGAGTGATAATGGTGAGAATGGGCACCCCTGTCTTGTTCCTGTCCTTAGAGGGAATGCTTTCAGTTTTTCCCCATTTAGAATGATGTTGGCTGTTGGTTTGTCATATATGGCTTTTATTATGTTGAGGTAATTTCCTTCTATGCCCATTTTCTGGAGAGTTTTTCTCATAAATGGATGTTGAATTTTGTGACAAGCTTTTTCTGTGTCTATTGAGATGATCATGTGGTTTTTATCCTTCAATTTGTTAATATGATGTATCACATTGATTGATTTGCATATATTGAAGAATCCTTGCATCCCAGGGATAAACCCCACTTGATCATGGTGTATGATCTTTTTAATGTGCTGTTGGATTCTGTTAGCTAGTATTTTGTTGAGGATGTTTGCATCTATATTCATCAGTGATACTGGCCTGAAATTTTCTTTTTTTGTGACATCTTTGCCTTGTTTTGGTATCAAGGTGTTGGTGGCCTCGTAGAATGAGTTTGGGAGTGTTCCTCCTTCTGCTATAATTTGAAAGAGTTTGAGAAGGATAGGTGTTAGCTCTTCTCTAAATGTTTGATAGAATTTACCTGTGAATCCATCTGGCCCTGGGCTTTTGTTTCTTGGGAGATTTTTAATCACAGTCTCAATTTCTGTACTTGTGATTGGTCTGTTCATATCTTCTGTTTCTTCCTGGTTCAGTCTTGGAAGAGTGTACCTTTGTAAGAATTTATCCATTTCTTCTCTTGTTATCCAATTATTGGCATATAGTTGTTTGTAGTAGTCTCATGATCTTTTGTATTTCTGTGGTGTCCATTGTTACTTCTCCTTTTTCATTTCTAATTCTGTTGATGTGCATCTTCTCCCTTTTTTTCGTGATAAGTTTGGCTAATGGTTTATCAATTTTGTTTATCTTCTCACAGAACCAGCTTTTAGTTTCATTGATCTTTGCTATTGTTTCCTTCCTTTCTTTTTCATTTATTTCTGCTCTGATCTTTGTGATTTCTTTCCTTCTGCTCACTTTGGGTTTTTTTTTGTTCTTCTTTCTCTAATTGTTTTAGGTGTAAGGTTAGGTTGTTCATTCGATATTTTTCTTGTTTCTTGGGGTAGGACTGTGTTGCTATAAACTTCCCTCTTAGAACTGCTTTTGCTGTGTCCCATAGGTTTTGGGTCATTGTGTTTTCATTGTCATTTGTTTCTAGGTATTGTTTGATTTCCTCTTTGATTTCTTTGGTGATTTCTTGCTTGTTTAATAGCATATTGTTTAGCCTCCATGTGTTTGTATTTTTTACAATTTTTTTCCTGTAATTGATATCTAGTCTCATGGCATTGTGGTCAGAGAAAATGCTTGATATGATTTCAATATTTTTGAATTTACTGAGGCTTGATTTATGACCCAAGGTGTGATCTATCCTGGAGAATGTTCCATGTGCACTTGAGAAGAAAGTGTATTCTGTCGTTTTTGGATGGAATGTCCTATAAATATCAATTAAGTTGAGATGGTCTAATGTGTCATTTAAAGCTTGTGTTTCCTTATTTATTTTCTGTTTGGATGATCTGTCCATTGATGTAAGTGGGGTGTTCAAGTCTCCTACTATTATTGTGTTACTGTCGATGTCCCCTTTTATGGCTGTTAACATTTGCCTTATGTATCGAGGTGCTCCTATGTTGGGTGCGTAGATATTTACAATTGTTATATGTTCTTCTTGGATTGATCTCTTCATCATTATGTAGTGTCCTTCCTTGTCTCTTGTAATAGTCTTTACTTTAAAGTCTAATTTGTCTGATGTGAGTATTGCTACTTCAGCTTTCTTTTGGCTTCCATTTGCATAGAGTATCTTTTTCCATCCCCTTACTTTGAGTCTATATGTGTCCCTTGGTCTGAAGTGGGTTTCTTGTAGACAGCATATGTAAGGGTCTTGTTTTTGTATCCATTCAACCAGTCTGTGTCTTTTGGTTGGAGCATTTAATCCATTTACATTTAAGGTGATTATTGACACGTGTGTTCCAATTACCATTTTCTTAATTGTTTTGGGTTGGTTTTTGTAGGTCTTTTCTTTCTCTTGTGTTTCCTATTTAGAAAAGTTCCTTTAGCACTTGTTGTAAGGCTGATTTGGTGGTGCTGAATTCGCTTAACTTTTGCTTGTCTGTAAAGGTTTTGATTTCTCCATCGAATCTGAATGAGATTCTTGCTGGGTAGAGTATTCTTGGCTGTAGGTTTTTCTCTCTCAGGACTTTAGTATATCCTGCCACTCCCTTCTGGTCTGCAGAGTTCCTGCAGAAAGATTAGCTGTTGTCCTTATGGGTTTTCTCTTATATGTTATTTGTTGCTTTTCTCTTGCTGCTTTTAATATTTTTTCTTTGTGTTTAATTTTCATTAGTTTGATTAATATGTGCCTCGATGTATTTCTCCTTGGGTTTATTCTGTATGGGACTGTCTGCGCTTCTCGGACTTGGTTAATTATTTCTTTTCCCATGCTGGGTAATTTTTCCACTATAACCTCTTGAAATATTTTCTCAGACCCTTTCTTTTTTTCTTCTTCTTCTGGGATGCCTGTGATTTGAATGTTGGCGCGCTTAATGTTGTCACCAAGGTCTCTGAGACTGTCTTCCATTCTTTTTATTCTTTTTTCTTTTTTGTGCTCTGTGGCAGTTATTTTCTCCATTCTATCTTCTAACTCACTTATTAGTTCTTCTGCCTCAGTTATTCTGCTGTTTATACCATCTAGAGTTTTTTTAATCTTGGTTATTTTGTTATCTAGTACTATTTGTTTGCTCTGTAGTTCTTCTGATTCCTTATTAACTGTTTCTTGTATTTTCTCTATTTTGTTATCGAGATTTTGGATCATCTTTACTGTCATAACTATGAGTTCTTTTTCAGGCAATTTTCCTATTTCCTCTTCATTTATTTGGTCTTGTGTATTTTTACCTTGTTCCTTCATCAGTGGCATATTTTTTTGTCATCTCATTTTCCCCCCACTTTGGATGGGCAGGATTGTGTTCCTGCTGGCTCTTGGTGTTAAGTTGAGAACCTCTGGGATACCTCTCAGTAAAGGATATTTCCTGGGAACTTTGTTTTCCTGTTAGTCCAATGTTTTGGACTCAGAGCTCCCACCTCAGGAGCACAGGCCTGACCCTGGGCTTGTGTATCAAGATCCCACAAGCTGGTTGATGCTGGGTGCCTGCAGTCTGCTTGGGCCTCAGGTCCCCCACTGGCCTCCTGTAGCTGTTGTATTTATGGGGAGACGCGATCTCCGCGTCTTCACATACCGCCATCTTGACACCACCTATTTATTTATTGGCTCTGTTGGGTCTTTGTTGCTGCATGCGGGCTTTCTCTAGTTGTGGCGAGTGGATTCTACTCTCTTCTTTGTGGTGCGCAGGCTTCTCATTGCAGTGGCTTTTCTTGCTGCGGAGCACGGACTCTAGGTGCATGGGCTTCAGTAGTTGTGGCATGCGGGCTCAGTAGTTGTGGCTCATGGGCTTAGTTGCTCCGAGACATGTGGGCTCTTCGTGGTCCAGGGATTGTACCCGTGTCCCCTGCACTGGCAAGTGGATTCTTTGTAAAAATTTTTTATTGATTTATTTATTCATTTAATTTGTTGGCTGCATTGGGTCTTCATTGCTGTGCGAGGGCTTTCTACAGTTGAGGAGAGCAAGGGCTACTCTTCATTGCAGTGCATTGGCTTCTTTTTGTGGTGGCTTCTCTTGTTGTGGCACGGGCTCTAGGCACGTGGGCTTCAATAGTTGCAGCACTTGGGCTCAATAGTTGTGGTGCACGGGCTTAGTTGCTCCACAGTATGTGGGATCTTCGTGGACCAGAGGTTGAACCTGTGTCCCCTGCGTTGGCAGGCGGATTCTTAACCACTGCACCACCAGGGAAGTCCAGTCTGTATATTCTTAATGAGAATTTAAATTCTTTTCCTACATACCGTGACTAAGTAGCTAGTGGGAAGAGATTTGATAGTATCAATTCAAGTATTACTTCTTTTGGAAAATGTTCCCATTTTCTCACACAGAAGGACTTCATTATATCCATAGCATTGAAAAAAAAATTCTAAAGTTTTTCCTTAGAAAATTCTAAATTTTGATAGAATGACCAACAAATTTGAAAAAAAAGGTTAAGGAAGTATTGTTCATACCTCCTTGTCTTTATGAAATAGATACACTTGATATATCAAAACCAGTCACTGTTCTTGTGATGGTAATAGTCATGGTTTTTAAAAAAAAGTTCTGAAGGGCTTCCAGTAATAAAAAGCAGTAGTTTCTCACCTAATTCTCACTACTTCTAATATCATTAACCAGAGACAGTATTGTTAGTAAATTTTTGTTGAGTTGTTATATAAGTTGCAGCAGAGAAATACAGTTCTTAAGCATACAGTTTGAGCTTTGACAGATACATACACTTGTATATAGCGCACATGCCCATTCACACATACACAATTTCTGTAATCTTAAAAAATTCATTTGTGCCCTTTTTAGCAACCCCACCACCTGAAGGTTTTCTTCTGATTTTTGTTGCCATGCATATATTTTGTTTGTTCTTTTTTTTTTAACATAATAGATGTTTGGGGCTATAATTCATATACTATGCAGTTCATCCATATGAAGTGTACAATTCAGTAGTTTTTCATGTATTCACAAAGTTGTGCAACCATCACCACAGTCAGTTTAGAACAGTTTCATCACCCCCAAAAGAAATTTTGTGTCCATTAGTAGCCACTGCCCATCCCTCCGTGTTCCCCATGCTCCCACTCCAGTCCTCAGCAACAACTAACCTGATTTCTGAATTCTAGCTATTTCCTATAAATGGATTCATACAATGTGTTTCCTTTTGTGACTGGCCTCTTTCACTTAACATAATCCTTTCAGGGTCCATCCATGTTGTACCATGTATCAGTACTGCATTTCTTTTCAAGACTGAATGTTATTACACCTTATGGATATACCAGTGTTTTTATCCATTCAGCGCTTGATGGACATTTGGCTTGTTTCCACTTTTTGACTATTATGAATAATGCTGCCATGAACATTTGTTATATGAGTTCTGTGTGTTCATAAATTTTTCACTTCTCTTGAGTACATACCTGGGATTAGAATGGCTGGTTCGTGTGGTAATTCTATATTTAACCATTTAAAGAATTGCTAGACTATTTCCTGAAGTGGTTCTATCACTCTATAGTCCCAACAGTAGTATCTGAAGGTTCCTATGCCTCCGTATCTTCACCAACACTTATTATCTGTCTTTTTCGTTATATGCCATACTAGTGGTTGTGCAGTGGTGTGTTTTAGGGTTTTGATTGACTAATCATTAGTGATGTTGAGCATCTTTTTATGTATTTATTGGCAATTTGTATAGCTTTGGAGAATTGTCTATTCTTATTCTGTGCCCATTTTAAAATTGGTTTATTTGTCTTTTTTTATTGAGTTGTAAGAGTTATTTATATATTCTAGGTAGAAATGTCATGGGTTGCAAATATTTTTCCTATTCCATGGGTTTTGTTTTCACTTTCTTGATGCCATCTAGTGAAGTACAAAACGTTTAAAATTTTAATAAGTCCAATTTATATATAGTCTTTATTGTTACTTGTGCTTTTGGTGTTATGTTTAGGAAGGCTTTTCTTCTATAATATATCAATACTTGTCCTTGAATATCTTATAAGTGGAATCATATAGTATGTACTCTTTTGCATTGGGTTTCTTTCATCTAATGTTTATAAAATTCATGTATGTATCAACAGTTTGTTTCTTTTTATCGCCGAGTAGTGTTGCAGTGAATGAATATATCACAATTTGATTATTTTTCTGGATATTGGAGTTGTATCTGGGCTTTGGCTGTTATGAATAAAGCTTTTCTGAACTTTCAATTGCAAGTCTTCTTGTGGTCATAGATTTTTATTTCTCTTGCTGTGTCATATAAAAATTTGTTTAAGGCCTTCCCTGGTCGCACAGTGGTTAAGAATCCACCTGCTAATGCAGGGGACACGGGTTCAAGCCTTGGTCCGGAAAGATCCCACATGTAGCAGAGCAACTAAGCCCGTGTGCCACAACTACTGAGCCTGCGCTCTGGAACCCTTGAGCCATAACTACTGAGCCCATGCTCCCCAACAAGAGAAGCCACTGCAATAAGAAGCCTGTGCACTGAAATGAAGAGTAGCCCCCGCTCTCCGCAACTACAGAAAGCCTGCACACAGCAACGAGGACCCAATGCAGCCAATGAATAAAAATAAATAAATAACTAAAATTTAAAAAAGTGTTTAACTTTATAAAGAATTGCCAAACAGTTCTTCAAAGTTGTTGAACTCTTACATACTCCTGACATGGACATATGAAAGTCACAACTGCTCCCATCTTTGGCAGCACTTGGTATGGACAATCTTTAGAATTGTAGCCATTCTAATGTGTACATAGTATGGTTTTAACTTGGGTTTCCCTGGTGACTAAGGATGTCGAATGTTTTTCAGTGCTTATTGGCCACTTGACTATTTTGTTTTGGAAAGTGTCAGTTTAAGTCTCTTATTCATTTTTTAAAAATTTGTTGTTTGCCTTCTTAATTATCTATTTTTTTCCTGTATTATGGATAGCAATCTTTTGTCAGATGCATATGTTGAGGATTTTTTTTTTTTCCCAGTTTCTGGCTTACCTGTTCATTTTCTTAAAAGAGTTTTTTAAGTTCGAAGTCCAATTTAGTATTTTTTTAATGTTCTAAATTGTGAAGGTTGTGAAGACTTTTTTCCTGTTTTCTTCAAGGAGTTTTATAGCTTTAGCTTTTATATTCAGGCCTGTTGTCCATTTTGTGTCATTTTTTTAATGTCACGTGAATTAAGGCAGAGACAATATTTTTAAATAATGTAATGTCTTTACTTGGAATATTTCATTCATAAATGTTTTTCACAGTTTTGTATATTTGTTTATGTTACTTATTTCATTGTCCTCTGAAGGTAAACTGCTTAAACCCTTTTCTGTAATCCACCGGTGAATTCACTTGGCTTTCCTGCTTATACTAAAAGTTACAACATGGGGATCTCCGAGACCTCTCTGACTCTAAAAACAAAACAAAACACCTTCTGTGTAGGTGCTTTTTCATCTATATGTTCATTATATCTCAAATTTATGTTTAGCTTAGGAAATACCATTATTTTCTTTTTAACTACATGTCTATTAATGGTAGTGGTGCAGTTTAATTATTTTGCATATAGCAAGCATTCAATGAATAATTAAGTGAAATGAAGAACTTACGTTCAGGTTGTTTCCATAAAGTTTGTCTCTGTATTCTATTTATAATTCCTAGGGTTTAAAGTCATACATAAAATTACACACACACACACACACATATATATATGCACTAATTTTTTCATAAGATATATTATGGACTTACTAAAATAATATGGAAAATAGTATTTAAAGCAAAACATTATCATTAATTAGTTTTTTCTGATAAAGAACATTTATAGCAAATAGGTGACCCTGAATTTAGCTGTCAATTCAGTCAGTGTTCATTGTACTTTGTATTGAGCTAAATGGAAAGATGATATAAAGGGATATAAAGATAAGCAAGATATAAATCTGGCTCACAAAGCATGTTTTATAATCTTGTAAATATAATTTGACTCACATTTCTTTTCTTAATTAGTTTTTATATATAATAAATTAGTATTGGGCGCATTGAAGGAGTTATTGGAAGTAAATAGTAGCCATGTTAAATACACAAATAGATGTTTTAGAATCTATTTGAATGACATATAATTTACATCTTTACAATGATAGAACCGCATTTTTCCAGACTTTTTTTTTTTTTTTAATAGCCTGTGTACATGTGAAAGAAATAATGGATTTGATGTAATGAGTCACGGAATGGATCTCTGAGATTATCTTAACCTGTCTTTCTCCAGCTAAGGAAGAGGCCTTGAACAGGGTCTTAGGAGTGAAGAGGTCTCAGTTTAAACGTGCAGGTCTGATGATAAATGATAGCTGTTGGCTGGCCTGAGTTTTGTGGAGATAGTAGGGATTATCAAGAGTTAGTGGATTAAAGTCCTTTTTCATTTAAAGGGAGGAACTCCTACTCTGCTGCACCCTATTGTTTCTGAACGGGATTGTGGGCCTAGTTTTGCCCTTTTTTAAAAAAAAAAAATTTATTTATTTATTTATTTATTTATTTATTTATTTATTGGCTGTGTTGGATCTTTGTTGCTGTGTGTGAGGCTTTCTCTAGTTGTGGTGAGTGGGGGCTATTCTTCATTGCAGTGCGCGAGCTTCTCAGTGTGGTGGCTTCTCTGGTTGTGGAGCACAGGTTCCAGGTGAGCAGGCTTCTGTAGTTGTGGCATGTAGGCTCAGTAGTTGTGGTTCTTGGGCTCTAGAACGCAGGCTCAGGTTGTATTGCATGGGCTCAATTGTTCTGAGGCATGTGGGGTCTTACCGGACCAGGGCTCGAACCCATGTCCCCTGCATTGGCAGGCAGATTCTTAACCACTGTGCCACCAGGGAAGTCCCTGTCCTATCTTTTTATTTTTCAAGAAAATACAGAACTGTAAATAAATATAAATTATGTGTATATAAACAAATAAATGAAATCTTCCAACTTTAGTTTTAGTGGTTGTTTAGTTTTTTACACAAACATTGTATGAGCCAAACAAAATACTTTTTGTTTGAACAGAGTAGTTATACATGGGTGAAGCAAAATGAAAAAAGACAAGGGAGTTGATTAATTCGTGTGTCTGCCTTACTTCTTTAGCTCTAGACACATTATAAACATGATAACATTTAGTTCTTCCATAGAATCGGTTATACACTCTTCCAAGTATAGTTTCTTTTTTCCTGAAGCCCTCCTAATCACTTTTCTCAACAGAATATTTCTTCTAATTTGAATTTTTAGTGGTGATGAAGGGAAATTATGAGGGAATTATTAACACTAAAATATGTAACATAATTTACTGTTTCAATTTTTGAAATTGCTATGCTTAGTAGAAAAAATACAGCAATTAATTTTATAAATGCCAACCAAATATTATTGAAATTATGTATATTTTAAATACATGGCTCAATCGCTGTAGTGACGCTCTTAAGTATCTTCATGTTATCTAGTATCACAGTGAGATCTTGAGCAATTTTTAATTGTGTTTTAGATTGTTAGAGACAGATAGTAAGTCTTTAAGATCTGTAAATGGATCAAGAAGAAACAGTGGCTCCTCCCTTGTATCAAGTTCATCAGCCTCCAGCAACCTCAGTCACCTTGAAGAAGACTCCTGGATTCTTTGGGGAAGAATTGTTAATGAATGGGAAGATGTGCGCAAAAAGAAGGAAAAGCAAGTTAAGGTATTCATATTCTTTGCTGAAGTTCCCCTTATCCCAAAGGGCATGAGGCATAGATGAATAAAGGATTAAAAAGAAGTCAGATTCTAGTGCTTCCCAAGTGCTATGATGAAGAGGTCTGCTTTATATGTTTTCATTTATTTGTGCCCATGAAAGTTTTTGTTGATTTGTAGCGATCAGTTGTTATAGATGTCTCCTAATTGTAGAAATACATAGCCAAAATCATTTTAGGTATTAAATTCTCTTATTTTATAGATTCAGAAATGAAGTTGTGACATCCTACATCCTTCAATTATTAGTATTTTACTTTAAAAAAAAAAACCATAAAACAGCCCTTGGAATGATGATGCTTACGATGCTGTCATTCACAGCTGTGTAGATTATCAGGTCCATAATACCTTTAGAGACCATACTCTGAGTGAAATGACAGGAATTTATCCACGGCATTGTTGTACCTCTGATCAGAACAGAATACACCTGTATCTTAGCCAAATCTTAGCCTTGGTTAAGAAGTTCCCTAGTCTTATTATTATAAAAACAGCTTTGTGAGTTATAAATTTGAGAAAGTCGTCTACTCCACTCCAGCCTCCAGTAAATCTTCTTTGGCTTTCAAGGTAGGAAGCCTGAATAAGTCACTTAAACGTTTTTATGTTTATTTTTAGGAGCTTGTTCATAAAGGGATACCCCATCATTTTAGAGCAATAGTCTGGCAACTTTTGTGCAGTGCACAAAGTATGCCAATTAAGGATCAATATTCAGAACTCCTGAAAATGACCTCACCTTGTGAAAAACTGATCCGAAGGGACATTGCTAGAACTTATCCTGAACACAATTTTTTTAAGGAAAAAGATAGCCTTGGACAGGAGGTTTTGTTTAACGTAATGAAGGTAAGTTCTATTTATTCATTTTTCGAGATGAAATGAATTCTCAGGAGGTTGAAATTAATTCTCATAATGAAGTATGAACTCTTACCCCAATAATCAGTTGCTTTGGCAATAAATTTGACTTTAATTTTGGCTTTAATTTTGATGCTAGATTATGGTCTAGTTTGGGGAACTCTTAGAAGATTCCTCACATTGCTTGGTATTAGTTGACTGAAATCAAATAACCTGTAAATCACTGTACATACCATAGAGAAGATCCTCCATGAAAATGAATAATTCATTTTCTATGAGTTTCACAGTCTGAGGGCAAATTTTTTTCTTACTGTGGCCAGGATTGCTAAGAACTCTTAGCCCTTAAAAGTGTGTGCCATTGTAATTTTTTCTTCAGTATTGCCTTTTCCCTTTGCATAATTCCTTTCCCTTCCAGCTACCTCTGTGAAATATTGATATCTTGTTAAATCACTTCAATTTTGTTAATGCTTTACCTTCATCCTACTCCAGTTTTATTCTTTGTCAGATATATGTTAATTATTTTTAAGGTTTGTCGCTTTCCTGAGTACAAATTCCTTTATTTTCTTGTCCTTAGGAGCTGTCAGTTCCTAATTGGCAAATCATCAAAAGAAAATTTTATGTAATAAATCACTTGCTTTTAAAATAATTATAGGATAGAATAACATCTACAACAAAGCAAGCAAGAGCTTCTCTAAAAAATAGTCTTTAATCCACCTTCTCATTTGTTTTAGGCTTTTAGAGAAGGAAGGTATGATATATCATATTAAAGTATTTTGAACATTTTTTACTTTTTAGGCATATTCTTTAGTGGATCGTGAGGTTGGTTACTGTCAAGGAAGTGCTTTTATAGTTGGATTGTTGCTTATGCAGGTAAGTTAGTATAAGTATTGAATGTCCAATTAAGTTCTTTATTAAAGTTGAAGAATTTAAAAATCATCCTTCTTTTTAGTGAGTGGATATTGGGTAATTTCCCCTAAGCGTAATCTAAATAGGAATATTTAGTTTGCACTTTAAAATATTATAAGTATTGAAAATAACATATGATAAATATCCTGCCACAAAATCAAATTTCACCTTACCTACATTTGGACCATAATATTCTACTGAAGCGTGTATCTACTTTTAAATCTTAACTTATATGTCAATATTTAATGAGGAATAATCTTTTCCCAGCCAAGAAGGACGGATTAAACTGTTGGTATGAAAATCTTACTTATGGGACTTCCCTGGCAGGTTTGATCTCTGGTCAGGGAACTAAGATCCCACATGCTGCGAGGTGCAGCCACAAAAAAAAAGAAAGAGAAAAGAAAAGAAAATCTTATGATGTACAATGTCTTTGGAATTTTATACAGTAATTTTATTTGTCACAGAGCCGAGGGCTTGTTATGCCTTTTTTAAAAATTTTATTTATTTATTTATTTATTTAGCTACGTCCAGTCTTAGGTGCGGTGCATGGGCTTCTCTATAGTTGTGTCGCACAGGCTCCAGAGTGCCTGGACTCTGTAGTTGCGGTGCATGGGCTTGGTTGCCCCGTGGCATGTGGGAATATTAGTTTCCTGAACAGGTATTGAACCAACATCCCATGTGTTGGAAGGCGGATTCTTAACTGCTGGACCACTAGGGAAGTCCCATGCCTGTCTTAATATAGGCTCTAAAATAGAGGTAGTCAATCATTTTTACGGCCCTAGGGAAATAACATTTATTTCCATTGGCAGTGACTTATTTTGGGTGGGATGTTTTCAGAAGTCAAGGATAGGACCATCAGTCATAGCTTTGAAGGGAAAGAGCTTTGAAGGGAAATAGCATGTAGTGCTATTTCTTCAGCCTTATTGAAATTTAAAAAAAAAGGTCTATCATACTCTATATTTAGTCTCAGACTAAAATGTAATCTGAAAAGAAACCTTGGAGATAACTTCATTTGAGTCACGTAGGCTTGTTTTTGCAACTCAGTTCTGCACTCAGTTCTGTAAACTTGGGCTAAGATTATTTTAACCTCTGTTTCTTAGCCTTAATTAGGTTCTACTGTCTACTTCCAGATTCATTGTGAGGGTTATATGA
This sequence comes from Hippopotamus amphibius kiboko, assembly GCF_030028045.1. Taxonomy (NCBI): domain Eukaryota; kingdom Metazoa; phylum Chordata; class Mammalia; order Artiodactyla; family Hippopotamidae; genus Hippopotamus; species Hippopotamus amphibius. The sequence goes on from NC_080186.1 coordinate 53,684,877, forward strand.
GATAATATATATAAAAGCCTAGCATGGTGTTTGGCACATAGTAAACATACAATAAAAGTTCAGTGACTTGCTGAAGATCACATATCTTGGTAGGTAAGAGCAGAGCAGGAATAAGAAACTGTGTTTCCCCATGCTTTGCTTCAATTTCCCAACAGTTCTACCTAAGCTTTAAAGCTCTGTATCTGTCTGGAATATACGCACTTCTTTTCTGAGTAGCAAAAATCTGTCAGACATTGACTTATCATAAAAAGGACTGATTTTTACTTTGTTTTCTAACATAAGAACTGCTCTCAGTTGTTGTTGCAGGATATTTACCCATTTCTAAGTGACATTAGGTTATTTTTAAAAAGAAACAAAAAACCCCAAAAACTAGACTTGTTGATGTTGAGGTACACCTGTTCTGCAAAATTGTGATATTCCTAATTTGTAATTAGTTAGTAAGCTTTTCACTATTGAACTCAAACATCTCTGTTATCAACCCATTGATTTGTGTCACAGTTTTATTACTTTTACTTTTATATTAGCTCCAAAATAACATTTCATTTCTATTGAACATTTAAGAGCAGTTTTTCCGAGCTTGAGGTATGAATCTCATAACAGCTGACCTAGTTTTCTAGAAATCCTAAGGGTGGACATCACGCTTTCCTTCAAGACACTGCAGGTGCTGGTAGTGATACTTTCACTCAGTGATTGATTTCGTCAACCAGTATTGTCAGCGGCAGCTAATATACTACCATAACAATAATCATGTAACAGCCCAGGGCTAGAAGCTAGAAAACGTGGGACAACCAGATTCAAAAGCCCCTCTCTTTGTTTCTAAAGCTTATTCTCTTTATATGCTGTGCTACATTGCCTCCCACACGTTAGCTTAGAAATATAACTCAGAAAGTCTGATAAAACTTTTTTGCCAAGTTAGCTTATTTAGTACATGGTGTTAAAAGAGTTAAAAGTGCTGGGTATATGTTTTCTGTGCATCTCAGTACTGCTATAAAATTGGGTAGATAATGTCCCCACTAGACCTTTGCAGAAGACATGATTCTTATTAACTCAGTGTCATAGAGAAAGTATGTAGCAACACATTGCTGTAAGACTCAAGTGTGCAGATTTCTTTATAATAAAAGGAATGACTGTAAAACAGCTAGGTGGTTGTTCTTCATACTTATATTTTACTCGGTGTTACACCTTTTCATTTTGTGACTATCGTTTCAGTCTTTTTGAGAGGGACCCAGTGATAGTCATTTTTTCTATCTCCTTTTGGTCTTTTATTCAATCACTTCAACTTATTTTTTAAAATATCACCATAAAAACCCTCTCCCAGTTTCCGTATCAGTGCTATTCTGGAGGAAAGAGGGAATGAAGCATTTAGTATGTTCAGAGGAGAAGAAATTCTTAGAAGGCAAAAAAAGGGAGATAAATTGGTTCATTCACACTGACTAGAGTTGAGGGGGTTGGCGGGAGAAGTGGAAAGGCACTAGAGTGAGGGGAGGCGCGGGAGTGAGGGGAGGCGCCGGACTGAGGGGAGGCGCCGGACTGAGGGGAGGCGCCGGAGTGAGGAGAGGCGCGGGAGTGAGGGGAGGCGCGGGAGTGAGGAGAGGCGCCGGAGTGAGGGGAGGCGCGGGAGTGAGGGGAGGCGCCGGACTGAGGGGAGGCGCCGGAGTGAGGGGAGGCGCCGGACTGAGGGGAGGCGCCGGAGTGAGGGGAGGCGCCGGACTGAGGGGAGGCGCCGGACTGAGGGGAGGCGCCGGACTGAGGGGAGGCGCGGGAGTGAGGGGAGGCGCCGGAGTGAGGGGAGGCGCGGGAGTGAGGGGAGGCGCCGGACTGAGGGGAGGCGCCGGACTGAGGGGAGGCGCCGGAGTGAGGGGAGGCGCCGGACTGAGGGGAGGCACTAGAGTGTTTTGAGCAGTGGAGTGATGTGACCTGATTCATGTTTTAAAAGTATCAGTCTGGAATTTGAACTTCAGGTGGGATGGCCCTACAGCCTGAACTAGTAAACTGCCTGCCAGGATCATTGGAGGAAGGGAGTCAAAGATCTGCTAGGCCAGGGAGTTAATCCTCATGAAAACGAGTGGAGCTTGGGGTTGCGGGATGATCCAGATGTTCCTAGATGCTGCAAAAAGAGGAGTAAAGGGTAATATCTGCTGGTATGTGTTTCAGAGAGAAGGGACAATTAATGCAATGGCAATGAGGTGTTGAGGTCCAAGGAAGGGCATATACTTCTCTACCCCCCGCCTCTTCTAGCGCTCTGGGGGAGAAAACAGCCACCTCAGGGGAGAGTTAGGTTTCACTTAGAGAAAGACAGTGAAAGAACATTTGGTAAACAGAGTGAGGATATAGGTAGGATATTTTATTGATGGCCGATTGTTAGCTCCAGAAAGTGCTGTGGAAAAGGTTTAGGGAATATTGGAAATTGGGTTAAATTGAGGGAGCAGTAGAACCACATGGGTTGAGAGTTTTGGGTTTCTTATAGTGATTGATATAAAAATCAGTGGGGGCTATAAAACTTGATAGGATTAATAAGGATGGTCTCCAAGGCAAACTTGTGGCTATGTGTGTTGGGTGGAAGGAAGGGAGGAAGGAAGGAAGGGTTTTGCCGAGAATAACTCTTGGTTCCTGTCCATGGCTGTGTCAAGGCCAGGGAAAATGTATTGTTAATAAAAGTAGTCTTTAGTAATAAAAGTGCCTAGAGACCCTTTGAGGTTTCCTCTTTTGAAGCACAGTGGTATGAGGTGAGTGAATGAACATTAGAAAATTTTATTTTAGGGAAGACCACACAGGGAAATTCCCTGGCAGCGCAGTGGTTAAGACGCCACACTTCCACTGCAGGGGGCACGGGTTCCATCCGTGGTTGGGAACTAAGATCCCTGGTGCGGCACGGCCAAAAAAAAAACAAAAACACACAATACTTGGGATGTGTTATATGCCTAAATATTCTTAATATCCGTGTAGCTCTTTACAGAGCTTTTATGTTCATTATCTTAGTTGATATAATCATCTGGTGAGTTACACATAAAATGTGAAATTGGAACCTTTAAAACCCTAATTACAGATTTTTTGAAAAGTTATTTTACAAGTTCTTTTAACACTTACGCCATATTTATTCCTGCTTGGAATCCTTGAAAGGCTTCCCATCTCACTTGAGGTAAAAGTCCAAATCCTTACAATGGCTTCTAAAATCCTATGTAATTTGGTTCCCTGTATTTCTCCTCCATAACCATACTTTCATTTGTAACATGACTACTAACTTAGTAATCCCGTTTGTTGTTCCTTGAGCATGCCAGTCATGATTCCATTTTAAGACCTTTGTATTACTGTTCTTTCCTCAGTTGTTCCCTTCAGTATTTTGCTCAAATGTTACCTTGTCAAGAGACTTTCCCTGACCTACCTATATATAAATAGCAGTGTATCTCCCCAGGATTCCCTGTTGCTCTACTTTGTTTTATTTCCATAGCACTTCTCACCATCTGACGTATATATTAATTGATTTATTCCATGTATTGTCTGTCTCCCCCTACTAGAAGGTTCAAGCTCCTTGAGGGTAGAGACTTTTTATTTTGTTCACTGGTGTATACTCAGAGAGAGAGAGAAAGAGAGAGAGAAGTATTTGGCTTTAAATGAATATTTGTTGGTTGAATTTGTGAGTTAGGTAAATGAGGCAGCTGGTCTCAGAGGTTGTAAGATTTGTCTAAAATTAGAATCTTCTGATTTCTAGTCCATTGCTCTTAATATTGTATCACATGGCACACAAAACATTGTTTATAGTTGGATGGGTACTTACTTTAAATGTATTTAGCTTATTTGCATATCACAGAACATTAACTTATGTTGCTTTTATTTCTCCTAATGCAGATGCCAGAAGAAGAAGCCTTCTGTGTATTTGTTAAATTAATGCAAGATTATAGACTTCGTGAACTTTTTAAACCAAGTATGGCAGAATTAGGCCTTTGTATGTACCAGTTTGAATGCATGATACAGGTAAGAGTGTGGTGTTAACCAAAAACATATTGCCTTTGTATTTTTTGTCATCTTGATTTGAGTGATGACTAAGCAAATTTAATGTTAAAAGCATTAATGCAGTTGAAAAAAATCAGTGTTTTAATCACATGATCATTTGTTGGTGGGACCTGCTTCCCAGTTAGGTGCTGTCTGCAGGTAGATCACAGTCTGGAACTTGACTACAATCTTTATATTCAAACCTTAAGCATTTGTGCCAAACATTATAACCTAGATGCATGAGTTTCTTTATTATGCCACATTGTATCCTATTATCTGTAAACTGTGTTCTCTTACAGAAGCCCATGACATTTTGGACACTGACATCAATTCATTTCCTTTGAGACTATCTCTTTAATCTCTTTCAGTCCTCGCCCCTGCCTTTCCCTTTTCATCTCACTTTTTTTGCTAGCCTGTAATCTTTTTTTTTTTTAATACTGTTTTCTATCCTTTTATGTTGCTAGTTTAAGACTCAGAGTCTGAGGGTAAAGAGAAGAGGAAGAGAGGAATCAAAACCAAGTAAAAAATACCTTTGAAGTATTTCACCTTTCTGGATTTAGTTTTTATATTTACATATATAAATAAATTTACTATTTTGTCCTATAATGTAACGGTATAAATATTCTCCATTTACTTAAATTTCAATTAGGTAAGCAGAATTTAAGAATATAGGTTAATCATTCAGCTGACGTAAGAGCCGTTTTCACAAGTCTCCTTTTCCCTGGCAGCCTTACCTACAGCAATTTTAAAATCCTCTATCTTTGCTATGTGTGATGAGAAGAAGGGGATATACAAAATGTTTTTACATTTTAAAGAAAAAGACAAAGTAGGTCTTGATGATTCTTAATTTTTGTTTTAATAGTAAGCTTATTTTTATCAACCTTAAACTCCCTTGGTTTATTTTCAATTAATGTATCATTTATGTTTTGAATTACTAGAGTTGTTGAAGTATCTGTATTTTGGGTGAGAAGGTAGGAAGCTTAGAATAGGTGATCAATGGTAGATAGCACCTGAAAATATTTTATTTTATTTATTTATTTATTTATTTATTTATTTATTTATTTATTTATTATTTTTTGGGGGGGGGTACACCAAGTTCAATCATCTGTTTTTATACACATATCCCCTTACTGAAAGTATTTTAACATAGTGCTTCTTTCCCTTAAAAATTTTTTTTGGAGATATTATAGTTTATAGAAAAGTATAGAAAATACCAGATAGCCATGTACGCACATTAAAGAAATATAAAAGTTTTACTTACTTATTGTAACTTTTCTTTTTATTAATAAATCATTAAAAAGTTCCAACTTTTTAAGTTCCAACTCCACATCCTTTTCCCCTTCCTCCTTTTCCAGATAGTAACCACTATGCAGAATGTGTCAATCTCTGCCTCTTAACTCTTCCATATGATGCCTAAATTTTATGTTTGTGTTTGGTAGCAACTAATTTAGTATATATTCAGTGGTCTGTCTTAAAATACTCAGTTTTACTATGTTTTAACTAGTTAATTCTTTTCTTCTCTTTAGGAGCATCTTCCAGAGCTCTTTGTGCATTTTCAGTCTCAGAGTTTTCATACCTCAATGTATGCATCATCTTGGTTTCTGACTATCTTCCTTACAACTTTTCCACTACCAATTGCAACAAGGATATTTGATATCTTTATGTCTGAGGTAAGTTAATAGGCAGACTGAACAAAGGAATCATTGGGTTAACGAGAGCCGGGCAGTGAGGAGAACAATAAAGGAGACCGTGGGTTCCATGCTAAACTGCTTCCACGGATAATCTCATTTAATCCCATAACAACTTTATCAGTCCTATTCATCTCCCCATGTGATAGATGAGGAAGCCTATACTTAGAGAAAGATTAAGTAGCTTGTCTATGGACACATAACACATAAGTGGTATAGTAACCAGGATTCAATGTAGGCAGTCAAAATCTGGAACACACAGTTTTAATCAGACCTCTGTATCACCTCCTTTTTGATTTAGTGAGAATTAGTGAGGGGTAAAATTTACCTTACAGTTAAATTATTGCAGTGCGTTTGTTACCCAAAGAGGAAGAAGTAATGAAGATAATTGTTTCTTCTATCCCATGAACACCTTGCAGGTAGTCCTTTTAATTGTCACTGACACGTAGTAGTGGTCTTTTGTCTTCCATATTTTGAGTGAGAAGGTAGGAGGGAAAGGATAGGTGATCAGTGATAGAGAGCACCTAAGAATATTGTTAACTGTTGTTAATTACATCTTGGGAAGATCAATTTATATAACAGCTAAAATTAGGTTAGTCTGGAGCCAGCAAACTGTGATTCATGCACTGATCTGTTCTGGTTTGCATGCCAATCTGTCCTTCCACTTATTTCTGTAAATAAAGTTTCTTGGAATGTAGCTGTGACCATTTGTCGATGTGATGCTTCTGCTTTTGAGCTGCAATGGCAGAGTTGATTATTTGTGACAGCGACCATAGATAGGACTCAAACATTTGTTCTCCAACTCTTTACAGAAAATATGTGCCCACCTCTAGTTTAGATACCTAAATGTTTACCTTAGTATTCTTTTGAATGATTAGTTTTTGTTGTGGAAGAATAAGATATATTTGACTTTATAATTTGATTCCTCAGGGTTTAGAAATAGTGTTTCGGGTAGGATTAGCGCTTCTTCAAATGAATCAGGCAGAACTGATGCAACTCGACATGGAAGGGATGTTACAGGTAAGCCAGGCCATGATTTCTTGAATGTCTTTAGATTTTACTGTGAATTAATGCTAAAGGGCTCTAAGTAATTCTTATGTTTTTCTTCTCTTCTATCTCAGCACTTTCAGAAGGTCATTCCACATCAGTTTGATGGTGGTCCAGACAAATTAATCCAGGCAGCTTACCAAGTCAAGTATAACTCAAAAAAAATGAAAAAGTAAGTCTATTATATTTTGTTTTTTTTAGTTATGGGGCTTTGTTGATGAATTCAGGAAATTAAATCGAAGCAGCAAAACATTCTAGTGGTGAGTGCAGTTTTCCTCCTCATTTCATAGAGCTGTAATGTTTTATTTGGTGGTATTGGTTTCAATATTACATAAATTTAATATTGGAATTTCATAGTGCTCTAGTGGTGCATGGGACCATTGTGTATTACTTTTAAAATTCCCTTTCCCATTCCACATTGACTAGAATTAGAAACTTGGTAAGTGTATATATGTGAGTGTGCTGTCATTTTAGAAACCACTTTTATGGTGTGGTCTCAGTCACTGACATTCTTTTCCTCTGAGTTGATCCCAGTGTATCACTTAAGTTCAGGATTAGCATAACCAGCAAGATAGGCATGAGGTATGCATTAAGTTAAAATTTCGTTTACTGTGTAGTACTTTCTAGTGAAACTTTTCTTTGTATATATTTCATAAAAGTTCAAGATACGCAGCTTTGGCTCGTAAAGGTTAATTTTTGAAATATGATAAAGGTGTTTTTTGAAATATGATAAAGGTGTTAAGAACAACAGCTCTTATTCTTCTAGCTTCCAGCAATTAAATAAATCTTAGCCTGAGGTCATAGTTAGCATTCCTGACATTTGTTTATGTTGTACAAGGTGCTTTAACTGTACTAGCCTCACAGTTCTCAGTATCTTTGCTGCTGCAAGGTGAAATTACATTACCATGTACAACGTACTCTCGTGGAGATTCCTACTCCAGAAAGTATATTAGAATATGAGTAAGAATTATGTTATTAAAATTAGTTAGCTCTAATTTATGAAAACAATTTATGATATTCAACTTTATTGTTAATAAATTATCTGTGAAATTTCTAATAACCAATCACATCACACCATTATTTTGAGATAGTATAGACTGAAAAGCTGTTCTGTTCTATAGTTGATACAACCTTAGGAGCCGTCTCAATTTCTGCCTCTTGACCTTAATTTAAAAATACTTTATTGCTAAAAATGCTAATGAGCCTTCAGCAAGTTATAATCTTTTTACAATAGTAACATCAAAGATCACTGATCACAGATCACTATAACAATATGCTTCTCTTTTATTTCCTTTTTTTTTCTTCTTTTTCTATGTTGGTACTTCCCTTCTTTTCCTATTGCAGTGTCTACTTCTTACTGCATTGACTACTTCTTAGTGGTTAGTAGTTGTTTATGCATATTCTGGAGAGTAATTCTTTATCAGTATTAAAAGATGAGTCTCATCCATTCCTAGTAAGTACCACTGTCAGAATGTAATGAATTTAGACTTGGACCTGGCTCTGAAGAAAGTTCAAAGTTCCTGTGGGTAGGACAGTGGCAGAACAGAGAAGTAAAGTGGCAGAACAGAGAAGTAAATAGCCTGTTACAGTTACAGTCTGGTAGATGTCAATGTAACAGGCTATTAACATAACATGTAAGAGATACCTAGCCTGTGTGTCTTCGAACTGCATACACAGTCTAGTCTGCTGGGGCCCAGAAAAATGTTCAGAGCATGGTAACTAGATTTTCAATTCCTATTTATATTCTTTCCTAACTTTTATCTGCCTGATAATTTTCTTATGGTAGAGGTATTTTTACTGAGTTCAAGCTTGTAATACTTGCCGCATGACAGGCCAATAAATCAGCGCACAACAGGCCAATAAATAAATTGGGGCAAGGAATAGTGACTTTATTTGAAAAGCCAGCCGACCAAGAAGATGGTGGACTGTTGTCCCATTGGACTATTTTACCTGAGTTAGGATTTAGGTCTCTTTAATACTAAAAGGGGAGGGAGTGTAGCTGATTGTTGCAAACTTCTTGCTGACAGAATCCTTTGTTCTTGTAACAGTCCATCTGCCAGTCAGGCCAGAATGTTCTTATAAACCCCCAAGGAAACAAATGTTGTTCTCTTTTCTGCAACTTTTTTTCTCCATATGAATGGAAAAGTGTTATATTGATACTTTTAAAGATCAAGCCTGGGAAGCAGAGCTTTGAGAATGGGCTCTCATGTATATTTCAAGCTCTAGGCAACATCCTTTTATAAAGGTGCAGAGACCACATAAGCACAGGAAGCAGAGCACAAAAAGTTAGAGCTAAAGGAATAGATATAATATGGAGTCAGGTTTGTTCTTCTTTGTTACAGTATCCTTGTTCTCCTTTCTACCTCCCCTTTTACAATGGCCTTCTACCACTTCATAAAAGGCAAACCTGTCACACTCCAATTCTTACTGTGTGTGGTACATTACTTTCAGATATAAAAATCTCTGAGGTACCAAACAAAAGAGACAGTTCAGAATGCCTTGCTCCAGAAGGTGTGCCCTAAGAGAACAAAGCAAGAAAAATCAAATGGAGCAGGTTCTTATTTCATCCAGCTGACAAATGCTTGGCAAGGATGCCTTATCTTGCTTACAGTTAGAATTGAAAAGTAGAATGGTGATCATGGGGTTAAGTATTAACATATGCTTATTTGAGTTGAAAACTTTACATGGACTTTAGTGATAGAGAAAGTAAATATAACCTGACTCATTGGTTTAGTAACAATGACTGCCTTTGCCACTTAGCTTATAGAGTAGACATCCATAAATTGAATGAGATGTCTCATTTAAAGTTTTAGTGAAAAAATTTAAGCATATATAAATCACATCCTTTGCAACTATATGCACTTAAGTAACAAAATTTTTTTAGACTTCTTTAAAGTATGTAAGGGGCAACATTCTTTTAGCAGGTACATGAGGAAAAAAAGTTGAAGACCACTGACATGGTTGAATAGGAGGATGGCAGAAGATGAAGATTCAGGTTATTTTCTAAAGGTGAGGGCACCAGAGTATAGTTTTGAAGAACTTATATTTCCAATTGCTGAGGTTAAATGATGACTACAGACAGGGAGTCCTTCCTTTGTGGAACTTACAGAAGTGCAGAAGACTCACTTTGGGATATAAACATCTTTGGGGTTCCAAATAAAAGGTGTAATTTCAGAATGCCTTGCTTCCTCCAGAAGGAGTGTGCCCTGAGAGAGCAAAGTGAGAAAAATCAAATGGAGCAACTTCTGAACAGATATACAGTATCATGTCCATCAGTGGCAGTGCCACGAAGGAAAAGTAAAGGAGGATGAAGGACATGGACGTGATGGGGTGCTTTTTTAGATAGAGCAGTCAGGATAGGGCACACAGACTGATACAGTACCACCTGAGCAGACACCTGAGGGAAGTGATAGAGGGAGCCATGTGATTATCTGGGCAAGTGTATTTCATGCTGAGAGAGCAGTAAATGTAATGAATGAAATAAGAATGATTGATATGTTTAAGAACAGTAAAAAGCCAGTGTGACAGTAGCATAGGTAAATAGGAGTGTAGTAGGCAGTGAAGTTTGAAACGTTGTGGGGACCTAGAGGTATTTAAAGCTGTGCTATCCTGAATGGTAGCCACTACCTATATGTGGCTATTTAAATTGAGTAGCATTAGATTCATTTAATCAGTTCTGTTAGCCAGATTTCAGCTGCTCACTAGTCACTTACATGTAGTTTAGAGGTTTCTCTAAGATATGAATGTTGCAAGCAATCAGCCTTAGCCTTTGGCTTCTTTTGTTATAATTTTTATTTTGGTGTACTTTTAAATTTTTTAAGTTATAAATACAGTACAAGGAACTCCTTTATACCACTTATCCAGATTCACCAATTGTTTAAATTTTGCCCCATTTGTTTTATTCCACCCCCCATGCATATATATAAATAAAATGTGTGTGTGTATAAGTAAAATCCATACCCATTTTTGGGAGGATCCATTTTAGGGTAAGTTGAAATATTGTGCCCTTCATCCTTAAATACGTGGATATGTGCTTCCTAAGAACATAGCTTTTTGTTTTTAAACGGAAGTCAGTAGTTAATCAAAATTGGGAAATTATCATAGATACAATAGTATTCTAACCCATAATACAAGTTCAAACTTTATCACTTGTCCCAATAATATTCCTTTATAACGATCTCCTCCTCCCATCCCCAACTTCTACCCACTCCCCAGGATTGTGTATTGCATTTAGTTGTGTCAGTTCAGTCTCTTTTAATCTGAAATGCTTTCTGTACCTTTGTGCTTCTTGTCCTTGATATATTTGAAGAGTACAGGCCAGTTATTTTGTAGAAACTCCCACAGTTTCAGTTTATCTAACATTTCCTCATTATTAGATTCAGGTTGTGCATTTTGGGCAGGTATACCAATAATATTGTGTCTTCTCATCAATTTTGGCTTGTCTCAAAATTGATGATGTTAGATTTTTTTTTAATTATTTATTTAAAAATTTTTATTGAATATAGTTGATTTACATTGTTGTGTTAGTTTCTGGCATACAGCAAAGTGACTCAGATACACACACACACGTTTTTTATATGTATATGTTCTTTTTTTACATTCTCTTCCATTATAGGTTATTATAAGATATTTAGTATAGTTCTCTGTGCTATACGGTAGGTCCATATTGGTTATCTATTTTATATATAGTAGGATATATATTTTAATCCCAAACTCCTAATTTACCACCCCCATGCTTGGTAACCACAAGTTTGCTTTCTATGTCTGTGAGTCTATTTCTGTGTTATAAATAAGTTCATTTGTATCTTTTTTTAGATTCCACATATGGCCCATATTGTATGATATTTACCTTTCTGTCTGGCTTACTTCAGTTCTCTTAGTACGATCATTAGGTCCATCCATGTTGCTGCAAATGGCATTATTCCATTCTTTTTTAAGGCTGGGTAATATTCCATTGTATGTATGTACCACATCTTCTTTATTCATTTATCTGTCAGTGGACACTTAGGTTTCTTTCAAGTCTTGGCTATTGTAAATAGTGCTGCTATGAACATTGGGGTGCGTGTATTTTTTTCAGCTTACATTTTTCTCCAGATGTATACGCAGGGGTGGGCTTGCAGGATCATATGGTAGCTCTACTTTTAGTTTTTTAAGGAAGATGATGTTAGCTTTGATCACTTGGTTAAGGTGGTGTCTGCCAGATTCACTACTATAAAGTTATTATTTTGCCTTTTATTACTAAGTCATTTGTGTCAAGATACTTTGAGATTATATAATACCCTGATCCTTACCAAACTTTCCTTCCCCATATTTAGATCTGTTTATGATTGTCTCACTCCCTCATTCCTTCCTTAATAATTGGTGTTCTACCAAAAGGAAGAGGTTTCCCTTCTCTCTTGCTTTGGTTATCTCTTTGTTTGCTTATTTATATCTGTGTGAATCCACTGAGTCTTATTTGGTAAATTATAGTCCATTACTCTCAAATGGTCCCTGCTTTGTCCAGTGGGAGTCCCTTCGAGCTGGCTGCTGTGTCCTTTTGACAAGTTCCCATGATTCTTTGAGAATTCTCTAACTTTTAGGGCAACAAAACATTCCAGACTCATCTTGTAGCTTACTTTCTTCTGCACAGGAAAAAGGCATTTCTCCAAAGAGCCTTGATTGCTTTTAGTAAGCCTTGGAAATGTAGTCTGAAGGTAATGGATAGCCACCTAATCATTTTAAACTCTGGAAATGACATGATCCAAATCAACATTTTAAAAGTACCACTCTGGTAATGGTGTTTAGAAAGGATTGAGTTAAGAACCCTGGCAAATAGCAAGAACAATTAAAAGATTCCTCTAGTAATTTAGATAAACCATAATGAAGGCCTAAAAATACTACCAGTGAAGGGAGAATGAGGTAGCTTTGCAGCTACTTTGAAGTTAGCTTTGCTGAAACCAGATCACACCTCAGCCAGGTGATCAAGGTCAGCATCGACAGTGATATCCTGTTGATGTGATGTGATGAAAATGGGACTGACCTCTGTGCTCTTCCTCCCCCAAAACCTATAATGGCAGTATAATCGTGAGCAAAGCATGAGACAAATCCCAGTTGAGGGACATTCTATAGAATACCTGATAACCAGTACTCCTGAAACTGTCAAGGTCATTAAAAACATGGAAAGTCTGAGAAACTGTCCTAGCCAAGGGAACATAAGAAGACGTTACAACTAAATGTAATGTAGTATCCTGGATGGGATCCTAGAGTAGAAAAAGGATATTAGACAAAAACTTTGGAAATCTGAATAAAGTATACAGTCTTTAGTTGTTAATTATGTATTAATATTGGTTCATTAATTGTCATAAATGTACTATACTAGTGTAAGATATAGGAGAAGCTGGGGGTGGGGTTTATAGAACCTGTATACTCTTTTAATTACTTTGTAAATCTAAAACTGTTCTAAAAAATGAAGTTTATTTAAAAAAAAATCAATGGAGATGAAAAAGCAGTAACGAATTTTAGAGCAGTGTTAAGGTGGTTGAATCGAACATGCGTGGTGACTGAATTGGGAAACAAGGATTAAGTAACTCATAGTGTTTTGTTTTAGGTTTGTGAATGAGTAAGGATGGCATTTATCATAATACATTACAAAATATATACAGTAGTCATTTGTGAAGGCTATAAAATTATTTCAGCAGTGCAGCCATTGTTCAAAATGTTTTGTACGTTTTTAGAATCAAAGATTTTTTGGATATCCTATATCCTTTTAGACCTACCAAAGTAAGAGACATAGCAGTGTAGCAGTTCAGGGTGTGACCTTAGGCAAGTTTCTCATTCTTTCTAAGCCTCAAATTTGGCATATTAGAAAGTCACTGTGGACAGAAGATTATGAGAAGATGGCCAGCAGGAAGCACCAGGAATCTGTCTGCCACCTAGACAGTAGTTGCACTGGCAGAATCTGTCTGATATAACTATTGTGGAACTCTGAAGTGTATTGAAGGATTGTAACTTTTAGGGGAAGTCATGGTAAATTGCAGTTAATTTGGTCAATTCAGCTTTTAGCACAGTTACCCATTCTGCACCCCTTAGCCACTGGCAGGCAGCTGTGCTTGTGTTCTAGAACAACCTGCATGCAGCCTGTGGGAGTCAGGGTGGGCAAAAAGGACCTTGTCCTCCGTAAACTGGGGATCTATGCTCTGATTGCTCATGGCTGTTTATAATCAGACAGGTGCAAAGAAGTTGTTGCTGCACATCTTCCCATTGATGTTGTACCTCCTCTCTCCACTGTTGTTGCAAATTGTTGCACCTCTTCTTCTGGCTGAAGAGACTCCCAAGAGATTTAAAGGGCTGGTACCCTTTCTTCGCTTCATTTTGTTCTTTTTCCCCTTCCGGGAGCCAAACCCTAAAGACTAGGACATTCAAAAACAGCTGCATATATGGAGAAAATTATAACATGACTGTGCATGCCCAAGGCAGAGGCTCAGAAAAGACCTGAGAATACTTAAGGTTACAGCTCAGGTTGGTCATCAACACAGAGACAGCCTATAACAATCAAAAAGACAAAAACAATAACAAGAAAACAGCAAAGCCTGGGGATGGGGAGAATCTGATTTCCAGAGTTACCACATTTCTAGATTCAAATGTCTAGTTTTCAACAACAACAACAACAAAAAAAACAAGGCATATGAAGAAACAGGAAAATATAACCCATTCAAAGGAAAAAAATAAACTGTGTCTGAATGAGACTTGATGGCAGATTTGGTAGACAGAGACTTTAAAAGATGCTCAAAGAAATAAAGGAAGATGTGGGAAAAGTATAAAATATGTATGAATAAAATGGAATAATCAGTAAAGAGATAGAAAATCTGAAAAGAAACCAAAAATAAATTCTGGATCTGAAAAATATAATAACTGAAATGAGAAGTTCACTGGAGTGATTGAAAGACAAATTTGAGCAGGTAGAAGAATAAGTGAACCTGAAGATAGGGCACTGGAAATTACTGAGTTCAAGGAACAGCAACAACAAAAAAGATCCAAGAAAAGTAAACCGAGCCTAAGGGACCTGTGGGGTACCATCAAGCTGGCTAATATACACATTGTGGGAATCTGAGAAGGTGGGGTGGCAGGGGAGAATGTTTGAAAAAATAATGGCTGAGAACAACAAATTTTTTGAAACACATGAATATAAACATTCAAGAAGCTCACTGAACTCCAAATAATGTGATATAAAAAAGACCCCATGCCAAGACACATTATAATCAGACTTGCAAAAGAGAAAGAGAGAGCAAATCTCAAAGGCAGCAAAAGAGAAGCCAGTCATTATGTACAAGGGATTCTCAATAAGATTATAAGCAGACTTCTCATCAGACACTTGGGAGGCCAGAAGACACGTGGACCTTTAAATCCAAAGTGCTAAAAGGAAAAACAGTCAAGAATCCTATATCTGACAAAACTGTCCTTCAAAAGTGAGGGAAAAATCAAGACATTCCCAGGTAAACAAAGGCTGAGCTCATTATCACTAGATCTGCCCTTCAGGAAATACACATTCCTGCAGGGTGAAATGAAAAGACATTAGAAGGTAACTCAAAGTCATATCACAGAATGAAGGCCTTAATTGAGGGAAACATATGGGTGATTATAAAGGATGTTATTATCATAACAGTGGATTGTAACTTCACTTTTTGTCTTCTACATGATTTAATAACTTAATACATTTTTTAAAAAAGCAATTATTAGTCTAAAAGCTGCTAACATTGTAATTTTTGTTTGTAGCTCCAAATCTTGTTTTCTACATTATTTAAGAGGCTAGTAGGTTTAAAAGAATCATTAGTTTGTGTTTTGGGACACACAATGTATAAATATATGTTTTTGTGACCAATAACCAAAAGGGATGGGAAAGAAGCTATAAAAGAGCAGAGTTCTGTATATTATTGAAGTTAATTTGCTATAAATTCAAATTAGAGTATTATAACTTGAGAATGTTAATATAATCTCCATGGAACCACAAAGAAGATAACAATGGAATATACACAAGAGGAAATTAGAAAGGAATTTAAATATTTCACTACCAAAAAACCAAGTAAACACTAAAGACAACAATAATTCAGGAAATGAGGGACCAAAAAAACTACAAGGCATGTAGAAAACAAATAGCAAAATGACAAGTCCTTCGTTATCAATAATTACATTAAATGTAAGTGAATTAAACTCTCCAAAAGACATAGATTGGCAGAATGGAGAAAACCACATGATCCAGCTATATGTTATTTACAGGTGGCTCATTTTAGATCCAAAGATGCAAATAGATTGAGCGTGAAAGGTTGGGAAAAAATATTCCATGCAAATAGTAAACAAAAGAGAACAGAAAGGTAACTATAGTAATATCAGACAAAACAGACTTTAAGTTTTAAAAGTTTCCAAGAGACAGACAGGTAATATATATTAATGAAAGGCTCAATACAGCAATAAGATATAACAATTATAAACATTTATATACCAATGACAGACTATCAAAACATATGAAGCAAAAATGGACAGAATTGAAATGAGAAATGGGCAGTTCTACAGTAGTAGTTGGAGACTTCAGTATCCCACTCTTAGTAATGGGTAGTGATGAGGAAAAATTTGGAGTTCATAGCTTTATGCCTGCTCACCTTTATTTGAAAACCCTTTGCATGTAACCCCTAGCAACTCCCGCACTCTGTAATCACCTGTAACCTATGGAAATTTAGTAGCCAAGCAATTAATCCAATCAATTAATACCAACTGTAGCCAGCCAATTAATGCCAATTGTAGTTATATGTTTTAACCTATATAAGGAGAGAATTCACCTAGAACGGGGCCCAGAATTTTGGAGTGTTAGCTCGTCTGGTGCCACCAGCTCAATAAACCTGAGTTCTCCAACCCTCCGAGTGTGGTGCTTGGTTTCTTGTGGGATCAATTTCTGCAACAGTAGAACAACCAGAGAGAATATAAGTAAAGGAGATAGAGGACTCAACATAATAAACCAACTATACCTAATACAGATACACAGAACACTCTACCCAATAATAACAACACTATTGTCTCAGTAGATTTTAAGAGATAGATGTGCAAGATATCTTCTCCAGCTATAATAAGTTGAAGTTAGATGTCAATAACAGAAATAAAACCAGAAACGGCAATTTTTTGGAAATTAAACAACACCCTCTTAAATAACCAATAGATCAATGAAGAAGTTTTGTTTTTCAATAGCATCAAAAGGAATGCTTAGGAATTAACTTAACCAAGGAGATGAAAGACTTGTACAGTGAAAACTTCAAAACATTCCTGGAAGAA
This sequence comes from Hippopotamus amphibius kiboko, assembly GCF_030028045.1. Taxonomy (NCBI): domain Eukaryota; kingdom Metazoa; phylum Chordata; class Mammalia; order Artiodactyla; family Hippopotamidae; genus Hippopotamus; species Hippopotamus amphibius. The sequence goes on from NC_080186.1 coordinate 53,701,898, forward strand.
ATTAAAGATATAAACAAATGGAAACACATCAAGGATTGGAGGACTAAATCTTGTTAAGATGTCAGTACTAACTGAAATGATCTACAGATTCAGTGCAATCCTTATCAAAACACTGATGATATCTTTCTTGCAGATACAAAACTCCATTCTAAAATTTACATCAAAACTTAAAGGACCCCAAATAGTCAAAATGATCTTAAACAAGAACAACAAAGCAGGAGGACTCACACATCCTGATTTTTAAACTTACTGCAAAGCTACAGTAATTGAAACAGGTTGGCATTGGAATAAAGACAGAAATAAGCCTACATGATCAAATGATTTTTGTCAAGGATGCTAAGACCATTCAGTATGAAAGGACTATCTTTCAACAAATCGTGGTGAGAAAACTGGATATCCACATGCAAAAGAATGAAGTTGGACCCTCACCTAACACCATATGCAAAATTTAAGTCAAAATGGATCAAAATCTAAACATAAGGGCTAAAACTAAAACTCTTAGATGAAAACATAGGGCAAAAGCTTCATGACATTGGATTTGGCAGTGATATCTTGCACATGATGCCAAAGCACAGACAACAAAAAAAGACAAAGTTCATGAAAAATTTAAAATTTGGAGATTAAGAGGTTAAAAACTTTGAGTTACACAATGAGTCCTTGGTGTGAAATGTATAGTGTGGAGACTGTGATCAATAGTTATGTGATATCTTTGTAAGGTGATCATTTTGAAATGTATAGAAATGTCAACTAACATAGTGTTGTGGGTCAGTTATACTTCAGAAACAAAGACGCTCCTAGAAAAAGAGATCAGATTTGTTGTCACTAGAGATGGGGGTCAGGAGAGGTGAAATTGATGAAGGCAGTCAAAAAGCACAAATTCCAGTTTTTAGACAAATAAGTACTAGAGATGTAATGTATAACATGATAGATAGTTAACACTGCTGTACATTATATATGAAAGTTGTTAGAGTAAATTCTGATTTCTCATCACAAGGAAAAAACTTTTTTTTTCCTTTTTTTAAAATTTTGTATCTATATGAGGTAATGGATGTTCACTAAACTTATTGTGGTGATAATTCATAATGTATGTAAGTTAAATCATTATGCTGTACACCTTAAACTTATACAGTACTGTATGTCGGTTATATCTCAATAAAACTGGAAAAAATAATAAAAATTAAAAAATTAAAAAAAGTTCTGTCCATTAGAAACCCTTATAAAATTTAAAAATAAAATATCACTGTATATTCAGAAATTTTTTTGGTGTATTCTAAGACACTCAACAAAAAAAAGGCAACCCACAGAATGAGAGAAGATGTTTGCAAATCATGTATCTGATAAAAGATTAATATCTAGAATATATAAAGAACTCTTAAAACTCAACAGCCAAAAACCAAACAGTTGGATTAAAAAATGGACAGTGGTTGTGAATAGACATTTCTCCAGAGAAGACATATAAATGGTCAACAAGCACATAAAAAGGTGCTCAGTATATAGTATAACATGGATGAGCTATGGGGACTTTATGCTGAGTGAAATAAGCCAGTCACAATAGGACAAACACTGTATAATTCCACTTATATGAGATACTTAGTGTTGTCAGACTCACATAGATGAACGTAGAATGGTTGTTGCCAGGGCCTGGTGAGAGGGGGTAATGGGGTGTTATTGTTTCATAGGTATAGAGTTTCATTTTTTAAGATGAAAAAAGCTATGGACGTGATGGTTGTGATGGCTGCAAAACATTATAAATATATTTAATACCACTGAATTGTGCATTTAAAAATAGTTAAGATGGTAAAGTTTGTTATGTGTATTTTACCACAATAAAAAAAAGTTCTGTGAGCTAAATGAGATTATACATAGTAAATAACAGATTTCTGTCCTTTAAGGGAGAACTTGATTTTTGAAAGCACCTAAAAGTTATGCAGTGCCTGGTTATTATTTGGAGGATTAAACTTGTTATTGACATTTTTGATCAAGAGCAAGATGCAAAAATAACTTGGTAGGATTAATTTTTGGATGGCTGATAATTTTTTAAGATAATTTTATGCTTAGAGTTGCAAAAATAGTACATTGCATTTGTTTGTCATTTCTTACTCCGCTACAGTCCGTGACAGTTCTACAGTTTTTTCTTATCTTTTCTGATATTGGCACTTCTAATGCGAGCTGGTCAAATATTTTTTAGAATGTCCTTCAGTTGGGGTTTGATGATTTTTCTTGATTAGGTTGAGGAAATGCATTATTGGGAAGGATACAACAGAGGTGAGATGCCTTTCTCAGTGCATTTTAAACAGGGGGTATGTGATGTCAGTATGCGTTACTGGTGATGTTAACCTTGATCACTTGGCTCAGATGCTGTCTGCTAAGAACATGTACTATGAATTTACTGTTTTTTCCTTTGTAATTAGTAAATATTTAGGGAGAGATACTTTGAGACTGTGCTTAAACTTTTACCCACTAATTTTAGCATGCATTCATTTTTCTTTCCTATGGCAGTTATTTATTGTAGAGTTCTAATGGTGGTTTTTATATTTGCCTCATTCTTTCCACGTTTATTATCTCGAATTTTTTTGTTAAGAAGAATAGTTCCTTTCTCTCCTTACAAATTTCTTAGTCAAGTTTAGTTAAGATCCAGTTGTACTTTTCCAATGTATTTTAATTTGATGGAGAAGGGTAAGTGCTTTTGTAAGTTAAGGGCTGAATAGAATCATTAAACTCAGTTCTCTGTTTGGCACTTGATAGTGTTTTACTTTCTAAAGTTTACTTTTGTGTGGTTCTTATTTTTGTTATTTTTGAAGTAATTTTATTTGTTGATAACCCATATCATTGAGATGATTTTTCTGATTTCAAGTATCTCAAGTCATAAGTTGGGGGAACATAGCAAAATTGTATTTTGTGTTAATGTATGGTTTTAAATTTTGTAATTTCCATAACTAGTTTAGAATGAAAGCATACCTTTAACTTTTTTTTTCCCCTTTCTCAGGCTTGAAAAGGAATATACTACAATAAAAACTAAAGAAATGGAAGAACAAGTTGAAATTAAAGTAAGCATCTTGGGACTTTTAAAAATACTGAACATAAATTGATTAAAGTCAGTTTTTTGGCAGCACATGTTAAATTATGTTGATATATTTATTACCTGTCATAAATTTAGCAATGATGTTTGTATTTATTTATTGGTAAATTTACCATCCCACTAGATTATAGTTAAAAACAGACATTTCAAAAACCAGAATAATGTGACTGAAGTGGTTTTCATTCTAGTGTGAGAGAAAGCAGCTTTTCCCTTTTTCTGGATTTGTTGGTGGGTCATCAGGAGAAGATACTTCTTTGGGGAAGATAATTATCATTCCATTTAAGTATGTTTTAAAAAGTTACAGAGAAGATAATCTGGAACATGCTGAGACTAACAGCAGTATAGTATAAGGGAGGCCAAATAGAGCAGATCATTGACTAGAACTAAAGAGATGCAGAAAGCTTTGACTAACTCAATTTTCTCATCTCTAAGCAAAGGTTATCTTTGAATTACTGTTCAGAGAAACAGGTAGATTTTCAATTTGAAGGATGTGTAAATTCCCACGTGTACCTTAAAATTCTTAATTTGCATCCCTGTAGGCCAGAAATTGTTGAGGATCTTTGGCTTTGTGTGAGCTGGGTGTTAAGAAAAATTGAATTGGTGTTTATGCTGATATTTCAGGATGGGGGATAATGATTAGAAGCATGAGTTAGTGAAGGAAATCAGTGACTGGCTGATCCAATTCCTTACCTTTTATTTTACCCCCAACTCCCTGCAAAAAAAAAAAAAGAAAAGAAAAGAAAAGAAAAAAAGAAACAAAAACAAAACATTTATTGAATGAATCCACTTTTTAAAAAAAACTGTATGTTTGAATGTGTCTGATTTTTTACTTCAACCTGCCAAAACATTCGATGACCATCTTATTTACAATTCCCTAGCCATGTATTAATTTAGTCTTGCTATAAAATAACATTTCATTACTCACACTCCACGGGCCCTTTTTACTAGGGAATGGGTTCATTAAATTACTACTTTTTCTTACCATAATCCTGCTCAGAAGCCTCCTGGGAGACAGTCTCTTCTCTCATCAACTCTGCCTCCCTTTTATAGATGTTTTATTTCCATTTCTATCACCTACTCACTATCTGTTGGAAATAGATACTTCTACATTTTTCAGAGGGAAAAAGGAGGAGAGGGAGAAGGAAAAGACCCCTGTGGATGTTCTTCCCTCTTTTTTTTTTTTTCTTTTTTTTTTTCTGTCACCCAACTGCTGCTCTACCATTTGCTTTTCTTTTAGGTTCCATGAGTAAGGGTAATATTAAATCCTACCCTCCAACCTACTGAAAGTAAAAAAGTACGTCATCCTGCTGAGTGGGGAGAAAGAATGGGTTATCACATACCACGAATATTCGGAACTGCAGATCAAGAATCTGAGGATGGGGAAGCCATCCTGTTCATTTCATCATGCTTTGTTGTTGCAAAAAAAAAACAAACAAACAAACAAACAAAAAAAAACAAAGTTGTATGAAAAATCTTTGCTCTTGAAGAAGTTTTTTCTAAAATTAAGTCACACGAATGTAGGAATGTCAAAAGGCCTTAAAAAAATCTAGCAAACGTTAGCCTATATTTGCCATTTTTTCAAATTTTGATTTTTGGGAAAAGTTATGGTTCATATACCTCACAAAATACTTTTGAGTATGTCTTAGGCAGAAACAAATGGCATAAAGTTGTTTACAGAGAAGAACCTGGGGGAAAAAAGTTTAAAAAGTTTGTGGAATGCGTTGGGTAAATAAAGTATGCTGATCTCAAAGATAATTCCTTTTATAAAATCTTATTTCCACATAGTTCTTTTTTATTCTTGTACCATTTTCATTCCTTTCTTCATTTATCCCGCCCACTAAAGAACGAGGCCAAAACAATTTTTGTGTAACTGTACTTTTTTAACTTTATGTTTGCTTTTGTCTGATTTTTAAGTTGAACCTGGCAATTCACCTGTTGTAAACAGAAGACCACCTTATTCACAATTAATTAGCCATCTATCATGGAGCCTTTCTCTTCAGTGGGAAATGTCATTTTCTTATTCACATTCCCTTCCCCTCCCCCAAGGTCCCTTTTACAAGGGAATGAATTCTGTTAAACTAGTGCTTTCTTGCCCTGGTCCTCCTCAAAAACCTTCAGGGAGATGGTCTTACACTGTTCTTTATGTAAATAGTATGATCATAATTATGTGGTGTTTTGATATGGAAGTAAAAAAATCAGCCTTTGGTATTGTGACATGTTTAAGGTTTGACCTTCACGTCAGTGACCTTTATGCTAAGAATTGTATCTGTCAGCTCCCTGATCAAGATGGTGACTTTCAAGTATTCTCCATTCCTTCTCTGAAGTGTTATAGGAAGATCTTGACAATAACAGTTTCACACGGTGAATCTTACATTTTCCTGTGGGAAACTTTTTGTTAATAGAAACACCTTTGTCAGTATGTTCTTCTAATCTCTTGATGCTCCACCTGAGGGGAAGAAGGTAAGGAATATTAAAATTCTAGTTTATATTGGGGTAAACCACAAATGTTTAAAAAAGAAGAGCCTTTATCCCCTGCTCTATTTAAGATAGACATATGAATTTTTGTTTAAATTTGTGCTTTGGGGCTTAGAGATTTAAGCCCTGTGAAAAGTTAGAAATTCTGACTAGTTTTTAGTCAGAATTTGAGTATTTTTTCTTATTTCAAAAATTATGAAACATTCCAGATATGCTGAAAACTAGAGTGTAATATAAAAATATTTGTGTTTTCACTGCCTGACATAAAAAAAGAAAACTTGACAAGTATTATCTAAGTCGCCCAGGAATTATATTGAACAATCAATATAACGTATTAGTACTGACATACTGACACATATATTCAACACTTAATATATGAAGGATATGATTTGGGTCAGTCTGAGACCCATATATGTTCTTCAGTGTATACACTATACTGCTTTCCAAGAGAGACTTTAATGTATTGTGATATAAGAAGGATTTGGATGCCCGTTTCTCTGTGGCATTACAAAGTTTTCATTAAAAAATGAATAAATAAACTCAATAAAATCCAATGGGGATACAATAGCATAATTTATTTAAGAAGTCATTCATTTAAAAGATATTTACAGTGCCTACTACATGCCCAAACACTGTTCTAGGCACTTGAGATGTGTTTATGAAACAGACCAATTCCTGCCTTCATGATGCTTACATTCTAGTGTGGAAATCAGATGATAAGTAAAATGTACAGTATTTTAGATGGTGATAAGTGTTAAGTAGAGGGAAAAAAATATCTTAGGGAAGGGAAAGTAAAATGATAGTGTTTGGATTAAAAATTTAGAGAAGTTGACCAGGTTACCTTTGAATAAAGACCCAAAGGAAGGGAGGGAGCTAGATATATAAGGAGAGCAGAGTGTGGTCAGGAGTGTGCTGATGAGGAATAGTGATGGGACAACATGAAGATGAGGGAAGTGATAGGAGGTAAGATGTTGCACATTGCAGATAATGTAGGGAGTTGCTGAACACGTGAAGACTTTAGCTTTTACTCTGGTGAGCCATTGGGGTTTTCAGTAGAGAAGGACAAGGTCTGACTTAACTTTTCAGTGGATCTTCTGGATGCTGTGTTGAGAATATATTGCAGGGGGTAAGAGCAGAAGCAGGGAAATTAAGTAAAAAGCTGGTGAAGTATTGCAGGCAAGAGGTGGTGGTGGCTTGGACTGAAGCTTTAAGAAATGATTGGATTCTGAATAGGCTTCAAAAGTATAGCTGATTGTGGAGGTGTCAGAGGGACAGGTATCAAGGACTTTGGCCTGAGCAATTAGAAAAATGCAGTTCCCAGTATCTGCAATCGGAAAGTACAGGAGGAACACCAAGAGCCCCAGTTTTGGCTATATTAAGTATGAGATGCCCAGGAGCTGTTCAAGTAGCTCCTCAAAATATAGTAAGTCCGCTACATATGAACAAGTTCTGTTCCAAGAGCACGCTTGTAAGTGCAATTTGTTTGCAAGTCCAACAAAGTTAGCCTAGGTACCCAACTAACACAATTGGCTATATAGTAACGTACTGTAATAGGTTTATAATACTTTTCACACAAATAATACATAAAAAATAAACACAAAAAATAAACATTTTTAATCTTATAGTACTGTACCTTGAAAAGTCCAGTAGTACAGTACAACAGCTGGCATACAGGGGCTGGCATGGAGTGAACAGGCAAGAAGAGTTACTGCCTGGAGGAGGGAGAGGAGGTTGGGAGATGGTAGAGCTGAAGGATCATCAGCAGTGAGACGGAGGGCAAGCTGCAATTTCAAGAATGCAGGTTCATATCTTTGAAAGTTCACAAGTTGAAGATTTGTATGTAGGGGACTTACTGTATTCAGAGTTGGAGTTAAGAGATGACAAGCTGGAAATAAAAATTTGACAGTTCTGGACATGATTGTATTAAAAGCCATGAGAATGGATGAAATTACCTGGGGAATGTATACAGATAAAACATAAGCGTATAAGAATTTAAGCCTGAGAGTAAGCCAAGATTTAAAAGTTAGGAAGACCAAGAAATAATCAGCAAAGTAGGAGAACACCAGCGAAATGTAATGTCCTAAAAGTCAAGAGAAAAGAGTGTTTCAGAAAGAGAGAGCCATTTACTGTGTTAAATGCTAAAGAAAGGTTTTGTGAGATGAGGGTGGAGAAATAATGATTGAGTTTATTAGCGTGGAAACAGATTGGTAAAGAGAAGTATTGGAAACTAAAACTTGACTGGAATAAACTAGAGAAAATTAGAGTTAGGAAGTATAGATACCTTTCAGGGAACTTGTAAGGAAGAGAGAATGAAATAGTAAGCTTAGAGAGGATAGTGATGTTGAAGAGATTTTTAATTTGTTTTTCCTTCCTTTTTTGTTGAGATGGGATAATTAAGTAGGAAACTCTCATGATGTGTGAATGACAGGGTAATTGCTGGAACCAGCAGGATTATGAGGTTTAGCACAGAGATGGAAGCTTTACCTTGGTTTGCTATGTAGGTAGGTAGTCCACGATGACAAGAGAGAATGTAAAATATATGGGCAAAAATGTAGGTAAGATGTCGGATGTGGTTGTGGGATGTTGTAAAGTTCTGATTGTGATTGCTTCAGTTTTTTCACTGAAATCATAAACCAGATTATCGTCTGAGAGTGCAGTAGGGTGGGGGATTGTTGGTTTGAAGAAAGGGGAGAAGGTACAAAGTAGTGATCTAAGAGGGTAGGAGAAGGAATGGACTAAGGAAACATTATCATTGCTAGGATGCATTAAGAGTCCAACGGCATTTAGTGATTTTTTTAAAATTCATTCATTTATTCATTGTCTGTGTTAGGTCTTAGTTGCTGCGCTCTAGTTGCGGAGAGCAGGTCTACTCTTCATTGTGCGTGGGCTTCTCATTGCAGTGGCTTCTCTTGTTGCGGAGCATGGGCTCTAGACGTGCGGGCTTCCGTAATTGTGGCACGTGGGCTCAGTAGTTGTGGTGCATGGGCTTATTAGTGGCTCCGCGGCATAAGGGATCTTCCCAGACCAGAGCTTGAACCCATGTCCCCTGCATTGGCAGGTGGATTCTTAACCACTGTACCCCCAGGGAAGCCCCTAGTGATTGTTAATTGAAATAAACTTCATGGTTTTATTTTTTTTCTGTCATATTTACTGGCTGAGGGTACTAACTCAGAGCTGTCAGTGTGTTGACCCAGAGTAGTGGTTTCCCAGGCAAGTATGCTAACTACTAAAAAAGAGAAGGGAAAGGGGATGAAAGCAAGGGGACATCTGCAGTGATTGAAAATTTAACTTTGTTTGGGAAAAGAGGATATCAGGGAGTGAAGGACAGTGAAAAGTTGGGAAGATCAATGTATTATCCCAACAAGAAGGAGGATTATTGAGTTTGAGTTACTTCATAAAATGAGTAAGCTGGAAAGAATAGAGTGGGTTGTTTGAAACTGAGATTCCCCTATTTGGGGATATTTAGGTTTTTCATTTTTCATCATTAAAAGCTAATGTTTATAGTTAACATCTTTGTATGTAAAGTTTTGTGGTACCTGTATTTAGTCATTTGTGAAAAGCAGAATTACTGAATTATAGGATGTTAGTATTTTTAAGACATTTACTATGTACTAAGTAAATTTCCTGAAGAATATTTCCAGGATATGTTCTTTGCAGCATTTCCATTTCACCAATACTTTGTTGTGTGTACATTAGGTATTTCATTCTTGCTCTCATTCTTAGTCTCATTTTCTTTTCTAATTTAGTAGGTCAAAAAAGTCTCTCTTTTTTTTTGGGGGGGGGGCACACGGGCTTAGTTGCTCCGCGGCATGTGGGATCTTCCTGGAGCTGGGATTGAACCCGTGACCTCTGCATTGGCAGGTGGATTCTTAACCACTGCACCACCTAGGAAGCCCCAAAAAAGTCTCTCTTTTTAAGTGTATCTAGTGCTCTTTCTCTTTGTGGTTTTCACCTTAAAGTTTAGAAAACACCCTTTTAATCAGTTCTAGGAAATGTGATTAAAAATAAGGATACTAAAAAATTAATGAGAAATCAGTCAAGTGATAGATTTTAGTCATTAGCTTTCTTATATAGCATCAGTAAACATTTCAAAAATATCTTGGAAAAGAGAAATTCCATTTGAAATAAAGACAAAAGAATTTTTAAGAATAACCTAAATGAAAAATAGTGTAAAACCTAACAAACACAGAAAAACTATGCGAAGGGTTTTTTTAAAAGATGAATAAAGGGGAAAGATAAAAATAACTACATGTTGTATAAAAAAATGTAAAGAATAATTATTTTAAAAAATAGGCAAAAGTAATAAAATGATATTCATGCTCTAACTTTAAAAATATTATGAGCGAAGCTTATCATTAACCAAACATTTGATATATATTAAGCAGTATGCTCTCTCCTTTAATTCTTCCTGTATCATTGTACGTTTTTTTATTCTAATTTTCTAGTTGAGGAAATGGAGATTCTAAGACACTGAATGACATGCACAGGTGTTAGTTGTAGAGTGAGGATTTGAACCTAAACCTGCCTCATTTCAAAACCTAGTCTCTAAACTAATTTAGTCTACTAGTAGTTAAGGTTTAAGGATAAAAAACAATATAAGAACGGGGGAAATTACCTCTACCAGATGTTAAAAGGGATTACAAAGCTCTAATTACCAAAATACTGTGAAGGTAAGCCTGAAACAGTCTTTAATAACTGATAAAGTCTATTATATTTTTCAACTCATCATGAAGTGGATATCACACAAATAAAGAATTGATGATTTATTTAAAAAGTGGTATGAAGGTATTTGTGTAGGTGTTTGGGGGAAAATAAGTTTAGGTTTTTAGTTACAGCAAAACTTCAGAAGATTTAAAGGGGGTGGGGAGGGAAATCCAAGTGAGTGTTTTTAGTTTTAAATTTTATTATTTTAGCATTATTTCTATTGTAATATTAACTTTATTCACTCAATCGTCTGGTTGAACTTAGCTTCCTAAGTTTTTTAGAATAAACAAAATGCTGCTTTTCTTTTTTTCATAAAATATGTCTAGAAGATTTTGAGAATTATGTTTATTTCTTTGGCTCTCCAAACTTTAACAGCATTTAATAATTGCTTATTTGTGTAGACCATTATGCTATACATAATATGAGTAGCCAAGAAATGAGAAATATTTTCTTCTCCTCAAACTATTTTGTAGCCTGAGATTACACATAAGGTAATATCTATATCAAATCATCCAAATATATTCTAGTGGATAGAGCAAGAAAATTTAATTTGCAAAGTACCTTTGTAATAAATAAGATTTATTTGCTCCAATTTGTAGTCCACTTAATAAGACAACAATTCATAGTCTTTTATTTCCTTTGCTGTGAGATTTTATATGTTATATAAACTGTATTTTAGTCTTTACTGAATATAAATAGTCTTTAGTCATACAGAGTGAGTCAGAAAGAAAAACAAATATCATATATTAACACATATATATGTGGTATATAGAAAAATGGTACAAATCAACTGGTTTGCAAGGCAGAAATAGAGACACAGATGTAGAGAACAAACATATGGACACCAAGTGGGGAAAGCGGGGAGGGTTGGGGGGAATGAATTCAGGAAGATTGGGATTGCCATATACACATTACTGATAAGAAAAAAAAATCAAATTGTACACTTTAAATATATGCAGTTTATTGTATGTCAATTAAAGAAAAAAGAAATCATAAAATATTTTATATGTTATATAAACTATATTTTAGTCTTTACTGGCAAAATAATAGATTGAATTGATAGAAGAATTTTCTGAAGACATTTTTAGCAGGAATTTAAGGGAAGGTAGGGTTGGAAGAAGGCTGGATTGCACTCGAGAGCAAATTGGTACAAAAAGGTAAGAGAAAGTTTGAAATTATAATGATGGCAGAATGAAGGGATAACTTATATTGGTGAACTATACAAAAAGGAGATGATTTTTTAATGTAGAGTGTTTTGTTTTTTTTCATATTATTTTCTATTACGTTGTCACAGGATATTAACTATAGTTCCCTGTGCTATACAGTAGGAGCTTGTTTATTCATCCTATGTATAGTAGTTTGCATCTGCTAGTCCCAGACTCCCAATCCATCCCTTCCCCACCCCCACATACGCCCTTGGCAACTACAAGTCTGTTCCAAGTCTGTGAGATATGTTCGTTTGTGTCGTATTTTAGAGTCATATGAGTGACTTCATATGGTATTTGTCTTTTTTTTTCTGACTTACTTAGTTTGGTATGATAATTTCTAGGTCCATCCATGTTGCTGCAAATGGCATTACTTCATTCTCTTTTTATGACTAGTATTCCATTGTGAGTGTGTGTGTGTGTGTGTGTGTGTGTGTGTGTGTGTATCACATCTTCTTTATCCATTCATCTATTGATGGACATCTAGGTTGTTTCCATGTCTTGGCTATTGTAAATAGTGCTGCTGTGAACCTAGGGGTGCACATATCTTTTTGAATTATAGTTTTGTCTTGATATATGCCCAGGAGTGGGATTGCTGGATCATGTGGCAACTCAGTTTTTAGTTTTTTGAGAACCTCCATACTGTTTTCCATGGTGGCCACACCAATTTATAATGTAGGGTGTTTTAGATTTAATACTAAATAGCATTAATTTGACAGAATTTTGGGAGTTGGGCATTGAACAATTAGGTGCAGTGTTTTTGTTGTTTTTTTTTTAATTTGGTTTTACTCTTTTAATTACAAGAAAATGCTAGTAATTTTCTTAAGTTTAAGACAACTCATGATAAATAATTCATTTGATGAAAACAACTCATTCTTTTCTGTTTTCAGATTGGAACTTTGCCACTTGGCATATACAACACATTATAAATGGAGCTGATCTAGTTCTGAACTGACAGTTTGATATTTATTCTATGAACATGCATTTTTCAGATTTCTTATTTGTTCATTTGATAGGACATTTGAATACTTTTTGTGTAGTCTTTGTAGGAGATAAGTGAGTTAGAATCTTTTCTATCTAATGGGGATGTTAAGACATATAAGAAAATACTGGGAATTCCCTGGTGGTCCAGTGGTTAGGACTCTGCACTTTCGCTGCTGAGGGCCTGGGTTCAATCCCTGGTCCGGAAACCAAGATCCTACAAGCCGCGAGGCACAGCCAGGGGAAAAAAATAAAAAAATACTAATTATGAGTCATTATGACAGAAAAGAAAGGGGCTATTTCTGTATGTATTCCAGCTTGTGTTGAAAATTCAGTCACAGCTGGAATGATAAATGTGGTCATTTCCATTGCCATGCGTTTCTTACTCTGAGCCTTTAAGAACTTCACGGATGATGATGTAGCCATTTCTTAGACTCTTTTCCTATTTATAAAAGGTGGTACATTTTATGGACTATGATTTAGGTGTCATTTTTCCTTCTCAGGAATATTTGCAAACAAACTTTTGTGTGTGTTTGTTTTTCTTTTTCTGCAGAGGTTACGCACAGAAAATAGACTTTTAAAACAGCGCATTGAAACATTAGAAAAAGTAAGTAAATTGCTACTTATGTAAACTTCTGTTGAATGCACAATAATTTTTCTATTTTAAATAAAGGCTTAAGAAATCTAGCACATGTTTCTGAAGTTGTGGTAGTGACTGCTTAGCTTGCCATAGCTTACTACGTAACTAACTTGTCAATAAAAATTGATCCTTACTAGTCCTTGAACTGTAAGGTTAAAGTTTCAAACTAAGGCTATTATTAGAGTAAAATATTGATGTCATTTTTTTTGTTACATAATCTCTAAAAAGTATGTTTTTTAGGGGTAACTGTTCTGTGTGTTGCCCTGTCTAGCCATATATTAAATGTGTCAGTGATTTCTTTAAGGCCTAGGATTGCTTTAAGTTTAGTTAAAGTGACTGACTGATTTCTTATATAAAAATTCACCATGATGTTTGTTGATTTTCAGCACAGGAATTGTGCCTAAACTTTTGGTTCTTAGAATTATTTTTTTTTTATATTTTTTCTTTCTTTTTTCTTTTAAAAAATATGGAACGCTTCACGAATTTGCGTGTCATCCTTGCGCAGGGGCCATGCTAATCTTCTCTGTATCGTTCCAATTTTAGTATATGTGCTGCCGAAGCGAGCATCTTAGAATTATTTTGATTACACTTGTTACCTCTTCCTCTCTGTTTCATATAAAATAAACTTGGTAAATGTGGCAGTTTTGCATTATTTTTCTTATTGTGCTTTTGATGTAATGTCTTTCATAGTCTTGTTCCTGATGCTATAAAACTGTATTGAGTAATAAAAGTATAGTCTAAAAGTTTTGGTTTTTTAAAGGAGAAACATCTGAATTCCAAAGATGAGAATTAGTAGTTTAAAAAGTACTCCTCATGATATTGCCAAGTATCTTAAAACCGTCACTGAAAATCTACAGGTCAATATCTAGAAATGAAATGAGTGATAATATAGATTATTTGCATATTTGTCTTTTGTTTGAAAGTATTGATAGTTTCATATTAAATAACATGGCACAAGGACCAGTATATTTTTCTTATATAATAATTGCTTGTGTATTTTTGTTACATAGTAGTTACAGGTACCTTATATTAAGAATATATTTCCTTCATTTTATTAGAGTTGTTTTGAAGATAATTCTGCTTTTTTGGTAACTGCAAAAAGATTGAGCTTAATTGTTTTTAAGTTGTTTTGATGATATCAATATTTATTTTTTCTACTAAATATTCAGTTTATAGTAAAATATATATCTTCCTAGGTGGTCTTTTATGTTTGGAGTAAGACATTTTCACAGAGAAAGCATTTTTATTTCATCGAACCTTGAGAATAATAAAGGTGCTGTCAGAAAGGGTTAAGTTTGGATTTTGCTTCTAGAAAATTAAGTACCTTTTTACTGGCTTAGATGGCCTAGGTGTGTTCTTTAGCTCTTAGAGTTCTATAAATACTTAGATATCAATTAAAATCTGTAACCAAAATGTCTACTTACTCAGTTATTGCTAGAGTTTATTATGGTTGAGCTCATTAATTTCATTTGTCATATTTTCCCTGCTTTGCTTCTTTGGAAGTTGCTGTTGCACAAATTGCTGTCACACTTTATAAGTGGAATTGCTTACTCAAATTCCTTCTCCTTTTCATGTAAATGATTTGACAATATGGCTGATGCTAAAAATACTTAAAGTATGCTTTAAAAAGAAGATATTGGCTTGTCCCAAATAATGAAAACTCTCTTGGAATTTGTGTTTGGTCTCTTTTAGAAGCACATGATTTTCTGCAGTTTATCCTTATTTTGATATATTTTTCTTTTTTAAGAATAGAAACATACAGTAAAAAATAATTTTAAAATCTAAATGTCCATTTTAATTATAATGAAAAGTAGGTGGAATTTGGGTATGCGTTGTTTCTTCTTAGTCCTAATTTTATCACCTTTATTTTATTTCTTTCTCTTATATTTCTATCTGAATTTTTCCTTTTGTAGGAAAGTGCTTCCTTGGCAGATAGATTGATACAGGTATAGTTTTTTTTTTTAAAGCATTTTATCTAACATCTAAGGGAAGTCCTAAACCTAGAAATCCATATTTTAATGCATGCAATTTTACATGCATTTTCCTAGAAATAATTTTTGGGGTGGTATCTATAGGTGTAAACTTAATTTTTGATAACAGTGTGTTATTAAAATAAACCCATCTTTTGCACGTTTTAGAGCTAACCTTATTTTAAAGTATTTATTCCAAAATGGCAATCAGTGGATTCCTCAAAATTAACCACTATTCATTGAAAACATTAGTCCTGCATGTACAATAATATTGCATGAATTGAATTTCTATTGGCTGAAAGAAGAATTGTTAAGATTATCAGATGACGTTTTCATTTAGTTTCCCAAAATTTACTGGAGCAATAATGAGCTGCTGGCTAATAATTACTTAGGCTATTCTGTTCTCTGAGGTGACTTTTTTTTTTAATATGTCAAAGTAAGTAAATAAACCTCACAAAGGCAGTCTTTCTTGAAGCTATCCTAAATTCTTTACACACACAAAAATTATGTCCTAAGGGACAAGTGACAAGAGCCCAGGAGGCTGAGGAAAACTACCTCATAAAACGGGAGCTGGCCACCATCAAACAGCAGAGTGATGAGGCCAGTGCTAAACTGGAGCAAGCTGAAAATACCATCAGGAAGCTCCAGCACCAACAGCAATGGGTAAGGAGTCTGGTAGTGCTTTTTCTCACCTTTCTCATCCCCTTCCTTTAAACTTTTATTTTTTTTTTTAAGCACAACTTCTGTGCTCTTGTTTTAAACAATTTTGTTTTCTATTTTAACTGAATTCTTAATCAATTTTAAGTTCTGTAACATTTAGGGGTCCTATTGTAGCCTAAAGACTCCTTGTTCTAACATTTTTTTTTCTGTCTACACAGTTTTATTAGAATTAGATAATGTTTTCTTTCCTTACATTATGTTTAAAGTCACAGCAAATAAGTGATGTATGTCAGGCCTGCTTTTTAGGTTTTAGAAATCTGTTTTATAAAAGGTATTTTTCCCATGGGCAATTTTTAAATCTTCTGATAGTTTTTAGTTGTGTACATGAGATACTACCCAACATATAGAAAATATGTAACTATCTTATTTAAATCTTTGATAATATGATGATTTATGTCTTATGAAATATTATAGTCTTACATCAAGACATTAAATTATGGGTTGTTATATGCTTACATTTTTTCAAAAAGAGAGAAGTCAAAATGAAAAAAATGGACTTTTAAAATATTATGTTAACTAACTTAGAATACTGATTGTACAGCTATCCTCAGGTATTTTTTGTAACTTAGATGTTATTTTCCATTGGCAAATTCAGACCAGTGTGATCTTAATCAAGAATATGAGAGTTAAAAAGAAAAGCCAGCTGTTTATCTTTGAAAAGATACTATTTCTTGTTTCAGTTTTCGGTTTTCAAGTAGGAGTTGGATTGTAACAGGAAGAGGCAGAAAAAGTTGTATGAAACCTAGAATTCTATATGGGTCTGGAAGGCAAATAAAATGACTTCAAAGTTGGACGTTACTTTTATTCAGAAAAATTAAGAAACAACATCATCATCTGAGTATGAAAATCAGAAAACTAAAAGCAAAATGAAATTGGTAATTGAAAAAACCATAACATAAAATTTTTCCTATTATGTTAATTGGTTACAAAAAATGAATAGAAGAGTGGTAAAAGAATACATTCATCCCTTGTTATCTGTGGGGGGCTGGTTCCAGGAACCCTGAGGATACCAAAATTCTTACAGGCTCAAATCCCTTTTGTAAAATGACGTAGTATTTGCATTTAATCTGCGTACATCCTCCCATATACTTTAAATCATCTCTAGGTTACTTATAATATCTAATACTCTGTAAATGCTATGTAAGTATTTGCCTGTGTGTGGCAAATCCAAATTTTTCTTTTTTGGAACTTTCTAGAATTTTTTTCCTGAATATTTTCAATCCATGGTTAGTTGAATCTGCAGATGCAGAACCTGTAGCTGTGGAGGGCTGACTGTACTAAAAAGATGGGAACTCAAATGTTTTGTTTTGCCTTTGTTTGAAATGTCAATAATATCAAAGCATAAAAATAGAAAAAACAGAATTGGGGGGTCATGTTGAAAATTAAGCTGAACTGAGCTCAGTGTAATGTGATTTTGTTATTGGGAAAAATAAGTATTATATTTACATTTAGCATAAGCTACAGTCTCTAATATAATATATTAGAATCATGAGTTATTAGTTTTTTTGCATAGTTTCTCAAATAGTAAGACCTGTGGATATATGTGTATCAAAGATAAAAAATGTTGGTTTATAATGAAAAAGCTAAGTGGGGAAGCAAAAACATCCAGAATGAACTGAAGCTTTTGAAAATAGTTAAGTGTAACAAAGAATCTTTGTACTCTAATTCAAGACAAGATAGACCCATATTATGGGGTTAAGATACAATAAGTAGAAAGCAAATCTCTACTTTGATTTTGCTTCCATTTTTTTCTTGGTAAGCAGGCGTTCTCCTAAACTGAAATAAACTGTAGGGCAGACATATAAAGCAGTAATGCACAAAAATGAGTGAAAGTAACAGAGCCTTGGTTAAATTTCCAGTTTCAAAGTAAAGTGTATATCCTTAGATATTAAAGTAACTTGCAAGATGATTGTAGGAATATTATTTTTTTTAAAGGATTTTAGAAAATAAGAGATACTAAAGGCTTTGGAGTTGGCAACTGCTGTTAAGTAATAGTGGTTAGATATCTCAAAAGAGGATCAGTGACCTCGATGATGCTTTATGAAAAATTCCTGGAACATCTGGTTTGTGACCAATTAGAAAAATAACTTTTACTCACTAAAAGCTAATTTACTAAGTCATAACAAACCAACTTTGTTTTTATAGTAAACAAAAATTTTTACAAGTTATTGGTAGCCTCTCTCATAATGTCGTTCTTGACAAGGTAGACAAAGATGAAAATAGTAAACTTAAGTGGTTTTATAGGTGACTAACTATATCAAAATGGCTGTTCATGTTAAAGTGAAGAGATGTCAGAGGTCTTTGTCTCCTAAACCTGTGCTTCAAGTATTTATTATTTAAATATCCATATACAAGGTATGTTTAAGGTTTATTCATGAAGTATTTCAGAAATGTAGGTAATATGTTAATGGTGAGTCAAGATTTCAAAATATTTAAACAGTCTACTCAGAGTAAGAAACTAAATAAAAGAGTATTTCATAGAAATAAATCTATAGCCTTGCCTTGAATTTTAAAATTTAAAGATATATCTTAGTGATGCTTTATGTAACAAAACCTAGAAATTGACAGGGAATTAGGAATTACCAATAATATAATGAGACTCCCCACATCCCTAATCCTGAGAATAGTCTTCTAGGAGTATAAGAATCCAATTCTAAGTAGCTTGTAGAAAATTTGTAGTGTTGTATCTAGTTTGAATACCAAAACTCATATGAAATGTTTACAGACTGTATTATGGCAAGTATAGGAAGATATGGAATCCCTGCATATTTTTAGACTCCACTAAGGAAAATTTTTATAAGAACGTCACAGGTATAGCCATTTTTAAGTATTTGAGAGATGATTTATGGAAAAATGGTTAGTCTCTTTTGATATTGATTCAAATGGCAGAATGTGTTTAAGATGCAAAGATGCGAAATCAGAATTTTGACAAATGGAGTAGTTTCTTTGCAAAGTGGTGAGCATACTTCTGCTAGAAGTGACCATCTATTGCTGATTGTCTTGATTACAGCCTTCCAATATAACAACATGAAGTCTTCAAAATTCTCTAAGGGTTTCAAATCTATTTCAGCAGGAGGTACTGAATTACCAGTATAATCAACCACCACCCTCTACTGCAAGTAGTGTCATTTTATATGATATAAATAGCTTTGGATTTCATATATGGAACTGAATTCTAATTCTGTTTTGCTAACTTTGTGACCTTGGATATCAAGGATTGGGTTTCCCTTTTTCTCTAAAATGATTACATAAGGCTAGATCATCTCAAGTCTTTCTTTTTGATTTTTAAAATGAACTTTATTGAGGCATAAATTGCATGCAGTAGAATTCATCAAATTAAAATTAACATGTATGGTTTGATGTGTTTTGACATTAGTTGTATAACCATCACTATCACAATCAAAATAAAGTATTTCCATCACCCCCACAATTTCGCTCATGTCCCTTTGCAGTTCACCTCTGCATTCTCAGCAACCTTTCTGCTTTCTGTCACTGTAGTTTTGCCTTTTCTAGAATTTCATATAAATGGAATTGTAAGGTATGAGGCTTTTGTGTCTGGCTTCTTTCGCTTAACATATTCACTCACTTTTTTCCTCTTGGCAATTTTTTTTTGCTTTATGGTGGTAAAATAGACACAACATAAAATTTACCATTTAAGTGCACAGTCCAATGGCACTAAGTACATTTATAATGTGCAACAATAACCACTATACTTCTAGAACTTTGTCATCATCTCAGACAGAAGCTTTGTACCCATTAAACAGAATAACTCTCCTTTCCCCCTCCTCCACCTCTTTGCCCCAGATAACCTCCATTCTGCTTTGTGTCTCTGAATTTTCCTCTTCCAGGTAACTTATATAAGTAGAGTCATACAATATTTGTCCTTTTGTGCCCGGCTTATTTCACTTAGCATAATGATTTCAAGGCTCATCCTTGTTATATAGCATTGCATTAATACCAGAATTTCCTTAGTTTTTTTTTTTTTTTTTTTTGTGGCTGAATAATATTCCATTGTATGTGTATATATTTTGTTTATCCACTCATCTGTTTATGGTCATTTTGGTTGTTTCTACCTTTTGGCTGTCATGAAAAATACTGCTGTGATCATTAACATACAGATACCTGTTTGAGTCCCTGCTTTTAATTCTTTTGAGTATATATCTAAAAGTAGAGTTGCTGGATCAAATGGTAATTCCATGTTTAACTTTTTGAAGACCCAGCAGACTTTTTTCCACAGCTGCTGCACCATTTTACATTTCCACCAGCAATGTACAAGGGTTCCAATTAATTTCTCCACATCCTCAACAACTCTTGTTATTTTCTTTTCTTTTTTCTATACTGTTTTTTAGTAAAAGCCATCCTAGTAGTAAGTGTGAAGTGGTAAATGGTATTTCATTATGATACCTAGGAATAAATGTAACCAGGAAGATGAAACACTTGTGCACTGAAAACTATGAATCATTGTTCATCCATTCATCTGTTGAAGAAAGAAATGAAGACATAAATAAATGGAAAGATCCCATGTTCATGTATTGGAAGACTTCATATTGTTAAGATGTCAGCACTACCTAATATGAGGTATAGATTTAATTCTGTCAGCCCTGTTAGTCTTTTACAGAAATGGGAACTGATCCTGAAGTTCACATGGAATTGCAAGGAGCCCTAAATAGTGAAAACAATCTTGAAAAAGAACAGAGTTGGAGGACTCACATTTCCCAATTTGAAAACTTACTACAAAGCTAGAATAATCAAAACAGTATGGTACTGGCAACAGGATAGACATAGATCAATGAAATAGAAATTGAGAGTTTAGAAATAAACTCATACATCTATGGCCAATTGATTTTCAATAAGGGTACCAAGACCATTTGATAAGGAAGAATAGTCTCTTCAGCAAGTGGTTCTTGGAAAACAGGATATCTCCTTGCAAAAAATGAACTTTGACTCCTACCACACACCACATAAAAAAAATTACTCAAAATGGATCAAATGTTCTTTATGGTTTTCAGACACGTAAGGATAAATCTTCATGAGCTCAGATTCTTAGATAAGGATTCTTTGACACCAAAAGAATGAGCAACAACAACAACAACCAAAAAACAGATAATTGGACTTCAAAATTAAACCTTTTGGGCATCAAAGGACGTTATCCAGAAAGTGAAAAGGCAACCTACAGAATGGTAGCAAATATTTGCAAATCACATATTTAAGTGTTTAGCACCCAGAATAGATAAAGAACTCTTTCAACAAAAAGACAAACAACTCAATTTAAAAATGAACAGAGAATTACAGTATTATTTGCCAAGAAGTGGAAAAACAACCTAAGTGTCCACCAATGGATGAATGGTTAAAGAAAATGACACACACACACACACACACACACACACACACAGAGTGCACGTGCTGGAATATTACTCAGCCATTAAAAAGAATGGAATCTTGGACTTCCTAGGTGGCGCAGTGGTAAAGAATCTGCCTGCCAATGCAGGGGACACGGGTTCGAGCCCTGCCCTGGGAAGATTCCACATGCTGCGGAGCAACTAAGCCCGTGCGCCACAAAAAAAAAAAGAATGGAATCTTGCCATTTGCAACAACATGGGTAGACCTTGAGGGCATTATGCTAAGTGAAATAAGTCAGATAGAGAAGGCACATATCACATGACTCACTTATATATGAACCTAAAACCATAAAACAAGCAAAAAATCTGATTGAGCTCATAGCTACAGAGAACAGATTTGTGGTTGCAAAAGATGGGAGGGTGTGAAATGTGGTTAAGGGGGTCAAGAGGTAGAAATTTCCAGTTAGAAATAAGTCATGGGGATATACTGTACAGCATGGTGACTATAGTAAACAGTACTGTATTGCATATTTGAAAATTGCTGAGAGAGTAGATATTGAAAGTTCTCATCTCAGGAAAAAAATTGTAACTATGTATGGTGGTGAATGTTAACTAGACATTGTGCTGATCATTTCATGGTATTTACAAATACTGAATCATGATTTTATATACCTAAAACTAATATGTCAGTTGTACTTCAGTAAATTTTTTTTAAGCAGTCAGAAGACTTGAATATACCTTTCTTCAAAGAAATATATAAATGGCAAGAAACGTATGAAAAGATGTTCAACATCATTAGGCTTTAGGGAAATGCAGATCAAAACCACTGTGAAGTTTCCACACTCGCTAGGATATCTATAATAAATAAAAAGAAAAGAAGTGTTGGCAAGGAAATAGATTGGAACCCTTGTATACTGCTGTAGAAATATAAAATGGTAAGCTACTGTTGAAAATACTTTGGTAGTTCCTCAAAAGTTTAAACATAGAATTATCATATGACCCACAATTCAATTCCTAGATGTATGCCCAAAAGAACTGATATTCAGACAAGGATGTGTACACATTTGTAGCAACATTATTCACAAAAAAGTGGACATAGCCCATAAATTCATCAACAGCAGAATAGGTAGGCAGATTGTGGGGTACACATACAATGAAATATTCAGCCCTAAGAAGGAATGAAGTACTGATGTATGCTATAAATAATATGGATGAATATCCAGAATGTTAAGCTAAGTGAAAGAAACCAGACACAAAAGATCACATATTGTATGATTCCATTTGTATGAAATATCCAGAATAGATAAAACTATAGAAACAGAACAGAGATTGGTGGTTGCCAGAAAGTTGAATGGGAAGAGGGTGAGAAACTGCTTAATAGTTAAGAGGTTTTACTGTGGACTGATGGAAGTGTTTTAGAGCTAGGTAAAAATTTGTAGTTGTACAACATTCTGAATGTCCTGAATGCCCCTGAATTGTTCATTTAAAAGTGTTATTTGAATTTTGCCTAATTGTCTAAAGAGAAAGACTACAGAACTGAAGGTATATGGCTCAAGGAAATGACACATTTAGTTTGAATGATTGTGGTAGAAGGTGGAAATAAGGGAGAACACATAAGCCAGTGCTGAAACCCATTGGTTGAGGTCAGGGTAGGACCAGAAGCAAGTGAGCTAGCTTGTATGAAGAGCCTGAGAGGACTGGGAGATCTCTCAGGGCTGGGGTTGAGTATGTCTTAATCAGCACTGTGGTTGCATTGAGACTAAAAGGAGAATGCAGTGTGGAATAAAGCAGAGCAGGTCAAGGTTGGCAACTAGAGAAGTGACTTAAAATAGGTTGTCAGGTGAATGCCCTATAGGAACTATAGCCCAAAGGCAAGGGGATTTAAGACAGAAAAGAGACAAGAATTTGGATTATCAGGAGTTTAGTGGACTAATGCGAGAACAACTTGGGCAAGTATTGAACATGCAAGCTGTTATCCATAGCTATGATTTACGTGATTTGGGAAGATGTGATGTTTGGATAGGCCAGCTCTGTTAATGTGCCAGAGTAGAACAGGTGTGTTTTTATTCATTCATTCATTCATTCATTCATTCATTTATGTTCCTCTGCCTAGGAATAAAGTTGTTCGCAGAATCTCAGTGAATCTGAGGTGGTCTCAATTAAAAGGGTTAGAAGTGACAGAGGCAAAGTAGGCTATTATGTGAATATTGGAAATATGAATAGTATGATAGCTGATGAGAGTGATGCTCCTATGGTGAAAAGAATCAAGATGGTCTTCAATATACTAAATTAACAATTAGAAAAAAATGTAAAAAGGTAAATAAGAGATACCATGCAAACACTAAGCAAAAGAAAGCTTGAGTGACCGTATTAATATCAGATATAGTAGACTTCAGACTTCTTGGCATAAAGAGGTACATTTCACATTGGTGATATGGTCAGTTCAATAAGAAAACATAACAATCTTAGGATTGTTGTGTATTTAGGAATATACATCTCCTATATGTGTATGCTCCTAACAACAGAGGAGCATGAAGCTGAGCTGATACAACTGAAAAGTGAGGTGGACAAATCCACAGGTACAGTTGGAGTCTTAAATACCCCTATCTCAGTAACTGGTGAAACAGGTAGGTGGAAAATCATACAGGATAGATATTGAAGACCAACCAATTTGACCTGGTTGGCATTTATGGAACACTTCACCTAATAGCAGCAGAATATGTATTATTTTTAAGTGCACATGGAACATTTACAAAGATAGAACATTTCTGGGCCATAAAATAAATTTTAACAAATTTAAAGTAACTGAAATCATATGAAGTATCTTCTTTGACTCAGCATTCAGTTAGAAATTAATAATAGATATCTGGGAAATCCCCCAAATATTTGGAAATTAAACAACACATTTTTACCCTTGTGTCAAAGACAACATCTCAAGGGCAATTGGAATGTGTTTTGAATTAAATGAAAATGAAGGCACAACATTATCAAAATCTGTGGGATCTACCTAAAGCAGCACGTAGTGGAAAATTTATAGCATTGAATGTTTATACTAGGAAAGGAAATAAGTCTGAAACCAACAATCTAAGCTTCTACCTTAAGAAACTAGACATGTAAGAAGAAATTCAACCTAAAGCAAGTAGAAGGAACAAGTAATGGAGTAGATATTAATGAAATTGAAAACACTATTAAAGAAAAATAGAGAAAATCCATGAAACCAAATGCTGGTTCTTTTAAATCATCAATAAAGTTGATAAAACTGTCTAGACTGACTAAAGATAGAAAAACCAGTAAGTTGTCTTGTCTCATATCCTGGGTTTGTCTGATTCCTTCCTCGTGGGGCCATATTTCCTGTAAACTAGCTTCAGTTAAATGTTTTTAACATTTAGATTATGGATGATGTTGTGAATTTTGCTTTAAATCACGAATCACATAATGTAAGTTCCCACTATTTTAGTGATTCTGAGTTTCACTGGCATGCTAAGTTTGGTTTCCACACACCCTCTCCCTTGTAAAGGTATGATTTCTTCTTTGCAACGATGAAGTAATATATTGGGAAGTACTTTTTGTACCAAGTAAATATCTTGTTCTCTGTTCACCTTTTACCTAATGGTTTTACCATCCTCTGAGTTTCCAAAATGATGATTTTCATATTTTCTCATTTTTTTCTACACTGTTAGCTAGTGTTCCTCTGTAAATGATGCTTTTCTCTTTTTTCCTCCTTCAATCTCTCTTACTCACTGTGAATACTTTTGTTTGTTTTGATGTTTCATATCATTTTATATGATTTTAATGCTGTTAGTACAATGATATGTATTAGACTTTTGAGCAGCAGTTTTTAAAAGATAAATTTTATTTTTAATAAATTTTTAAGCTTTTTATTGGAGTATAATTGCTTTACACTGTTGTCAGTTTTTGCTGTACAATAAAGTGAATCAGCTGTATTTATACATATATCCCCATATCCTCCCCCCACGACTCCTTCCCACCCTCCCTATCCCAGCCCTCTTAAGTCATCACCCATCATCGAGCTGATCTCCCTGTGTTATACAGCAGCTTCCCACTAGCTGTCTGACAGTTGGTAGTGTACATATGTCAATGGTACTCTCTTACTTAGTCCCAGCTTCCCCTTCACGTCACCACCCGCCCGCCCCCCCCATGTCCTCAAGTCCATTCTCTACATCTGCATCTTTCTTTATTCTTGCCCTGTCACTGGGTCCATCAGTACTATTTTTTTAGATTCCATATATGTGAGTTAGCATACAATATTTGTTTTTCTCTTTCTGACTTACTTCACTCTGTATGACAGACTCTCATTCCATCCACCTCACTACAAATAACTCAATTTCATTCCTTTTTATGGCTGAGTGATATTCCATTGTATATATGTGCCACATCTTCTTTATCCATTCATCTGTCAATGGACATTTAGGTTGCTTGCATGTCCTGGCTATTGTAAATAATGCTTCAGTGAACATTGCGGTACATATTTCTTTTTGGATTATGGTTTTCTCAGGATATATGCCCAACAGTGAGATTGCTGGGTCATATGGTAGTTCTATTTTTAGTTTTTTAGGGAACCTCTATACAATTTTCCACAGTGGCTGTACCAATTTACATTCCCACCAGCAGTGCTGGAGGGTTCCCTTTTCTCCACACCCTCTCCAGCATTTATTGTTTCTAGATGTTTTGATGATGGCCATTCTGACCGGTGTGAGGTGATACCTTATTGTGGCTTTGACTTGCATTTTCTCTAGTGATGAATGATGTTGAGCATCTTAATAAATTTGAGTATTTATATTCTTTAAAAAGCATTTGCGCAATACACAGTTATTGAGTAATTGTCTTTAACAAATCGTTGATTCCATTTTATGCTGGCTCTTGATACTTTGAACCTGATATTGTTGGTTTCAAAAATGATCATGTTAATTTATTATTTTTTTAATTGAAGTATAGTTGATTTACAATATTAGTTTCAGGTATACAACATATATATTTAGAGATTACACTCCATTTAAAGTTATTACAAAGTAATGACTGTATTTCCGTGTGCTATACAATATGTTGTGTTAATTTATTATTATTTACTACACTAAATAAAATTTAATATTTACTTATATTTAGTAATTTAAAATTAAATAATAAATATTCAACTAAGCATAAGATAAAAACCAAGCATTGAGATTAAACTATCCCTTTAAGTATTTGTTATACATGTTGCATGCCAGTTTTTCTAGGAAACCCATAGAAGTAGAAATGATCCAATTTCATACATTTGCATGTCTGACTTTGTCCCTTTTGAGTGTGATGGGGCACAGATGTGTTTATGTTAAATGATTTTTCCTGATGAGACCATCTGCCTGAGTCTTGCTTGGTCTATTTAAAAACTTTTTGCTTTACACATGACTGCTTATTGTTCTGGTGCCCTGAATAAGTAATTTTTGTCCAGCAGTTTATTGGCTAGGATCAGCATATACAAGAAGGATTGTAACAGTTGACGCTGGTGAGTGCTGAAACAACTGTCTTTTGAGGTTGTTGGGACCTTTGTACCAGGAAGTACTTAACAGCAGGCTAGATTTCTTTTGAACTTCCTTCCTCTTCCTATAATTCTAGAAGAAAATATGAAATAATTATGTGATACTTTTAAGAACCAAGGATTTGATACGAGGAATAAAAACTAATCTTACTTAGATTAAACACATGAATAAATATTATTAAACTAAAAACTGTTAGTGGAAGTTGTGAAATCTTCTAGATAATTTATTTTAGAAAATGTTTGTTGAGTAGCATTTAGAATTGCCCCACACCTGATTTAGCTAGTGGGTTTGTTTTTCTTTATGAATATAGAAGTTAATGTTTAACATCTCTTCCTGCATTTCAAGAAAAAGCTATTTAATTTGTAATTTTTGGTAAGTTTACCTAAGTCTTCCTAAAAATTCAAACTAGACTGATGACTTTACACATTAAGCTTGGTAAACTCTTACACTGTTGGTCAGTAGGCTTAGAAATCTGAACGGAAGCTTTCTTCCAAACTAATCTTGGCCTTAGTCTAAGGTTAATGTTTTACATTTGTATGTAATCATTTCTTTTCAGCTTAAATAATAAGTGAACGTTCCCTTTAGTGGAAATAATTGTTTTCTTAACATTTTCTTCATCAAAATATCTTGGTATATAAATAATCAGAGATAATCTTCCACCTTTTAAAGGATATATGTAGTTTTTCAGATGTTGAGAATAAATCATTTAAAAATGACATACCAATTTTTCAAAAAAAGGTTTACTGTGGCAAATCTTTAAATAGTACATCCATATTGCTTGGATTTTTTTTAAAAAGACTCCTTGGAGCATATGGTAGAGAGGATTATAAACATATTTTGGGGATCATATACTGGGTGGGAGAGCAACTAATATCGTCTTGAATAGAATTCATATTCTGGACTATTTGCCTGTGTAATAGTAGTTTTCTCAGATGCTTTGGATGTAACAATAGAAATGTACCATATTCCCACATTATGATAAATTTTGCTTATTTTTGAAACAGATTTTATAGGTTATTTTTGCAGCATTCAATTTCCACTCTCATCGTTTAATATATGATTTATGATAGAGGGGGGTTTTGTTGTTTTTTAAACCAAGCGTTGACTAGCTAATCCGTTCACCAAATAATGTTTCATACTTACTATGAAAGGTATAGTTTAGTTCTGGCAATATATGTGAGTGGTAAATCACACGATCCTTGGCATTGATTGTATATTTATAGAGATAGATATTGTGAAAATCATTTAATTAGAGTTGTGATAAGTACTACAAGAGAGAAGAATACAGGGTTCCATGAGATATGTGGGGTCCTTAAAAGGACATATAATTATCAGGTCTTGAATATATACAAGGAACACCTCTAAATACAAACATTTACTTTTCACTATGGCACTTACATATTCTTCAAACGTTGAATGTGTGAATTCATTTTTTTGTTGTTGTTTTATTCAGTAAGACTACTATGTCAATAAAAAAGACTACCAAGGGCATTCTAACTTATCTGTACTTTTGTAACTCTTACAACCCTAGAAGAGCACTTAGGATTAAAAAGTAGGTGGGTTAGAAGCTCCACCTACTAAAAAAAATTTGTGTCAGTTTCATTGGAATGGGATTGCTGGTATCACAAAAACAGTATGAGATTCATTAACAAAAGTAAATTGATGTAAGTGTAGGAAAGTCATTCATTATTTATAGACCTTTAAATAAATGACCCCTTGCTCACTTATCAGCCATCATAATTGTGGCCATTGTCATTTGATAAAACAAATTGCATATTTTTCCAGTTTACTAATTTGAATATGAAGTATACTCTTCTCAGGAATTTATTATAAGAATATGTGAGATGTTTAGTTTCTTTTTTTTTAGTGTTTTTAGATTTTTAATATGTCAGTAATTCTTAGAACAGTACATGTTAAAACTATATTAACCTCTTAAAAATATTATTTCAACCCCTTTATGGCTTAAAAGTTAAGAATATGGGCTCTGTAATCCATATTCCCAATTAATAGAATTGCCAATCTCTGTTTGCATTGCTGAGTCCTTTTAGTTTACTTATTAGTAAAGTGGAAGTTGTGGTGAAGGTTAAAATGAGAATACCAAGTGCTTAGCATATGCCTGACATATAATGAGCATCTAGTAATTGTTAGCTGCTATCATCACTGTTGTTATCATCATAACCTTTAAAGCCTGTTTTATAGTGAGTGGAACAGGAACAGGAACATCTTAAAACGAAACAGCTGCATCAGAAATGTTCAAGGCTTGAGCTCAGTATGATAGCTGTCAGTACACCTCACTTAGAGCTTCTCTTGGCTTTGATGATTTCTTTCTGTCAAAAGTTTATCATTCTTTTCCTGAACTCAAGTAACTTCATAAAAGCCCAATTTTTGTTTTGGTTTGTGTTAAAGTTGTCAGTGCAATGTTGTTGGTTTCAGGATTTTGATTTTTTTTTTTTTTTCTATTTGGTCTGGGAAAACTATAAAACAAGGTGGACTGGCCATGCTAAAACGTTTCCTAAATAGACATGTTACTAGGAATTTTTGTTCCCCAATGTTCACTTCTGTTATAGCCACTGTCTTCTACGGCACCTCCTCCTGGTAAGCAGCTGGAGATTCCCACATGTGCTGCAGGTTTGTTTTTTTTCTCAGGCTTCTTGGTACCAGTTGCCTTTCCTAACATCTCATATTCCACTGTGAGGTGCTTGAGTTAAAAGGCTTAATAAAAACAAAACCACCACCACCACAAAAACCCTTTGTTTTATAAATAACACTTTTTTCCCTGTGGAAAAATTTTTAAATTGAAACAAGCAGTTTACAGTGCACAGTAACATCTTTTAAGACTGGCACTTTGATGCCAATGCTGCCACTCACTGGTTATATGTCTTTGGAATGTTACTTGTGTATACAATACAAATTTCTTGTCCTATACATAATAAAGGGTTGTTGAGACTTAAATGAGTTGGTCCTCTAGAATAATGCTTGGCATAGAATCATGCTAAGTGTTAGCTATTATTAAGATTAGTATCGATAGTAACATTATATTGTTATTATAATTCTACCAGCTTGCTTGGCCAATGGCATAAACTGCTAGTAATAAAAACCAAAACTTAGAAGACCTACAACTGACAGGTAGAGTTTTTAATAGACTAAACATTGACAAGTATGTCACTTTCCTGATCAAATTTAGATCTGCATAATTTTGAACAGGCAGAATTGGAAATGGTAGGGATAAGTACCAAATAAGAGAATTCAATTGCAGAAGCTCTGAGTCAATTGAAAGGGACCAAAAACCAAACAAGAAAATAAAACCTTTAATCAATAAATTTAATCTTATTTATAAAATGTATTAGGGTTCTCCAGAGTAAAAGAACCAATAGAGCATGCATGCACGCACACCCACACCTACACACACACACACTTACTATAATTCACTCACATCATTATGAAGGCTGAGAAGTCCAATGATCTGCCATTTACAAGCTGGAGACCTAGAAAAGCCAGTGATGTAATTCCAGTTGAAATCCAAAGGCCTGAGAACCACAGAAGCTGAAGGTGTAAATTCCAGTCCAGGGGAAGGAGAAGACTGATGTCTCAGCTGAAGCAGCAGGCAGGAAAAGAATGAATCCTTCCTTTTCCCACTTTTTGTTCTATTCAGGCCCTGAATGGATTGGATAGTCCCCACTCACATTGGAGAGGGCAGTCTGCTGAGTCATCTGGAAACACCTTCACAGACACACCCAGAAGTAATGTTTAATCTGGGCATCCCATGGCCTAGTCAAGTTGCAATAAAAATTAACCATCGAAAGCAATCTTGAGAAGGAAAAATGGAGTTGGTGGAATCAGGCTTCCTGACTTCAAACTCTACTACAAGGCCATAGTGATCAAGACAGTATGGTACTGGCACAAAAATAGAAAGGACGATCAATGGAATAGAATAGAGAACTCAGAAGTAAGCCCAAACACATATGGACACCTTATCTTTGACAAAGGAGGCACAAGTATACAATGGAAAAAAGACAGCCTCTTCAATAAGTGGTGCTGGGAAAATTGGACAGCTACATGTCAAAGAATGAAATTAGAACACTTCCTAACACCATACACAAAAATAAACTCCAAATGGATTAAAGACCTACATGGAAGGCCAGACACTATAAAACTCCTAGAGGAAAACATAGGCAGAACACTCTATGACATACATCAAAGCAACATCCTTTTTGACCCACCTCCTAGAATCATGGAAATAAAATCAAGAATAAACGAATGGGACCTCATGAAACTTAAAAGCTTTTGCACAGCAAAAGAAACCATAAACAAGACTAAAAGGCAACCCTCAGAATGGGAAAAAATAATTGCCTATGAAACAATGGACAAAGGATTAACCTCCAAAATATACAAGCAGCTCATGAAGCTTCATACCAAAAAAGCAAATAACCCAATCCACAAATGGGCAGAAGACCTAAATAGACATTTCTCCAAAGAAGACATACAGATGGCCAACAAACACATGAAAAGATGCTCAACATCACTAATCATCAGAGAAATGCAAGTCAAAGCCACAGTGAGGTATCACCTCACACCAATCAGAATGGCCATCATCACAAAGTCTGGAAACCACAAATGTTGGAGAGGGTGTGGAGAAAAGGGAACTCTGCTGCACTGTTGGTGGGACTGTAAGTTGGCACAGCCACTATGGAAAACAATTTGGAGGTTCCTTAAAAAACTACAAATAGAACTACCATATGATCCAGTAATCCCACTCCTGGGCATATACCCAAAGAAAACCATAATCCGAAAAGAAACTTGTACCATAATGTTTATTGCAGCACTATTTACAATAGCCAGGACATGGAAGCAACCTAAATGCCCATCAACAGATGAATGGATACAGAAGATGTGGCATATATATACAATGGAATATTACTCAGCTATAAAAAGGGATGAGGTGGAGCTATATGTCATGAGGTGGATAGAACTACAATCTGTCATACGGAGTGAAGTAAGTCAGAAAGAGAAGGACAAATATTGTATGCTAACTCACATATACGGAATCTAAAAATGGTACTGGTGAACTCAGTGACAAGAATAAGGATGCAGATACAGAGAATGGACTGGAGAACTCGAGGTATGGAAGGGGGCGGGGGGTGAAGGGGAAACTGAGACGAAGCGAGAGAGTAGCACAGACATATATATACTACCAACTGTAAAATAGTCAGTGGGAAGTTGTTGTATAACAAAGGAGTCCAACTCGAGGATGGAAGACGCCTTCGAGGACTGGGGGAGGGAGAGTGGGGGGGACTCGAGGGGGGGGAGTCAAGGAAGGGAGGGAATACGGGGATATGTGCATAAAAACAGATGATTGAACCTGGTGTACCCCCAAAAAAATTAAAAATATTAAAAAAAAAAACAGTACAGGTAAAAAAAAAAAAAAAGACACTAGTCTTTTTGAAGAACCTGAAGAGTAAGCAGAATAAAGATGCTCAGCCAGGGGTCCGACTGAATTTTTCCTCTCTAATGTTGATTATTTGGTTTCTCTGGATGTGAGGCGGTAGGGGGCAAAGAGCCAGTGTGTCACGATGCTCACCAGGTCGGAGTCTGGACACAGATGAACCTAGATTGGAATTCTTCCCTTGCCACTTAGTAGCTGCGTGACCTTCTGCACGTTGCCTAGCCTCTTTGTGCTTCTATGTCCTCTCAGTAAAATAGGAATTCTACCCTTACCTAGGAGGTCTAGCCTGTTGCAGTTACCTTTGCTTTAAAAGGCCTTTGGGACTTCCCTGGCAGTGCAGTGTTGAGAGTCTGCCTGCCAGTCCAGGGGACATGGATTCGATCCCTGCTCCGGGAAGATCCCACATGCCACGGAGCAACTAAGCCCGTGTGCCACAACCATTGTGCCTGTGCTCTAGAGCCCACGAGCCACAACTACTGAAGCCCGAGTGCCTAAAACCCATGCTCCGCAATGAAGAGTAGCCCCCGCTCTCTGCAACTAGAGAAAGCCTGTGTGCAGCAACAAAGACCCAACGCAGCCAATCAAGCAACCAATCAATCCGTTTATTAAAAAAATTTTAAAAAAGGCTTTTAATAGGCATTTATGAGCAATATATCTTTGTTTTTCCTGACTTAAAAAAGTGTTGGCATTTTCTGCGGATTAGTATCTTATTCTTCTTTCATTAGTTCTATTTTGATGTTTATTATTGTTACTTGTCAAAGTACTTCCCTGAAACTGTGCTATCAATCTGGAAATAAAGAATTAAAGCATCAAAAAAAAAAATAATTAACCATCGCAGGTTCAGCCCTTGTCAGCTTGGTGCCCACGTGCATCTCCTTAAACCATGCTTAATCTCCAGATAAAGAAAAGAACAGGGTCATAATTCCACATAACCTGATACAGTTATATCCTGAGCATAACCAAAGATGTACTAACACCATTCTCAGAAGAGGAGGTAAAGTCCTTGAGTGATGTTTTCTCTTCTTGATACCCCGTAACTTCAATACTATGCTATAAAATTAACAATACTTAAATGCTGTAGCATAAAGTCAGTGCATCTTATATTGCATGGTAAAGGAATAAGGAAAGAAAACCCACACACACAAACGTATTCATAGCAAAGTTAGGAGGAGATACTCAGGACAGTTACAGTCCTCATTTCTGTAAATGATCATGTGGTTGTAGCTGGCATTTGTAGCCACCTTCTTCCACTACCCATTCTGTATCCCTTTGCCTTCAACAAGCACCTTAGCTGGTCATGATCTTTGCCTGGTGGGGTAACCCAAACCTTCATTCCTGAAGGATCTGGGCCATTAGTAATCCTTCCTGGATTGGGTTGTTGTGATTTTTTCATTGACTTTAATCACAGGGCATGATGATACTAAGAGACACCCTAGAGGATCTCCGATGTTCCATGTATATTCTTCCTAATCTCCCTTGTGGAGCAGTAGTCTGCATTCCCCTCCGTAGTCAGGATCAGTCACCCAGACTAGCACTGTAATTCCCTTTTTTGCGCATTGATTCAGATACATGAGGACCCAAAGTGGTTGGATGAGTCTTAACTTCCAGTTTACTGTCTCCCCATGGAAGCATTCCTCCCTCAGGAACTAAGAACTCTAGGCCAGCAGAGCATAATGTTGCAAAGCAAACATTTTGTTGGTGAGTGTGTAGCAATAACAGTGTCATTCCTATTTTCACCCCTTGATTCCTGGATCTATGATTTATGGGGAGAAACGGTACTGTATATTGGACAGTGATTCACAGCATATTCATTCTTCTGGAGAACCTTTCCCCAGCCCTGCAAGGTATTGCCACCTAGCTCGCATTGTAAATGTGTTTTCAAAAGGTCATTTCACCCTTCTGTCAAGCCAGCTGCTTGATATTAAGGAACTTGGTAAGACTGGTGAATTCCGTTAGCAGTTGCTGTACTTTTTTTTTTGCTATGAGGTGCACTCCTCCATCAGAAGCATTGATGTGTAGAATACCATCACAGTGGATTAGGCATTCTGTAAGTCCACGTATGATAGTTTTGACAGAAGTATTGCATACTGGGAAGGCAACTTCATATCTAGAGTATCTATTCCAATAAGAACAAAACGCCGCTTCCATGATGGAAGTGGTCCAGTGTGATTAACCTGCCACCAGGTAGTTGGCTGATCACTCCAGGGAATTGTGTTGTATCAGGGGCACGGTGTTGATCTCTGTTGCTGGCAGATTAGACACTCAGTGGTAGCGGTACCCAGATTACCCCTTGGTGAGTGGAAGTCTGTGTTGTTGAGGCCGTGTATAATCTCCGTCCCAGCCACTATAGCTACTTTATTCATAAGCTTATTGGGCTTTCTGAGGAAAGAGGCTGACTGGTATCCACAGAATGCGTCATCCCATCAATTGATGTTTAAAATCCTCTGCTGAGGTCACCCTTTGGTGAGCATTCACATGGGAGACAAACATCTTCACATTTTATCCTATTCAAATAGGTCTGTCTACATACATCTTCCCTAGAATTTTTGGTCACCAATTTTCCCTTCCTTTACATTAAACCAGGGCGTGTCCAGCATTTCCAGTTCACTCACTGTGGGCCACCCTTTGGCCCATGTTTCAGCCAACCAACCAGACAAATGTTAGAGTTTTTTCTAAGTCCCTAAGTCATAGCATTAAATGCAGAATCTCCATTCAGTGAGCCCATATCAATACTAAGAATTGATCCCAATAAAAATACTTTTTGTTCAATAATGCATATGAATGTAATTGAATAGGGCTAATTACTGTACACAGAAACTGATAATGAGATGAAATTGGCTTAGTGGAGTTAGGTGCATTCTGAAAGCTTTATTAAAGTGTATCAGTGCTTGTGTAATTTTCATTAACATGTTTTTATTAATAAACACGGAATTAAAACTTCCTTAGACTCAAAACAAAAGGGTAAGAAAACACCTACCTGGGCCAGGTGGCGGAATTGTAAAATTGCCTTCCACTACAATTTAGTACAAGATGTAACATAAAATACAGGTATACCTCAGATTGTGAGTTCAGTTCCAGATCACCTCAGTATAAAGCAAATACCACAATAAAGTGAGCCGCAGAAACTTTTTGGTTTCCCAGTACATGTAAAAGTTATGTTTACACTGTATTGTAGCCTATGAAGAATGCAGTAGCACTGTGTCTAAGAAGAACAATGCACACACCTTAATTAAAAAATATTTATTGCCAAAAATGCTAACCATCATCTGAGCCTTCAGTGAGTTGTAATCTTTTTGTTGATGTGAGCTCTTGCCCCGATGTTGATGGCTGCTGACTGATCAGTGTGGTGGTTGCTGAAGGCTGACAATTTTGTTAAAAAACAAAAACAAAAAAACAAAGTGAAGATTGCCAAAGCAACTGACTCTTCCTTTTATGAACAGTTTCTCGTAGCATGCAGTGCTGTTTGATAACATTTTGCCTACAGAACTTCTTTCAAATTTGGGGTCAGTACTCTCAAACCCTGCCAGTGCTTTACCAACTAAGTATATTTAATATTCTCAATCCTTTGTTGTCGTTTTAATAATCTTCACAGCGTCTTCACCAGGAGTAGATTCCATCTCAGGAAACTGTTTTCTTTGCTATTCTATAAGAAGACACTCCTCCATTAAGTTTTACCACGAGATGGCAGCAATTCAGTCACATCTTCAGCCTCCACTTCTAATTCTAGTTCTCTTGCTGTTCTCACACCGAAGTCTTGAACCCCTCCAAGTCATCCATGAGGGTTGGAATCAACTTCTTCCAAGCTCCTGTTAATATTGATATTTTGACCTTTTCCCATGAATCGTGAATGTTTTTAATGGCATCTAGAATGGTGAAAAGTTTTCAGAAGGTTTTCAATTTACTTTGCCCAGATCCATCTGAGGAGTTGCTATGTATGGCAGCTATAGACTTATAAAATGTATTTCTTAAATTTTTTGAAGATTTGAAAGTTGGAATTATTCCTTGATCCATGGGCTGCAAAATGAATGTTGTGTCAGCAGGCATGAAAACAGCATTAATCTCATTTTACATCTCCATCAGAGCTTTTGGGTGACCAGGTGCATTGTCAATGAGCAGTAATAATTTGAAAGGAATCTTTTTCTGAACATTAGGTCTCAACAGTGGGCGTAAAATAGTAAACGATGTTGTAAACAAATATGCTATCATCAAAGCTTTGTTACCATTTAGAGAGCACAGGCAGAGTAGATTTAGCCTAATTCTTAGGGGCCCTAAGGTTTTCAGAATGGTAAATGAGCATCAGCTTCAACTTCGTTCAAGTGTCCAGCCTCATTAACCCCTAACAAGAAAATCAGCCTGTTCTTTGAAGCTTTGAAGCCAGGCATTGACTTCTCTTCTAGCTGTGAAAATTTTAGATGGCGTCTTCTTCCAATAGAAGGCTGTTTCATCTGCATCAAAAATCTGTTGTGTAATGTAGCCGCCTTCATTAATGATCTCAGCTAGGTTTCTGGATAACTTGCTGCAGCTTCTACCTTAGAACTTGCTGCTTCACTTTGTGCATTTATGTTATGGAAATGGCTTCTTTCCTTAAACCTCATGAACCAATCTCTTTTAGCTTCAAACTTCTGCAGCTTCCTCACCTTTCTCAGCCTTCATAGAACTGAAGAAACTTAGTGCCTTACTCTGAATAAGGCTTTGGCTTAAGGGAGTGTTGTGACTGGTTTGATCTTTTATCCAGACCACTAAAACGTTTTCCATTATCAGCAATATGGCTGTTTTGCTTTCTTATTATTTGTGTGTTCAGTGGAATAGCACTTTTAATTTCCTTTAAGAACTTTTCTTTGCAGTCACAATTTGGCTGTTTGGCCCAAGAACCCTAGTTTTTGGCTTATTTTGGCTTTTGATATGCCTTCCTCACTAAGCTTAATCATTTCTAGCTTTTGATTTAAAGTGAAAGACATGCAACTCTTCCTTTCTCTTGAATACTTAAGAGGCCATTGTGGTTTATCAAATGGCCTGATTTCAGTAGTGTTGTATCTCGGGGAATAGAGAGACCTGAGGAAAAGGAGAGAGATGGGGGGAACGGCTGGTCAGTGGAGCTGTCAGAACACACACGTTTATCCATTAAGTTCACCATCTTAAATGGGTATGGTTCGTGGCATCCTAAAACAATTACAATAGTAACACCAAAGATCACTGATCACAGATCATCCTAACAAATGGAATAATAAAGAAAAAGTTTGAAGTATTGTGAGAATTACCAAAATATGACACAGTGATTTGAAGTGAGCAAATGCTATTGGAAAAAATGTCACAGATAAACTTGCTTGAAGTAGGCTTGCCACAAACCTTCAATTTGTAAAAAATGCAGTATCTGCAAAGTGCAGTAAAGCAAGGAGCAATAAACTGAGGTATGCCTGTATTAAGTAATACCCACTGTAAGCACTATAACAGTTAGATGGTGATATATGTAAGGCTATTATGGTTCAAAGAAAGAGATGAAAGCATAAGTAAAAACAATGACTGTGAAAATGGAAAGGAGCAGCAGACAAATTCAAGAAATACCTGGAAGAAAAATTACTAAGATTTTGTGATTGATTTGGTGTGGGTTGAGTATAAGATGGGAAGTTTTGACTTGGTCACTTGTTAGATGGTGGGATCCTTAGCATATAGTAGTAAATACATGAGGAGGAAAAGATGGGAGGTCCAGTTTTGACATGTTGAATGTGAGGTGAATATGAGGCTAAACAAATGAAGAAACCTAGTAGGAAGTTGTGAGTATGAATCTGTAGCTTAGTAGAAAGATCAGGGCTGAGAATATGGACTTGACAGTCACAACTCTCTATGTATCTATATATCTATTGGTATTTATATTTATTGTCCTGGAGTTCCATTATTTTTAAAAAATATTTATATATTTATTTGGTTGAAAGGGTCTTAGTTGCGGCAGGCAGGTTGCTTAGTTGCAGCTTGAAAACTCTCAGTTGTGGCATGCATGTGGGATATAGTTCTCCGACCAGGAATCGAACCCCGGGCCCCCTGCATTGGGAACACAGAGTCTTAACCACTGCAACACCAAAGAAGTTCCCCTAGAGTTCCATTATTGTATGTTTTCTCTTCCTCCCTCTTCCTGTCCCTCTGTCCCTCCCCTTTTTACTATTTTATAGATTCTTCCATGGTGATACATTTACATGGTATCTGATAGTATCTTTATACAGATTGTATTCGACAATGGATGAAATCACATAGGAGGTATCTACAAAATAAGAAAGTTAACGGAAAGATTGAGAGAAAGCACACAGCATTGAAACCCCGGGGCCTACTAATTGATACACACAGACATATACATACATACATACATACATACATACATACATACCTGTAATGAAGTAGTAGAACTGACAGAGGAGACAGAAGGTATGAGGTAGAACCATGAAAGAGTAACACCTCAGAATCTGAGGGAGGAGAAATTTTTAAGAGTGGCCAGTTGTTTTAAATCCCATAGACTATCTGGTGAAGGTAAGAACTGAATAAAAGAGTTCTCCATTGAGTTTTTATACTGGTGTTAGATATTAGTATTGTTAGTGGTTAGAGCAGCTTCATCAAGGGATAATGACTAAAGCTAGTTTGCGGTGTGTTGAGGAACAGGTGGGAAATATGAGAAGAGAAATAACATGTACATTATAGAATGTGTCCCGTTAACAACAGAGGAGGATTAGAAGTTTTGTAAATTTTATTGATAAAAATGTTTCCAATATTAGTATAGTTTTTTTTGTACTTGGTTGGATCAGTTGGTTTATACCAGATCAATGGTTTCATTTTCATATTGGCCATTTGTGTTTGATGTATTCCTGGGGCTCTCCTAACAGAGTCTTGGCAAATAATCCTGAACTACCATTGTCAGAGCTTTAGGTTAAGCACGGAAAATTCTAGTATTACTCATAAAATAGCTATGATCTAAGTAAACAAAAATCGTGGCAATTGCATTTTGGATATGATCATTCCAAAATTGTGCTATTTCCCCGTTTGATAAGGTAAGTATTTGCTAAGGTGATACACCTATTGCAGATGTAGTTCTTGTACTGAAATATTGTTTTAATAGTAGCAGAAAATTACTAGGAGAAATAACATGTAGTACACTGAATTAAAAAGTTCTCATTTGCCTAGTAAGTGAACTGTGCATTTTTTAAAAATATCTTTTTGGGTAACTGGGGCAAGGGATTACCTTGTTTTAGTTAAGTACTTAGTAGTTTTTAAATAGAGTTTTAATTTGGTATCTAAAATTTGTTCCTAACATATTGAAGAATAAAAGGAACCATTCTTTACTTATGCTAGCTCAGTAGAAGATTATTCCTTATGACTTTATTTTGAAATTTTGAGTTTTCTATGTGAGTTAAATGTGAAGTGATAGTTTATTTTTAGGAAGTCTTTTATAATGATGAATTTGCTATCTTCTTGTTTTTTGAACAGCTTTGTGTAGAAACTAGTTTAAAAAGGGATTTCTTAAGTAGCTGTATTGGTATAAAGTAGGAAAGGAAATGGAAAGGTTTCATGCTTCCATAGTTGATTTTTTTGCATCTTGTTTTTCTTTGCTTCCAGCAGTCATTTTCATGAGTATTTTTAAAGAGGTCTACATATCTGACAGTAAATACATTTTTGTTCTTTTGGAATTTAGGATGATTCTCGTTATTGTGGATGCTTTGTTCTTATTTCTATTAGGTTAAAATAGAACTTTCAGTAAATATGTACTTGTCTTCTGTAGTCTATAACAGTGCTGTCTAATAGTAATATAATATGAGGCACATATGCATTTTAAAATGCTATATTAAAAGGAGTAACTAATTAATGCAATTAATAAATAATAAATTTTTATTTGATTAAGTTAACATTTGTTTAACTCAATGCATTTGAAATATTATTTCAATATATAATCAGTATAAAAATTACTGAGATTTTTGCCTTTTTATTTCACATTGTCTTCAAAATCCAGTTTGTATTTTATACTTACAACCTTTCTTAATTTGGACTAGCCACATTTCAAGGGCTCGGTAACCACATGTGGCTGGTGGGTACACTGTTGTACAGTTAAGGTCTATAGAGTTGGAACAGATTCTTAGTATCTGGATGGATGGACAGATAAAAGAGTACATTTATCTTCTATGAATTGGATTCGATTAGTGTAATAACTGATTACATAATGATCATAATAATATGATCATCTTTATAGATATCAAACCTGGAATTTTTTCTTCATTGGAAAGTTAATTGGAGGAGATAAGCTGGAAGTATTAGGTGGATGGAACTTTTACAGTCTGGTTGCCCTCAATAGTTGTATTGTGTAATTGCACTTATTTTTATTGTATATACATGTTCATACTTCTGAAAAATTTCAGTGTATGTCTATAACTTGTAGCATAAATGCAGTTCCAACTACAATGAAGATTTTGTGCTACAGCTAGAGAAGGAATTGGTCCAAGCCCGTCTGAGTGAAGCTGAGTCTCAGTGTGCACTAAAGGAAATGCAGGATAAAGTTCTGGATATAGAAAAGGTAAGAACAACATGAATGCTGTCATTCCAAAATTACAGGGACATATGATAAATATTTATTAAGTACTTATTGAACAGTGAAATTAGACGGGGTGTTTTTGTACATTAAAAATCTTACATATTAGTTATAAGAGAGGAAAGGAAAAAATACATGATTCCCATTTATTCTTTGTTGTTACCATGCTACTCAAAGCCCTACATTTAGGGTAAAAATAGAGATTAGAGCCCTTTTAGAGGAAAACAACCAGGAGAATTTTGTTGTGAATAATATTTAAATATCGGGGAAGAGAAGCATAGGGGATAGAAATTAACCATTGTCAAGATGAATAGTACTTACAGCTGATACAGTATCTCGCAGACTTCTAGTTTCTCAAATTCTGGGGGAAGTGGGACGTTTTGAACTGTAACAGTCTATAAGGTAGTGATATTACCTCTTGGCCATTGGCCCAGTACTAACCCTTTTTGTTTTTTAGTATATTAAATATGCTGGAAACATTTCTCTTAAGCATATTTCAATTAATGTAATTAAACGGAAGGCAACAGCTTCCTTCTAGAAGAATTAGATTTAGCTATGAAAAACTTGCTATATATTTGTTAATTTATGGAATGCATTTTGGGTGAATACAGACCATAGTGTATTTTTTAACTTAAAGCCTGTGCTAAATGTGAGTAAAAAGAACTAAAAACATAATCACGTTGGTAGTTTTTTTAAAAATGAAAATTACCATTTTTATCCCTATAGGATATAAATATATCACGTTGCTTTTATCCAAATTAAAGGTCAATTTCAAAAAAAAAAAAAAAATCCACTGTGAAATTTACATTCAGACTAAGCACAAAAATACACAAATATTAGTTCTAATCAGAAATTTCAGCTGACAAGTGAACATTTTTACTTCGAAGTATGTAGATCTGAGATATAGAAGTGAATATTTTGATTGATTACCTCTTTTCAAGGTTATTAAAGAACAGATTAGTAGTGGAAATGGAAATGCTTTTAGGTTTCTTATAACCCTCAGACTTGAAAGTCTCTGTTGCACATCACAAACTCTGAATCTCTGTTTTCTCATCTATAAAATCATATGTGATTTAGGCTCTGTGTTGCATTTGTTACTTTCACCCTTAGGTCGCATCTAGCCATCGAGTCAAAATCTCTTAAATAATGAATATGAGAGATAGCCTTAAGTTGTTCTTAACTGTTTCTTAATGAAATAGAACACGGTATAGCTATAGTCAATAGTGGAATAATTTTGCTAGAAATCTACTTACTATTTTTTTATTATTTTTGGAAAACTTATTCTCCTATTTGTTGAGAAAGAAGCCAGCAAGAATACTGTAAAAAATGCCTAATGGAGGGTATTCGAGGCTCCATGATTTAGATAAGAATCTGGATCTTTCAGTTTTGAATATTTGGTAGAAAGAAATATCCTTGGGTCCAGTTTAAAAATGAACTTTTAAAGTAGCTTTGTTGGTATTCATGTTATAGAGTAGAAAGGAAATTGGAAGGTTTCGTGTTTCCTATGGTTAATTTCTTAAGGCAAGTTAATTTTTTTATGCATATACAGTAAATTTCTGGTTTAAAATTGATAAAATATTTAAAGTCCATGATAAAAATGTGAAGTCGGCTGGAATAACTTTATTCCATCATCTCTGTGGGCGAAAATCTTCATGAAATATTTCAGAGATAGAAATTTCATAGATTCAGGACTTGAAATCTCAGTAGTACTTCAGTTTACCTGAGGAGCTTTTACTGGGACCTAATTTAGGATTCTTTGGTCACTCCACGGCGCAGTTTAATATGGCAACCCTGTATCCTGTGGTGGGTCTTTCAGTATGGTAGGAAATTAATCTAAATCTTGTACCCTTGAAGCAAATACTTAGATCACCTTGGTGCTAATTTCTTGAATATTGATATAAATAGCAACTAATGTATTTTCAAAATGACATGCGGAGAAAATACAACAGAACAGATTTTAAACTATTCTCTTCCATAAATCTTTAAAATATAAATGATGTCCGTGCTTTGTTTGTAGTCCTAATCAGAGGTTGATATATTTATTGCCATGTTGAAAAACATTTTTAATCCTGTTGCTCCATAATTCTGATTAGTATTTTATTAAACAAAGCAGAGTTAGACTTTCTGTGTCCTCAAAATTAAGTACAGTTACCCTTATACCTTCCTGGTGGAAATGTAAAACGTGTAACTGCTTTGGAAAAGTTTGACAGTTTCTTACAGATGTAGAATTACCATCTGATCCAGCATATCTGCTCTTTCATATATACGCAAAAGAGTAAAAACATATATCCACACAAAAACAAATGTTCAGGGACTTCCTAGGTGGCGCAGTGGTTAAGAATCCGCCTGCCAATGCAGGGGACACGGGTTCGATGCCTGCTCCAGGAAGATCCCACATGCCACGGAGCAACTAAGCCCGTGCGCCACAACTATTGAGCCTGTACTCTAGAGTCCGTGAGCCACAACTATTGAGTCCATGTGCCACAACTACTGAAGCCCATGTGCCTAGAGCCCGTGCTCCACAATAAGAGAAGCCAGGGCAATGAGGAGCCCACGCACCACAATGAAGAGTAGCCCCCGCTCACCGCAACGAAAGAAAGCCTGTGTGCAGCAATGAAGATCTGACACAACCAATAAATTAATTATTTAAAAAAAACAAAAAAACAAACAAAAAAAACAAATGTTCATAGCAGGGTCATTCATAGTAACCCCAAAGTGGAAACAACCCACATTTCTGTCAGCTGATGAACATATGAATAAAATGTGGTATATCTATACAATGGAATATTATTTGGCAATACAAAAATGAAACTTGAAAACATGCCAGGTGAAAGAAGGTAGTCATAAAAGGCCATGTATTGTATGATTCCATTTATATGAAATGTTCAGAATAGGCTGATTCATAGGGACATAGATTAGTGGTCGCCAGGGGCTGGGGATAAGGCAAATGTAGAGTGACTGCTAATGGGTATAAGGTCTCTTTTGGGGATGATTAAAATGTTCTGAAATTAGTTCATGATGTTGGTTGCACAATCCTATGAATACTCTTAAAAACCACTGACTAGTGTTCATTAAAAGGTTAAGTTTTATGGTTTGTGAATTGTGTCTCAATAAAATTGTATAAAATTAAGTACAATTACATATGGGAGAAAATAACCCATATTATTTTGCTATATTTCATTGTTTTGTATGCTATATTTTATTATTTAAATTTTTTTAAAATCCCCAATTAAATTTTCTCTTGCTTTAGAGAAACAACTCCTTTCCTGATGAGAATAACATTGCAAGGCTTCAGGAAGAACTTATTGCTGTGAAACTGAGAGAAGCAGAAGCTATTATG
Source organism: Hippopotamus amphibius kiboko (assembly GCF_030028045.1). Lineage (NCBI taxonomy): Eukaryota > Metazoa > Chordata > Mammalia > Artiodactyla > Hippopotamidae > Hippopotamus > Hippopotamus amphibius. Next base: position 53,745,891 of record NC_080186.1, read on the forward strand.
GGTTTGAAAGAACTTAGACAACAAGTCAAGGATTTAGAGGAACACTGGCAGGTATATCAATATATTTTGTGTGCTTTTTTAAAAAGAAGGTAAAACCTAAATATCCATTTTGCGTGAATTTGAAGTAGTTAATGAACCAGCACTAGCATCTGAGTTTAAAATGAGAAAGACCTTGTTTAATATACAAAACTGAGAGCATTTGTGAATTGAAAGTACCTTTCAACTTTTTCTCCCTTTTTAATTCTTGTAAGTAAATAAAAGATAAAATAGAGATCAAGTCATAATTTTGTTACGTTGTTATACCGTTGTGATTTGTGTAACTTTTTCTGAAGAACTAAGAGAAAATATTTCTTTATATAGTACTTATTTCTTCTGTTGTTGATATTAAATTCATTGGTCAATACGAAACAGAAGGGTGACATAAGTATAAATTTGTTTATGAATTTGTAACTTCTTTTGAAAATGGCTTTCTCACAAAATAAAACAGACAGTTAGTTATATGCCCACAAATTTATTCACATATGAGGGAAACTATTGATAAGTAGCAAAAAAAAAAAAAAAACCCACCCGAAAAAACCAGAATCTATAAGACACAAGGGAGAGAAGAAAGGAAACAAAAACTACACATCATTTCAAAATAGTGATCTTGGTATGAATTTGGGATGGAGGGGTGCATCTAGCAAAGACTGAAGTTAGTCCTTTGCATTGCCATGGCTTTTTTTTTTTATTTTTTTTAAGAAGTGTCAGGCAGCAGTAAACTGGAAATTAGAAACAAAACTGTCCTTCACCACACATGTTTTGAGAACACTGCTCTTAACTTCTAATATTGTTTCCTTAATTCATGAATGACCCCATTTTCCCCTTTTCTTGGGATTTCATTAAGAAATAATGTAAAAAAATCTCTCAGAAAAAAATTAGGGAGAAAATGTATTCTTTACAATAATTAATCCATGGTATAAAAAAAAATTTGAACTATATCTGAGTTTATATCCCACATCTGCCACTTATTGGCTGTGTGATCTTTCTGAAGTTACTTACTCACAATTTCCATTTTCTTACCTCTATAGTAAAATTAATAATGTTTAACTTTTTTTTTGGTTTCCTCTTGCTTCTGCTTTTGTGTGTGTGTGTGTGTGTGTGTGTGTGTGTGTGTAAAACTTTTAAGATTTTCTGGGGATTAAATAAAATGATGCATATACAGTGCCTTATACAGTATTTGGTCTGAAATAAGTACTTTATTAAATTGGCTCTTATTTTAATACTGGTAATACTTGTTGCAATACAATTTTTTTGTATTTTAGCGCCACTTAGCCCGTACTACTGGGAGATGGAAAGACCCACCTAAGAAAAATACTGTGAATGAGTTACAAGATGAACTGATGACCATTCGACTTAGAGAAGCTGAAACACAGGCAGAAATAAGAGAAATAAAACAAAGGATGATGGAAATGGAAACACAGGTATGATGGGAAAGCCTAATAGCTTTAAAAAATATCATTAGCCCATCAGAAGTTTATACACAAATTGTATCATCCTTAGAACAGAGCTAATAGGTGGACATATGAAATGGTCTAGACTGCAGTTTTCTAGCTCAAATAAAAAGGGCTAAAACTGTATTCCTTGACAGCAAAGATTTAATATCTTCTTTGACTCTTTCAACAAAGTTTAAGCGAGTCATAAAACTCTATTTGACTTTGTTTCATCATTGCGCAACCTGAAAGGGAATACTCATGTTGAACAAAATTTCTTAACCTCAACACTACTAACATTTGAGAGCAGATAATTCTTGATTGTGAGACTGGCCTGTGCATTGTAGTATGTTTAACAGCATCCCTGGCCTCTACCTACTACCACATCCCCCTCCCCTCTACTCAGCACCACGCCCCCGCCACATTGCCAAATGTCCTCTGGGGGGCAAAATTGCCCCTGGTTGAGAACCACTGATGTAGAATATCATGTGAATGATGTTTCCTAAAGTTGTGTAATGTTGTGACTCTGAGCAGCCAATTCCAAAATTACACTTCTTTCTTCTCAAGTCCCCCCTTTCTCTAATAAATCTTATCTCAAATATAGTTGACTTAAGATCTACAAAGTCCTTTTTATGAAACCCATTTGCATTATAAAAGTACACTTGGTACAATTTGGTTTTTATGTGATATGTCTGTGTGGACTATATTCTTTATTCTCTGTAATGTTATTCGGTTTTCAGAATACTTATTCAGTCAATAGGGGGCATAGTTAACTCATACATCATTCTGTATACTTAGAGCAAAATGGTCATCCCAACTTGAACATGATGACATGGATATGTCTTGTTTTACATTGTTCAAAATTATTTTTCTTGTATTGTTCATTGTAATTAAAAATAACAGTAAGATTATGAAAAGTAGACATCCAGCTTTATGATGGGAAGTTTTATTTTTATAATCAGATTTTATCTCAGTATAGATATTAAAGATACAAACACAACTTTTAAGCCAGTGTTCAGGATTTATTTCACAGTGACTATAATGTAGGTAAATGAACGAAGCTCAACAAATGTGGTTTTGGGAACTTGTGAATACAAAGCAGTATGCAGCCGTCAGAGATCTTACACTTGAGAAATCAGGCATGCACAAACTATATTTAATATAATTAACTATATGAAATGATCAGTGTTAACTAAATTTACTGTGGTAATCATTTCACAGTATATGTAAGTCAAGTTATTATGCTGTACACCTTAGACTTATACAGTGCTATTAGTTAATTATATTTCAGTAAAACTGAAAGCAATATATAATTTAGAAATTTGTAGTTAGAGAGTTAGATAGAAATTGCTGTGGAGAATAGGACAGGACAATTAATTCGAACTAAGTGGTTTGGGGAAAGGCTTCCTAAGGAATTTGTATTTTGCACTGTGCCTGACTAATGAATGTGGTTCTTAAATGTCAGTGTATATATTGGCAATGATCCACGAAATTTTCTCATTGCAAAGTAAGAAAAATAAATACAAATAGTGTAGTGTGATATTAATGCTGTATTAGTCATCTCAAGAATATTACATCAAACACCCATGTATCCAGCATGCAGATTAAGAGATAGGTCCTTATTGATGCATGTAGCTCCAGTTCCTTCATTTTAATGACTTTTAGGAAAGTCCACCTGGTAAGTATACCTAAGTTTCTGGAGATACTTTCCTCTTTGTACCTATTTTTGCTATTACAAACAGAGCTGCTCTGAACATTCTTGCATGTTTCCTTGTGTATATCTCTAGGAGTTTCTTTAGTACAGGGGTTCTTATCTTTTTTGTGTGCCATGAACCCCTTTGGCAGTCTGAAACCTATGGACCCCTTCTCAAAATAATGTTTTTTAATGCATAAAATAAAATACATAGGATTGCAAAGAAAACCAGTTATATTGAGGTACAGTTATCAGAATACTAAAGAACAAGTTTGTGATATGGAATGCAGACACAGAGGTATACACAACATATTCCCATTGCAGGAATCAGGTTTTTCATAATTTAGATTTTTTTGTAGCTAAATTAGATTGTGCTATAATTTTCCTTTTGGGGGAGACTTTTATCTGGTTTTGGCACCAAGGTTATAGTAAGCTGGGTGAATGAGTTGGATTGTATTTAACTTTTTCTGTTCTCAGAAGTTTTATGTAAGATAGAAATTACCCATTACTTGAATATTTGCTGAAATTCATTTCTTCATTTTATTTTGTTTTTTTCACTTTTTTTTTTTTTTTTGGCCACGCAGCATGCGGGATCTTAGTTCCCTGACCAGGGGTTGAACCCATACCCCCTGCAGTGGAAGCACAGACCACTGGACCGCCAGGGAAGTCCCTGGAATTCATTCCTTTAAACAGTCTTGTTTTTTCGTTTTGTTTGTGGGCATAGTAACTCTTGATTCTAGTTGTTGAAGGGTTATAGATCTTTTCAGGTTTTCTGTTTCTTCTTGAGTCTGGTGCTGTAAGATGGGGTAAACTTCTTCAGGACTTTTCAAGAAAAGAAGGAAGGCACAAATAAACACTATTAGGAATGAAAAATGGGACATAAATATAGATCCAGTGAAAATACTTTTTTAAAAATATACTCTGAACAAGTTTAAGTGATACATTTGAAACTTGAGTATTTAGATGAAATAGACAGTTTCCTAGGGAAAGATGATTTGACTTGAGGAGATTTTTGCTTTGTTTTTTTTCTTGAACTTCTGGGGCCTATGAATTTGTGACTGCCATAAAATTTGGAAATTTCTTGGTCATTATTTCGTCCCATATTTCTTCTCCCACACTCTCTTCTTCTTTAGGGATTCCAATTACACTTATGTTAGATTGTTTGATGTTGTCCAGCAACTCTTAGATGCTCTATTCTTTTCCCTCCCGTTATTTTTTCTCTTTGTATTTCACTTTCTATTGACTGACCTAGTTCTCTTGATTTATCACTAAGTTCCCTGATCCTTTCCTCCACTTTGTGAGTTGTCTGATGAGCCATTGAAGGCATTCTTTACATCTACTACTGTGTTTTTTACTTCTAGTATTTCTGTTTAATTCTTATAGTATTCATTTCTTTGCTGATATTACCTATCTGATGTTGCATAATTGCAATATCTGTGTCATATGTGCGGCTGGTTCTGTTGATTGCTTTGTCTCTTGAAAGTGTTTTGTTTTTACCTTTTCCTATGCTTTGTAATTTTTTGTTGAAAACTAAATGTGTATCTTGTGTAGCGCAGTAGACTCAGGTAAATAGTTTTTTGCCTGGAAATGGGTACATCTTTCCTTCTACTAGGCCTTTAATGTGGGGGATTTGAGTTAATATAGTCAGGAGTTGGGCTGGTTTGAGGTTTGTTGTTTCTGTGGTTACCCTCATTGCACCACAGCCTTCAAATTCCTCTAGCAATATCTTGTTTTTAGATCGCGGCTGGTTTGCCAAAGGGTTTTTCTCAGTATCTTTAGGTTTTCCCTTTGCACAGTACTTCAGGGGAGGTCAGTGCCCAGCAGTATTCCACTGTTACTTGTTAACAGGAAATTGGAGGGTCAGAGAACACCTCTGCCCTATTGTTCTGATAAAGCCTCAGTCTTGGGCTGTATTGTGTCCCTGAATCTGGGGTGTTTGGCCTCATTAGCGCTCCTGTCCTACCCCCAAGCTGTAGTCCTGCCTCTTCCCCAGATGCACTGGTTTTCCCAGTGCCCCATGGACTGCAGTGTTTGTTGTCCTGCTCCAAGCAGGTTAAACCTTTTGTTCCCTAGAGGAGATAAGCAAGAATTAGTGCCTGTCACTTATCCGCTACTGTCCCCCTCCCTGATGCCTGTACAATGGAGATCTCTTTTTCAAGACTTTCACCAATCTTTTGTGTGTATACCTGTTGGGGTCCACAAAGAAAAAGTGTACAAGAGTTTGTGAACTCTATTGTCCCCACAGGCCCCACACTCTCTAGCCAGCCCACACTTGAGCTCCACCAATTTGATGTTTATTCTAGCTGAATTATTCTTAACAGCTACTAGCACCATCTGCCCTGTCTCTTAGATTTTTGGACTAGTTGGTTGTCCTGTGACCTCACCTTGCTGGGTTCAACATTAGTAATGAACTTAGAGTTTGGCTGGCTTCTTTTTTTTTTTTTTTCCCTTTTTTAACTGAAAAGGTGGAAGCAATGTTCTTTGTGACTCTCTACATCCCCAATCAGAAATCAAAAGTCTTTATTATGAGGTATCTGAAATTATTTTATTTTGGACTCTGTTTCTTCCTTTTTTCTGTGTGTTTTCCTCCTTTCTTGCTTTTTGTTGGATTTAGTTTTTTCTTGTTCCTCCTATTAGTTTGACTTTTGTAATTCCTTTTCTGTTAGTGTTTATTACCTGGGAAAAAAAAAGCTTACCTGACTGAACAAAGTCTAAAGTTAGTAATTATCTCTTTCTTCCAAACTGTTTAAGGGCCTTAGAAGAACTCCATGTGTTCTTCTTCCATCTTCCAATCTTACATCTTACTATTATTGTATATTTTTATACTTCTAAATTCCTAGGCATTATTACTGTTTTATGGAGTCAGTACTCCTGTGGATTTGTCTGCTTGCATGCCAATTTTTTGCTCTCTGTTCTTACTTTTATTTAACACTTTCTTTCCAGTTTCAATCATGAGTTGTAAATTCTCTCACTTTCTTAAAATAAATGTACTTTCCTTTCACTCTTGTATGATAGTTAGCTGAGTATACTTTTGTAAGTGGAATTTTTTTTAAGCACTGCCAATTTTTCCTGTTGAGATGTCTGCTGGATATTTCACTTTCCGCCCTCAAAGATACTCAGTTTTTCCCTTGATTTGTGTCTTCTTTTCTTTAGCATTTTGTAAGTTTTGTTATACTGTATTTTGATGAGGCTTTATTTGTATTGATATATATCTTATTTGGGACTAATTGTGCTTCCTAAGCTGTAGATTCATGTGTGATTTTTGTTGTAAAAAATTCTCAACTGTTATCTTCTTAGGCCATCATATCTCACTTTTTTTTTTCTGCAACACCTATTAGGTATATTTTATATCTCCTTATTCTCTTTTCTGTGTCTCATGACATCTTCTGGGACATTAATTGTTTCTTCAATGTGTCTAATCACCTATTTAACCCTTTAATTGAATTTTTAATAGCAGTGTCTGTTAGTTTTAGAAATTATATTTGGTTATTTTTCAAATTTGCTGATTTTTTTTTGACAGTGACGTGTTCTTTATGTTTCTGCTTCCTCTTTTTATGTCTAATAATTTTAAACATAAACTATTTTGTATAAAGTCCTTTATATGATTATTTTACTATCTAGAGTTCTTAAAAATCTATTCTTGCCTTTTTTTTTGTTTTATTTTGTTTTTGGTCTACCATTTCTCACTCATAGTCAATTCTTGGATTTCGTTTATGTGTGAGTGTTTTGTTTTGTAATTTTGGATCATGGAATGGTATTCAGGGATTCAGGGAGGAGTTTTGTCCGTGGGAATTCTTTGCAGCTTATGCTAAAGGTGTGTCCCTCTGAAGTATAGTTATTTGTTTTAAAGGTAGGAGGTAAGACAGTAAAAAGAGGTTGTGGAACATTTTGAATACAGTACTAAGAAGTTCATTCTTAGTTTTGTAGACAGACTGTGTTCACTGATTGAAAGTGAGAAAAAAGAGTGATATAGAGGATGGTCTTAGGAAGGAGGCATTTCTTCTGTGAGTCAGGAAGATGAGTAGTGAAGATGAAGAAGAAACCTGGAAATGGTAGAAAGTTTTAGAGCTTAAATGTATTAGATGATCCAGATTTTAGAATTGAAACTGGAGGCAGGGTCATTTTCATAGAGTGAGATAGAATAGGTTTAATAACGGTAACAACTGAGTATTTATTAAATGTCTTAAATTTCAGGCATTAGGTGAGAACTCCTTTCATAAACTTCTCTCATGTAATTCTCACAATACAGCCTTAAAAGACAAGCAGTAATATCTACGCTTATATCAGTGTACTAAAATTTGATGGCATTAGATAACTTGACCAAGGTTGAAGAACTGTTAAATGAGGAGCCAGATTTTGCCTGTCTTTGGTTATGAAAATTCCTACTGTTTCTTTCAGGCACTTAATAGAATAACTTAGGGTTGAGAGAATTCAAGCTGGATCAAGCCTGAATGTGAAAACTACCTCGTGTCAGTAAATTCAAGATCTGTAACAACAAGGTCCTATTGTAGAGCATGGGGGATTATAATCAGTCTCCTGTAATAAACCGTAATGGAAAAGAATATGAAAAAGAATGTATGTGTGTGTGTGTGTGTGTATCTGAATCACTTTGCTGTACACCAGAAACTAAAGCAACGTTGTGAATCAACTATACTTCAAACAAATAAATAATCTGGTTTTTTAGCATTTAGTTATTATACACTAAGCAGCTAGCATGTATTGCGTTCTTACTATATATTAAGCTGTTACATGTATTATCTCATTTGATTCTGAAGACAACCAAATGAGAAATAGATAGAATTTTATATACATTTTTCAAATGAGGAAATAGAAACTAGATATTAACTAGTTTGCTTAATCACCAAATAGCAAGGCAGAATTCAAAACCAGTCTATCCTCCATAAAAACAGACGGTGCTATACATTTTAGGAATGTAGAAGTTCACATGATACATTTTGTGACATCAAAAAGTTTACAGTTTAGTAAGTGGTGAGGATACCTTTTGATCAGTCTGTGCTTTTGAGAACTGGAGAAGAGAGTTAAATTCATCATATCACTGTGTGTCTGTTTTGTACCATATTGCCTACTTTAGAAATGAATATCTACAGGTTCTATGTAAACATCCTTATAATTTATAGAGATTTATTGTATGAATGGTAAATGGACCTCTAATGAGAGTTTCTAATATGAACCTTATGTATTCTTTTGGATGACTTGATTTTTGAAGCAGTTTTATAATTTTTTTTAAGTATTTAACTATTTGTTGAATACAGTAGGCCTGTAACTAATAACATTAAAAATATGTTGAGGCATAATAAATGTAGGTAGAAATTTATAAGTTTTTTCAGGCCTTTTATCTATACTCTGAGTGTTTCTATTTTTAATTATTAGAACCAGATCAATAGTAATCATCTTCGAAGAGCAGAACAAGAGGCGATCAATCTACAGGAGAAGGTGCAGTATCTTTCTGCACAGAACAAAGGACTACTTACCCAGTTAAGTGAAGCAAAGCGCAAACAAGCAGAGATTGAATGCAAGGTAAATATATCAAGTAGCAAGTTTATGTTTTTGTCAATATAATAATGCTTTTTTTGTTTTTGTCTCATCATTGAGTACATTATCATAAAACCAAAAAAAAAAGCTAGTCTTATTTCCTACTTTTCCTGAATTACTTTGGTGGTTGTTTTTGGTCCAGGTTAGCTCATCTTGCTCTGGGTGGATTTCAGGCAGGAAACTTCATTTTCAACCACTTGGTTAAATGCCAGTGCAGGAAATTAAGTTAACCAGGTGGCTGAAGATTGGTATCTCTTTTTACCTGTAGCCCTTTAAAACTGAAGCTTTTAATATCTCATCCAAAAAGATAGGTAATTTAAAGAGGTTGGGGCAACTCTGCTTTGATTGGTACCTTATTAGTGGGCTGTCAATATTGATATATGTTTTCGGTATAGAATAAAGAGCAGAAGAGGGGTGTATGTGTACCAATGGGTTGGGAAGATTGTGTACATTTCACATTATTATTTTTAATCAGTTTTTAAATTTTTTGTGCCGTGTTTGGATTCGTAAAGCTTGGAAAAGTTTTTGAACGCAAGTATGTTTTTTTCCTTCTATAAACTTACAGTATAGCAGTGGTGAGAGGTATGGGAAATGGGTAGAAGGAGAGCGGCTGTGTGTGTGTGTGTGTGTGAAGTAACTAAAGAGATGACTGTGGTGTGAACATTAGAATGCATTATGGAATTTTAAAAATAAACTAGACTTTCCATCTTTCCATGGTGAGATAGTAAGAATGATGCCCTTTAAAGATTCCAGGCTTATTATTCTATGATAAGAAATAAGACTTTCAATGGCACATATAAAGCTGTAATTCCATCAACTTGTTCTGGTGTCATTAAGAACCAAGAGTGAAGCTTGAGTGGTTTATCAGTGTCACTGAAATCCAGAGATGAAATTACATCCTAATAAATATGCATGGCTGTTACAATTTGCACTGACAGAAATCTGTAGGCAGTACTGAAGTTTGTACGAACATAAGAGTAGTCCCTCTTGAAAGATGACTAGGTTTTTTTTTTGTTTTTTTTTTTTTTTCTGGCCGCATTGTGCAGCTTATGGGATCTTAGTCCTGGACCAGGAGTTGAACCTGGGCCTTGGCAGTGAAAGCACCGAGTGCTACCCACTGGGCTGCCAGGGAATTCCCTAGAATTTAAAAATAAAATGATGTGGTATGAGGTTACATCAGTTTGATTTATCATATTAATATCTGTTCCAAGGTTTTGTTTTTTTTTTTTTTGATGCTGTCGTGTCTGTGCTGACTTTTTCATAAAGAACTAAATTTAACTTTTTTTATTATTGTTTTCCTTTAAACATGTTGATAACACTGTTACTGGAGTTAATATTGCACCTCAAATGCCTCAGCATCTTTTAATCAAAGTAAAGCATTCTTTAGAAATATTTGGGGAGTTTGCCAATGAAAATAATAGTTTTCTTTGAATTTAAGTAATGGGCTCTGATTCAGAATTTTAAGAACTGATATGGGATTTTAATTTTAACTTTTCATTAATACTGTAAAGTATGTTACAGGTGCTGACTCTTAGATCTCCCCCATGTTTAAGGTGTATATTGACTTATTCAATCTTTTTAATGCCTTTTGCAGATTTCAAGAATAACCAGTGTTAATTGTCATCCTAACATCTAGTACATTCTGATTAAGTGTATGTATTTTATTTTGTCATGTTGGAACAATTGAGCAACAAACTTAACTTTTTCAAGAGAGCTAATCCTTCATTTATATAAATCTGATTCATTTTCATTTAGTTTTATATGATTATAGCTTATGATTTGTTAATAAGTAATTATTAAAGCTCATATCATTTTTCAATGATGTAAATTGGGATACTGTTTTTAATATTAGCATTGTTTTCTCTCTGTAACTAAATTTGAATGTTCCCAGTTACAGGTGAAACAGTATAAGTCTAAGATCCCCAATATGAAAATCCAAAACACGTCTGAAACCTAAACTTTTTCATAAATTTCACACAAATTCATTTGGAAGCAAAACCTGATTTGAATTAATTTATAGCCATTTATAATTTTTATTTATCCCACTTTGTGTGGGTATTTATACTTCACTGCTTCACTGTGTCAAGCAGTGAGCATACTGTTTCATTATGGATGCTGCCTCAGCTCCCACTAAATAGTATTAGTGTTTGATTTATGTACCTTATTGCTCTTCTAAAGTCTAAAAAATCTGAAATTCCGTAACACACCTTATTTCAGTAATAAGATGGTAGGATTTCCTACGTAAATCTAAATTTGAGGACTATAGAAAGATTTTATATTCTCTGTTAATTCGTATACAAATTTGTAAAATTGTGTAATAATGTTAAGTGAAGAAAGCTGAGCAAAGTATTTTACTATGATTACAATATCGTGCATATATGGGATGATAGGAAGAAAAAAAGAAGATATTAAATCTATTGCTTAGATTTCATATAAATTCTGTTTATTTTTAAAATACTTCTTTGCCTGCGTCGGGTCTTAGTTGCGGCACATGGGATCTTCGTTGTGGCATGTGAACGCTTAGTTGCAGCATTTGGAATCTAGTTCCCTGACCAGGGATGGAACTTGGGCCCCCTGCATTGGGAGCGTGGAGTTTTAGCCACTGGACCACCAGGGAAGTCCCTCATGTAAATTTTAGTAGCTTAATACTTATACATTTTTTCATAATGCTTTGATATTTTTAAAACTAAATAGAAATGAAAACATTTCTCTTGCTGACCCTACCACATACCCCTTTGTTTATTTTTTCCCAGCTAACTGCTTTTATTATTTTCTGATAAGTTCTTTTAGAGTTTCTTTTAGGCAGATACTAACAATTAAAAGTATATACTTTTTCTTTTCCTCACTTGCTTATGTGAAAGTTAGCAGACAATAATATATTCTACTTTTTGCTTTCTCTGTTGATATGTTTTGTAGAGCTTTCAATTATCAGTGCTTAACGAATCTCCTTGTTAGTTTCTAAGGTACATTGTTTTCCATTGCATGCATATTCTATAGTATACTTAACTAGGTCCTTATTGATGGCCACATGGGTTGTTCCCAGTGTTTTACTACTACAAGTAGTATATAGTGAATAACTTTGTACATACATAATTTCAGATGTATAGAGGTATATCGACACATTCCTGTGGGGTAAATTGCTGTAAATTTGATTGTTTGGTCAGTGAATAAATATATTTGTACTTTCATAGATTTTGTCATATTACCTCGCTTGGGTTGTACCATTTTGTACTTTGACCTGCAGGGCATGATAGTACCTGTTTCTTCATCATGTTACTTACAAATTGTGTAACCAAATCTTTTCATTTTAAATAGATATAATTTATATGTTCTAGGACAGTGGTTTTCAAATAGGGATGGGAGGAGGTGAGATTATAAGACTTTAAAGAATGATGGCATCTATCAGTATTTACATATTTGTCAAATATTTGGGTGTCTTCTATTTGTCAGTTATCCTTGTAGGCATTGGGGATACAGTAATGGAGGAGGTGGACATAATGTTTAGTGAGACAATAAGTAAAAAATGGAAAGATCATTAGTAATGATGTACTATAGAGTGGGAGTTTAGGGAAAATGGTAATTAAGATTGAATGCCAAGAGTTGGTATCAGAGCTGAGACCTGAAGAATAAGAAGGAACCAGCCATATGAAGAGTGAGGGGAAGATCCTTGCATGAAAAAAAGGGTCAGAGTTCAAGACCAAAAAGCAGGAAAGAACTTGGTTGCTGAGTCTCATATATAATGCAGAGCTGAATGAGGTAAAGCCAGGGAGGTATAAGCTAGGACTCCACTTCTTGCCATATAGATTTTTATAGGCCATGGTAACAGGTTTGAGTTTTACTCTTAAATGCTGTAAGGAGGCCACTGAAAGGTCTTAAGTAGAAAAGAAACATGATATATTTTTTGATTTGCTATATTGGCTTCTGTTTTTTTACTTATAATTTTGAAGTAATTTTATGTTTACATTAAAGTGGCAAAGATAGTACAGAGAGTTTCTGTATATCCTTTAATCAGCCCCTCCTAATTTTAACATATTACATAACCATGATGTATTTATCAGTACTAAGAAATGAACATTGCTACAATGTTACTACTAAATTGCACTTTATTCAGATTTCCCCATTGTGTCTCATTCTTCTTTGATCTGCAATAGTTTCTCAGTGTTTTCTCGTCTTTCATGACTTTGACTATTGAAGAATACTAGTGAGGTATTTTGTAGAAATTTCTCAGTTTGGGATTGTCTGTTGTTTTCTCATGCTTTGACCAAGGTTATGTGTTTTAGGAAAGTATACAGAGGTAAAGTGTCTTTCTCAGTACTTCATATCAGGGGGCATACTCTTTTGATATGTCTTACATCTAGTGCTGGTAACTTTGGTCATTTGATTAAGTTGGTATCTGCCAGCTTCCTCCACTACAAAGCTTTTTCCTCCTCCTATTCTGTTCCTTACAAGCAAGTTACTAAGTCTAGACAATGGTCTGAGTGGGAGAAAGGGCATTAAGCCACAACTCCTGAAGGGAAGAGTTATCGAAGAATTTGTGAGCATATGTTAAGACTGCCACAATAGGACAATATTTAATAAGTATTTGGAGGAACTATTTTGAGTTTATACAAATATCCTTAAGGTTTCAGCAACTAATGTTAGCATTTATTAAGGGATAATGCTTGTACCAATTAATGTAATTATGTTTTAAAAGAACACACATGCGTGTGTGGAGATGGATTTGAGGTGTGTTGAAGAGAGATTTGATATGAGATCATCAGGTAATAGTATTGAATACAAGACAGAGTTGCTAGCCTGGGCTAAAGTGTTGGCAGTGGTACTAAAGCATAGTAGGTCAATTCAGTGTTTTTGTAGAGACTTGGTGATTGCCTTGGAGAGGGGGAAGATGAGGAGAAAATTGATGCCCAAATTTTGGTTTCTTACTTGATGGATATAATATTTTTATACAATGTTAAAATTAGTATAAATGTATTAATTATCTGGTGCTATTTAACAAATTACCTCTAAAACTTAGTGGCTTAAAATAGTAACCACTAATATCCCAGAGTTTCTGTGGATCAGAAATTCAGGAGCAGCTTAATCAAGCGATTCTGATTTAGGGTCTCATGAGGCTACAGTCATATTAAAGGCTTAGCTAAAGCTAAAGGATGAGGTTTTTTAGGTGGCCCACTCACATGGTTGCAAGGTAGTGCTGGCTGTTGGAGAGAGATCACTGTCCTCAAGGGGCTTTCTCTTAGGAAAGGATATAGACCAACACACCATTACAATGCAGTATGAGTAGTGCTATGACTGAGGAGGTATATAGGATACTGTAATGGGAGTTTAGTGTTAAGGTTATGGTTCAAGCAAAGCTAACTAAGGAATGATTAAACTGAGACCTTAAGGATATGTAGGAGTTAGGGAAAGACAGCAGAGTTCACTAGACAAAGGGAATAGCACATGTGAAGAGCGAAAGTAAGAAGGAACAATAGGTTTTTTTGCTTGAACTAAAAGAAGTTCATTCTAGTTGTAGGGAAGTGTGTGGCGAGGAATGCTGGTGAGATATGAAATAGCTAGAGCAGCAAATACGGAGCCAAATGATATAGAATCTTGGACACCAGTAAAAGAACCTGTTATCTCAAAATCTGTGGAGTACCATTAAAATGTTTAAAATAGGGAGTGACAGAAAGAGATTTGAACTTTATTAAACATAGACACATAGACTTCCCTGGTGGTCCAGTGGTTAAGAACCTGCCTTCCTATGCAGGGGATGCGGGTTTGATACCTGGTCGGGGACCTTAGATCCCACATGCTGCAGGGCAACTAAGCCCACATGCCACAACTAGAGAGCCCTTGTGCCGCAATGAAAGATCCCACTTGCAGCAACTAAGACCTGATGCAGCCATAAATAAATAAACAAACAAATGAATAAAATTTAAAAACAGGAAGAAAGAAACATAGACACAGTGGTGTGCTGGAGCTGGCTAGTAATGGCTTACAAGAACTGATTGTTATAAAATATTATGGAAAAACCTGAACGAACTTTTTGGCCAACCCAATAAATTTTCAGTAATTTTGTGGCACATTTGTTAAACAGCCATATTAAAAATTAAATTATTCAACATGATTAAACAAATTATGGTAGTAAATACTCAAACTTCATCATTTCCTAATTATTTTTACATTTAACTATTATCTGTGCTTTTGAGGTTGTTTATACCTATTGTATCTGTTTGGTGGAAATACCTTAGTGTACTATAATGTTATAGTCACTAATGTTCACTAATGTTATGTCTACTTGAAAGGAGCCGTGATGGGAGTATTTACACCACTTAAATTGGCAGTCTACAAATCAGGGCTTGATGTATTGTTTTGTGGGTTATCTAGACCAGAAGTTGGCAAGCTATAGCCCATATCCCAAATCTGTCTGGCTGCCTGTTTTGGCTGATAAAGTTTTGTTGGAATACCACCTTTCCCATTCATTTATATGTTGTCTATGGCCACTTTCACACTCCAGTGGCAGATAGAGTAGTTGTGATAGACTGTACGACCCACAGTCTAAAATTATTTACCTTTTTAAGGAAAAGTTTTTGACTCCTGCTCTAGACTGTTAATGCAGATTAAAGCTTAAAAATGTGTTGTATCTTTAGTCTTTACATTATGAATAGCACAAAAATATTGAGGAAACGGTCTTCCATTATTTGATTACTGTTGTCAGATGATAATTCTATTATCAGAATAGATAACATGAACAAAAATTAACCAACATTCATATCCAGACTTCATTTTTTCCTCATTTTCAATGGTAGGTAACTTACGGATACAAGAGTTTGGCAAAAAATAGTAAAAGCATTCTATGAGAGTATATTGACTACGTAGGGAATTTATAACAATGAGCATTATGTATCTTACTGTGTGTTATATACTATACATCTTCTGTTTTAGTCTATATTAAAATATATAATGTACATACAAACACATAATGTTTATACACACACACGCACACACACTTGCTTGAGAGCTGGTTGTTAAGCACTTTCCAGCGCAGCACAGGAAAGCATATGCTTTCTGGCCATATACAAATATTTAAAGTAGTATGTGCTCGAAATGAAATACCAGTATCATATCTAAGATAAAAAATATGTATATTTTTTATTTAAAAGTTTAATTATTATATTTTTATACAATGGAATATTACTCAGCTGTAAAAAGGAATGAAACTGGGACATTTGTAGAGACATGGACGGACCTAGAGACTGTCATACAGAGTGAAGTGAGTCAGAAAGAGAAAAACAGATATCGTATATTAACACATATATGCGGAATCTAGAAAAATAGTACAAATCAACCGATTTGCAAGACAGAAATAGAGCCACAGATGTAGAGAACAAACATATGGACACCAAGTGGGGAAAGCAGGGAGGGTTGGGGGGAAATGAATTGGGGGAAATTGGGATAGCCATATATACATTACTAATAAGAAAAAAAACAACAAATTGTACACTCTAAATATATGCAGTTTATTGTATGTTCACTGTATCTCAATAAAAGTTCTTAAAAAAATTTTAATATATTTTTACTAAACTTAGTACTTAAAAATTTTTCAATATTGTCTTACTGTCAGGTGCTAAATTTCTCCTGTGGTCACTAAGCTGCACATTTTTGATACTTAAATGATTGCTAAATTTCAACTGAAGTTAATGAAGAAGCAAAATATTTTTGTATACCCCATTTTTCTCTTTTTTCATATTTCGTTACTTCTGGATCAGTATTATTTAACATGGATATTGTAGAATATGATTTTAGAGCTTTTCCTTTGTGAAAATTTGAAGTGGTAGAGTTGATATTATGCTTTTCCTAGGAAGATTAGAATTATGATATAATCTAATTTCTGTTATTATCCTTTGTGGTGTAATGTAAATACTCATTAACATTCATCACCTCAGAAAAAATGTAATTTTTAAAATATTATCTAGCTAACATACTCTTAGTGTTTATTTTTCTAAAGATTTATTTATTATTTTATTTATTTATTTTTGGCTTTGTTGGGTCTTTGTCCCTGCATGTGGGCTTCAATAGTTGCGGCACACGGACTCAGTAGTTGTGGCTCACGGGCTCTAGAGCGCGGGCTCAGTAGTTGTGGCGCACGGGCTTTGTTGCTCCACGGCATGTGGGATTTTCTTGGACCAGGACTCAAACCCATGTCCCCTGCATTGGCAGGCAGATTCTTAACCACTGCGCCACCAGGGAAGTCCCACTCTTAGTGTTTATATTCCCTGTTAATCTGTTGTCCTAGTTATGTGTTTGAAAGTTCTCAATAATTGTTCTTGGATAAAAAATTAACAGCGTTCGCAGTTACCAGTAATTTTAATAGTTTTAATTAAGTTAACTTTTAATTTAAAAGTTTGAACAATATTTATATATGAGTGGTTTTAAAGATGGAATGCTATTCTATTCTTCGTTTTATACCAAGTTCAAGATATAATGGCATTTTTTCTTTCATTTAATCATGGGCCTATTTGATACTTTCTAAATTTGAGGCATGTCACAAGTGTTTATGTTTTATTAATGGTTTGGTTTATTATATGGTTTATTTTTGGTTTGTTTTGTTTACTACCCTAGAACAAGGAAGAAGTAATGGCTGTGAGACTCCGGGAAGCAGATAGCATAGCTGCTGTGGCTGAATTACAGCAGCACATTGCTGAGCTTGAAATCCAGGTACCCTATGAAAATAATAAAATACATGTAAAAATAATGCAGTTGTTTCCCCTTCCCTCTGCACCTGAATAGTGACTTACATCTTCATCCTAATGACTGCGCTTCTATTTTCAACACTTATTCATTTCCAAGTCCATTTTTTTTTATTATGGTAAAAATATACATATTGCATTAAAATTTACAATTTAAATGTATACAGTCTGTGACATTAAGTACATTCACATTGTTGTGCAGCCAATTTCCAGAACTCTTTACCTTACAAAACTGAAACTGTGTATCCATTAAACAACTCCCCATTCCCCTCTTTCCTCAACCCCTGGAAACCACCATTGTACTTTCTGTCTCTGAATTTGACTACTCTAAGTATCTCATGTAAGTATTGATAAAATCATAGGGTATTTGTCTTTATGTGACTGGCTTATTGCACTTAGCATAATGTCATCAAGGTTCATTCATGTTGTAATATGTGTCATAATTTCCTTCCTTTTCAAGGCTGAATAATATTCCATTATGTGTGCATGGTACTTTTTGTTTACTTTTTGTTTATCCATTCATTCACTGATGAACACTTAGATTGCTTCTGCCTTTTGGCTGTTGTGAGTAATGCCACTATGCGTATGATTGTACAAATAGCTGTTTGAGTCCTTGATTTCATTTTTGGGGGATATATACCCAGAAGTGGAGTTGCTGAATCATGTGGTAATTCTATGTTTAATTTGCTGAGGAATTGCTATACTGTTTTCCACAGCAGCTGCACCATTTTACATTCCCACCAGCAATGCACAGGAGACTAGTTTTTCCACATCCTCAATACTCATTAATTTTCTGTTTTTTGTTTTTGTTTTCATTCTTTTTTAATAGCCATCCTAATGGATGTGAAGTGGTATCTCATTGTGGTTTTTTGTTTTTGGGGTTTTTTTTTAGTATTTATTTATTTATTTGGCTGCATCGGGTCTTAGTTGCAGCTCACAGACGCTTCATTGCGGCATGCAGGCTTCTCTCTAGTTGTGGTGGGCAGACTCCAGAGCGCAGGTTCTCTAGTTGTGTCATGCAGGCTTAGTTGCCCCATAGCATGTGAGATCTTAGTTCACCGACCAGGGATCAAACCCACATCCCATGCATTGGAAGGCAGATTCTTTTTTTTTTTTTTCTCTGAAAGAAACAACTTTTATTAGTTCTTAAAATGTCTGTTCAGTTTTTATCATGCAGACATAAGAAAATGCAAATATATAATTTTATTTCCCTTCATCTTACACAAAATATACCATATAATATCCATTCTTCTACACCATATTTTCTCTTTTTGATGTAAAAATACAATGTGAAGTTTTTCTTTTGTTTACATAGGTAGCATTCTCAATCTTTAGAGAACTTTACATATTCCACTATATAAATATACTACTGTTTACTTAATGACTTGGGCCTTTGGCTTGTGTTCAATATTTTGCTATTATGAACAGGAATTCTATAAAGAATGATGTACATAGGTCATTTTCTTCGTTTATTGGTGCATCTGTAAGATATATTTCCCAAAGTGGAATTCCTGCGTCAAAGAGTAAATGTAATTGCAATTCTAAAAGATACTGTCAGATTTCCCTTCATTAGAAGTTGAACCAAATCACACTCCTGCCATCAGTTCCAGCAATATAACACCTCTTTTCTCAAAGCCGTGCAAATAGTGTTGTTGAATGTTTAGCTCTTGGATAGTCTGGATAGATGATATATATAGTGTAATTCTCCTTAATATGAATGAGACTGGCTTTCTTTATATGCTTTAGTATCATTTGCTTTTTTTGTGTGTGCATATACATATATGTATATGTATATGAATATGTTACGTATTTGTTTTTTATTTGTTTTGTTTTTGGGTTTTTTTCCCCTTAAATTTGTAGACAGTTTTAATTGCCATGTAGTTAAAGACTAAAACTTTTCTTCTGTGGTTCCTGGAAAGTTTTTAGGAGCGGAAGGCAGATTCTTAACCACTGGATCATCAGGGAAGTCCCCTCTTTGTAGTTTTGATTTGCGTTTCCCTAACAATTAATAATGTTGACCATCTTTTCATTGTGCTTATTTGCCATTATGTTTTCTTCAGAGAAATGGCAGTTACAAGTCCTTTGCTCAGTTTTTAAATGGGTTGTTGTTGAGTCGTGGAAGTTTCTTATGTATTTTCAGTGTCAATCCCATATCAGATATATACAGATTTTTTGCAGATATTTCCTCATTCTGTGGGCTGCCTTTTTGTTTTGTTGTTATTGTCCTATGATGTACAAAAGTTTTTATTTTTGAAGTCCACCTTACCTATTTTTCCTTTTGTTGCTTGTGTGCTCCAAGTCCATTTTTGAATGACAGTTTATCATATTTCTATTTTGTCAAAGCTGTTTTCAAAAGAGAATTCCAACCTTTGAAAATGTGTGTTTTGTCATTTATTATATCCTATTTATTGTATAATATAAAGTAGTAAGTTTCCAATATGGGCAAAGTATTATGTTTAAAATATTTTTTTAAGTTTTTTATTATTTTCTGTTCTAAGCTATGATGCGGTTTTGGCTGCAAGATCTAGAATTTTCTTCCCACCCAAAATATCTTTTTGTCCTTAAATTTGAATTAAAAATTCAGTTGAAATTGATAATATTCCCCGGAAATTAGCACATATTCAGAAAAACTTCAGACAAAAACCAACTGCATCATCTATCTGTAATCACCTATTTAAATCATGCCATCATATATATATGCAATTCTATTTTTAGTCTGTACTTTTATATCTTGAAAATTATAAAATTTTGCCACATTACTATACATCTTAGTCACAAAATAGCTGAGTTGAATTATTCTTTGTTGATTTTTTTTGATTCTTAAATACTAATTATGATGAAGAACCTGGTATGCTGCATGCTTTGTTTAAAATGAAATATAACACATATTACATCAGTTTTGAAAAACAGAAAAGAAAATGCATGAAATTTTTTACCATTAATAGGAATACGTTAGCCTCAAATGGCTCTTAACTGAATCCTAATTGCCAGTTCATTGGTGTTTTTTCAGTACAGTATTTATCTGGCTCGAGCTTATCTCATTTGTCATTGTTGACCCCTTCATCCTCTTAGCATTGTCTCCTCTCTTGGCTTTCCTAGCACCACCCACTTTTAACTGTCTTCTTTCTTGTTTAACTTTGTTTTCAGTCTTTTTTCTCAGTTCTGAGTGTTTGTATTCCTCTGAAAATCCAAGTTTTTTGGCTTTTCTAAAAACTACTCAGTGTACAATGAAGGGCCTCACTTACATGGCTTCAGGAGCCATCTTTACAACAATGAATTCTAGTGTGTCTCCGTCCTAGTGTGTTTCTTCCCCTAACCAAGAGTCTTACATCTTTAAAAAAAAAATTGTGAACACAATATATGAAAAAGTTCACTAAACAAAGCTACATTATAATATGTATAAAAACAGTATCCATATAACCACTGCTTGGGTCAAGATATAGAATATTGCCTATATTCCAGAAGTCTACCCAATCACACTCTGCCCCCTTTTTCTGAATTTTATAGCAGTCACTCCTCTGCTTTTCCTTTTAGTAGTGTCATCTTTGTATGCATCTCTCATCTATACAATTTAGTTTTCCCTGTTTCTGAATTTTGTGTAGAGTCATGTTGAATCTTTTCATTTGTGTGTCTTCTCTCTTTGTTCAGCATTATTTAAATGTTATTTTTATTGTTGCAGCATGTTCCATTTTACAAATATATCAACAATGTATATATCCATTCTAATATTAGTGGTCATTGGTAAATTTCCAGAATGGACTATTATAAACAATGCTGTGATCATAAGCAATCTTCTACACTATATTGACCACATGTGTGCAAGTTTCTCTAACATGTATGCCAGGTGTGGATTGGCTGGGTCATAAAGCAGGCAAAACTTCAATTTTATTTTCCAAAGTGTTTGTACCAGTTTAAACTTCCAACCGCAACATGTGAAAGTTCTGTTGCTCCACATCCTCTCCAACTCTTGGTGGTGTCAGATGTTTTAATTTGTGCCAGTCTGGTGGGTATGCAGTGATATTTCATCATGGTTTTAATTTCTGGACTACTAATGAGGTTGGCAGTTTGGATTTCATCTTTTATAAAGTGCCTGTTGAAGTCTTTTGTGTGTATTTTTTCTTGTGGTTATCTTTTTCTTATGTATGTATAGTTCTTTATATATTGATGTCATGTTTTACAGATATCTACTGCCACTTTGTAACTTGTCGTTTGTTGTTGTTTTTAATTTATTGTGTCTTTTGATCAGTAGACCAATATTTTTAATGGACAGTAGAGAGCTCCTCTTGGAACTTGTACAAGAACTCTAGATTCAACATGTTTAAAATCAAATGTATTCCTATTGCATCCAAAATGTTTTTATTCTTTTGTATCTCAAGTCTTGTTCAGTAGTATCATCTCGTATGGAATTATTCAACTTAGTAGGAACTTCATTTAACGCTTTTCTTAATGTTCTGCTGTATGTATCAAGACTGCGTATGCAAACTTTCAGCTTTACCTGAGAGTACCAAATTATTTTCACAAAGTGCTTGTGCTAGTTAACATTCCTACCAGCGTTTCACCTGCTCACCTACTCATGTAGGTTTGCCTTCAGATAATTCTTAATAATTCATACAGATTAAAGTACCATGTCCAGCTCTTCCGTTTCTTCAAAAGATAAACGTCGTGAGTAAATCCGAAACTAAATCAAAGGTAATTTTACTCATTACAGAAACTTAAAAAAAAAATCTTTCATGGCCTTTCTATTCCCCCCTGCCATTCCCTTCATCATCTGCCTTCATCCTCACCTGAATATCACAACGTCCCGTCCAGCTTCTTTTTCTCCAGCCTGAGCTCTTCCTCAGAGCCACCAGAATTATCTTCCTAAAACTTAAAAGCCTATCTTTTCATTATTTTCCAGACTTACACTTCTAGCCTCTTCTTTGACCATTACCACCCTATCCTCTCTCCCCACCTCCTGCACAGACACACACACACACACACACACACACTCTTTACAAAGTTTTTATATTCTTTTAAAATTTTGTACCATTCTACATGCTATTGTATCTTCAAAAATTGTTTTTCTGTATCCCCTACTCCTCTGCTTTTTAGGTATTTCTGCTTACTGAGTTTTCCTTGGTTAGTTTGCTATTAATACATTTGATAAATGTATTCTCAGTAAACATCTTAACGAGTCAACCTTCATTCATTCATTCATTTATTATATGCATGTTAAGATCTATAAATAGATCTTTTGTTAAAACCTGAAACTTTTTCAATTATAAGAGTAATACATTTTAGGTTATTTTTAATTGTGGAAATATCTTAGATCATTTTCAAGTTCCACTAGGGGGAGAACTGAACTTAGTCAAATATTTTTGTACTTCAGATCTCTTCAGACCAACTCTTCTAATTAATTCCTGTTGCTATCTTGTGAATAAAAATTTTTCCCACAAACCAAATTCTTTCAAATCCTTCATTTAATAAATTACATTATGTAATTTATGATTACTAATTATGTAAGTAGTTATAAAATTGAAGGCTGCTTTTTTAAAATGTAGTTATGAAAATTGTACTGTTGTGAATGTCTCATTTAGATGAGGAAATACTCATTTTTATACATACACACTGTGGCATTCTGCAGTAGATATACTTATGAGGTTGAAGTGTATTAAATTTATTTTCAAAGATCCTTCAGTCAACTTGAAAATTCCAGGTCTGGTTTAAAGTTCATAATTGCCACCCCTCTGCCCTCCCCCACCCCCCGTCATGTTATTCTGAGATAACTGCATTTGTAATATACTTAATGTTCTTTATAATAATGGCTTTTCCACCATCTTTGGAGGAGCCGTTTTATATTAGTGTCTCATAGTGAATTTAACCTTTTTTTTAAGTATAGCAGCTTTCAGATTTTAGCCATTTTCCCGAACTATTTGTAAAAGTTATTGCTGAGGTTTCCTCCTCCTCAAACAGAATGACACTTATTAATGGATTTTAGTCACCATCTACTGTAATGCTTGTTTGGAGCAGGTCATACCCCCCCCCCCCCCATAGTGTTAAGAGGTTGAGCTCTAAGGTGCCATTAAATATTTAAAAATATATCACATATATCATTTTAATATTTTTTGACAATTCAGAGTTATCATTATGAATTGTAAATACTGTATAATCTCACTTCATTCAGGTTGCTATTGTTTTCTTACATAAAGCTCCTTTTGCCAAATTTCTATCTAAAATAATATTCATATCCTAACTACTGTACTCTTATACTGCTTTGTATTTCTTCAAAACAGTTATTTCTTGCCATAAATGATACACGTTTGTGTTGTTGTCCACATTCCCCACCAGAATGGAAGCTCTGTACGAGAGGAATTTTGGCCTCTTTTATTCAGTTGCTGTATTTCTCAGTGTTGATATATAATGCTTGGTATATAACCATCATTCAAATATTTGTATTTGAAGAAATTAAATTAATATGATGATTTGCTCATCTGTCATTGCTGCAGTGATTTTTAATGTATGTAATTTGCATATTCAGAATTTTTTAATTCACAGATTATCACTGTATTCACACATGCATTAATTTGCATTTTGTTTTATCATTAGGTCACTACTTGCTAGGAAGGATAAAATGAATTCAGACTCTGCCTAAGTGCATTTATCATTATACAGAAGGAGTAACTGAGTCTGGGTCCCTTCTTTGCAATATCGTTGAGTAGAATTTAAACCTCTGAAAATTTATGTACATTTATTGGTGTTAATGGTTTTAATTACATAAGAGATGATGCCAGTTGTTATCTTCTAAAGGAGAAATTTTTTTCTTGCCATCTGCACATATACTTTACAAGCTAATTGAATGTCTCAGGCTAATTGGAATTTCTGTATGTAGCCTGAAAAATGAATATGATATACCCTGATCAGAATAAAAGAAAGTCAATAAATTTAATTATTATTGGGAACAAGAGGATTTTAGAATCCTGAATAGCTCTGTGGTCACAACTTTTGTCTTTCTGTTTTCTTATAATTGCTAGAGATTTTGTTGATTGGTTGAGAGTATAGCTTTTGAAGACAAACTACTTATTAGCTGTCTTGTCTGACAAGTTATTTAACCTGATTTTGAAATTACTCATTCAGAACTAAGGATCCAGGGGGATACATGTATAAATATAACCGATTCACTTTGTTGTATGCAGAAACTAACACAACATTGTAAAGCAATTATGTGCCAATAAAGATGTTTTTAAAAAAAGAAGATAAAACTGAAAACAGAGTAATGGAAAAGAAGAAAATAAATAAAGATAAGAGCAGATATGAAAAAAAGCAAACAAAACAAAACCCTACGGATCCTAAAGTTATCTGCTTTAAAGTTGGTATTAAATGAGAAAGTATGCATCAAGTGTTCTTTCTTCCCTAACTAGTTTCCAGAAAATCAGCTTATCAATGACCTTATATAAAAGATCACACTCAGCATTGTAAGGCTTCCAAAAATTACAACCAAAATGGAAAGTGCAGAGAGTCTTTTGAGTTCCTTTTAAGACAGTTTTTACCCACCCCAGATAATGAATTTATCCAAGAATTAGATATAGCTTCAAATTAAGAATTGCTTTGGCTTTTTTTTTTTTTGAGTGAACTTGTTTCTGTCACAGTAAGCCCTATTTAACTTACTCATTTTGTATGTATTTACCATGTTTTACCTTATTATCTGCAACTTTATTTCTTCCAGAATACTAATGAAGTATTAATAGCTGGCATCATTGAATACTTAAAACATGCCAGGTAGTATTATTAAACATTTAAGTATATTCACTTATTTAATCTTTACAACAGTCATACGACATTATTGTTAATATCCTCATTTTATAGTGGGGAAAACTGAAACATAAAGAAGATTTTTAAATGAGATTTTGTTGTATGTTTAAGAACCAACTCTGAAACTTAAATTCTTTAGAGGATTAAAATGAAATATTTTTTCTTTAGTATTACAAGTACTGTCCTGTTAGTTATATGGACTTTCTTGGTAGATCAACTGCCTCCTATAACTTTGTTACTCCTAGTTCCCTGTTCTTCACTTAAATCTTTCAATAGCTTCCCATGGCTTTCAGGGCAAAGGTCAAATTCTGGCTGTCCTCACAGGACCCTTCCTGCTCTGTTTCGTGCCTACCTTTCTAGCTTCATTTTCTGCTTTTCCCAGCATATTCCTATGCTTGAGCCACAATAAACTAGTTAAGAACTCTTTAAACCTGTCATTGAGATTCACTCTGTGCTTTTCTTCTCTCCTCCTTTGATCTTGCTTGTCATTTCAAAGACCAGATTAAGTTTGACATGCTGTGATCAGCCTTCCCTGAGGATGCCAATCCAGCCAATTTTCTTGTGTCTCTGCTCTTCTAAGCACTTCTGTTATAGATCTCTCATACCGTCTCACATTATTTTAATTATTCTCATTTAAAAGCCTAGATGTGAAGAATTAAATTATTAATTTAAATGAGGTATTAGTTTCAACAGATATTTATGCAGTACCTACTATGTAATAGTCATTACTCTAAACACTTAGTGAACAAAACATGCAAAAAGCCCTTTTCCTCATCAAGCTTAATGGTAGAGGAAGAAGTAGGATGAAGAAAATAAAGGAATCACATAGTGTGTAATTTAGAAGGTGATGAATACAATGGAGGAAAAATGTAGGAAAGGGAGAGGGTTGGGGTGTTGAGGATAGGGTACCATTGCTATTTTAAATAATGTGCTCAGGAAAGGCTCATTAGAAGGGGATGTTTAAACAAAGATTCGCAACAGGTGAGGCATGTAGATTTGTAGTAGGAATACACTGCTGAGGGAATAAATACTAAGGAGAAAGGCCTAAAGCCGGGGGCATCTCTGAGTCCCTGAGTGGAGTGAGAGGGGAAGTTAGAGGAAGTAAGAGAGATAAATAGGACAGATTATGTAGGGCCTAAGAACTTTGGCCCTTCTCTGAGTAAGGTAGAAAGTCATGGGAGGGTTTTGAGCTTAGGAGTCATCAGTTAGATGACATTTAACCTATTAAAAAGATTCATTTGAACTTGATTCAGAAAAAAAAAAATGTTTGTAGGAATTCATAGTATTTAGATGGGAGGAAATGGTGATTAAAAATTGTTTCCTCCTCCTCTTAGTGGAATTTTCCACCTTTATTCTGTTGATCCAAACGTTATTTATTTGTTGAGTACTTTATGTTTACATTAATGCTGAATAGAACTCTCTCCACTTTCCAAATGATGGAACAAAACACAGAAAAGTTAATTTTTGTTCAGTTAGTTGAGGAAAATAGATGAAAATTGAACCCAAGCCTTTTGATATTTAACCTGGAATTGAGTTTGTGTTTTGATTTTTATAAAGATAAACATTAATTTATCATAACCATATCAAAAGCTTCTTTGGGCTAATAAGCACATCTATAAAGTTAATGCTGCTTTCTTATAAATAATGAAAAGTTTTAAATTTAAAACAGTTTAGTTCTACTCAAATCCAACTTTGTATTCTTTTCCTGGTACCCAGTAACATTTACCAACTTTCGTTAGTTTACCCAACAGATAACCTCTAGGGATGCCTCAGATGGGCAATACCCCAACCACTCTTGGCTTAAAAAACACCCACTCAAAATTCTGTTCTGACATAGAATGAGGGAGTTAGATTTAAATCAGTGTGCCCAGATCAGTGTGTAGTTTTAACAGATATAGAGAGGAAGTGATAAAAATTTTTACCACTTAACTTAAAAAAATATATTTTAATAATGTAAAACTACAATGAGGTTACTAAGTGATGGATTTTATCATTAAGCTTTGTAATCAGGTTGTGCTTTCTAATTTCCTAAGCTCATTTGTTAATAGTTTCACAACAGGTGGTAGTTTATATGCCAGCTCTTGACTAACAAACTTCTTTTTGCATGATTTTTCCCCCTTTAAGTACAGTGGTTTCTGTTTTGAGCAACTTATTTAAATATTAAAATTTTTCATTTTTCTTTAATGATTTTTCTCAAATTTTTAAGCATTTTTAAATTAGAAAACTAGCTATTCTAAATTCTTATCTAGTCTTATTCTCAACAAAAGGAAGTTAGGTATACAGAATATTTTACTTAGCTTGCTATCTGGTATAGGCATTGTAAGTTATGCTTTTTTTTTTTTTTTTTTTTTGCTAAAATGCTCAGAGATGATTCTCTGATCTCCAACTCAGTATGCAGTTAAATATAAAGGAATTAAGTATCTAGAGGTTTTTTTAAGATTTGTTGTGTCTAGGAATGAAGGATATCATTCACTTACCCAAGACCAGCTCATTACAGCATCTAAAGAATTAATGAAGATAGGTTAGACCCTTTAGTACCATACTATCAGTGATCATCTTGGTGTTATTAAAATTAGTTTAGGGAATTCCCTGGCAGTCCAGTGGCTAGGAGTTGTGCTTTCACTGCCATGGCCCGGGTTCAGTCTCTGGTAGGGGAACTAAGATCCCTCAAGCCGTGTTGCGTAGCCTAAAAAATTTTTTAACTAAAAATAAGCGTTAGTTTATGTATACCTAGCACACGGATCTTCGTTTCTAATACCATTCTCCAATAAAAGAAACCAAGGCTCCTCAGAGAAATAGCTGATTCCAGGACCAAAACAGGAAATATATAAGATGAGCCTGGAGTATATTGCAGCGTCAGAAAGTAAGGAATTGTTACAAAACAAAACAAAACAAAACCCTACATTAACAGGAGTATGTTAAAAGGACAGAGAGGAGCCAACTGAAAAAGCTCCCAATGGCCAAAGGTGGAACAATATTTAAAATAGGAAAAAATAAGTAACATAAGTAGTGGATTGTAACTCACTGTATGAAATAAATATCCATAGAGTCATACTAATATAAATAATGATTGGATACATTAATAAATGAGGAAGAATAGATAAATCTCTATGCAGAAGAATTCCAGATAACTTTTGTAGATACTCTGCCTTCAGGAGGAAAGCGTATTTTTCTACTCTTTAAGTGTAGGCTGTGCACAGTGACTTCCTTCCAAGGGGTCCAATATGGAAAAGGTAATAAAAAAAAGAGTAACTTTTTTGGAGAAACCTGGCAAACACTACCTCACCCAGTTGATCAAATCAGCATCAACAGTTATAAATCACATTGATAGTAATAATATACTCTTGATAGGATGTGAGGAAATGGCACTTTACCTCTGTGGTCTTCCAGTAACCCATAATCACATTCTTACTATGAGAAAAATATCAGACAAATTTCGATAGTGAGGCGTCTGGCAAAACACCTGACCAATACTCCTCAAAGCTGTCAGGGTCATCAAAAACATGGAAAATCTGAGAAACTATCACAGCCAAGAGGAACCTAAGGAGACATGACAACTAAATAACTAAATGTAATATATACTGCATAGGATCGTAGAACAGAAAAAGGACATGGGGTTTAAAAAAAAAAAAAAACCCTAAGAAAATCTGAATAAACTTTGAACTTTAGTTAGTAACAGTGTATCCATATTGGTTCATTAATTGTAACAACATGGAAGATAATAATAGGGGAGACAGTGCAAGGGAGTATATGGTACTCTCATCTTCTCAGTATTTCTGTAAATCTAAAACTATTTGAGGAAAGTCTGTTATAAAAAATAGTTTATGGGAATCCCTGGCAGTCCAGTGGCTAGGACTCTGCACTTTCACTGCCAGGGACCTAGGTTCAATCCCTGGTGGGGGAACTAAGATCCCACAAGCTGCATGGCATGGGCAAAAAAAAAAAATTAAATTAAAAAAAATTCAAAAATAGTTTATATAATTCCATGGTTTTTAGGAACCCCTGGAATTAGAATTTTACATATTGGTCACAAAATTGATCTGTTTCTAATTAAACTGATTTACAATAAATATTTTCTAGCGTTTGGACCTTGTGCAAATGCTGATTTTTCATGTGCGTATTTAGCTGATCCTGTAGGAAACATCACTTTAACGATGTGTGTATGTATTTCACTTCTGAAATGGAATTAAATCAGCCTTAGTAGTGAGAAAAAATTTTGATTTATTTCCTCGCTTCCATACTTTTCAAATTACTTTTATTTTTTCTTAAAAGTATATGTACCTTTTTTTTTTCTAGTTACTAAAACATAAAGAATAGTCAAACCTTTTTGTCTGTGACTTGAAATTACAGGAAACTGTTTTAGAAACTTACCAATAGTACGTGATATGAGTATGATTTGTTTTTAGATGTTTCAAATGAGTCACCTTGAAGTCATGGAGAGGCTACAATTTACCACATTTACTATTCTGATTAATTTTTCTTAAGGCAAGTACAAATCAGTAAAAACTTACTAAAGCTTAGTGGTTGCTATTGATGTTTCAGTACGGTTATGTTGATTAATCACGGTGATTGCTTGTCAACTGTCACGGACTTACTCAAATCATTGTGTTTTGTGCTACTATTGTAATTTCACATGCAGTTATAATTTGCTTAATATGTTTTGCTTTAATTGAAAATATAAAATTAGGACTTAGCAATTGTGCCTCTGCTGCTGCAAGTTAATATGGTTGCCTCTGTGACCGTTGAACATAGTTTCATAATATAGCCTTGAAAAAAAGTATTATTTAACCTTTAAAACAGTCAAGATAATGCCTTTTAATGGTCTCTAAAATACATTAACTCTTGCAAAAGAGAGGAAGAGTTTGTATATATCTTTTTGTAGCATAATCTCTTTTTGTTACATTTTTCATTTGTGGATGCAACTTAAAATATTTTTTTAATGTAAGCTTTACACTTGCATTTGAGACTAAGCAACCTGCATTGTGTCATGACCCTTCTAATACCACAAACCTTCTGTAATACTACTCCCAGCGAAAAACCCACATCCTATGTATAACCTTAGATTTATTTTGAAATCTCTATGAAGAGAGCATAGAGAGATTACTAATTGTTTCTGTTATTTCCTTTAAGGGTGTGATGTCTATATGTAAACCATGTTTTAAGTTTTACTTAGGCTTAAAATGTTAAATTTAATATTAAGGACTAGATTTCCTATCCTAAAGTTACTGTATAAAAGTTTAATAAATAACGATAAGTTTCAGTTCAGAATTGGGTGATATGTTAGACATCTGTAGGGCATTCAAGAAAGGAGAAAGCAGTGGTACTGGCAGTAGCCAGTATTTCTAATACCACTGGCTAGCACGATACTAGTAAACAATTGTACATTTAAACCATAAGCAACTTTTTTTCCCTGTCTTATTTCTGTTCTTTTGTTGTTTCCTTTCGTTTATTTTAGATTTGGTTTGTGCTCCTTATGTAACTTCTTAAGATGGATGCATAAATCTAACATCATTATTTAAAAACATGGGTAACTACTCATCATTAGAATGGTTAAACCATAGTAGATCCGTATTTGGAGAAGTCTGTATCTTTAAGAAAGAATAAAGAAAGATCTATAAGACATAATAATGAAAAAAAATTATAGACAGAATATAATGATAATTCCATTTGTGTATGTTAAAAAAATATATGTGTGTGTGTATGTGTTTAAGTACATTAGGATGTCAGCTGTGATACCCATCAAAGCTCCCTCTGGGGAGAGTAGAGGCTTTGGTGCAAAAGAGTAAAAGGACACTTCAGTTTTTACACCATATGAATTTATAGGATGATTACCATTATAATTTTTTAATGTACATAGATTAAAATAACTTGAGGTAACCATTGCTAGAATGGAAATAAGAATTAGCACTTTCAAATAATTACAAGAAAATAGCAATGTAGAAAACTTGATCAAAATGCCACCCTCCTTCTCTGGCCTTAAAGTCTGAGTTGTCTGGCTCCTGCCTGCTTCTCTGATTGCATCATAAGCCACACTCCACTTCATGTCATGCTCTAGCAACACCAGCTTTCTTTTTGTTCTTGAACCCAGGCTTTTGCTCTTGCTCTTCCCTGCATTTGGAATGCTGTGCTCCCTGATCTTCCCATGGCTGTTTCCTTCTCATCATTTATATCTCAACTTAAAAGTCACCAACTCATAGAGATTTTCCCTGACCATCTTTGTGAAGTAGGTCCCTAATCCTGTTACTCTCTATTTCATCATCGTGTTTTATATATATATATATTTATAAATTTATTTATTTATTTTATTTATTTACTGGCTGCGTTGGGTCTTCGTTGCTGTACATGGGCTTTCTCTAGTTGCTGCAAGTGGGGGCTACTCTTCATTGTGGTGCACAGGCTTCTCATTGTAGTGGCTTCTCTTGTTGTGGAGCACGGGCCCTAGGCATGTGGGCTTCAGTAGTTGCAGCACATGGGCTCAGTAGTTGTGGCTCACGGGCTTAGTTGCTCCGTGGCATGTGGAATCTTCCCAGGGCAGGGCTCGAACCCGTGTCCCCTGCATTGGCGGGCAGATTCTTTACCACTGCGCCACCTAGGAAGTCCATCATGTTTTATATTATTTGTAGCCCTTATTAGTGTCTGAAATTACCTTCACTTTAAAAATTAACTCACACCCACATGTAATATATTAGAACCTTGTTTGTCTTATTTACTGCGGTATCCCTTGTGCCAGGCATGTAACAGGTGATCAAAAAAAAATTGTTGAATGAATCTTAGGGGCCAGGAAACAGCCATGTGTATGATTATTTAATATTCTTATGCCATAAGAGCAGGTAGCTTCAAAGTACTTTTTTTTTAATTGAGGTATAGTTGATGTACAATATTATATAAGTTTCAGGTGTAAAGATTCATTCATTTAAATGCTGCTCCAGAGGTGGACTGAAACTGATCCCATAACTTCCTACCCCAACCATCTAACAAAATAGTAAATAATTTTTTTTAAAGGGCAAATACTTTCCCACTAAAAGCAGCCTGAGAGGAAAAGGATCCTAGCCTAATGTAATAAACTTTAGAAGTGACAGCTAAGGAAAGAAACTGTTTTAGAGGAAAGAGGCCTAGCATGGCTTGGCTTCCAAACTCAGCTATCTCCCCTTCTCTTATGTCACTATGCTGTATATATAGTTAAATCAGCAAAAACCCCAGAAGATTCAGTCATATCCCAAATGTGGAGAGAAGGAAAATGAGTATGTCTGACTGAGTTGTAGACGCTGCTAGAAGGAACAATTCAGTGAAAGAGATTAGAAAGTGAGCATCTGAATTTTAATTAAAGTGAAGGCCCTGGGACAACACTCTATCTGAGAAATGATCTGAATCCTAAAACCCAGGTTTTGGCATGTATCCCTGCAATTAGATAATACAAAATATTTGACAAAATCTCAGAAGCATAAACAGAGCCCTTGTTTAGCTAGGTTCTTCCTTCCCCCACTATCCCTCAGGCCATAGAGAAATGAGAACAAACTTGAGCTTGGAGGGCACAGAAAATAGATTTTAAATATGATGGAAAGAGAGTTAATAAGTAACTCATATCATTAGAGCATTTAGAATATAGACAGTCACCTAGCCATGAGCATGATGAGAAGAAATGGCATAGCATCTTGGTTTATATCATTATAGCAGAGAAAAGAGAAAGAAATACTATTCAGAAAGATCCCAACCAATAAGAAAGGTAATTCAACGGTGAGAGGAATGACAATTACTTCATGCTATAAAATAAGTAAGTGTGAATTTAATAAAATTAAGAAATCAAAAGATAAGGTAATATCAGGTACAATGAGGTAAGAAGGAGGGGGTTGTACCACTAAGGGAATAAATTGAAGGCCAGTTTGCAGAAACCACAAAAGAATAGCCTATTCAGTGGACAATGCTGAAAATTGGAATATTGGCATAGAAGAAAAGCCTGAGATGATAATCACAGTGACTGTAGAGGTTAAGAATGTAAAACAAGTATATTAGCTAATGCTTATGGATGACAGACAGATAATCTAACGCTAAGGATAATTGTTATCCCACAACAAATGGAAATAAAATATATTCAAAAATAAGCAGGAAGAGGTCCTTGAAATTAATGAAGATTCAAAGATGCAAATTAAAAGAACACTTTGTGTTCTAGGAAAATTTGACGGAGAATGCTCCATAAACTCTTAGAGCAAATTACCTGCAAAGTTATGTGGGAAGATTAAGACTTGTCCTCCAGATTTCTCACAGCACATTCAATGCCAGAAATCAGCAGAGCAGTGACTGTGCTGCACTCTCCAATACCATAGCCACTAGTCGGCTTCATGTGGTCATAGCCCCATTTTGCACAGTAGCTACTAGCTACCATATTAGACAGTACAGATGGAGAACATTTCCATTACCACGGAAAGTTATCTTAGTACTAGTTCACGGCATTCTGAGTTTGGCTGTCCCAAAAATATTATAGCCAAACAATGTGTCATCTAGGTATTTTGAAGGAATAGGTTGGTGTTTTCCACTGGGAAAAGATTGCTAGGATACTACTCTCATGATCTTGAAAAAATTACTGGATAGTGAAATCCAGCTTAAAACAAGTCAAAATAAAGAACTATGAAATGAAGGCGCTATTTGAAAAGTTGGATGGTAAATGTTGAATCTGTTTAAATACAGCACTAATACTAAACAAATATGGGAATAATGGTTACAAGTGAGAGTGGTTTTCTTCTTTTTAATAAACTTTGGCAATATAAGAATAACATAGGTAACAAAAATCTGAAAGTGGAGGGGGAGGGGATATGAAAGTAGGGTATAAATGTACTTATATCCCAGCAGGTTAGTCAGTCAATACCACATAAGTTTAAAGCATGTAGTAAAAATGTACTCTTAATATCTTAATTTTTTTTGTAATCACTTAAATTTGGAGGTTTTTTTTTTTAAAAGGAAATTCTCTCATATTGAAGAAACGCTTTGTAGTCACTGTACTTTCTTTTCCTGTTAATTTTAGCTAATATTTAATGTTTTTTTTTTATTTTTGTATTTTTAGCTTTGCTTAAATTGCTTAAGAAGAATGTATAATTTTACAGAAACAATTATTTTTATTAAAAAATCTGGCTGCACATATTCCAAGATGTGTTAACGTTGATTAATTCTGAGGAATATGAATAGAAATAATTTTCTCTATGTTTTCTTCAGAAAAAAATTTTTTCCTATCTGCCCCCCCCCGCCCAAGCATTTAAATTCCTGTGTACAAAAGGTGAACTCCAAATTATAAGCTAATGTGATTACTGTTTGATGGAGAAATATATGCAGAGGAAAAATGACTCTTAAAAAACTGTGTTATTCACAGCCAAGCCAAACCACCTCATTGAAATTGTTGAGAAAGGAAATTAATTTTTTTTTTTCTTTTTTCTTTTTTCTACTCATGGGCTTAGTTGCTCCGCGTCATGTGGGATCTTCCTGGAGCAGGGATTGAACCCGTGTCCCCTGCACTGGCAGGCGGATTCTCAACCACTGCGCCACCTAGGAAGCCCCGGAAATTAATTTTATAGTATGTTACTAATTTGAAATTTATAAAGTATTATTGATGTTATCTTTATATGGGTTGTCTTTATCTTTGGTTTTTTGTTTGTTTTGTTTGATACCTTGGTCTCCATTGACTTCATATGGGATGGGATTACTGAATTTGTAAGTGATTTTATAATTTGTTTTTTCACACTGGCCTTCTGTACTTAGATTAAAATGTTCTTTTATTTATTTATTTTTTTTGGCCGAGCCACACGGCATATGGAATCTTAGTTCCCCAACCGGGGATCTAACCCGTGCTCCCTGCAGTGGAAGCATGGAGTCCTAACCACTGGACTGGCAGGGAAGTCCCCCTATCAAGTTCTAATCTAATAGTCTAATAAGTCGATAAAGCTGCTTTTTGGCAAAATCGGCTCTACATGGATCCTTTGAACAGGTCATAGAAAAGCATGTTTTATCCATAAGATGAATATATAGGAGCCATATACATGGTCATCTGATGCTAAGAAAGGTACATGAGAAATTTTGACAGCCAAGGACTGAACTCCCCAACTTTGGCTTACTAACACTCTTTACAGAGGGTCCAGAAAAAGATAAATGAGTAACATAAGCAACACCATTTTTGGAAAAACAATTCTAGCACATATCCTGCTGTGATCTGTCTTACAATTATGGCGCTAGGAATGAAATCTGATTTCTAACCCTGGCTATCCCTGTGATCCTTGATAAGTAAGCCACTAGTCTGTTTAATCTTCTATTGCTCTTGGGGCCAGGCTGTGCTTAGATCAAGCCACCCATGAGGACAGTACTCAGGTAAAGCACCATGCCAGAAAAGAGGACTTACTATTAGTCTGTCAGTCTGGAGAAAATCTGGCTAAGAGAAAGAAGTGGTGATAAGAATCCAGAGGATGGAAATAATAGGCCTAGATCATAATCGTCATCAAGCTGGGAGAAGACAGTCTAGAGAAATAAAAGTATGGGTAGTAGATTAAGAAAAGTGATGAAATGATGTTTGCATAGATCTAGAAAGGCTTTTTGTAACTAATTCTTCAAAAGTCTTGGTTTCCCAAGACACTGCTCACCAAAGGGTTTATCAGGTGTTCACTCAGCCTAGCATAACAGTGTTTATCATTAGTAAATGGGATGCACGACCACATATCCTTTCCTCATAGGGAAAGAGTGAGACCAAAGCTGCTTTACAGTACACAAGAGTATTTATTTGGGGTTTAAGTTTGTGGTATCAAAAACAAAAAACAAAACCAAGAAACAAAAATAGAGATAAATCTTTCACTGAGATGATAACCCCCATGACATGGAATATAAGGATTTTAAGATATGACAGTTCCAGCTATCCAGAAGATGAATCACATTTTCTTCAGTTTTCCAGCTGTGAGCACTCTCTCAGTGAGCAAGATCAAGCTTAATGAGTGGTTGTTTTATGCTTTCTTTTATGACAAGTCTTCTCTGTCTTAGAGATTTCTTTGTGATGAACATTATGCTTTTCCCAGAATTTAAAGTCATTTACCTACTTCGTAGAATATTTTTACAAAGAGACAAATGACAGGCTGAAAGGCTTTTTGTGTGTGTTTAAAGTGATGTAAAATATAGAGAGTTCTTTGGACCTCATAGGAGTGAAATGTTAAAACACGTTAATATATTAATAAGAGGCCAAAAATCATAACTAACATTTATTATGTTTATCTCTTACCAAACACATATAAATAATAAAATAAATATTTACCAGTGTAATATACAAAATGCTGTATTCCTATAAATTTTCTAAGTCTTTGTCTTGAGATATTTAAATTTCTGTGGCCATGTCTTCTCTGTTTACCCCCTTGACCCAACCAACCATTAAATATACATTATATTAGTTTTTACTCTGTTGCCTGTTTTATTTGAAAAAAGGTATAAAAACAGTACTTGTTTTTTGTTTGAATGGGAAATTTTTCTGTTTCAACTTTGACTCAAAATATCAACAATAGCATGAAAAAAAGGCAAAAGTACTGTTTTAGATTAAAAAATGCTAAAGAGATATAATAATCAAAAGTGGATAATAAAATATTTTGGACCCTTTTAGGAAAGCTTGAATAGAAAGTACATGTTCAATGATGCTGTGAAATTACTATTAATTTAGGGTTGTAATGACATTTGGTTATGTAGAACAGTTACTTACTCTTAGGAGATGTGTGCTGAAATATATACTAGTGAAATGTCATATCTGCAGTTTACATTCAAATGGTTCAGAAAATACACATAAATAGAACAAAAGCAAATGTGGCAAAATAGTAATTAGTGAATATAACTAAGGGATACATGGGTATTGTACTGTTATTTCAGCTCTTTTGTAGATATGAGAATTTTAAAAACTAAAAAGCTAGAGAAAAATTTTGCAAGATGTGAATGATAGACTAGATTTTTTTATATTTGATCTAGGGTGCTTTCTACTACCTTCATCTGCACATCTAATATATTAGGTATGTGTTAACTGGTTATATTCTTTAAAAAAACAAACAAGCAAACCTTCTAAGCAAATTATCTGGTTGTATAGAGTATTAAAAAGCCTATGACTTGAAACACAGCTTTTAAAATCTGCTATCTTCCTGTCTAAGGAAGTGTCCTTCCTGTGGCAAGATAGGGGTAAGTTATAACCAGCATTAAAAACATAGATAAAGAAACAAACAAGAATGGACTCTTATGCATGCTTGTTACAATTTCTCTTTTAAAGTGAGGCTAATTCATGAATTTAAACAAACCTGGACCCCTGCCTCCTCTTTTCTCACTGCCACACATTTAATATTTTTTAATGTTGTACACTGCTAAACCACACTTTTCTCTCAAGCACTTGTTCAGAGCAACTTAACAACATATTTATCTCAGTTTTGCTGCAATGTAACATGCAAAAACATGCTGCTTAGAGCTATAAACATTTCATTTACATTTTCTCTTCAGTCTTTTAGCTTGATATGCATCACCATACTTAATTGTTCAACCTTTTAGATAGTGTGTTGGAGTACAGTAGATGTAGGTGGAGATATTTCTGATTAAATTAAAAGGTATTTCTGATATTTTAATTTTAATTAAATTTAATTTTAATCAAGTCCTGTGCTGTGACTGGCTGTGACAGTTGTGACAAATTTAATTCATTTGTGCTGTGACTTGCACAAATACACAATTCAGTTTTTTTCCTGCTGACCACAGCATTTATGATTTTTCAGTCAGCAGATTGAAAATATTCAGGTTAACAGAATATTTGGCACATCCTGAGTATAGTCCATCTGTACCTCATCCTTTCTGTGATTAGAGCTCCCAAAGATTGCAGGGACAAAACAGGTGAAGGTATATGCCTAAGGTGGTTTATCAGCAGTCTAGGTAGTTGAACACCAGAATCACTGCTCTAAGTAAAATATTCCTCTCTACACATTTATGTGTTATATTAAAGAACATAGCTTTGGGGCTATAAAAATCTGTTACCTGATAAAAGCTTAGGGAATTGGACTCCATATTTCCGTTATTTATTGCCATATCTCCTCATAAATATTGGTACTTTTTTAAGTTTTAAAAGAATTATTTTGTTGGTCTCCAGGTCTTTGGTTTTTCTTAATTCTTTGGAACAATTTGTTTTCAGTCATAGGGGTCATATGTGTGGAATTTTCTCAGATCCTAAACACTTAGTTCCTCATCATACATTACCAAACTTTAAAATAATATTTTCTGTTTGAGAGCTAGGTTAACCAAGAAAGGGATTTCAGTTCAAAATTGAACCAACCTCTATAGACAGGGAACTGACCAGCTGAAACTATCACTGAAATAATGTGAAGTGAAACTGATAGCAGAATTGAAAGAAATTAACCCTTGACAGTTTTTCCTCTGTTTTTGTTTTTAAATATATTTGTTTTGGAAACATAGAGACTATTTGTAAATAAATTTATGTCTTGGTCATTTACCACACTCACCATTGTGGTAGTTGAAAAAATCTCTTTTTATATGTAAAATTATACTAAGTGAATTCTATAATGAGTGTCAACTCAAAATATTATTTAAGATTTTTAAGAAATAGTATAAAAAGCATTTTATAATTGGCACATAAGTAGAATTTTGAATTTGTGTTTTAAAAAATAGTTAATTTTCAAAGATTGTTCAAACCAGTGCATTTCAAGTGTAGTTTATGGCACACTGGTTATGTCAGAATCACCACGTTTAGCTTTCAAAATATACTGATTTTCAAGCCCCATTCCCAGACATTTAGAATTCAGTAGGTCAGAAATGGGTTCTCTTAATCTGTATGTTTACAGAACTCCCAGAGTGGTTTTTTTTCCCATAATCATCTTTTGGAATCATTGTTTTAAGCATTTCATAGATTATGTTGTTTATATTATGGTGTTTATTTACTTAGCCATATTTTTAAAAATATTTATTAGGATGTTTTTATTGCAGGTAACAGAAAACCCAATTCTGGATTTGTTTATGGCATAAATAATATGGCTTAAAGAATAAAGAGGATTTATTGGCTTATGTACCTAAAAAGTCCAGAAGTAGGGTATACTTCAGGAAAAGTTTGGTTTGAGCTCCATCTTGTTGTATTTAAACATGATTCTTAAGGCTCCGCCCTCCTTGTCATTTTTATCTTCAGGAGGTTTTCCTTATTGTGTTAAAATGGCTGATGGGTGAGTTTTATACCCACATATCATAATATCCAGAATAAGAAACTATACCCCATACTTTCCAGCAAAAGTTTTGAGTGTGGCACTTTAAGAAACCCCTGAACCAATCACTGTGCAAAATAGATGTGATTATCTTGTTTGAGTTAAACCCCACCAATCAGGGCCTACTTGTAGACTTAAGGATCAGGATAATTCCAGTTCCATCACCACTACATACTGAGGGAGAGAGAATGGATCTTAAGGTAACAACCATAAAATCTACTATTAAAATACTGTAGAGATGACTTAGCCTGCTCCAAAATTGTATTCTATTTTAATGAAGTACTAATTGTATGATTTAATCATACAGCTTTTTAGTTTAAGTTTTCACTAAAATGTAAAGAAAGTAGTATCCAGTCTAGAGCAAAACATGGTTTGTTTTTTTTTTTGGCTATACGTGGGCTTTCTCTAGTTGCGTTGAGCGGGGGCTACTCTTCATTGCGGGTGTGCAGGCCTCTCATTGTGATGGGTTCTCTTGTTGCAGAACATAGGCTCTAGGCACATGGGCTTCAGTAGTTGTGGTGCACGGGCTTAGTGGCTCTGAGGCATGTGGGATCTTCCTGGACCAGGGGTCGAACCTGTGTCCCTTGCATTGGCAGGTGGCTTCTCAACCACTGCACCGCCAGGGAAGTCTAAAACATGGATTTTAAATGAAGAATCATGAATCATTAAGCAATCTTTGGGAAGTATGTGTCTTTTCACATACGTAAATGAAGTACAGTGTGGACCAAGTGCTTATTTTTTAGTAGACTGGGGAGGAAGAGGAAATTGTTTTTTATTGATGATTTCTGCCTCAGTATTGTATTATGAAAAATTTCAAACATACAGAAGTTGAAAGATTTCTATAGTGAACATCATAAACTCACCACCTCCATTCTAAAATTAATATTTTGATGTATTTGTTTTATCTGTTGTTCTATTGGATACTTACCTATCCACCATTCTAGCTAACTTATTTTTTCGATTCATGTCAGAGTAAATTAAAGTTGTCATACTTTATCCCAATCACTTAAGCTTGTGTATTATTAACTAGAGTTATTAATGACCTTTTGACTAAGAGGCTCATATATAAAGCTCAGTGACTTAAGACCTTTATATGAATTAGATTATTTGGGGCATCATAATGGTAATTCCTAAAATAATTATTCAAAGATAGCTCCAAGAGTGAAATGTGCATTTAAAGCTTTTATAAATATTACTTTATGCTCTCTTGATATAAAGTTTCTTTTGCTGTGTGACAAAAAGATGAGTACTTAATGTGTGTTCACTGAAATTACTGAATGCCAAAATTGTTGATATGTTGAATCTCTTTTACTTTAAGTTTGTAATTTACCTTATTAGTTTTGCTTAGGAAACCAGTTAACTGGCAATCTGTTGTTGTTATCAGCTGGACCAAAAGAAAATCTCAAGAAAATGCAGGTTCCTGGTAAATTTATTGGTGTAGCTGACGTTTTCCCACCTGCTTATCAGAAAGAACCATGTGGATATTGCTTGAAAATAGAAAGCTATAAAAATACTTGCAAAAAAACCTTAAACATTAGATAATTGAATGAACTGCCTCAGAAGTGAAGTTAAATTGATATCCACTTATTAGAATATAATAGTTAATTGTATTCTTTTGGTGCTGTAAATATACAGTTATTCAGTTTTTACATTGAAAAAGGATCCTTAAAAGGCTTTATATTAACATATTTAAATGAGACCGTATTTGTAGAACATAAAAATCACAGACTTTTAGATAAAAGGTCATTATACACTTCAGTTTATTAAATAGCATTTAGGACATCTCTCACTTTTAATTTCTATTTTTGAAGTATCAGCTATATTCCCTTAAAGCCTACTATTGAATCAAAATACCCCAAGCAGAGCTTTCCAACTGTTGTGTCTGTC
This sequence comes from Hippopotamus amphibius kiboko, assembly GCF_030028045.1. Lineage (NCBI taxonomy): Eukaryota > Metazoa > Chordata > Mammalia > Artiodactyla > Hippopotamidae > Hippopotamus > Hippopotamus amphibius. The sequence continues at coordinate 53,787,250 of NC_080186.1, forward strand.
ACACTGGTATGCTACTAATGTGTGACAGGTGTGCCAAGACAGTGACTGTCTTCTCCTGGGGTCACTGCTAGAGTCTGGAGCTGCTTAATCACCCTTCCTCTTTCTTCATTTTAGCCAGTGTGCCTTTTAGGTTGTTTACTGGGGTATCTGTCTGTCCACAGAAACCGTGGTTTGATGGACATCAGAATCTTTTTATTTGTAAAAGTTTTGCAGGAAAAAACCTGATAGTAAACTTTATATTTAAATCTAAAAAGAACAACTATATGCAGTTAGATTTGATCAAACATATATAGTGTTTCTCTTTGAAATTCCACCTTTTTTCTACAGTTAATAGGAATTTGAAGAACACCTGTTTTATAGTCATAAAATCTAAGAGGGCTGCTTTAATTTTCACAGGTATCTTTCAGGAGTCTTTTTTCTTTTTTTTAAGTTACAAGCATTCCAGTTTTTATTGTAAAATTTCTTAACTGCTCTATTTTTCGTCTAATACTACCTTTCCTCCAAAGAAATCAAAGTGCTGTAACAAACTTTTTGGCCAAACCCTACAAAGACCCACCTTTGGAAGAAACAGATCTTTGGCGTCACTTGATCGCTTTTTGTAAAACATATAAAGATTTCTGTCTTGCCAAGCATTTTTTTCATGCAGGTGTCCCTATAGGGAAGAAATGGTATTTATTAATTATTGTTATTGGTCATTCTATAGCCATTCAGACCTAAAGCATTTCTGCATTATTCGCTACTTTCTTACAATATTAGAGCTTACGTTGGGCTTTGTCATTTCATTTGCCCTGAAAATTTTATGTTATTCCACATGTTGATATTGCTGTGCGATGTCCAGAATTCTCAACACCTTTGCCTTTATTGTGGACCTGATTTAAAATCACCTTTCTCCAAATCTGATTCCAAACCATAAACATGAAGCTTATTTCATTCCGAAGGATTTGTTCCTATTAGTGGATTGTACTTTCCATTTAATCAACCATTTCAAGGAAATTAACATGAAATGATAGTAAAATTATGCTGCAATGAAAAGTCATCAAAAAGGACAGCTGAGCACATACATTAAAATGAGTAATTCTTATCAAGTTACCCTGCTTTGAAAGTATATTTACTTACATATAAATCTCTGCTGCCATTTCTCATGTCACATGTAAGATTTAGAAAGTACATTCTATAAGAATAATGGCTTTATTTTATCTTCATCAATGAATATTCTCCCTCCAGAAATTTTTTTCCTACATTCTTTCTTCTCCTCCTCCTTCTTTCGCTCACTCACTACTTAATCCCTTCTGCTTCACATCGTCTTTTCCATCTTTGAGACGTACAGGACTAAGGCGGAGTTAAGTGTAGAGCCAAGGAAAATCTTACAAAGGGATAGTCATGAAACAGACTGCATTTAGATGGTGGGTTCGTTAGTCTTTATTATATTACTCTTTTGTTCCCATTCTGTGCCTTTGGAATATTTTGCTTAAAAAGTGGAGTGAATAAAAATCAGATGCAGATGTGAGTACATGTAAGTGGTATTGGACAACTATAAATTGATAATATGGGTCATTAGCTTAGGGCCATAAATGCAAGTTGCTATAGCACTTTAATTATTTTAATTTTGCAATTCCTGTTTAAATCAGCAAAGGCTGAAATACATACATAAAGATTTTTGTAACAAATCCAAGAAAGCTAATTTGTGTGATCCTTTGCATAGTTCTCCATGTATTCTCTTCTGTTTCATTATTTCTCCTGTTCAGAGTGCTGTAAATTTAAGGTGAAAGATGTGTCAACTGTTGCTGTGACTCTAGGGCAGCCAGTTCACTCAGTCTTTCATTTAAGTTTCCTTATCTAGGAAATATGAATAAAAATAATACCTGTTACACAGGGTTTTGATGATTACATGTAAAGGGCTTAGAACAATTCCTAGCTCATTGTAAGCCCCTGTCTTTCTCCACCACAGTTCCACAAGAGAATTAACTATTTTCTCAGTTCTCCTGAGGATGGTACATAGCTAGTACCATTTTAGATGCGTAGGAGGTAAGTTAAATCATTACATACAATGATGCTTTGGGCATTAGGGCTAATTCCTGTGGGGGACCTCAATTGTGAAGATCTAATAAGTGCTCAAGATATGTTAGCTTTTATTTTTTTGGATGAAGTGACAAATCCATATTCAAACTGGTTTAAATAATGAAGAGACTTTATTGGTTCATATAAATGAGAAAACAGATAAGGAAGACTTCAGAGATGGTTTGATGAGGATCCTGACTTGGTATCCCTGCTGTTCTACTGGTTCTGCTATCATTTCTGTGGCCGTCATACTAATATTTCTAACTAAATTTTCAAAAAAAAATTTTTCCTTACATATGGGAATATGGCTAAAAGCCATAAGGTGTCTTGTATATATTTAAGAAGCCCTGCATATTTAGAATGTAGTAATTGTTAAATTAGTTCTTTGCTTAGATGATTATATGTGATATCCATGTGTTTAAATGTATAAGAAGTTTTAAAACCTGTAAAAACAGTAGTTGTTCTTTTACATCTATGCAAATATTAGTTACATCAAACTGCTTTATCAGGCCAAATTCCAGTAAAAGATTTTTAAGGCAGGTTGCCAAAAGGAGGAAAAGAAAAAAGTATAGGAATAACTTGATGAAAGGATTTGTAGAACAGACTAAGGGTACATAAGAATGAAATCAAGGTGGAAAGGAGAGTTTACTGCAGAAGAGCAATCCTGTTGGAATAGTGCCCTGACTCAGCGGAGGAGCTACCCATTCTGTTGCCAGAGCAGCTGTCTAGTTCTTCTGTCTGCCAAGGATGTTAGGGGAGAGTGTGTAGAAGGAAAGTAGAGGCTGGATTTGGCTGCACTCTGAGGTTCAAACCAGATAATGTCCAAGGTCCCTTCTTAACTGTGAATGGAAAGAAACACTTCCCACATTGGAAAGACGCTCTTCACTACAACCTCACAACCTGTTACACTCAGGGTAATTGTACAGAACCTCAGGTACCTTTTAAAACATACTTTTAAAAAACTGATAAATATTTAGATACCACTAAGATAACTTTTACAGGAACTTCAGAGCTCTCTCAGATCGAAGTGTATTATCTTTCTGCCACTCTATATATACTGATATTGAATGATCTTCAAGTTGTATTCTTGAGAGGTAATAGCAAGTGTAGAACAGTGTGTAAAGTGTCTATAGTACGAGTAAAAATATGTGTGTATACATGTGTGTTTGATTGTATATGTACAAAATACCATGGAAGACTACACTTAAGAAAAACTGTTAGTTGTCTCCATGGAAGGAAACTGAGTGATGACTATTGAAAGTAAATTGGTACTTTTCTGGCATCAGGAGTTGCTCAGTAGTTTCAGTAGATGTCTCTGGATCAGAGCTTCTTAACATTTTAAGCATCGAAACATGGCTTCCTAAACAAATAATCTGGAGATATCAAAAACAATCCTGTTTTCACTCTCTAATAAGTTCTTTACCTTAAAAGTTCACATTTGTTTTTAGGTGGTATAAGAAAAACACACCCCTGTAGCCAGCATTCCATTCCAAAGTATATGTATTAATAACCTCTTGTACGTGTATTCCAAGTAATATATATCAGCATGTTTTATAATAGCTAAGTAAAAGAAAGCACCCAAATTAAAAAATAATAATAATAAAATAAAGAAAAGAAAGAAAAAGACAGTTAGTTCCTCCTCTTCCCAGTCTATTTCCCTGGAAAATGATCCCAGCATGATGCTGGAACTAGTTCTTGGGATTGGAGCACCTTTTAATTACATTCCTGAGCTAATTAAACAAAATAGATTCAGAGCCGTCCTCCCCTTTTAAGAGTGGTTTGGAGAACCTTTTCTTATTTTTCCCCTTCTCTGTTCCCCAGCAAAAGCAGGTTCCTAGTGTAGCTATAGGAGGCTTACCACCTTCTCAAGTAAACATTGAATCTCTTATAGAATGGATAGAAAAACATTTGCCCTCAAAATAACCAGATGAATGGTTTTCAAATTCTAGGGTAATTTTTTTCACCCATTGAATTATTGAATTATTGATTTCTAAGAGTCTCTCAAAAGGTACATTTTATAAATTGTATTAATACAGTTAATAAGCACTATTTAGAAATATTCAATATAGTTTACTATTAATTATTTTACAGAAATAGTTTGAGAATAGATTTGTTAAGAATTTAGCCAATTAAAGGATATGCCCTTATGCTGTCCTTTATCTTCAAATATTCGAGTATGTGCTGTGAAAATTGTCTCTTGATTTTGCTTTGTTGTGTTGTCGCAAAACAGAAAGAAGAAGGAAAGCTTCAAGGACAGCTTAACAAGTCTGATTCTAACCAGTACATTAGGGAACTGAAAGATCAGATAGCTGAGCTGAATCATGAGGTAAGTGATAAATTTTGATCTTCACATATTTCTTTCTTCCTTCCTCTGTATTATAACAAGACTTTATTATTGCTTATGACTGACTCTTTCGTGGTAAATATTTTCTGTGAATCTTTGATTGTGATTAATAATAATATTTTAGAAGATTATCTTCTTTCTAACATGAATGTTTCTGTTCCAATAATGAGGATTTATTTTCCTTAATCCTCTTTAATCATGATCTGAAGTGATCAATTAATATTTGGCAAATATTTCACTTTTTTGTGATCTGAAAACACTAGATAGTTTGTCTAGGTGTCAAAGTTACTTCAATTAAACTAAAATTTTCTTTTTACCTTTATAGTAGATTTGTGGTATTTACCGTTGTGGATAAAGGGAAGTCTTTATTACTCTTGTCTTGTTTTCCCTTCATAGCGGTATTACTGAGATTGCAAAAAAGGATACTTGCCTAATATCAGTTAACAGATTTCTTAGTATCTGAATACTTTTTAAACTGGCACTACCTTGAATCTGTGAGATTTAACTCATGAAATTTTCAGATAGTTTTACTAGATACTGTACTAGGTAATTTAAATTATTTAAAATAATGTGTTTTGATTAGAGAAACACTTTTTATTAATGTAGCTCTAGGTCAATTTCTTTTTTATTTTTTTCTAATGATAAATATCTGGCTAAACATGAATGAAAAAGTATGTTTATCTTCAATTATTTGTACAATAATGTTTATTCACAGTGATGAGATTTGAATGGGTAACATAAACCTCATTTGTTAAAAAAGAAACTAATTTTCTTCACTACATTAATTTAAACCTCAAAGGAAAAAGTTTGGACATGACCCTTTCCTGGTATTACACTCTTCAGTTAAAGTGTAAGTGTTTTGGGTAATACCTCCTGGGCACAGTCAATCTAAGTAAACTCTGAATGAAAAAACAGAACATTAACAAAAGTGATAAATCTTAGATGTGGTTTAATTTAATTTGTCCTGAAATTTTGGAGGTCATTCCTATAAATATTGATTTTCAGCTATGATAACATTTGAGAGATGCAGGATCATATATAGTCTTTACTTATTCATGTGCATTTTTTATAAATCTTATTTTTTTATAAATTTTTTATAGAGCTCTTCTGATCTGATAGCCATGAATGAAAGAACAAGTTACAAATAAGCATGTTCTAGAAATCCTTATTCTTTTGAGATCCCTAGGAATTATTTCTTATGTTCAAACGATTTTCTCAAAGGAAATTACAACTAAAATAAAGCATTCTCCCATTTATAATTTTGACATCTAGTGATAAGGTATGTACCTTAACTAAAAATAATGATTTTCTCTTCATCAGGAATGCCAGGAAATAGAATAATTCACATGAGGTTTAACTTTAATGTCGGGTTTTTAGGTGTGGCTTGTGAAAGCAATCTTTTATCTTATGCAAACATGAAAAGAAAATTACTTAACAGGTAGAATTTTCGTCTGTTAAAATAAAGAACTAGATTGTGCAAGTTAAAAACTAGAGCAGTTTGTGATAAGATGCTAATTGGGCGATTCAGAATAGGCCAGAGTCCTGGGCTTAACCAAATCCCAGTTAGAAAACATAGTAGAGAGGAGAATGAGTACAGCTGGGGGCCACACAAGCACTCAGAGGTGAGAGTGGGTAGGGTTGGGAGTTTAGCGGAAGCCAGATTCAATTAACAATTGGTGCAACTGAGTTGTGGGAAATAAGGTTAGATTGAATAGAACCAGCTTATGGTGAATCTTCAAAGCAAGAAGAGATTAAGTTTGCTATTGTAGATAATGTGAAACCACTATAGGTCTTCAGTTGGAGACTTCTTTTCATTGTGTTTTCTGTGCAGATTTTAATATATTCACCTGTTCAAAGTTTTATAACTAAAGAAAGGATAAGTGAAAACAAGTGAAAGTTTAAACTGAGATACTGGTTGTAGTCAGCTTACTACGAAAATTACTATTTGTTGGACCAGCTTCTTGAGAGGTTTAAACAAGTTGTCACTTTTTTATTCTAGTGATTTTTTTCATTCTTGTGTATAGCACTTCACAGTGGAAAAACAAGATAACTGAAATCAATCTAATCGCTTCAACTTAACTTTTGTCTGTATGCTAGAATTTGCCAGAATCTTTGGCTTTCAACATAAGAATTGACTTTTAAGTATTAATGTTGTATTTGAGCATGTGACTGTTAATAGACACTTGGTTAGCTGATTTTTGTACTTCTCTACATGTTGAACGAAATAGTGAGACAAAATTTGCAGATTCATTTTCCTGAAGATACAGCAGTGGTGAACATGTTATAACAGCTGTGACCACTTAGCATAGTTAGCTGTATGAAATAGTAAAGAGGATTAGCAGGTTATTTTTTGTGAATGGCAAGTTTATTAAGCAGGTTATATTTTTAATCTATAAAATAACAATAATAGATACTATTTATTGGTCTATTGGCCAAGCATTGTGTCAGACACTTCATATTTATTATTATTAATCTTCATAATCATCCCATATGATGGTGGTATCCTCAGTTGAATGGATGTGGAAACAGACTCACAATGATTAAGTAACTTTTCCCAAGATGATACAAATAGTAAATGGTTGAGCCAGGATTTAATCCAGTTTCGCCTGTTCTTTTCTGTGCTGTTTACAGAGACGTTAGATTAGAAAACATGTCATCAATATTTAAAATATCAAGAATATCAATTAATGACAATATTTTAGCTGTGTTGTCCTCCTTGACACATGAATTTGCATATATCCAGTAAGTAAATTCTGCAGTTGACCTGGCCACAAGAGCTCCCTATCTCTCTCTGTTAGCATTGCAAATAGAGATTTACCTTCACTTTCTGCAGCTCACTGTCATCCATCCGCGTGCCTTCTCTTGACTCCCATCTCCTGCTATTCCTACCCTTACCACCTAGCTAATTTTGCTCCTAATATTACCTACCTACCATAGAAATCTTTTAATTTGAAGTCTTTTACCCTGCTAAGAGCTTCACAGAAGCCACTGTGAAAACTCTTGCTACCCCAGACCTGGCAGGAGCTGTGGTTAAATTCTGCCCTTCCACTACATTCTGTCCTCATGGCAGACATAGAAAAGACACATAGGAAGAATACTCTTTGGCATAAATCACAGCAGGATCTTTTTTGATCCACCGCCTAACGTAATGGAAATAGAAACAAAAATAAATAAGTTGGACCTAATGAAACTTCAAAGCTTCTGCACAGCAAAGGAAACTATAAGCAAGACAAAAAGACAACCCTCAGAATAGGAGAAAATATTTGCAAATGAATCAACAGACAAAGGATTCATCTCCAAAATATATAAACAGTTCATCCAGCTCAAGATCAAAAAAACAAACAACCCAATCCAAAAATGGGCAGAAGACCTAAATAGGCATTTCTCCAAAGAAGACATATGGATGGCCAAGAGGCACATGAAAAGCTGCTCAACATCACTAAGTATTAGAGAAATGCAAATCAAAATTATAATGAGGTATCACCTCACACTGGTGAGAATGGGCATCATCAGAAAATCTACAAACAGTAAATGCTGGAGAGGGTGTGGAGAAAAGGGAACCCTCCTGCACTGTTGGTGGGAATGTAAATTGATACAGCCACTATGGAGAACAGTATGGAGGGTCCTTGCAAAACTAAAAACAGAGTTACCATATGACCCAGCAATCCCACTACTGGGCATATACCCATAGAACACCATAATTCAAAAAGACACGTGCACTCCAATATTCATTGCAGCACTGTTTACAATAGCCAGGACATAGAAGCAACCTAAATGTCCATCCAGAGATGAATGGATAAAAAAGATGTGGTACATATATACAATGGAATATTACTCAGCTATAAAAAGGAATAAAACTGGGACATTTGTAGAGACATGGACGGACCTAGAGACTGTCATGCAGAGTGAAGTGAGTCAGAAAGAGAAAAACAAATATCGTATATTAACACATATATGTGGAATCTAGAAAAATGGTACAAATCAACCGGTTTGCAAGGCAGAAATAGAGACCCAGATGTAGAGAAAAAACACACGGACACCAAGTGGGGAAAGTGGGGAGGGTTCGGGGGGAATGAATTGGGAGATTGGGATTGCCATATATACATTACTAATAAGAAAAAAAATACCAAATTGTACAATCTAAATATATGCAGTTTATTGTCTGTTAACTGTATCTCAATAAAAGTTCTTTAAAAAAAAAAAGCACAAGGTCCCAATTTAAGTGCTTTCCTCATCCCATCTTCCCACCTTCTGCCCTTTCACCTATCGTCACAGCACCTACTCTGTACTTGGCACTGGGTTTAGAACTGAAGATGACGACTTAAACACAATCCATGGCCTCCGGGGGCTCACAGTCTAACAAAGGAAATAGGCATGCAAATAAACAAATTGTATACATAATAAAAAGTATCACTATCGTATCTGCCATTCATTCAACAGCGCTCTATGTCAGAGACTGTACTAAGTATTATACTTCCTTTATTTCTTTTAATCTTCACAGCAATCCTCTGAAGTGGGTAGCATCATTATTATTCATGCTTTACACGTCATAAAACTGAGGTTCTGGAGTATTAAATAACTCCCATGGTCATACACTAGTCGGTGATAGAGGTAGATGTTAGACTATATGACTTTAAGCCCATCCATGCACTTAACTACCATATGCTATATGTAGCTCCTTTGCAACGTACAGAGATAAGATGACAGCAGTATCTGGGCTGAGTTTTGAAAAATGAAATTTTTTCGGGCAGATTGGGCATCAGGAACATTTAAGTCAGAAACATAAAATAACTATAGGTTCCAGAAATTAGTAAGCCATTTACTTTTTCAACGTTGATCTGTCTTCTTACAGCTGCCAACCACTAAAGACAAAGAGTATTTCCTAAATGCCAGGAAAGGGAGATAGAAGGTGGTATAAAGTTAATCTTATATAGAAGCCAAAGGAAATGTACTCAGAACTCATTTAGGTATTGACATATTGAGAAGTATAATCATATACTTCAGCCAAATTATCAGTTGACTAAGCTTCTCTGGGTTTCTTGAAGCCTTGCTACCATTGACAGTATTGTTTCATGTGAAAATGCACACTAAACAAGCTGATATGGAAATGTTTTTTGGACTACAAATTTTATGTTTTCACTTGTTCTTGATGTGATGTGTTCTGGTGGATGTTCTAGGAAAAGGTAAATTTATTCCAGACTGAAGATAGTTTACTTATACTAAAAATTAAATATTTCCCCATTATACAGCTTTGCTGAATTTTTATGATGTCTTAATAAAATAGTTTTTATTTGCTTTATTTCCTTAAAATCTCACAGAAGTAATTCTAGTTCTATTCACTTAGTAGCTTTTCTAAATAAAGCAGATATTCCCTGTTTTTATTAAGCTTTCTATGTGGTAGTTGTTAAACCAGATATAGATCTTTTGGATAATAATTTTAATCTTCACAGTTATCCTGTGAAAATTATTATTATTCCCATTTTATAGGCTCAGTGAGGCTAAACAACTTGTCCAGTCACATAACCAGTAAGTGGCAGAAGCTGGAGCTCAGGATCAGGACTTCTAGAGTACAGTGCATTAAACAAGAGTGAAGTAAAAGCAAAGCAAACCATATATTTTTTAAAAGAAAGAGAAAAAGAAACCATTAAACCATTTTTATTCACTAATACCCTGCCTTGTTCCAGAAAGGATGAAGGGAGTTTGCAAACGATACAAAATAGCAAAATGTAACTTTGTGAGGAAAAGTAAAGAAAACTGGAAATATAGTGTGGAGCCTTGAATAAGACCAATACAAAATAGCATATCATAAAAGTATGCTTTTTAGGAGACTTCCATGGTGGCGCAATGGTTAAGAATCTGCCTGCCAATGCAGGGGACATGGGTTTGAGCCCTGGTTGGGGAAGATCCCACGTGCCTCGGAGCAGCTAAGCCCGTGCGCCACAACTACTGAGCCTGCTCTCCAGAGCCTGTGAGCCACAACTATTGAGCCCATGTGCTGCAAGTACTGAAGTCCGCATGCCTAGAACCCGTGCCTCACAACAAGAGACGCCACTGCAATGAGAAGCCTGCATGCTGCAACAAAGAGTAGCCCCCACAAGTAGAGAAAGCCTGCATACGACAATGAAGACCCAACTCAGCAAGTAAATAAATAAATAAATTTTTTTTTTTAAAGTACGCTCTTTATTTTATAAGTGGAACTCAAACTTAGCTCTAAGGTTTTCAGCAGTCAGCAAAAAGGGGTTCTGGTCACTTTAAACTTTTCATAGTATCTGTGTGAAAAAAACAGACCAACTGGTTGGAAGAGCCACGCCTATTCCTAATACTAAGACCAAACAACAGTTTCTTCATTGCTCTTTCATAAAGGAGACCTTCTAGAATGAGTCCATCAGCTAGTATCCTTAACGTTCTGTAATAGTATAGGTTCATGATCATAAAAATTGAACAGTTTAAAGAACGCAGACTCTTTAAAATTTTTCTATAGAAGTATAATTTATAGAAAAGTGCCCAGGTGACAAGTTTATTGCTCAGTAAGTTATCACAGTAATCATACCCATGTAACCACCACGCAGGTCCAAGAAGTGGACCCCAGAACTCCATTCATACTCTCTCCCAACCTCTCCTCCACTCCCTCCTTCTCAAAAATAACCATGATCCAGGCTTTTAATACAGTCGTTTTCAGTTTTTGAATTTTATATAAAAGTATCCTTATGGTATATATTCTTTTGTGTCTTGCTTCTTTTGATCAAAATTGTTTGTGAAATTTAACCATGTTATTTTTAAATGTAGCTATAGGTTATCCATTCTCATTACTGTGTTAACTTTTCTTTGTATAAATATACCACAATTTTTCTTTTCTGCTGGTGAATATTTGAATTACTTCCATTTTGGCCTTTTAAGAACATTGCTGTTATTTATACTCCCATGAGTAGTAAAGACAGTTTTTATTGTTCTACATCCTCATCAGCATGTGGGATTGTCAGTCTTTATCTAATTTTAGTCACTCTTTGTCTGTGAAGAGGATTCTTACTATGGTTTTAATGTGTATTTCCCTAATTACTAATAAGATGGAGTACCTTACCCCAGCATCCAGAACAATGTTGGCATGTGGTAGGTATTCCATGAAAATGTTTTTAATGAAGAAATAATTGTGAAAGGCTTTGCTGATAAGGTAACATATAAGTTGTGATAGGAACGCTTCCTGACGTGCAGAAAACAGTGGAAAGATCGTTCTTGGCAGAGGAAATAACTAGCACAAAAACCCTAGAAAAAAATGAAGTGGACTTTCTGAGAAACCATACTAACGTGGCTGGAGTGTAGTATTGGGTGGGGGAAAAAGGTGAGGTAAGATTAGAGAGGAAGACAGAGTCAAATCCTATATAGTGTTTTGTAAGCCAGGATGAATCATTTGAGTTTTATTTTTGTTTCAGTGGGAACGGTTTTTTAAGCAGGAGTGATGTGATCTGATTTGCCCTGCCTGCTGTATGGTGAATTGATTGTAGGAGAATAAGAATAGGAATAGGGAACTTCACTAGGAGGCTGTTAAAATAAAATAGTCCAGGTAAGAGCAAAGGTGACTTAGAAGGATGGCAGAAGTGGAAATCTTAGCAACATGGGTGTGTTAGAGATATGTTTTAGAGGCAAAGAACTTGCTGCTGGACTGTATGAGGGACAGGAAAGAAAGCAGTCAGTGACTTCAGAGATTTTTGGCTGGATAGTTGAATGAATGGTTGGTGCCACTTATTGAGGTTAGGGAAGGGTAGAAGATCCAAAGCTTTGTTTTGTTTATGTTAAGGTTGAAATTCCTATTAAATACTAAAATGAAAATAGCAGGTAAACAATGGATATGTGAGTATGAGGTTCTAAAAAGAGGTCAGGGCTAAAAATAGGTTTACTAGTCTTTGGCATATAAATGGCATTTGTAGATAAAGAGAAGGGGGTCTAGGAGCAAGTTTGTGGGGTCTAGGAGCAAGTCAGCCATCAAAGGAGACCAAAACCACCAGTGGGATAGGAGGGGAACTGGCAAGTGTGAAGATACAGGAGCCCCCAAAAGGAGACTTTCAAGAAAGAAGCATTTCAACATAGTTGTTTTAGTTAGATTTTTGAACTTCCCTGATCCATCTGAAGTATGACTTTATTTAAAGAGATTTCATCATCATTTTTCACCATTTATCAGAAAACTGTGGATGATTTATGAAAGAGCTTGAGAAGGACCTATTGTCTGTCACTGAACGATTACTAACACCTCCTTCTTGAAGAAATTAGAGAAAAGTTAGCTATTTCAGGACAAGGTTGGCGAAAGAAAGAAAGAAAGAAAAGAAAAGAAAAAGAAAGAAAGGAAAGGAAGAACCATTATAGGATGCTCTAAAACAACATACAATCTGGGTAAGTGGAACCAACTTTCTTTCTAAGGATAGCCATTGTGGCTGATTTCTAAAAGGTCTTCTGTCTTCCTGTCTTCGTTGTTGGGGAGGCGGGGTTTTTTTTTTTAAGTTGTCATCGTATGTCACTAGAATCTTCTTTTATTTATTCTAGCCAAGTACGAAATTAGGAGTTTGAGTAAACAAAAAGAAATCTAAACAAAGCCCTTACTGAAGTTTAACTTAGAAAATATTTCTTTTACGTTTTGTACTCTTCTAAGTTTTTTAATTCTGATAACTCTGTTTATGTATACGTGAGCTATGTATTTAATTAAATATCTACCAAAATGTATTTTTAATGTCTTAAACATTATTAATATGTTTAATATGCATACTCATTTTGTTATCAAACTGGAATTTTTGAAGTAAGGATTTTTAAGAGTCAGATAACAGATGACCCTTTGGTACTGTTTGAGTCTTTTTTGTTCCTCCTATATTTTTCAGTTCAAAAATAGTTAATAAAATAATTTGAACTTGAATTTTAAAAAAAGAAGAAGCTTTTTAAAGACTCATTAAACATTGACTTTCATCTAGGCATTAAAATCAGAATAAAGATAGAAAAGAACTTAATCATTTGGCTTTGTAGGTATTGGCAGCTATTTTTTCTGTTTTTGTCCAACTGAATGATTTTGTTTTTTTGTTTTCTTAACGGGATTCTTATTCTGTGCTGTTTCTACCAGTCTTTATTTCCTTTTAAATCTTGCAAAGCTCTATGTATATTACCTAGTTTACAGAGTGATGCTAGAATAGAATTTACATTCTTACAAACTGCTTTGATAACAGCAATCTGTATCTGGAGGCAGAAATAAGAATCAAATATAGTATTTTCTATTTGTACTGATGGCTGTTGATAATTGAATTTTTTTAAGAACTTTTATTGAGATACAGTTAACACAATGAACAGCATATATTTAGAGTGTACAATTTGGTATCCCAATCTCCCAATTCATCCCCCCCACCCCCCAACCCTCTCCGCTTTCCCCACCTGGTGTCCATGTGTTTGTTCTCTACATCTGTGTCTCTATTTCTGCCTCGCATTTCCTCTTTCATAGTTGTTAGCATTTGCCTTGTGTATTGAGGTGCTCCTGTATTGGGTGTATGTATATTTGTAATTGTTATCTCCTCTTCTTGGATGGATCCCTTGATCTTTATGTAATGTCCTTTCTTGTCTCTTTTAACATTTTTTATTTTAAAGTCTGTTTTATCTGATATGAGTATCACTACTCCAGCTTTCTTTTAATTTTCATTTGCATGGAATATCTTTTTCCATCCCCTCACTTGCAATGTGTATGTATCCCTAGGTCTGAAGTGGGTCTCTTGTAGACAGCATATATACGGGTCTTGTTTTTGTATCCATTCAGCAAGTCTGTGTGTTTTGGCTGGTGCATTTAGTCAATTTCCATTCAAGGTAATTATGGATATGTATGTTCCTATTACCATGTTCTTAATTGTTTTGTTTTTGATTTTGTAGGTCCTTTTCTTCTCTTACGTTTCCCACTTAGAGAAGCTCCTTTAGCATTTGTTGTAGGGCTGGTTTGGTGGTGCTGAATTCTCTTAGCTGTTGCTTGTCTGTAAAGCTTTTGATTTCTCTGTCAAATCTGAATGAGACCATTGCTGGGTAGAGTATTCTTGGTTGTAGATTCTTCCCTTTCATCACTTTAAATATATCATGCCACTCCCTTCTGGCTTGCAGAGTTTCTGCTGAGAAATCAGCTGTTAACCTTATGGGAGTTCCCTTGTATGTGATTTGTCATTTTTCCCTTGTTGCTTTTAATAACTTTTCTCTGTCTTTAATTTTTGTCCATTTGACTACTATATGTCTTGGTGTGTTTCTCCTTGGGTTTTTCCTGCCTGGGACTCTCTGTGCTTCCTGGACTTGGGTAGCTATTTCCTTCCCCGTGTTAGGGAAGTTTTCAACTATAATGTCTTCCAATATTTTCTCAGGTCCTTTCTCTCTCTCTTCTCCTTCTGGGACCCTTATAATGCTAATGTTGGTACATTTAACATTGTCCCAGAGGTATCTTAGGCTGTCTTCAGTTCTTTTCATTCTTTTTTCCTTATTCGTTTCCGCATCAGCGATTTTCACCATTCTGTCCTCCAGGTCACTTATTCGCCCTTCTGCCTCAGTTAATCTGGTGTTGGTTCCTTCTAGTGTATTTTTCATTTCAGTTATTGTGTTGCATATCTCTGTTTGTTTGCTCTATTATTCTTCTAGGTCTTTGGTAAACTTTTCGATCTTTGCATGCAGTCTTTTTTCAAAGTCCTGGATCATCTTCACCATCATTATTCTGAATTCTTTTTCTGGAAGGGTGCCTATCTCCTCTTCATTTAGTTGTTTTTCTGGGGTTTTATCCTGTCCCTTCATCTGGTACAAAGTCCTCTGCTTTTTCATTTTCTCTGTCTTTCTGTGGCTGTGGTTTTCAGTTCCACAAGACAAAACACGGCTGATACTGCTTGATACTGCTGTCTGCTCTCTTGTGGAGGAAGCTCGATAATTGAATTTTAATTTTAGAATTATTTAAGAAAATTTTTCAAAATGTGGAATTATAAGTGTTCATGTCTGTTTTTACAGTGAAAAGTACTGGGTTTCTCAGTGTAGGAGCTTCTTAATAAAAGAAATTATTTCCTTCAACTTGTTCATTCTCTAGTTAGAACAGTGTGAAGTACCATACAAGAGCTCACACAAGCCTCAGTGCAAGTAAATTCTTTTTCTCTGCTGCCCCAAAAAGAGGTCCTATGTAGATAATGAGAGATCATAATTGCACTCCTGTGAAAATTGCTTTAAGGCCCTTGAATGAAACATTTAGTACTGGTTTTTAATCTTATAATGTCCATTTATCGATAAAAAAATTGATTGTTAATGACTTCTTTAAATGAGTGTTATTATTGCTGTCTCTCTTATATGTTCCATTTTATCTTGGGTAAGCAGTTTATCTTATTTCAAGTCATAAGATTAAAAAATTATTGTACAAGGTACAATATTTTATGTCTGGGATAATATCACTATGTAAAAGACTTAAAACTGAGATTTCAGATTTATATATTTTTTAAACCAGGCATGTTCTTAACGTTTATCTGCTTTTTCACTTGATAAATGAGGAAGCTGAGGGCCCAAGAGTTAAAGGGACTTACCCAAAGTTACACAGCTATTTAGTGGCAGAGGCGGAACTACTGCCCAGGCACTCTGGCCTCTGATCACTACATCCCACTACCCTACTAGTCCTGCCGACCAGTTTAGCTGTCTTATGGTAGATAGAGTAGGAGTTGCATAGGTGTTTAACTGAATTAAATTTAACTGCCTCTCTCAGATGAGAACCCAGTGTCTAGATAGTAGAAATCTACTCTCACTTAGTATTCTTCAGATTCTGGACTTCTGTTTGATCTGAGACTGGGGAAGTGGTCTGACTTGACCCTTCAGATTCTGCTTCAGTTTCCAGTGGTTGCCACTAAAATCTTAGCTTTTAAATATTAGATGATTTTCTGAAAATAGAGGCAACTGAGATTTTTTTAGCCATAACTGACATTTCTGGAAACCTAGAATTAGGTAAAAATAGTCAACCCAATTTCATATATACATATTATTTAAGAAATACAACCTTACTCAAGGACATAAATTAGCTCAGCTATTCAATACATTCTGTTTCAAGAGTCTGTTGTTTTGAGAAAGACAAATATCATATGACATCACTTATACGTGGAATCTTAAAAAATGATACAAATGAACTTATTTACAAAACAGAAGTAGACTCACAGACATAGAAAACAAATTTATGGTTACCAAAAGGGGAAAAGGGGAGAGAAATTAGGAGTTTGGTTATTAACATATACACACTACTACATATACAATAGGTAACAACAAGGATCTACTGTATAGCAGAGGGAACTATACTCAATATCTTGTAATAACCTATAGTGGAAAAGAATCTGAAAATCATATATATGTGAGTATATATATCATATATCATATATAGGAGTGTGTGTGTGTGTATGATTTTCAGATATATATACTCCTGTGTATGAGTTTGATATTTAACTGGTGACCGAATTTCCAGCAATTGTTTCTAGATTAATTTTTTTAATCTCCAGGGATATATGTCTTTCCATTAATTCTTTGCCTCCAAAAAGAATCATATACCACATTCATATAAAGAAAAGCTGTAGTAATCCCACACAGGATACCTTACTTTTATTCAAGACTTTTAGACCATTTTCTAGTTTTATGTTACATTCATAAAAAGAGGGTGTTCTACCCAATTACATGCATCTGTGTATCCCGTTCCTACTATAGGTAAAAAGAGATTTTTTAATTTGTTAATGAAAAATGTGTTTCTAATGATGGTAATTTCATTAAGGAATTGGAGTTGAATTGTGAGAATATGAAAAAAAAAAGAGGTCTGGTAGGAAAAGGTAAGATGAGATAATGAAATCACTTAGAAAAGAAAAATTTAAGATATAAAAGAATTTGCTGTACACCTGAAACTAACACAACACTGTAAATCAACCATACTCCAATATAAATTTTTTAAAAATTAGAAAAGGCAAGGAAAAAATTAGAATGTAGAGAAGATGAGATACCAAGGAAAGAAGCCTCTTAAGAATACTGACTAAAGTAGGATATGCCTCTAGAAGGGTTTGTTAGGAAATTTCTAGGATAGACTCTGGCTGAGCAGCCAATTTAGAGAATACAGAATCAATCTGGAACTAGGGATTTGGATCTGGTACTCAGAATTAAAGGACCAAGTAAATATCCTCAAGAGATAGTATCACACTGGCCAAGGAACAGAACCAGTTAGAAGTGTAAAGTCAGACTTGGATATTAAGATGGAATTTTTTCTGATATTGTGCCAGACACTATAGGAAATATAGTGTAATCTTACTCTCAAGGAATTTACAGTCTGATTGGAAAAAGTGGAACAGTTAATTTGATAAAGACTGTATGGTTGGTACTGATAGTACTTGATAGTTCAGAAATGGGAGCAAACACAGCAATTAATTTCATTTATTTTAATTAGTGGCTCTTTTACTGTCCTTGATGCTCCAGGGCAGGCTAAGCTATGAATTCCTTGATGGCAAAGGTTGTGTCTAATTCAACCTTATATTTCTTAGAGTCTTTCAAAAGTCCTGATGCAGTACCAGAAACTGATGGATTAATTTAGTTCTCATGGTGTTCAAATTGTCCTGAATTTGACCACTGGGAGCTCTTTAAGGCTAGCTTCAGTATCTTTTTTTTTTCTTTTCTTTCTTTTTTTCTGTATAAACCCGTTAGTCTTTGAGTATTTCTGCATTTTCTGGCACTAGGAGTACTTTATATGAAATGAGTATAGCTGGATTTTCAAACATAAGGTAGTGAAACAGTGTTTATTAGTGCAGTCGGCCCTCCCCATCCACCGGTTCCGCCAAACTCAGATTGAAAATATTCGAAAAAGAAATATTCCAGAAAGTTTCAAAAAGCAAAACTTGAATTTGTCACACGTGCAACTATTTACATAGCATTTACATTGTATTAGGTATTATAACTAATTTAGAGATTAATTATACAGGCGGATGTGCACAGGTTATATGCAAATACTCTGCCATTTTATTATGAGGGACTTGAGCATCTGTGGATTTTGGTATCCGCAGGGTCCTGGAACCAATCTCCCTTGGATACTGAGGGACAACTGTACTGATCTGTAAATTGCTTAATAAATGGTCCCAACAGTTACTCTTATGACTATTAGATGGGAAACATACCTCACAAGAAACCACTTCAAGGGAAACTGCATGTCAAATACCAGTTGGGTTATGAGAAATAAAGGAAGATGATAATAAGCTTTTTTTTTTTAAGGAAAGGGAGCTAACTATAAAGCCTAGAGTGACAATGTTTATAGTTACTTATAGCAGTTCTTAAACAGAGTTAATTCAGTGGGGTGGAGGAGACTTGCTTTCAGCCTTCCCATCAAGAGGCCATCTAATAGTATACTCTTAGAGCAAAGCATGAGGAAAATAAGATATAAATGCCTAAAGCCATTTCAGTCACATCTGTAAGGTTTTAGCATGACTACAGTATTATTTGTTGACATTTAAAGTGATACTAATAAGATATGCTTGAAGATTTCATTTAACCTGATATGGGGCAACCAAAATGAGCTGTGATTTTAAAATCCAGTGAATTCACTCATGTACTCAGGTTTCAAGACTTCAGTTTTCAGTTTTTAAATTTCTCTCCTTTATTTGAAGCTGATTATGCCTGCTCTTCACCTGCCTCTTCCTTCCATCTCCACTGTCACGCTGCTGCCGCTAAACACCCTCATAGAATAGAGGAGGGGAACAGATGTCCACGCGGTTTATAGGGTTCTTAACAGCACTTCTGGATTTGTTTGTTCTTTGAATTTTTTCATTTGATGAGTTTAGTTTTGTTTCTGAATTTTGTGTCTTTGCTCTGCATCGTAAGCAGGTGATTGAGAAACTGTCCATCTGGATTGTAGGCCTAGTTCTGCCACTGATTAACTGGGTGACCTTAGGATGCCAATTTACTTCATACATTCATTCAGTTAGTGAACATTTGGACATCTTTTAGCTCCCAGGCATGCCTCAGGCCTTGCCTCACTTTCTGTGTCCCAGAACAGTTATACTAAGTGATCTTGAAAGTCCTTTCCATCCCAGTCCTGTGCTACGTGTATAAAAGTCATAGTCCAGTTGTTAAGGAATTCAGTCTGGTAGGGAGAGCCAGTCAATATGGGCAGTGCTGTGGTAGAACCACACGGTAAATGGCTTAGAAACGTTAAGAAGTCTCTGTATTGAAGGAAGAATAGAAGATAGGCAGGAAAGGGGGAGTAAAAGGCTATCTCAGGCAGAGAAGCCATCATATACCAAGGTTTGGAGGCAAGTGAAGAGCAAGTAAGGAAGGAACAGATATAAAAGTAGGAGGGAAATCAGTAAAGAGGGGCACCTCTGAAACCAGAGATCCCCTGATCAGTCTGTTTTTAGTGTATGGTAGCGAGAAAAGCATTCATAGAGATTGCTCTGATGGCTGAGGGTTAAAGCTTTCTTAATCAAACAAAAGGAAATCCATAAAATACAATCTTCTTCCTTGATTATGTTTTGAGTTATTTTCCTTTTAAGGCCTTGGTTCAAATGATGCATTTCAGAGCCAATTTGAATTTCAGTCTAATCTAGATATTCTTTTGTTATTATTCACCAAAGCTACCCAATACTTCATATTTGTTTTTGAGTACTATCTATTCTTATCAGTCCAGTTTCTTCAACTACACTAAGATTTTGAAACATAATCAGTCATTTTAAAAACCTTTTTTTTTGCACCATGTAATTCAGTTTTTAAATGCTAGTTTTTTAAAGAAACAATAACATAATATTGACAGTTTTTCAAACTCAGAACATTTCAAAATGTGCTCCACAAATTTACTAAGTGTCGATTACAGGAAAATTGATA